>NC_141058.1:16452914-17652914 GCF_041138505.1 Cibotium barometz
GCCATATTAACACCCATGTACTTAGCCTTTGTGAGAAGAATGTGGGGGGAAGGGTAAGCTTGAGCTCCATGCAAGAAAACACACACATAACAACAACAAACAAGCACACAACACATGGTGTGAAAGGGGGTTTAAACCTGTCGACAATGCCATTGAGTAGTTTCAAGCCAACACATATCTTAGACACCGACTACATCCAAGATGACGATGTGAAAGTTTAACACCAATAGTATACTAACATGGCATTAGTAGTGTCAAAGGAGGCATTTTCAAACTGGTGTAAGGAAAGTTTGAACTCGATAAATTCAAGGCTTTAAAACGAACATGACAGAATTGTTAAAAACAGTGGCATGAGAAAACTACCTTGGCCACTTTTGAACAGTTTTTGGCCCTCCTTTTGCAAAGTTCTCCAAAACATTTCTACTTTCTTCTTATGCTACTTTCTTCAATTTTCTCCAAAACAAGTGCAATCATTTTTTATGTTTGTTTCCTTGCATATTTTTTATGGTTTTTTTTTACGTTTTTTTCTTTTATATTTTTAAGGGACTTACACAAATACACTCATTCCTTTGGCGTTTCTCATACATAATTTCATTCTTTAACAGTTCTTTAACAGTATATATTTTAATTTTATGTTTTTTTACGTTTTTGTTATTTTTATGTTTCTTAGTTGACAAAGCCAAGGCCTCGGCCAAAGGAGGAGACAAAGTGGCTTTCATTAAGCAAAATAAAAATATGACCAAGATGTTAGATGAGACCATGGCTACCCACCCATAAAGATAAGCAAACATGGATTCACAAAGAAAAACTTTATAAACGCCTCCTCACATAAAGGAATAGCTATTTAAAGATGCTATCTAAGATGTTGTAGTAATGCCTTGCCTGAGAAGCTGAATCAAAAGATTAATGCTCTCATAACCATGTGGACAATCTAGATTCATTACGTATGGTGGATGACTTGCCCATGGATACCCTAGATTTTTTGCGTTCAAAACTTTCATTGTATCTCCTCCAATTTGATATCTTTCTATCCAACCCTAATGACCCACCAGCCACCTTATGCACCCCCCACCCTTACCGTTCCTCCCTTATTTTGGTAATCACAAGTAGAGCTACAATGTTTTATTTTTATGGTTAGCAAGAATCTAAGGCGTGTTAGCAATGTACGAGAAAAGGTGGGGATTATTTTGGCAATCACAAGTAGGGTTACAATGTTTTATTTTTATGGTTAGGGAGAATCTAAGGCATGTGTGTGTGTTTTCCTTCATTACTTTCTCACTTATTTTGGCAATCACAAGTAGGGATACAATGTTTATTATTATGGCTAGTGGGAATCTAAGGCATGTTAGCAATGGAGGAGGAGAGGTGGGGGTCTGACAGAGGAGGTTCAGTGGAGGAATGTAGACACAATCATCAAAATGAGATGAATTTCATTTCCTCATTCAACACTTAATTTCCATGTTGCATGGCTATTATGCATGATCATTGTCACTTGAACTTGAAGAGGACATATGTTTGAAGTACATTAAAGTGTTATGATAAGGAGATGTTCAATGAACTATATAAAAATGAGTACATAAGACTCTTAATATAGCTATTGTTGAAGTTGAGCACAAAGAGGCATGAAAGAATTAAGTTACTTATGGAACTAATGATGAACTTTTTTGTTTCTTTAGAGAGGAATTTAGGGCTCATTATGTGAACAAGGTTTTGTTGGGGGGGAGGGGGGGAGGCATTGCTGATGAGGTTTGGGTTATCAAAGTTGAATTTACAACAATGTGATGAGCTATGGTGGATCAAATGCAAGGATCAACATGATTAGCAAGTAATTAGAAGGTGATTAAGATAAGATTAGTGCACAATTAATCTAATAGCTTAATGTAGGCATGGATACTCAAAAACCAGCAATTTCTTATTAGGCCAATGCCTCAATTTATAGGTTTTACATCCACAAGATGCCAAGCATCTAATCCCACTGATTTCTCCTTGATTTGTGCCACCTCCTCTACATCTGAGGCACCTTTTCCTAGAATCTTTCCGCACCCCTATATTCACTCATGCTACCCTTGATTCTCTCATTCAATAGATTCTTCTCACCTTTTTACTGCTACCCACTCAATTACAGACTCCCTTTTACAATCTCTAGCTAAGGACTGGTTCTTGCACACACCCATTCACTTACATATTTCAACACCTCGCCTCAAGTGAATAATTCTAGCACACCTGGACCCTATACCAAGTTTCCCTCTTACTTGGTAGCCTGTGACGACCAGTGCCTCAAGTCCCTAACTCATAGTCCTTGACACTCTCTCTCTATGTGTTCAAGGCTACTACAAGTGCCCGTGACTTTGACTAAAGTGCTCACACATAATACAGCTACCACATGGCCTACATCATCGGTGGCTGAGAGGTGGTTTTATTCTATTGGGGTAGGTTACATTGGGTTGTGGGGTTTCTCTCTCAGAAAAGATGTCCTGAATCCTCTACCTTAGGAGTCTCCATGAAGTTTGCCGATGCCGATCCTTCTTTATTTGGTTTGTTGCAATAGTCTCTAGCCATGTGTCCTAGCTTCCCACACTTGTGGCAAGTGAAGGTCCTTCCTCCTCCCCTGCCTCTTCCTCGTCGTCCTCGTGCTCGTGTGAGGCCTCCTCGGGAGTAGAATGCTTTCTCCTCTCTAGTTCTTGGTTCCAATCCTTTCTTCTCTTTAACCTTGTTCTCTTACTCTAGTAGAGCTCCTTCTATCTCATGCAGCTTCAAATCTGGTACATTCTTTAAGGTTGCCACAATGTTCTCATACTCTCCCTTGTCCACACTCTTTAGAAGCACTGCTAGTGCCTTGTCATCTTCTACTTTCTTCCCAATGGCTGTAAGTTATTGTTTGATGCTTTTGTATTTGTTCAAGTGTGTAGAGGTTCACTTTTCTTCATGTCAAGTTTGTAGAATTGCATTAGCAGATTTATCTTTGAATTTTTTGCTTGAGTGCCAAATAATTTGTTAAGTTCATCCCATGCATCTTTAGCTTGTTGTATCCTTGCAATGTGGTAAATGATTTCATCATTTAAGCTAAGTGCAATGAGCCCTAATGATTTCTCATTTCTATTCTTCGACTCATTCTCCACTGGACATTCATCTCTTCCCTCAATTAGCCCCCATAGATTCTTCCTCATGAGCAAATATGTGGTTTTTGTTTGCCATGTATGGAATTACTCCCGTTGAACTTAGCTATTTCTTGTGTAGTGCTCATGATGATGTGAAGGGGGTCTTACCTCTTGATCTAATTCAAGATTAAAGGGTAGCGTCTACTCTTTTACAACTCCAATTTGATGTTTAATGATGATTACAACAAGTTTATCAGCATGAATTCACCAAAAATTGCATAAAGCCAAGGATAATTGGTTTGTACTAGATGGTTTGGATATCAAACCAACTTCAAATTGCAATCTAAAGTGATAGAGATCTGTATCAGATACCCAATGGTAAATTTGAACCATCAATTGCACCAAAATGTAGTGATTAATGCTAATTAATCAGTAAAATTAATCTCTTATTTTGTGTAGAAAATAGAGTGTACGGGGAGGCCAGATCTGGTGCCTTAGAGTTCAAATGTAGTGATTAATGCTAATTAATTAGTAAAATCCATCCCTTGTTTTGTGTAGAAAATAGAGTGTACAGGGAGGCCAGATCTGGTGCCTTAGAGTTCAAATGAGCCCAACTACTTTCAAAGTCATCAATAGTAGTTAGTCTAGTAGAGGATCAAGCCCAAAATGTAGTGATTAATGCTAATTAATTATTAATTAGTAAAATTAATCCCTTGTTTTATGGGTAGAAAATAGAGCGTACATGGAGGCCAGATCTGGTGCCTTAGAGTTCAAATGAGCTCAAATCCTTTCAAAGTCATCAATAGTAGTTAGTCTAGTAGAGAATCAAGCCCAAAAATAAAAGATTTGACCAAACATTAAATGCTTAGTCTCTATTTTACCAAAGTCACTTGTAGATTTGATGCAGAGCTTGATGCCACTTCTCCTTGATGAATTTCTGAAATCTGAGATCACCAGCATGTTCAGCACACCCAAAAACCCTTTGGGCTAGCTCCATTGCTCCCAATTCCTAGTCATGATGATCAATTTGCAATTTTACTTAGAAAGAGAGGCGTTTTCATAAATTTCTGCAACATCCGAAGGCAATTTGATGTGCTAACTTGATAGGCTGAATCGTGGGGAAGGTAACTAGGTGTGGCTAAGAGCTTTTAATCCGATTTGATGGTGGCTGGAGGGAGATCAAGCCCCTCCACCAGCTAGGGGTGCAGTAGGTTAATTGAAAAAGACTAAAAACAAGGATTAATCCTAATCTATAAATAGCAGGGTAATTAGGCTTAGAAATTAGATGAATCCTAGGCTATGGCTCTACTACCAAGTTGAATTTGTAGCAATGTGATGAGCTATGGTGGATCAAATGCAAGGATCAACATAATTAGCTAAGTAATTAGAAGGTAATTAAGATAAGATTAGTGCACAATTAATCTAATAGCTTAATGTAGGCATGGATACTCAAAAACCAGCAATTTCTTATTAGGCCAATGCCTCAATTTATAGGTTTTACATCCACAAGATGCCAAGCATCTAATCCCACTGATTTCTTCTTGATTTGTGCCGCCTCCCCTACATCTGGGGACACCTTTTTCTACCATCTTTCCTCCACACCCCTATATTTACTCATGCTACCCTTGATTCTCTCATTCAGTAGATTCTTCTCACCTTTTCACTGCTACCCACTCAATTACAGACTCCCTTTTACAGTCTCTAGCTAAGGGCTTGTTCCCGTACACACCCATTCACTTGTATATTTCAACAAGAGGGAAACATGTTATTCTTGCACCTTTCAAGAGAATCCGAGTGATGGGTTATGCATTATTTTTTTATCAATGAATAAGTAAATACGCATTGTTGGGGGTGAAACAACATAGCACATTCAAACTTCTCATTATTTTTTGCCAATGGGTAAGTAAATACATATGTATACTTATTGTTCAAGTCAAGATCTTACCTTAGCCTTGTCAAATCATGTGTTGTTGGGCCTTGCTTTAGAGTCACAATTACTTCCTAATGTGGGGGCACTAGCTCATCCATCGTATCCTGACTCCATTGTCACATGGGATGGGTGCACTAGCTCATCCACATTGCATCCTCACTCCGTGTGCTAAAGTGGTAAAGAAATGTCTCTTTGCCTAGATGGAGGCAAATAGAGATTCATATTTACAGTGGTTCTCTCTCACAAAAGGCGAGGGAAGAAGAAGATGCTAATGCTAAGAGGGAAACCTACAAACAAACCTATCTAGCAAGCATGTAAGATTCAATAGTGCAGCATAAGCAAGCAAGAGTAGGAAAGAAGGGGAGCTAACAAGTATTCTTTTGTAAAAGGGAATGATTGTGTATTGCTTAGTGTAAAAAATGGCTTATATTAACTATGATCACTCAAGACATGGAGTGATGACATGCGTGTAGGAGCACCATCCATGAGCAAGGAGAAGGTCAAGATTGCCATGGAAGCTTATTAGCTTGTAATTTTGATTAGTATGAGTTAATTGTGATTAGCTATTCACATTGGCCTACATACCATGGCCCCCTTTTCACACATACTTATTAATGTCTACCCTACTTGGCCTTTGGCCCATAAGCCTATGTCCCCCACTTACACTTGGCCCTTTGGCCCAATACAACTTATGCTTGGCCCTTGGCCTCATATGTACAACTTGTGTCCATCGCTTCATTATAAACCATCCCCACCTAAATATGTTTCGTCCTCGAAACATGCTCAAAGTAGAACCATAGTATGGATGGTTTGCATAAGCATCAACATGAATCACTTCATGGCTAAGAATTGTATATGTCAATTGCATCCGTTTAAACCTCTTTTATACCTCATAACAATAAATTACAACAAGCTGTTTTTTTTTACTGTTTTGACTCAAGAATGCACCTCGGATGCATAAAAAAGGTGTTCCATCCCCTCCAACATAGAGGCGGGCTGCCATGTTACTTCATATTGAGGTAAACCTTTCCACTTGACAATGCAAAATGTGGTTTCGCAACACCTTCTCTCTTTCTCCCAACACCTTCTCCGGTATGTACTCCACCAATGCCATCTTCAGTCATGGGTTTCCGGAAGCTCATTCAATACTTGCACCTCTGGACCAACATATGCCTTCAAATGTGATACGTGAAAGACATCATGTATTCTTGTAGTAGATGGAAGTAGCAATTGATAAGCCACTTCACCAACTCTCCTCAATCCTTTGTATGGCCCATAATAACGGTGTGCAAGCTTTGTGTTGGTACTATCTTTGAGAGATCCATATTGAGTCTTAGGTATCCTCAAGAACACAAAGTCCCCTTCTTTGAATTCCAATGGCCTTCGATGTGCATCTTCATAATGCTTCATATTCTCTTGAGACTTCTTAATGTTCTCTTTGTATGTTTGTAAAAGAGTTTGCATTCTTTCCACTTCATCCCTTGCATGTGGATTTGCATTCTTTTTCTTGAATGCTATATGCACCTTGTAGCCATACATAGCCTCAAAAGGCAACATTCCAATACTACTATGATAGGTGCTATTGTAGGCAAACTCCGCCAAATGCAACCAATCGTCCCATGCATGTTGCGTTTCATAGCAATAATGCCTCAAGTAAGTCTCAAGCCACTTATTTACCCTTTTGGTTTGACCATCGGTTTCCGGAAGATAGGCCGTACTAGGAGTCAACTTAGTGCCCATGCTATCAAAAAATGTACGCCAAAATGTGCCCATAAACTTCACATCTCGATCACTCACTATTTATTGTGGCATTCCATGCAACTTGAACACATTTTCCATGAATTGGTGTGCCACCATAGATGCCGAGTGTCTCACTTTTGTTGGTATAAAATGGGCAGCTTTTGTCAATCGGTCAACCACCACATAGACTCTATCCCATCCCCTCTTGGTAGAAGGCAAGCTAGTAATGAAATCCATAGCAATATGCATCTATTTACCCTCCGGAATAGGTAAAGGCTAAAGCAAACCACCAGGCTTGTGTGTGGGATCCTTGTTGAGTTAACAAGGCATACACTTAGCAATATATTCTTTGACTTCCCTCCATAGGCCTTTCAAATGGAAACTTTTCCTTATGGCATCATAGGTTTTGAACAAAGCCAAATGTCCCACCATGGGAGTAGAATGCATCTCACCCACCACGACCTTTTTCTTAAAGGATGAGTGGGGTACAAGATACACCCTTTCCTTGTGATAGAGGAAACCATTTTGTAATTGAAAATGAGTTAAATCATCACAAACACCATGTTGTAATTTCTGCACTATTTGTGAAGCCTCATCATCAAGCATATATTCCTCTTGAATCTCCTCAGCCCAATCATTATGCACTTCCGTGATGGCCGATAAAGAACATGCCCACATTTTAGAGAGTGAATCCGTCACCACATTCTCCTTTCCCTTCGTATATGTGATCTCAAAATCATATTGTTGAAGGGTAGCCAACCATGTTCTTTGCTTAGGTGAGAGGTTTGATTGAGATAGAAAGAATTGAAGAACCCTATGGCTACTTCGCACATAAAACTTGCTTCCATAAAGATAGTGTACCATTTCTTGATTGCATGCAAAATAGCAATAGTCTCTTAGTCATACACATACATCTCCATCTATTTGTCATCAAGTTTGCGACTTTCATAAGCAATGACTCCATGGTCTTGATACAACACCGCACCAATGCCTCTTCCATATGCATCCGCTAATAGTGAAAGGCTTGGAGAAATCTGGGCATACCAAGATAGGTGCCAAAGTAAGCATTCTTTTCAGCTCATCAAAACTCTTTTGTGCCATTACATCCCAAAAGAATGCCTCTTTTTTCAACTTATCTATCAAAGGAGCCGCCTATATGTGCATACTTCTCAATGAACCTCTCAATGAACCGGCAATAGAATGATGAGATACCTAAGAATCCCCTCACTTGAGTGAGATTGGTGGGAGTAGGCCAATTCTTCACACATTCCACCTTCTTGGGCTCCACCTTTATGCCATCAATGCTCACAATGTGACCAAGGTATTCCACTTCTTTTGCCATGAATGTACACTTGATTTCTTTAGCATACAAGTGGTTGGCTCTCAATGCATCAAATACCTCTTTCACATGAACCAAGTGCTCCTCTTCACTCTTGCTATAAACCAATATGTCATCGAAAAACACCAATACAAACTTGAAGAGGAATGGATGTAGATCAATGCTTAAAAAGTGGCTGGTGCATTACATAAACCAAATGGCATCACCATGAAATGGTAGAGACCTCTTTCGGGGTAAGAAATGCCATCTTGTGCTCATCCCCACTTTTCATTCTGATTTGGTGGTAGCCGGACCGTAAGTCACCGTAAGTCAATCTTGGCAAAGAACTTGGAACCCTTCAATTCATCCAAAAATCATCAATTCTTGGGATGGGTACCTGTTCTTGATGGTGATTTTGTTAACATCCCGATAATCTATGCACATTCTAACCCCATCCTTCTTCTTCACTAATAAAATGGGTGATGAAAATGGCGATTGACTTGGTTCCACCCAACCAATATCAATGAGCTCTTTAACTTGCTTTGCCACTTCATCTTTCTCCACTTTGGACAACCTATATGGAGGTTTGTTGACCAGCCTTGCATTTGGCTCCAACTCAATGGCATGATCAACCTCCCTCATCGGTGGCAAGCACTTGGGCATATGAAACACATCTTCATACTCTTTAAGTAACTTCTTCATGCCACCCATATGTGTAACTTTGCTCTCTTTCTCATTGTCTTCATCCTTACAAAGTTGCAAAACATACATATAGTCACTCTTCTTCAATTCCCTCTTGAGTTATGTGCTATTGATCAAGGTTAACTTTGAGGTGCCAAAACCATGCAATGTAATGGTCTCCTTCCCATGCATAAACCTCAAAAAGCCTTGTTGCAAATTCATGGAGAAGATTCCAAGAGTTGATAGCCAATCACACCCTAAAACCATATCAATCGGCCCCATATCGAGCACTAACAATTCAGGTTTGCAAGTGTACTCTTTTGAGAGGATCAATTCCACATTTTTGCAAATCATTGTGCAATCCATGCTATCCCCATTTCCTACTTCAACTTTTCTCTTCATTGTTGCCAATGCATCCGGGTACAATTTCAGTTTTCCCAATGATTTGTAGTTCACAAAACTATATGTGCTACCGCTATCCACCAACACAAATACATCTCTTCCCTTGACCTTAGCCTTTGAATCTCAATATATGTGCCCCTTTGCAATCGACATAAGATGGAACAAAGAGAAGCATTGTGTTCATATGCATTTGTAGCACCCAAAGTATGAGGTATGCCATCATCATACTCATGCAGATCACCAAGAGGTATGCCATCATCACCAAGAGGTACGCCATCATCATACTCATGAAGATCACCAAGAGAACCATCGGGGTCAAAAGGAAACTCCCCATCCGGTTCTAAAGAATCCACAAACTCGCATGACTCCTCAAATGGCTCCAATTCTTTGTCGTTAGTGTCATCCACCACCACTTTCTAATAAACCATATTAATCTTAACATTGCAGGCTTTGCACTCCTTCCAATGGTCCTTACTATACTTCCCACCACATTTGTAGCATAGATTTTTCTCCCTCATCTCATTAATGCGGTCTTCCTTCACAAATTTGGTCTTGGGTGACCCCATCATTAGTTGGCTTTATACCCGGTTGTGAAGGCTTTTGAGAAGTATTCCCACTTTTGAAAGCACCCGTATTGTATGGTTTACCACCACTACCATAGATGATAGGAAATTTGGGTACATTGGGAGTGGTAGAAGATGGCTTTGTGAAAGCATTTGACCCATAATCTAGCCAATGGTTCACCCATGTATTTGCATACTTTTCTTCATATACTTCATCCAAGATCATTGCATCCTTGAGAGATGTTGGTCTTTGTGCTTTCACATCCGTTCCAATTACATTATTTATGCCCTTGATGTACTTGACTATTTTGAATTCCTCACTAAAACCTTTAACATGAAGCATAAGTTTGAGAAACTTATGTGTATACTCCTTCACACTCATGTATCTTTATTGTAAATCGTCCCATTCACAAACCATTTTGTCCTTTTGCATCTTGGAAGTGAATGTGTCCCTCATATCTTCTTTGAAAGCATCCCAAATTGTGACCTCATAACCTTGTGATTGGAGATGTCTCCACCACCATGCATGAGCATACTCTTCCAAGTGTAAAGTGGCGAAATAGACCATAGCTTTTTCACTTCGAGGGTTCATCTCAAAGTAGAGATCCAATTTGTTCACCCATTCCTCAAAGACATCATTATTAGTGCCTTCACCACTAAACTTTGAGAGGACAATCTTATCCTTTACACCCTTGAATTCATCTTCATCTCCATTGCCATGACGGGCACCACACCTACGCATAGGCCCATCCACATAATGATTGTAATCCTCAAACTCACCAAAGAAATCTTCCTCAATAGGAGGTCTTGAAGCACTGCCTTGACGAGTATTCCCTTTGAATAGAGCGTGACCATCACTCCTTGGTGGGACTTTTGAGCCTTCATTTGGAGATGCATGACCTTTGCCTTTAGCTTCATTGGGTGTGTATAGAAACATTGGGTTACGCATAGCACCATGAGTAGAGTGAAAACTTGGGCGATAATTCTCTTTGTCTTCAACATGAGCTTGTCGAACCTTGTGAGATGGTCATCATGCTTCTCATCATCATCATCATTTGTGACATATCATTTGTCATTTTGCGGGAGGCATTGCGCTCCCCCCAAACGATTGATGTATTGACCACATTTGTAAAACTTGGCCCAATTTGCACATGATTGGTCCTATGTGCTGCATTTGCAATGTTATTACCTTGTAAATTCACACCCTCATCACCAATCTCTTCTCTACACAATCCTCATTCACCATTTCCCTATCTTCCCTTATCTCATGAAGTTCCAATGCTTGCTTAGACGGTTGTCCCCTTGGCATTTGAAAATAGAAAATGGCTAGTAGAAGGCTTGAATGATGTCGGAATTTGATGATCTAGGGCTCTATTAAAAGATCTTGTGGTGTAGAGTGCAAATATTCAAAAATAGAAGATTTTCGAATATGAGTGGATGTGAGAGAATGGAGAGTTTGTGGTGTATGTTGAGTTTCCTTTTACTTCTTGTTACCCTTATCCCCTTAGATTAGGTTTTCCTTCCTTCTTGTTACCCTTGTCCCCTTAGATTAGGTTTTCCTTCCTTCTTGTTACCCTTACCCCTCCCATTCTTTTATTCTTTCATTCATTCATTCTTTGTCCCAAGGTTATGGTGAGAGACAAGCTCTTGGGAAGCCTCCCATGGGTATTCCATCGAGACCCGCGAGAATGCCCGGAGTAGCTAGCCCCTCACCGGTGGCTTAACAATGGTTCCGTTGGCCGAGACCAGTTTGCAAGGAGGCAACAATATCAAAGGAGAAATCGACATTAGGTGTAAGGGCTTCAACAACTTGATGGGTAAAAGTTACTTCATTTTTAACACAACCAATCATAAAGACTCTTGGATTCTTGGCTTTCAAGGTTTAATTTCATGCCAAGACCCATTGTTTTGAAAGAGAGAATTTCATTGTGACAAGAGAAAAAAGTTTGTATGCTCTTGGAATACAAGGGAGGGTAGAGCGTTTTTGAGTGCTCCAATGCAGGATTTCAGCTTTCAGTCTTCTGTCTCTCTAGTAGTAGAGCTATTAAGCTCTAAGACTATACACAACAGCAAAAGATGCACTGAGAACAAACAAACTCTCCATGAAGCACTGCATGCCACAGAGGGAAATATAGTAAGCAAGAGGGTTTTGAACCCCCCATGCCCCATGCTGTAACCAAAGAGCTTTGCTGTTTAAAAAAAAAAGGAAGCACAGTATTTTTTTGCTCTAACAAATAGCTTTGATTTTTAAAAAAAAGCAACAGAGACTTTTGTGCTTTATCTCTACGAAGAAGTGTTGCTTATAGCTCTGTGAGTGACAGGAGGAGATGCTTCCCAACTATTACTAGTGGGCAGATCATAGAACATTTACAGCATGTGTAGAGCAAAGAAGAAGGGCTTGTGCAAAGAAGAGAGAAGCTGGACAACAGCTACTACTACCTAATTGAAGCTACTACTACCTACTACTACCTAATTGAAGCTACCATCAATGAACAGCCAGATGCAAGCATAGTATTTTCAGATGGCAATACACTTTCTATAAAGGCATCAAAGGACGGCCTCCTCTCTGTCTCTGAGATTCGGCTTTGGCTTGCAGATTTTGTAGGCACATTAGGGTTTCCTCTCTATAGATTCAAGTTCTGAAGGCCACCAAGAATAGAAGGCCGGCCCTTGTAGAGCAAGGAAGAGTGCATCAAAAGAGCGGCTGGCTCTTCAGCTCTGAGATAGAGCAAGGAGGCAGCCGAATTAGCGTTGCCTAGGCCACCTGTTGCACTTTGAGCAAAGGAAGCAAAGATGGATGCTCTGGCCAACATATTTGTGAAGGGGGAAGAGCAGCATAGCGGCTGAGCTAAGCAAAGCGGCCATATGAAAGCGGCTAAACTTGGAGCAACAATATGCTGCCGTAGTAGCAGAGAGAAGAGAGGACACCGCCATGCAAAGAGTAGCCTGTAAAGATCCCTTACAAGGTAGAAGGTCGATGACCATCACAGTAGGCGGCAAGAGGCGGAGGAGCCTGCACGCTTGGTGCTGCGAAGGTTGTGGCAGAAACTACGGAGCTGCAAAGATTTCATCGAGAAACACCAAGGTGGCAAAATTAGCAGTAAACCAAGGTAATCTACAGTGGAAGAGAGAAAGGGTCATTAGCAGGTAGTTTGCCACCGTTTGTAGGTCCTACAAAGGGGAGCACTTACGTGGGTAGTTGAGCTGCTTGACGAAAAAGCACACATGACTGGCAACAGCTCGAGCTCTGAACCAAGGGAAGCAACGATAGCTGAGCAAAGCGGTAGGAGGGTCGTCATCATCCAACTAGTGGAGGGGGTTGACAGCAAAAACAAACAGAAGAGCAAGTAGGAGCAGCTAGCCATAGAGAGACTCCCGCCACGTAGAAGAAAAGAAATTAAAGTTTAAAAAAAATAATTAATAAAACCCTAACCCCCTTGGATTCCACCACACTTTGGATTCCCCCTGTTTCATTCGTAATTTCCATCCCCCTCCACCCACCTCTTTAAGTCCCACTTCCCCGCTCTTAAATCCCCCCATCCCCCCTAGGATTCCCCTCCCCCATTTAATTCTTCTTACACATACCCCATCCCCCACATTTAAAATCTTACACACTCTTATCCCCCATCATTTATGCCCTCTTACACACTCCTCCCCCATTCACTTTAATACACTTACATTTCCTTCCACACCCCCCTCTTTACATTTCCTTCCACACCCCCCTCTTACATTTTTCTTCACTCCCTTACACCCTCTTTAAGTCCTTGACTTTTTGTACATATAATTAACCTACTAACCTTTTAACACTAAAAAAAAAACTAACTAACTTGTCACCCACTAACTTCCCTTTTTACTAATTGCTTCGCATAGCATATTCGATTGGGGCACTTTCACATGCGGGTCGCAGGAATTTATTTTAATGCTTAATTCTATCCCATCCCCACACGATGATTGCACTATCACGGGAATTATGCACATCATTAGTTTGTACCAAGATTGGTGGAGTTTTTTCCCCTTTCTTGAGGAGGCATATGATGATTTTGGGGATGTATTGTTTGGTTACGTCCATTGGGCGGCCTATCATGAGATGATCTATCGCATTGAAGTGTTGCATTTTGCCACTTATCTCACATCATCTAGTGAGGTTGTGTGCACCTCATCGCACACCCTGGCGTGCTATCCCGATCATCTTGCGCCCATTGTGGAGGCACATTTGCATGTATCATTTATCACCACCTCCACCCCTCTTATGAGTCCTACTAGGATCCCCATATATCTCCACCACCATCCTCGCCATCAAGTATTGTATCATCATCCACTCCACATGCAGATAAGCCCCATACACCATCCCTAGCCTTGTCATTGACTATTGTATCTCATTTCCATGGTGACTTGGCCCCCATGTGCAGTCCCACCCACTATTGATGTGTACACCTCTTACCTAGCTTCGTCCATCGATTGATGTATCCATACCCCATGGTGAGAGCTCTATACATCCCTTGAGTGAGTCACTATTTTTTCCTAGGGTGGATTCTCACACATTTGAGCCCCCCTTGCTTGATGTGGTGCTCCCTTCTCCTTATATTTCCGTTCTCATTGTGGCACAGCTCACCCATCACTCATTGCCTATGCATGACTTTTTTCCATCTTCTATGCATCTAGGAGAGGAGTCGCTTCTCCCTTCTCCATCGACACATGCTTCAAGGGGAAGCTTCTCCATTATGTGCACTTCATGCCACATTCGGAGGCCTCAACTCCGTACATCCCCTTGTACACATTGAGCCCCACACTTCATGGTTATTGCTGATCATGGGCTTTCATGAGAGCACCTGCTCTCCACACATTTATATGGATCATGGAGCCACACTTGACCATTTATTTTACTCACGGATCTTACCCTCGCCATTGACTTGTACCCCTATGATCACATCATTGGCTTTTGCTAGAGCCCCCTCTCTAGCTCTTACATTTGGGATCCCGGCCCCATCCATTCACATGGTATACACTCTTGGGCCTTTGCTCATCTCGGACCCTCCCATTCTACATTGACATAGCCTCGCCACCTTACACATCATCGACCACATCCTTGGCATTTGCTCAAGATCCATGCTTGGGCCATTATACGTGGGATCCTGGCATACCTACTTGGGGACCGACGGTCCCATTCTCATATGGTATCCTGGTGGACAAGACTCCATCTAGAGGTGGGGCCATACCCCGATTTTCCTCTAGAGGTGGGGCCGTACTTCATGATCATCTTCATCGACATGGATCCGGCACTTCATCGACACTCATGGCTTGCTCCATTGTTGGGGAGAGGCGCCCTCCTCACCACTCAGCATTAACCATGGATCTTCCTCATGGATCCACCCCACCACCTTTTCATCTCTTTGTCATTTCATTTTAGTCATTGTATTTTCACCATATATCCCTCCACATACCCCAGGCCATGTATTGTACCCCATTGCCCTATCTTCGTGTACACATCCCCTCCCTCTTTGCTCTTCATGCCTTTTGGCTCCCAACATCCATGGGACCAGATGTCATTTAGAGGTGGGGCGATGTTAACCTCCTTTTACACATTGTCCTTGCTCCATTCCCACATAGCTTTGGCATGCACACATCCTTTTTGACATTGTATACATTTGTAGTAGTGTGCACACATTGTGCTACTTTGTTGGACTCACCTATGCTCTCCATGTGGCACATGGGTTGGGATTTCTTTGCATGTGGGATATCCCATTTTCTATATATATGGAGCATGGGTGAGGGAGAGCTCATTCCCCTCTAGCCCCAGTTGTGGAGTCCATCTTATGTTCTCTTTAGGATTGAGTAGTGTTAGTCTTGTGCTCCCCTCTCTTCTTAGAGGTTGAGCTTATGCTCCTTTTAGGGTTTGTTTTTAGGGTTGAGTGTAGGCATCTATTCTCTTGAGGTGAACCATGATATGTTGTTTTGGGCATGGCTTGCTTGCACAAAAGTTCCCTTTGTGTGAGAGGCATGCGGTTGAGCCCTAGTGTTTGAGTTAGCCATTATCTCTTCTCTTATGTGCTCCTTGTTAGTTTGGGAGGGAGGACCTCTAAGCTTATGAGTGAGCTTGTCCCTTGTGTTGAGTGGAGTGTGTGGATGGGAGGACCATCGAGTTGCTTGGCAAGAGTGGATGTGAGAGAATGGAGAGTTTGTGGTGTATGTTGAGTTTCCTTTTACTTCTTGTTACCCTTATCCCCTTAGATTAGGTTTTCCTTCCTTCTTGTTACCCTTACCCCTCCCATTCTTTTATTCTTTCATTCATTCATTCATTCTTTGTCCCAAGGTTTGGGTGAGAGACGAGCTCTTGGGAAGCCTCCCATGGGTATTCCATCGACCCGCAAATGCCCAGAGTAGCTATGCCCTCTTAACAATGCTCTCACACACATCAAGATTCTAGGAATAGAACATGGGGTACAAAGTGATGTGATAGGTGTGATTTGAATTTCAAAGATGTAGGTATGATGACTTACAATGCTTTGCATAAACTCATGCACAATCCATTATTACATTAGCATCATGAACTCATGATATACTTTTACTTCCCAGGCTCCATTGTCTCCAAACAACATCAACACCAGTGCAACAATCAAGGTGAAGCAAATAGCATATGGATTGGCATGTATCTTGACATTCCCAAGCATAGAGATGGCTTGAATGTCACACAAATACTTGAAGCAGCATCAAATGGTTCCAATGGCATCCAATGGTGTATGGATTTGATCAAGAACTCCCAAACTTGAGACACATGGCTTGATCACTATTTGAAGCATTAGCTTGTGTAATGGCATCATTAGTGTAATTAATGATGATTCAATAAGGATAATGGCAAGTTGGAATGGCCAATGCCAAGAAATTAGGGTTTCTTGGAAGAAAGCCCTAAATCTCAAGGGAAGATTCAAGAAATCCAAGAATCAAGTAAGAAATTCAAGGAAAAGCTTAGCAAATACTCAAGGATTACCACAAAGCCATGATCATGAGTGTATGGTGGAAAATGCCCTTGCCTTGAACAAAAAACATGGATCTCTGTTTTCAGCTTTTGGAGAGTCTAATGGCTTCATAGATCAAGAAATAGGCCTTCCAAAGAGTAGAATAGGGTTGGAAACTCCATTTCTATGCTTAATAAAGCATTTAGGCTTAATAGGGTTGGAAACTCCATTGCTATGCTTAATAAAGCATTTAGGCTTAATAGGGTTGGAAACTCCATTGCTATGCTTAATAAAGCATTTAGGCATGACATTGAAGCTCTCTTGGTCCATTCTTCACGAAAAATGCCACCAGCTGTTGTGATTTTCACCGCCTAGCTGCTCCTTCTCCAAGCCTCAAATCACTTGTCTAAGATGCCCAAGAATCACCACTAAAGCTTGATTAGATGCTTGACTACATGTACATGAATTTTGAGCAAGAGATTTGATGGAATCTATGGGATTCTAGGGTTTTCTTGGATCACAAAAGGGGCTGAAAATTTTGCAACAAAACATGGTGAAATTTGGGGAAAATCAGATCAATGAAAAGCTCCGATACCACTGTAATGAACTAGCTATGATCACTTAAGTCATAGAGTGATGACATGGGTGTAGGAGCACCATCCATGAGCAAGGAGAAGGGAAAGATTGCCATGGAAGCTTATTAGCTTGTAATTTTGATTAGTATGAGTTAATTATGATTGGCTATTCACATTGGCCTATATACCATGGCCCCCTTTACACACATACTTATTAATGTCCACCCTACTTGACCTTTGGGCCATAAGCCTATGTACCCCACTTACACTTGGCCCTTTGGCCCAATAAAACTTATGCTTGGCCCTTGGCCTCATATGTACAACTTGTGTCCATCTATATATATACAAGTAATTAGTTTTCACACTAGGCCATCTAAAATAAAAAATACTCCGGCCTCTACTATTAGTCTTAAGCAAGTATGTATATGAAGTCCTTACACTTTCCTTATTTGACATTAAGCTCCAAGTAAGGCAAATTTATATATTCTAGCATCGCCTTACAAAAAATAAGTGCCCATTTGAATAGGAAAGATGGTAAAGAGTCTTACAATAGGTCAGGTGGGTAAAATCATGTTAACGTGTGGAGTGGTTAACATACCCCCTTCTTAATGGCACAACATCCTTGCATCACCCCAAGTCGGTGCCCAAGTCAATGTGATGAAGTTATTGTCAAGATTAAAAGGTGTGGATGATCCAAGATACGCCATGAAGTCGGCATGTGAGGCTAAGTGGTATGTTTTGGGACTGATTTGCAAACAATATGGCATATTAGCAATAAGCTTTGTATAGCCTTGGGGATTCAAAGCTTATCGAGGCAGTATGAAAGGTAGATGCGAAGTAGAAGTTTGTCATTGAGGCCTCCTTCTATTAGGAAAATGGATTAGGCCCTTCCTCGACATCCCTTTTCTTGGGGAGTCAAGATTATTAGATTGTTGATGCATGGCAATAAACTTTTCCCATGGCTGCAATAGAGTTGGGCAGCCTTGGGGCCGGCTCGAGGGCTTTGGCATTAGCAAGCACTAGGGATAGAGGCAATGTGGATCAATGGGTGGTAGGGTCAAAGAAGAGGCCACACAAGGTTCTTATTGATTTGAGGAAGGTCAAGGTGATGGGTCATATCATGGGCCATGTTTGCTAAAGGGGTGAAGGAAGAGCTCTCTTTGCCCAGATGGAGGCAAATAGAGATTCATCTTTGTGGTGGTTCTTTGAACCTATAAACAAACCTATCTATAAAGCATCCATCAAGCATGTAAGATTCAATAGAGACAAGAAACCAAGAGTGGGGAAGACAGGGAGACGACAAGTATTCTATTGCTAGGGAATGATTGTGTATTGCTTAGTTTAAAAATGACTTATATATAAGTGACTAGTTTTCACACTAGACTGGCCTTTATTACTAGTCTTAAGCACGTATGTACACAAATATTCCCTATTTAACAATAAGTTCAAAGGTGAGGCTGCTTTATATATTCTAGAGCACCATCTTACAAAAGACACAAGTGCCCACTTAAGTGGGTAAGATGGCAAAGCACCTTACAGTAGGTCGGGCGGGTGAAACCATGTTAACCTATGGAATGGCTATACCACGCCCTCACATCACCACCTACCTAAGTCGATGATGAAGCTGCTACCAGGATGGAAAGGTGTGGATGGTCTAGGATATGCCATGAAGTTAGCATGCGAGGTTAAGTGGTATGATTTGGGACTAAACTATAGTTGGATACATGACATATTGGTGATAAGCTTTGGGTAGCGCTAGGGACATGCAGCTTGTTAAGGCGGCATATGGAAGGTAGATGCGAAGTAGAATTTTGTCATTCTTCTATTATGGAAATGTCCTGGGCCCTTTAAATTCAGGCGTTTGGTAGAAGCGGCCCATGCCATGTGATCAGAATGAGCATTAAAAATTTTAAAAATTGATTTATCCATCTTAACTATGTTGCCTCAAAGCCTCTTTTGATATCTCCCTTCCCAACCCTCTAGGTCATCTACTTTAGTATTATGATGTCCAACATCTGTTTCTTAGCTTGGAACCTTTCCCTTGAAATATCTCAAAGCATGATCCCAAAAAGGGAACCCATTTAGAAGCTATCTCTCCTTGGCCAAATTCACCCTTGACCTTCTTCATGATACAATCATGTTGCCTTATGCATTTTAATGTCGTTAAAAAACTTGAGGTGGCATGATCCGTGTGGAAGTATACTCACCTAGACATTAGCCTTTTTGCTTGAGCCCTTTGAGATTCTCTCTCCTCCCATTCACTTTTGCAGTTTATATATCGTTCCATTTCTTCATTAGAGAAGGGACTAGTTTTCCTCTTAAGAAGAAGAAGCCCTCGTTTAATTTTGTAGCTTTTATATCTCCTTCTTCCTCTCGTTTACAACATTCTCCTTGCCTAGATCCCTTATAACATTCTTCTCTTTACAACATTCTCCTTGCCTAGATCCCTTATAACATTCTTCTCTTTACAACATTCTGCTTCCCTAGATCCCTTACAACATTCTCTTCTTTATAACATTCTCCTTCCTCAGATCCCTTAGAACATTTTGCATTTCTCGAGCAAATCTCTTCCATCCATGTTTCCCAAGAGAATTTATCTTGTCTACTAGCCAATATATAGAAGCCTTGGTCCTTTGACAAAATCCTCATCCTTGAGCAAAGAGTTGAGCTTTTAAAATTCGTCCAACTAAAGGAGGGAGTGCCTTGCATGAAGCCCCTAGATCTATTCCCATAGTAGATCCTAACTTCGTAGAGTCCTTTCCAAGCTAGCTTTAAAAAAGCCTTACTAGTGCCAATGTGTAACATACCCATCTTCACTAATAAAGAAATGTCCATGTAATTATGAGTTTTATGATATAAAAATCAATGATTTTATTATTTGAATCATTTCTACTTAGAATCTTCAAATTTTGAGCCCAAATTTGGAATCTGCGCGCGATTTTACCCTAATATAGGATTTTACAGCATCCAAAACGGACACCGGATCAAGCCTATACGCAAATTTCAGTCATTTTAGTTAAAAAACGGCGACATTTGTAAACCTTAATAAATGCACGACCGGGCATCCGATTGACGAACGATCTGAACCCTAACGACCAGGAGAACCTCTCGGACAAAAAAAAAATTCGCCCCCCGGGGCAGTCCGGCATGCAAATCGAGGCGAGCGCCCCAAATTTGGGTACCCCGTCCCAAAATTTGGGCCGTACACACTTACTAGGGTGCCCGTACGATGGCCGCCCAAGAACCAAAGGATGGCCGCTCACTGTATGGTCCACACGTAACCCTACGTGGACACCCCAGACCAAATAAGGTACATGCAAACCACTCCTTTCCCTGACAACTAACACCGTACCTTTTCCCTAGAAGCATGCAGGCCACTGATCCATAGCCTTTGATAGTACACCGTCCTTTCATCCTTGCTTTGCGTAGCGCCCGTACCCTCTCCCCTTAGCTACGTAAACCCCCGGGGTGCTCCACAGACGGCACGCATCTATGTGCTGCGTATGCCCTGTTGTACTGCCGTCCGTACCGCCGTCCGTCCCTGTGTAGCGTACTTATTGTAGTACAGCCGCCCCTTGCAGCCACCCCTCTCAAACCCCCTCATTTGCCTCTTTTCAGATAAGCTAATTTTCCTCCATCCCCCTCTTGCTAGGAGGCAGTGTCCTTAACTCTTCTCCCCCCCATGTGAATAGACTTACAGCAGCCCTCTCAGCCCTCCTCCACGTTTTTGGTCTTAAGGACATCTCACAATCCCCCCCCATTTGCGTAGACTTTAAAAAGGGTTTTTTTGCCTTAAGAAAGGATTCGTGCGTCATACTCTTTTGCTCATACGGTGAGCAAACGAACTCAGAATTCAGATCCGACTGAAGCGTTTCGATCGCAGCAGCGAGCTCTACAAGGCGACGCCTAAGATGGCCTCTTCTCGGAGACGTCAAAATATTGCCTCAAGAGGAGCGCGTAATAACTAGGGAAGATGCTTCCAATGCGGCTCCAGCCCTCCCTTTTCAAGCTCCTCAAGGAAATGGTGGCCAGGTTAGCTTGGTTAATTTTTAAAAGAAGAGATTTTTCTTAAATTAGTGTTAATGAATGGTATCTTTTTCTTTTAAAATGACGACATAAAAATTATATGAAGTTACGAATTATGTGATGCTGTATTCGATAAATTGCGTTGAAATTGTTATCTTCACGAATTGTGAATGCTATATTTAATAAGTTGCATTGAAGTTGTTATCTTTAGAATTTAAGATTTTTTTTTGGCTTCAACGCTAACTCCGTTCCGTGCTTGTGTAGCCGGGCGGCGTCGTTAGCAAAGCTCGGGAATGGCCCAAGGTATCCCTCATACCATTGGGAGAATAAGGATCGCCGATTGAGGCGAGAGATTATGAGGCTGCCTAGTTCTGAGGGCCCAGACTAGTGCAGTAAATAAGCACACCCTAGTATGCAGACATCCCTCTGAGGGGCGGGAGGATCAAGCGATGGAGCCTGAGAGGGTGACAGGCCGGCTTGAGTCCTCGCCAGCGGCGGCCGACGATGAGGTGTATGGTCCCGTAGGGTTTTACCCAGCATGTAGAGGCTGGAAGGCCGAATTCTAGATCATCGGCAGTATAAGAATAAGAGAGCCGGTTTGGCTTGTATGGAATTGATTCATGTATAAACTTTTTATATAAATATATCTTGTCTTTGGCATGATTGTATTGTGTAAAAAGGCTGTTTTAACAAACCTTGTGAAAAAGGGCCTTAATTAAGGAATATGTTTATTTATGTCAAACAGTGTGGTAGGATTAATTAGAAAACAAATTGATGCGTAAGTAGGGTGGAAAGTGGGAGGATGGAATGCCCCGACGGCACCATTCTACGGACGGGTGGACCTGATTAGTCGGGTAGCTTTCCAACAGATTAAGTGCAACAGATTAAGTGAAAGCCCTACGCTAGATAATTAGGTTCTTGGGAAACTCTATTCTAGAAGACTAGGCCAGCGGCGGTGCCTTGCATAAGATGAGGAAAAAAGCGTTGTCTCTAGAAATCAAGTCTAGTAGTTGCCCAATTTATGATCAATTGCCCTATGGGTGATTTGATGTTTAGAAAATCATGCTCCCCCTGCGGGATAGAGCTAGGTCATACCTATGAATCGTATCCTTGAATCTCTACAGGGTCAAGGTGTCGATGAATAGGAAATTTTTCCAAAATAAGACTTAGTGGACTATCTTAAGTGTTTCTCCCATTTTAGAAGGGAGGAGCCTTACAATTGGTATCAGAGCCGATCTTAGCTCCTAGGAATTGTCATTTAAGGATTGTTTTGCAATGAATGTTTTACCTAACATAATGCTAATTAGTAAAAACATCCTACTAAAACAAGTAAGTTGGATTGATGTTTGAATGATTGTAGGAAGAGGAAGATGCCTACTCCACGTTTCTAGTTTTCCAATGCATCTTCGAGACTGCTAGTCACTCCTCGAATTTCGAGTTCCACGACACCATGGTGTAGATACTAGAGAAGATGTCCCTCCCTCATTTCTCTCGTATTCAAAGAGGATGGGGTAAAGATTTCTGGAGTCGTGGGCCAAGATACTTCTTCATCCGAGCAGATCAAATTTTGAACCTTACCACCGACCTAAAGCGGATTCGTTGGATTCAGAAGTTGAAGATGATCCGTTTATTTTGGTTCGTCGGTACCCCCAGGGCCGACACCTCGGTGACTATAGATGGGGTTCGCATACCTCAGGATCGTTGGGTGTATGACCAAGTGATGCAGGTCTTACCTGCTGATAGAGTAGCTGTGTTGGGATCTACCCCAATCCAGAGTCTACCACCCTTACCATCAGTTTTTAGAGTCTTAGAAACTACAGCGGAACCCCCATATTTCACCTATGTTGTAAGATCCCAGTCTCCACTGCGCAATGGATTCGGAGTACTAGCAGCGGAAGTAGCACATCATGCGCAGGGCAGGGGTCTCACACTCGGGGCCTCGCCCACGGCGGATATCCGGACAAGAGACTAATCCGTCGGTTTATCCAAAACCGAAACCGGAAAAACTTCCTTTACCCGAAAAGCACGGGCGATTCCACCAGGATAACTCTTTACTCTAACGTAGTCAAGATCATTACTGATCAAACTGATCTGACTGCACCTCTAACGGTACTTGGTCAGATCAAGGAAGAAACTTGCACTTGGATCATTGGGATCAACGCTTTTTTCCCCATCAAGAGGCACAGCCGTTGATTCCTATCCATAGAACAATTACTATCCAGGATTTACTTCATCTATCGTAATAATAGAAATTAAATCTCGATTTACGGATCCATCAGTCCAACCTAACCCCATCCATTCCCATGGGTTAGCCAACCTCCCAACCACTGTAGTGATGGGATCCAATTAGGAATTTGGTTAGGTTTTGTCCCGGGTACCAGGGAAAAGAGTTCCTAGGCCCCCTAGCCGGAAGTTCATGCAAACATAAAACTAGTCACACCACTTACACACCCAATATGAAATTGCCTTTTTCTCAGCGTCAACTAACTTTCAAACAGTCCTTCAATGAAACCATTATGTCACTGATAACAATCCTCAAAGTCTATGGTTGAATCCTTATTCCCGTCATTCATTCATCGGTGTACTTATGGCATCATTGGCAACCAGAACGCTCACCACCTATTCACTCAGGGGCCTTTTCCATAGTTCCTAGCTCATAGTAATCGAAAATATATTCATATAACAGAATGGAATCTCCGTGGAAGATCAGCAAGATCAACCCACAGATCCATATGAAAGAGCCATGGACTCATCCGTGTTGAGGACCAGCAAGGTCAATCAACCAGATCCATGCCCGGTTTCAGAAAACAACTCTTACTTCTTGTTCCAATATCTTCCTCGACGCACGTGTGGGTATCTTCGGCGACCCAGAGCCCGAGCACCGTATGGTCAGCACCCTCTAGGATCCTTCGCAGGTAACCTAGCGCTTCACTCATAGGCCGCTTCCTTGATCCCTCATCCACCGTACCGGAAGCTCACCATTTAAATCGAACCGAGGCTGGTCAAGACCTCGATCGACCTTGCTACGCGAGACGTCCTCCATTGACTCTCCGTCTCCCAGCAATTGCAACTTTATCAGTTCGGTCTTCATGACCTTAATTCTCAAGACGGTCAAAATGCTTCCCCAGCATTCTTGACATAAAACAGTCATTTACAAACAGTCACAAAATACAGTTTCTATGACGAACTCTCGTCTTTCCACATTATCCACTCTCGGACCACATTACTTATTCCACATTCCATTCAATGTGTACTCATTCCCATCCATTCACTCATATAGACTACACATTATTTCACATACACCTTCACATTCATTATTCTACATACATATCCATGTTCGTACGTCCACATCATACTTCCAATTTCACATTCATACATACGCATCTACATGCATACATCCACATCCACATTCATACATCCATACTTCCATTTCCACTTCCACACATCCACATTCACATTCATACATCCACATTCACATGCATACATCCATTTCCACATCCACATTCACATTCATACATCCACATCCGTATCTACATCCATACATCCACATCCACATCTTCATTCACATTCACATCCATACATCCACGTCTACATATATACATCCATTTTCACATCCTCATTCATACATCCACACTTTCATTTCCACATCCACACATCCATATTCATATTCATACATCCATATCTACATCCATTCATGCCCTAACACATCCCATATACATCTTATCATCTTTTCACATCTCATACACCTCTTATCACATCCTATCACTTCCCATACGCTTCTTATCACATCTTATCACATCTCATACACCTCTTATCACATCTTATCACATTTCATATCTTTTTATAGAATACAAGAGAATTCTTATATTTGATATAAGATTTCTCTACACATTTATTTATGCATAAATTCTATTTAAGGAGACTAACATTTTCAAAATAAAAATCAATCTTTTATGCATCTTCCTATGCATAAATTCATTTTAAATGAAAATGACACTTTTGAATTAAAATTCCATCTCTTTGCATTTTCCTATGCATAAACTCAATTTAGATGAGAATTGACACTTTTGAATTAAAAATCCATCTTTTATGCATCTTCCTATTAAATTCAATTTGGATGAGAATAACACTTTTGAATTGAAATTCCATTCTTTTATGCATCTTCCTATGCATAAATTCAATTTAGATGAGAATGACACTTTGAATTTAAAAATCAATCTTTTATGCATCTTCTTATGCATAAATTCGATTTGGTAGGAATTACACTTTTAGAATAAAAGAATTTCTCTTATGCATCTAAGTTATGCATAAAATCCATTTATGATGAAAATCACACTTTTAGTATAAAAAGAATATCTTTTATGCATACCTCTATACATGAAATCCAATATGCTAAAAGTAACACTTTTACAATAAAATAATCAACCTTTATGCATATCTCTATGCATGAAATTCAAATATGATAAAAGTCACACTTTTATAATAAAATAATCAACTTTTATGCATACCTCTATGCATGAAATTCAATTATGATAAAAGTTATACTTTTACAATAAAATAATCAACTTTTATGCATACCTCTATGCATGAAATTCAAATATGATAAAAGTCACACTTTTATAATAAAATAATCAACTTTTATGCATACCTCTATGCATGAAATTCAAATATGACAAAAGTCACACTTTAATAATAAAATAATCAACTTTTATGCATTTCTCTATGCATGAATTTCAATTATGATAAAAGTCACACTTTTATAAATAAATAATCAACTTTTATGCATACCTCTATGCATGAAATCCAAATATGATAAAAGTCACACTTTTATAATAAAATAATCAATTTTTATGCATACCTCTATGCATGAAATCCAAATATGATAAAAGTAACACTTTTATAATAAAATAATCATCTTTTATGCATACATCTATGCATGAAATTCAATTATGCTAAAACTAACACTTTTGTAATAAAATAATCATCTTTTATGCATACCTCTATGCATGAAATTCAATATGATAAAAATAACACTTTTATGTTAAAATAATAATCTTTTATGCATGCCTCTATGCATGAAAATCAATTATGCTAAAAGTAACACTTTTGTAATAAAATAATCATCTTTCATGCATATCTCTGCATGAAATTCAAATATGATAAAAATAACACTTTTATGTTAAAATAATAATCTTTTATGCATGCCTCTATGCATGAAAATCAATTATGCTAAAAGTAACACTTTTGTAATACAATAATCATCTTTTATGCATACCTCTATGCATGAAATTCAAATATGATAAAAATAACACTTTTATGTTAAAATAATAATCTTTTATGCATGCCTCTATGCATGAAAATCAATTATGCATAATATAAAAATCAATTTCTCTATGATTACAATGAATATCTTCAATTAATCTAGGATGATGATTCTTAGAATATGGTAAGAAGTCCTCTTTTCATGCTTTGAATGAAATTATTTTATGCGTAATTTTTATAAAAATTTTGCCATAGCTCCGCTGCTATGACTGATAAATCTCAATTTTTCTAAGGGATAAAGCTTATCATTAAGAAATAATTAGAATGATCCCTAATTGGATCAATAATCCATAATGGATTGAATCATCAATATTCATGAAATACATAAACTAAAAGCATAGAAAAAAGCCATTAATTTGGCCTCAAGTATAGATTAATCTTGGATTAAGGAAAAACTTTATGAAAAGCTTCATTTGGATTGAGAATGGGTCATGAGTATGACCATTTCTTGAGTGAGAGAGAGAAATTACATAAAAACCATTTGAATTAAACATAAATGGAAATTTATCTAACTCTTAACTATCATTAATCAATTGACTTCAATAGCATTCATCAAATTATGTAACTCTTCACTACCATTCCTCAATTAACTTCAATAGCATTAAAAAACCATTCCAATTAAGCTTCTCAAGCTTGAGAGGGGTTGAGAAGAGAGAAACCTTGAGAAATTTTAGAAAAGATCAAAATTCACCATTTACCTTACAAATTTCTTGATTCTTTGTTCACGGTAGAGGCCCCCAACCAATCAATTGGTTAAGTATGTTGATGGAGCCACCAATGGGGATTGAAGAAAGAGGAAAGCTCCAATTTCTTCAATTTGGAGAGAATTTTAGAGAATAGTAGAATTTAGCATTATTTCAGCATAACTCTAGTATAGTAAAATTCTTCTATTTTTTTCAAAGGACTCATGTTCTATTTATAGGAGAAGGAAGCTCTAACCAAAGCTAACTGAATTCTAGAATTTTCCAGATTCAGTTTGGTTGAATTTGGACTAGATTTGGATCTAGTTTGGTTCCTTTTTTATTCGGTTTGGTTCCATATTGATTTGGTTTGATTCAAGAGAGAGGAGAGATAAAAATATCACATTATTTTTTAGTTTAAAACTCATTCAAGCATGTGAAATATGCACCTCCTTTAAAGAATTTCCCTTTCTTACATATGTGTCAAAATGGAATCATTATACCCAAAATATCTCATATTTTTAATATTGCTCAGTTTTTTTACTAATAAACCTTGTACATTTTCAACTCTTCATCTTGTGTGAGCATTTACTCATTTTTGGATACCCAAAATATCTCATATTTTTAATATTGCTCATAGTTTTTTACTAATAAACCTTGTACATTTTCAACTCTTCATCTTAAGTGAAATATGCACCTCCTTTAAAGAACTCCCCTTCCTTACATATGTGTCAAAATGGGATCATTATACCCAAAATATCTCATATTTTTAATATTGCTCATAGTTTCTTACTAATAAACCTTGTACATAGTCAACTCTTCATCTTATGTGAGCATTTACTCATTTTTGGGTATCTTCTTTTACAAAATTGGATTTATCTCCTCCCTACACATGGATTGATCCAATTGGCCCATAGGAACCTTAATTGGACCATAATCTAAAATTTTTGAAAATCTAGACCCTTAGGCTAAGGTCCTTTATACCCATTTCTAATTAATTCCAATTGTACATTGGAAAATTCTTTTTGAATTTCTGTTTCAGGGGAATTCATCTTAATTATATGAGATATTTTTCTATCTAGAAATATTCAAAATCTGAATATTCTCTCTCTAGAACATTTTCTCTCTATGCCAAAACAGGCAGAGACAAGATCTCTTATATTTCAGAAAAGGGAATTGATTACAGGAGAAGATGCTGGACATTTTGAGAGGCTGGGGAGGAATCTTACATATGTGGACCGCTCTACCCTTATGTCATAGTTAAGCCTAGGAATTTCCCTTGATGTCAAATAAGACTAATTATATTAGTCTCAGATCTTTGTAATAAAACTTGTCGTTGTAAATATTTGGAAATAAAATAATTTCAATGTTTTACTCTCCAAAAATAAGCGTTGTGTAAATATGAATCTTGTAATCTTAAAATTGTTTTTACAATGATGGCCAGGATGACCACCCTCCACTTCCCAATGTGCTTTACATCGATACCCAGGAGAAGAAGCTCCTGCTCAAGCAAATGCAACCTCCCTCCTTTAAAGGAGAAGGTTCAAAGGTTGAGAAGGATGCTGAAGTTTGGATTGAGGCGATGGACGATTATTTCTCCGCTGCCGGTACTGGAGTAGCAAATCAGTCTATGCTCGCACGGTTTCGCCTCATTGGAGATGCTAAACTCTAGTGGAAACAATGGTGCCGTGACAAGGAAGTCACCGAGCATTCTCAAACGTGGGAAGACATCAAGTAGGCAGTGAAGGAAAGATATCTTCCCCCATCCCATGAATCCATAAAGATGAATGAGTTTTTTAGTCTTAGGCAGTGCAGCTTAACTCTTGAGGACTACTATTCCAAATTTATCACCCTTCGGAAGTATGCCCCAGCTATGACTACTTCCCAGCAAGTGGCTCGTTTCTGCCAAGGGCTAAATGAACCCTTAGATTCCCGCCTTGAAGCAATGAGGCCAAGCACATTACAGGATGCTCTCATACGAGCAAAGCCCCTTGTGAAAGAAATGAAGGCTAACAAACGGAAGAATCAAAAGAGATCTTACCCTGAGACAAATCTTAAAGATCAACCCTACAAGAAACCCCAACAGAATTTCCCCTACTACAACAGAGGGCGACAAGGCAACTCTTTTGTCCCCCGCTCGTATGCTGCTTCTTCCAGAGAAGGCCCTCTGTGTTTTGAGTGCAATGAGCCGGGACACTTTAGAGCCAACTGTCCCAAGATGGCAACATCATTTCCCCAAGGTAGCAGAGGAAATCAAGGCCGTGGAACCCCTATCCACCAAGGTGCAAGAGGCAGTGGCCGTGGAACCCCTATCCACCAAGGTGCAAGAGGCAGTGGCCGTGGTGGCAGAGGTCGCAGAGGAACAGTTGCTAGGACTGCCTGTGTTATAAGTGAAGAACCGACCTTGGAAACGGCTGAAGAAGAGCGCGCCACCGTCCATGCGGCAGTAGAACACCAAGGTCCAAATAAACAATTTGGTGTAATCCAAACCCCCGCCACTCATCACGGTAAGCCATTTCAGCTTTTGATTGATTGTGGTAGTACCCATTCATTCCTTTCTCCTAGGTGTTTGCAAAAATTAAACTTGGGTTAAAAAACAGCTAGAAGAATGATTGTAGAGTTAGCCAGTGGGAAAGAAGTAGTATCTCGCCACTCTATAGGAAATCTTGATTTTGAGCTAGGTAATGAGCAAACTGATGGTCACTTTAGAGTCTTGCCACCATTAGGAATTTATGATGGAATCCTTGGGATGGATTGGTTAATTGCAAACAAAGCTAGCATTCATTGTAACCAGAGGAGTATCACTTTTGAAAATGAGCATGGCCAAGTAATATTTGTTCAGGGGATCACAGGAAAACCTAAATCTAGGGTAGTCAAGGCAAAACATCTTCTCAAGGGAACACGTAAGGGTCAGCAAGTTTTCTTAGTCAAACTCAACAAAGTCATCGAACCTAGTATGGAGACAGAACCCTCTTGGCTCCAAGAATTCTCTGACATCTTCCCTGACGAGCTTACAGGGTTACTGCCTCCTCGAGAAGTCGATCATCAAATCGAGGTGATCCCTGGAGCTCAACCCGTCTCAAAAACTCCCTATAAAATGTCCCTTCCTGAAGCCATTGAGCTTAAGGAGCAACTTTCCCAACTCATTGAACAAGGATTTGTACGCCCCAGTAGCTCTCCTTGGGGAGCACCTGTTCTTTTCCAAAAAAAGAAGGACGGAACTCTCTGCCTCTGCATAGATTATCGAGGGCTAAATCAAGTCACTGTCAAGAATAAGTATCCTATCCCTCGCATCGACGAACTTCTTGACAGGCTTCATGGGGCCAAAGTCTTCTCAAAAATAGATTTGAGGTCTGGTTACTATCAGATCAAAGTCAAGGAAGCAGATATACCCAAAACAGCCTTCAATACCCGTTATGGCCACTATGAGTTTACTGTAATGTCATTCGGGTTAACCAATGCTCCTGCAACCTTCAACCGCCTAATGCAAGATATATTCCGTCCTTACTTGGATGAATTTGTGCTTGTTTTCTTTGATGACATCTTAATCTACTCCAAATCAATGGAAGAGCATGAGGAGCATGTGCGTAGAGTTCTGCAATTGCTGCGCAGACACAAACTCTATGCCAAGAAAAGCAAATGTACCTCCTTTACTCATCAAATTGAGTATCTTGGATTCATCGTCTCCAAAGATGGCATCTCAGTAGACCCCGCCAAGGTCAAGGATATTCTAGAATGGCCACCCCCTAAATCAGTTCGTGAAGTTGGTGGGTTTTTGGGAATCACGGGTTGGTATAGGATTTTTATCAAAGATTATGCCTTGGTAGCTACACCTCTGACGGATCTTCTTAAGAAGGATTGCAAAATAGTGTGTCTGCCAATCCATCAAAACAGTTTTGATCAGCTCAAGGTCATTATTACTTCTGCCCTAGTCCTGAAACTTCCTGATTTTGCCAAGGAATTTGAAGTAGTTACTGATGCTAGTAGCCTAGCACTTGGTGGTGTCTTAGGCCAAGAAGGAAGACCAGTTGCTTATACTTCCCGCAAGCTGAAGCAATATGAGGCAAATTATGCCACCCATGATTTGGAGCTCTTGGCAGTTGTTCATTGCCTCAAATTATGGAGACATTATCTCTTGGGGAGCAAATTCCACCTTGTAACTGATCACAAAAGTCTAAAGTGGATCTTCACCCAGCCTAACCTCAACATGCGGCAAAGGAGATGGATTGAAATTCTACAAGAATATGATTTCGACATCAAATTCCGCCCTGGGAAAGATAATGTGGTAGCAGATGCACTTAGCCGCGCAAATCTTTCTTGAGTGCTATTTCAATGCCAAATAATCCCATTCTGGTCAAGGTGGAAGAAGTCTCATCTCATGATCCAGATTATCAGAGAATGATGGAGTTAGTAGAAGAAGGGGGACATTCAGAGAAAGAGAAGAACCTAATCAAGGGATACTCCACTCACGAAGGAAGCCTCTACTTCAATCACAGCCTATGTATCCCTAAGGATCCTGCTTTAAAGAAACTAATCCTCCATGAAGCTCATGATAGCCCTGCTGCCCTGCTGCAGGGCACCCAGGCTATGCAAAAACATTAAATGCCGTAAGAAGGAGCTTTCATTGGGCAGGCTTGAAAAATGATGTCCTTCGGTACTTGAAGCAATGTCTCTCATGCCAAAGGATCAAAGCTGAAAGAGTCAAGATGCCTGGAAAACTTCAACCCTTAGATATTCCCCAAATGAAGTGGGAGTGCATTAGTATGGATTTTGTCACAAGTCTCCCCACTGTTCAAGGAGGACTCCATTCTGGTAGTAGTGGACTTACTTACCAAAGTAGCTCACCTTATACCAGCGAAGAAGACCTTCAAAGCTTCTGATGTTGCTCGAGTATTCATCAAGGAAGTCCTCAAACTTCATGGTCTCCCAAAAAGGATAGTAAGTGACCGAGATTCTGACTTCACTTCAAAATTCTGGCAGTTCTTATTTCAAGCCCTGGGACCTCAACTTTGCTTTAGCACAGCTTATCATCCAGAGACCGATGGCCAGACAGAGAGAGTCAATCAAGTAATTGAAGACATTCTCAGAGCATACTGTGGACGGGAACCAAGAAGGTGGATTCAATACCTTCCTCTGGTAGAATTTGCCTACAATGCGTCTTATCATCAAAGCATAGGAATGTCACCATTCAAGGCACTCTATGGGCAAGAATGCCTCTCCCCTAAATTTCTCTGATCCAACCATAAGAGTTGAGGCATCCAGGAAAATGCTCGAAGAAATGGAGGAACAAACCAAGGCAATCCAAAAGGATATTAAAGCTGCCCAAGATCGACAAAAGCATTATGCTGACAACAAGAGGTCTGAAAGGATCTTCAAGGAAGGAGACAGAGTTCTTCTACGAGTGCAACCCAAACGAAGTTCTCTATCACTTGGGAAATATAAGAAGCTCAGCCCTAGGTATTGTGGTCCTTATATAGTTATCAAGTGTCTAGGTAAAAGTGCCTATAAACTCCAACTCCCAGCCTATATCAAAGTCCATAATGTATTTCATGTAAGTTTGTTAAAACCATATGTACCCAGTCTCGATCATATTCTTGATGATGAACAAGTTGTAATCCCTACTCAAGGAGTCCTTGAATTACAGCCCAATAGCATCATAGATTCTAGGGAAAGGCAACTCCGAAATAGAACTCTCGTAGAACATCTAGTACAATGGAAAGATTACCTTGAAGAGGATGCAACTTGGGAAGATGAAGCTACACTCTTAAAGGATTATCCCGAATTCATGACGAGATGAGGACATCTCGATTTCTTTAAGGGGGGAAGGATGTAACATACCCATCTTCACTAATAAAGAAATGTCCATGTAATTAAGAGTTTTATGGTATAAAAATCAATGATTTTATTATTTGAGTCATTTTTACTTAGAATCTTCAAATTTTGAGCCCAAATTTGGAATCTGCGTGCGATTTTACCCTAATATAGGATTTTACAGCATCCAAAACGGACACCGGATCAAGCCTATACGCAAATTTCAGTCATTTTAGTTAAAAAACGGCGACCTTTAAACCTTAATAAATGCACGACCGAGCGTCTGATTGACGAACGGTCTGAACCCCAACGACCAGGAGAACCTCTCGGATAAATTTTTTTTTTGCCCCCCCGGGGCGGTCCGGCATGCAAATGAAGGCAGGTGCCCCAAATTTGGGTACCCCATCCCAAAATTTGGGCCGTACACACTTACAAGGGTGCCCGTACGATGGCCACCCAAGAACCGAAGGTGGCTGCCCACTGTATGGTCCACACGTAACCCTACGTGGACACCCATGCCGCCCCAGACTAGATAAGGTACATGCGCACCACTCCTTTCCCTGACAACTGACACCGTACCTTTCCCCTAGAAGCATGCAGGCCACTGATCCATAGCCTTTGACGGTACACCGTCCTTTCATCCTTGCTTTGCTTAGCGCCCGTACCCTCTCTCCTCAGCTACATAAACCCCCGGGGTGCTCCACAGATGGCATGCATCTATGTGCTGCGTATGCCCTGTTGTACCGCCGTCCGTACCGCCATCCGTCCCTGTGTAGTGTACTTGCTATAGTACAGCCGCCCCTTGCAGCCACCCCTCTCACAACCCCTCATTTGCCTCTTTTCAGATAAGCTAATTTTCCTCCATCCCCCTCGTGCTAGGAGCCAGTGTCCTTAACACTTCTCCACCCAGCCCCCCCATGTGAATAGACTTACAACAGCCCTCTCAGCCCTCCTCCACGTTTTTGGTCTTAAGGACATCTCACAATTCCCCCCCCCATTTGCGTAGACTTTAATAAGGGTTTTTTTGCCTTAAGAAAGGGTTCGTGCGTCATACTCTTTTGCTCATACGGTGAGCAAACGAACTCAGAATTCAGATCCGACTGAAGCGTTTCGATCGCAGCAGCAAGCTCTACAAGGCGATGCCTAAGATGGCCTCTTCTTGGAGACGTCAAAATATTGCCTCAAGAGGAGCACGCAATAACAAGATTAGGGAAGATGCTTCCAATGCGGCTCCAGCCCTCCCTTTTCAAGCTCCTCAAGGAAATGGTGGCCTGGTTAGCTTGGTTAATTTTTAAAAGAAGAGATTTTCCTTAAATTAGTATTAATGAATGGTATCTTTTTCTTTTAAAATGACGACATAAAAATTGTATGAAGTTACGAATTATGTGATGCTGTATTCGATAAATTGCGTTGAAATTGTTATCTTCACGAATTGTGAATGCTATATTTAATAAGTTGCATTGAAGTTGTTACTTTTAGAATTCAAGATTTTTTTTTTGGGCTTCAACGCTAACTCCGTTCCGTGCTTGTGTAGCCGGGCGGCGTCGTTAGCAAAGCTCGGGAATGGCCCAAGGTATCCTCATACCATTGGGAGAATAAGGATCGCCGATTGAGGCGAGAGATTATGAGGCTGCCTAGTTCTGAGGGCCCAGGCTAGTGTGGTAAATAAGCCCACCCTAGTGTGCAGACATCCCTCTGAGGGGCGGGAGGATCAAGCGATGGAGCCTGAGAGGGCGACAGGCCGGTTTGAGTCCTCGCCAGCGGCTGACGATGAGGTGTATGGTCCCGTAGGGTTTTGCCCAGCATGTAAAGGCTGGAAGGCCGAATTCTAGATCATCGGCAGTATAAAAATAAGAGAGCCGGTTTGGCTTGTATGGAATTAATTCATGTATAAACTTTTTATATAAATATATCTTGTCTTTGGCATGATTGTATTGTGTAAAAAGGCTGTTTTAACAAACCTTGTGAAAAAGGGCCTTAATTAAGGAATATGTTTATTTATGTCAAACAGTGTGGTAGGATTAATTAGAAAACAAATTGATGCGTGAGTAGGGTGGAAAGTGGGAGGATGGAATGCCCCGACGGCACCATCCTATGGACGGGTGGACCCGATTAGTCGGGTAGCTTTCTAACAGGTTAAGTGAAAGCCCTACGCTAGATAATTAGGTTCTTGGGCAACTCTATTCTAGAAGACTAGGCCAGCGGCTGTGCCTTGCATAAGATGAGGAAAAAAGCGTTGTCTCTAGAAATCAAGTCTAGTAGTTGCCCAATTTATGATCAATTGCCCTATGGGTGATTTGATGTTTAGAAAATCACGCTCCCCCTGCGGGATAGAGCTAGGTCATACCTATGAATCGTATCCTTGAATCTCTACAGGATCAAGTTGTCATGAATAGGAAATTTTTTCAAGATAAGACTTAGTGGACTATCTTAAGTGTTTCCCCCATTTTAGAAGGGAGGAACCTTACACAATGAGGATTCGGCCTAGTAGTAAAAAAGCCTTACTAGTGCCAATGAAGATACAGCCTAGCGGTAAAAAGCCTTACTAGTGCCAATGAAGATACAGCCTAGCAGTAGGGTGTTGAAGTCCCATGCAAGAGGTGCTCGAAACCTACCAGTTGTTGACGGTGGCATGGAAGCACACAGGCACACGAGCACAAAAGAAACAAAAAAAGTTGTTGATGGTGGCATAGAAGCACACCGGCACACGAGCACAAAAGAAACCAAAAAAAAGAAGAAGCCTTAGCCTAGCCATAAAGTCTTCCAAGCGTGAGTTTGAATCGACCACCACCTCATACTCGCCCGGGGTGTTGCAGCAGAAAAAAGAGACATAACGAGGTAAAGTTGGATTCAAAGCCAAAGCACAAGGACAAAAGATCATTATTCACCATTATCATCAGTATCCAAAGGCTCCCTGCTTCGACACCATCAAGACATGCCGGTGAGTGCCATCGTTACCTTCCTCTCATGGCTGCCAATGGCTTAGGTCTATTCGTCTTCTGGATCCGAAGCTCTTTCTGTGTGTTCGTGTAGGGTTCGCCTTTCTCCTTTTTCTAAATCGCTTAGGTCGCCAAATGATTCAGAATATGTGAGGTCTATCTGCAGTTTGATACTCACCCTTCCGATCTTTCTGCCATAGCTTTAATCAACTGCGGAGTTATGTTGGTTCTTGGTTCTTGCAGACCATGGAACATTTTAGGTTATACGCTTTTGAAGTTAGGTTTGCAGATAGCATTAAATCTCAGGGATTTAGACATCTTCCAGGCTTGAAAATTAGGGTTATATAAATCTTTCATTCTTGGTGTTTCCTTGAGAATTATGGTCACGGAAGTTGCATGCGAAATGCTGCGATTTTAGTGGAGGCGTCTTCAACATAACAGAGCTTGCCATGCATCAGTAGCTGCTGGATGTAGTAGCTTTCAAGCCAAGGGGTGTGGGCAGGCGGATCTTGTGAAACCACTCTTAGTCTGTTTGCAAAATTGCCTGCCTAAAGCACAATCTCTTGTTGTGGTCCAATCTTTATGTTCTTTATGACTTTCCAACCATGTCTAGATGGTGGAAAGCACCGAAAGTAAGCTTTTTAAACCATGAAGGAAGTATCACAAGTGATCAGTGTAGGTTTGGAGTTGATTTTTCAACCTTCTGTTTCTAGCAGACTGCCGTCAACATTTCAATATGTAGCTACATTAGCTACACTGTTGCATCTTAAGCAAACGCACTGAGCCCTATTAGAGCACTATGCGTGGATGTGATATAACACATGCTTTAAACATCGCCTTTCCTCCTTTCAATGGAAGCAACATCATCGACAATAATGCTTTCAAATACTATCATGTAGGTCCCTTTGTTACTTCTGATGGTAAACTTAAGTTCTTACGTGCGCTAAGACATTTTATAGGTAATGAAGAGAATAAGACTTCATAACAACTTAATTGATCTAACTAAAATTATCAAATTTTATGTTGGGACAGATGGATCTTGAGAAGAAAAAATGTCCATAAAGCAAAGGGCATTTGATATGCATAAGTTCTAACAATGCATCTACAAAATAAAAGATTCACAAACGACAAAAGAGGCTCACACTTGGGGCCAATTGGGGGGACTCGCTTTGTTGAGGCAATCTTCTTGATTTGTCAAGAGATTACAATTCATTCCTTCTCACAAGCACCACCCCTTCAACTTGTATTGTTCATTTGCACAAAGTCGTGTATAACTATTGATTTTTGTAAAGAGTGTTTGAAAGAGGGTTGAAGCTTGGGCAACCAAGGGGCGTGATTTAGGGTTTTAAGGTTAGGGTTGAAGCTTGGGAAGCATAGTGTAAAGCCCACAGGCTAACAAACCCAGCGATTAAGCATAAACATAAAGGAAACAAGCATAGACACAAGCATCTAGCTCACTGCCCAAACAGAGAGTTGTTTAGGCTCATCCTCGAGCACAGGGGATAGTAGAATCCGAGACATGGCTCCACGTGCAAAGTCCTTGCCCATTGGATGTAAGCACGGAGCGGACGTAACATACTTCCCCCCTGAAGAACCATCGATGTTCTTGGCAATGAATTCGAGGAAGTGACTCTTCAGACTATGCACTGACCTCCATGTGGCCTTGACTTTTGACCGTCCTTTCCATTTGATCAAGGACTCATAATAGATGGTATGCACCGTCTAGTACGTTGATCTAGAACCAACTCGGGTTCCATAAGAATATAACTAGTCATGTCCTCGAGGTTAGGTATCTTCTCCATTGGCACAACCACGTCACCTTCACCTAGACATTTCTTCAAATGATTGATGTGAAACACAGGGAGAATTTGGATTCTAGAAGGTAGTGCTAATGGGTAAGGCACATCACTAATCTTCTTTGTGATTCGGTAAGGATTACAACATCAAGAAGATAACTTGTAATGCTTGCTAGTCCTCATTGTCTTAGAGTCCTTTGGGACATTAAGATACATCCACATATCCTCTAGTAAAACTCTTGGGGTACGTCGTTGGTTAGCGTAATATTGACGAAGTGTGGAGATTCAAGTAGGAATCTCGCAATTCACTGCAATGTCTTGGATACAAGTAAACTAGGAAGAATAAATCTTCCATCTTGTGTGGCATTGACCAGGCCTTTGTTGCCAATGACAAAGGCAAGGGTAGCTACTATTAGTCTAAGGCACAACCATCAAGCAAAGAAAAGAGTGATGCAGATCAGCCCAAGAAAAAGGGCAAGTGTCATTATTGCAAAAAGCCAGGGCACTACATTAGTGAGTACAAGAAGAGATAGGCCAAGGAGAAGAAAGAATCTGGTTTGGCATTGGCCTCTTCTAATGCTCCTGCAGGCAAAGTTGATGATTCACCTAGACATTCTTTCAAACGATTGGTGTGAAATACAGGGAGAATTTGGATTTCAGAAGGTAGTGCTAGCGGGTAAGCCACATCACTAATCTTCTTTGTGATTTGGTAAGGATCACAACATCAAGAAGATAACTTGTAATGCTCGCCAGTCCTCATCGTCTTAGAGTCCTTTGGGACTTTAAGATACATCCACATGTCCTCTAGTAAAACTCTTGGGGTCCGTCGTTGGTTAGCGTAATATTGACGCCGGACGAATTGTGGAGATTCAAGTAGGACTCTCGCAATTCACTGCATTGTCTTGGATACAAGTAAACTAGGAAGAATAAATCTTCCATCTGGCTTGGCATTGACGAGGCCTTTGTTGCCAATGACAAAGGCAAGGGCAAGGCAAAGGGTGGCTACTATTAGTCTAAGGCTGATTTTGGACAGCCATCAAGCAAAGCAAAGAGTGATGCGGATCAGCCCAAGAAGAAGGGCAAGTGTCATTATTGCAAAAATCTGGGGCACTACAACAGTGAGTACAAGAGACAAGCCGAGGAGAAGAAGAAAGAATGTGGTTTGGCATTGGACTCTTCTAATGCTCCTGCAGGCAAAGTTGATGATTCATCCAACTTTGTGCAGGATGATTAGGCTTTTTGGTTCGCAGTTATGATGCATCACAGGAGCACATGTTAATGAGAAACAGGTTGTATGGCATTTTGACATCCAAGTCTAGATCCAAGTCCAAAAGCTTGTAAGCAAGGTATATCGAAGATAAGTGTTGATGAAGAAGCTTATGGGGGTCAGCTGAGAGTTTGTTGCCTTAAACTGGAAAAGAAGTAGTCCACAAGAAACACACAAAGCCGTTTGAACCACAGCCGGTCCACGTGGCTGTACGGTAGAGATAATTGATGGCGGTAGCTCAGCAGTAGTGACCAGGCGGCGTATGATGGCAGTAATGACTAGGTGGCGTATGGCAGGAATGACAAGGTGGCGGCGGCTGGCAGTAATGAGCGGGTGGCAGCTGGCGCAGCTAGGAGGCGTAGGAGCGTTGGTGTTGCTCAGATGTAGGTGGCTGGTTGGCATAAGAGAAAACATAAGTTGTAGGCAAAAGCACAAAGTGTAGAAGGTTGTAGATAGTTGATTATTGCTGATAATGAGCACGAGGGAAGCCCGTAGGTGCTTACAAGCATAAGAGACTGTTGCAACAGCCAATGACCTCTAGCAAATATGCAAGAATGAGATAAGATATGAGAAGAAGGGTGTGCACCCTTATATATCCCTCATATGAGCAAGTCGGCCAGTTGTAGCAGGCCGACAACAGTCATGAGGCATATATATGCCATAAATAGCCTAAAAAAGACTCATAAAAATGGTAGAAAAATCCTAAAGAATGTTAGCTAGTTATGCAATGCAGGGCCTCATAGAAATGACCAATACAAGCATGCTAAGGTACATATAGTCTATTTGGAGATGATATATTTTCCAACACCTCCTCTTTAGCGTTTAGCGTCAGAGGGGCGGTCCAATACTAGCACGCTGAAGTAACACCTCCAAAGTAGCTCTCGGAAGTGGTTTGGTAAAGAGATCAGCCACATTGTGCTTGGTAGAACAGTAGGCTAGCCGAAGAAGTTCGAGTTCGATCCAGTCACGTACAAAATGATAATGCACTTCAATATGCTTGGATCGTCCTCGTGCCATGGGATTCTGAGCTAGATCAATAGCACTCTGAGAATCCGAGAAGATGGTAAATGGGGAAGTGTTGGCATAGTAGAAATGTTCCAGAATTTGATGAATCCAAAGTTCCTTAGTGGAGGAGAGAAGGTAAGATTTGTACTCAGCCTCCATGGAAGAAGTAGCAACAATCCTCTGCTTTTGAGACTTCCAAGAAACCAATCTTGTATCAAGCATGAAGCAATATCTAGATGTAGATCTCCGAGTATCAATGCAGCTGCCCAATCAGAATTAGGGAAACCAACCAAATTAGCACCATTGGAATAGGTGATGCCATAATCTGAAGTACCTCGAGGCTCGAAGATAACGAAGAACTCTCAAGGCTGCTTGGCAATGAAACCTTGGAGCGGCTGATGAGAACTGGTTGAGAACACTCATAGCATAGGAGAAATCTGGACGGGTGTTGGCAAGGTAAAGCAATGAGCCAACAATCTGTCGGTACTCTGTGGAATCCACCAAGTGTGTATCATCCTCTTGATAGAATGTGCAGCGGAAGAAGGGAAAGTGGAAACATAGGAGAGAGAGTGAGAGAGAGAGATGGAGAGGAAACACAGGTGAGAACTTGCTCTTAATATCATCATCCAAAGGAATACATGTGCCTAGCAAGAGGGAAGAAAACCTCGTATGTGAGGGACTGCAGCAACAATGCTAAGCAAGTAGTAAAGAATTGAGGGAGGCATGCCAGCTATATAATATGCCCAAAAGTAGGCAGCCGACTAGCATCCACATGACTGGGATAAATGTCCAAGACTAGGATAAATATCCAAGACACCATAAAAATGGAGATAAAATAGGGGAAAAATATGTGAGGGGTGACTAGCCCCTCTAGCTAACATGGTCAGCCCTAGAGGCTAAACAGGACACCAAATAGAAAGCCAGCAACAAGGGAATGATGTCTAACACCCCCTCTCAACTCCAAGAAGCCAGAGACGCCGTCCTCGATCATAGATGAAAGACTGCAGAAACAAGTACCAAGAAAGCTCCACAAGCAATCTCCTTAGCAACTCAGTTACAAAAGCAATAGAACAAGCTGCCAAGTACACCGCTCCTCTGGAAGAAAACAACCATATAGGCTGCGACGTGCTGCTCCAAATAATGGTTCCAAACCCAAGTGTAAGAACACTCTCCGAAGTCGAATGTCGTGTGTTATGACCCTGTGTTTTTGTAAAGCTTTTATAGCTTTATTAACATGATTAAGACTTAATTAATGAACATAAGACAAATACTGCAGGAAAGACTGAGTTGTTTGCATTGAGAAAGGGGCCTTTCTTAAATAGAGGCCGAAAGAGTACAAGTGGAGACACATCCTTGGGAAGGGGTGTGGCTCTTGAATCAACGGTTATGTCCTTTGGACTTAGGGGTGTGTCTTTTAATGAATAGACATGTCCTTTGATAGTGACCCATGTGTAAGGGTGTGACCCTTCACAGGTGTCCTTTCAGTTAATAAGAGATTAAGGAGTAATTAAGGAGAGATTAAGAGAGTTAGTCACAATCGTGACATTCCCTCTTCCACTTAAAATGAGACTCTGGCTAAGAAGAGATGGTTGTCTTTGAAAGAATTCCCGAAGAAGTTCTGGATATTCTTGTAAGTCTTCATCACTTTGCCAAGTAGAGTCGGAATCATCAAGATCTCTCCATTTAACCAAAAATTTTGTAGTGAGTTTATGTCATGTTTCTTTCTGTCTGACATCAAGAATTGTTTCTGGAATTAAGAGTATGTGTTCATCTTCGATTTCTGGAACATAATCCAAAATATCTAAAACTGGAAAATCACCGTCCACAAACTTCTTGAGTCAAGAAATATGGAAAGTTGGATGAATTCTACCCCAAGAAGGTGGTAACTCCAACTTATAACTGAGAGATGAGTTCTTCTTAATACTACGAAAGGGTCCATAATATCTTGGGCGAAGCTTTGGGAAGACTGATTTCACTGTCTTGAATCGATGAGGGGTAATATATAATAATACCAAGTCTCCTTCTTGAAATTCAATGTGACGACGACGCTTATTAGCTGTGCGTTGATATTGCTCTGGGACGCTGACCATCTTATCCTTAATTTGTAATAGAATATCTTGCATTTCCTGAATGAGTTGGTTTGCTAAAGCCACTTTATGTTGAAGAACAAAGTTGGCAGGAATTAGGGGAGTATGACCATAAGCTGCTTGAAAAGGTGTCATTCCAATAGCTGAATGATAAGAATTATTATAAGCAAATTCCACCAAAGGTAAATATTCTTTCCATGAAGCTAATAGAGACTGAACATAATGACGCAACATTTCTTCCAGAATCTGATTAACTCGTTTCGTTAGTCCATTTGTCTCTGGATGATAAGCAGAGCGAAAGAGTAAATTTGTACCAAGAGACTTGAATATCGAAGTCCAAAAATGTCTTGTAAACTTTGGATCTCGATCAGAAACTATAGATTTTGGCAATCCATGAAGTTTGAAGATATACTGTATGAACAGTACTGCAATATCTGAAGCCTGGACTGCTTTCTTGCACGGAATGAAATGTGCCATTTTAGAAAATCTGTCAACCACCACAAGAATCTGTGTATTGCCTTTAGAAGAATGTGGCAATGAAGTCATAAAATCCAAACTAATACTTTCCCAGCGTTCATTGGGAACTGGAAGTGGTTGAAGAAGACCAGCTGGAACTTGTCTGCTAGCTTTCATACGTTGGCACGAGAGACAGGCTGTAACAAACTTAATAACATCTTGCTTCATTTGAGGCCAATAGTATGTAGCTGTCAAAAAACGATATGTCTTGTTGATGCCTGGGTGTGCAGCATAAGTGACCTCGTGATGTTCTTTCACCAATACTTTTCGAACATGAGTATCATGAGGTACACAAATACGGTCCTGATAATATAATAAACCATCCACTATCGTATATGCTTCATAAATCTTCAAGTCGGAAAGAGTTGCATTCTGAGAATTGAGAATTTGAAATGCATTTCCAAAATTACGATCTTTTGAATAGCGGTCCTTGAAACTTTGAGGTATATCCATTTCAACTGTAGAAATAGCCAAGATTGAAGGTGGCGGCATACGACTGAGGGCATCCGCAACCACATTGGTAAGACTAGGAACATACTCAATTGTCATGAAAATTGGCTAAGAATTCGACCCAACGCGCTTGCCTAGCATTCATAACTGGCTGCGTGAAGATATATTTCAAAGAATGATGATCTATTTTCACCACTGAATCCGCACCAAGGAGATAATGTTTCCATGCACGATAGGCATGAACAATAGCCAAAAATTCCTTGTCATATACCGGGTATCTTCCTTGAATTGAGAGTGCTTATGACTATCAAACGCAATAGCACGTCCTTGTTGCATTAAGACGGCACCAGCGGCAATATCAGAAGCATCGTGTAAACATCAAACTTGTAAACATCAAAGAGGAGAGTAGGGTCAGGAATAGCCATGACAGGAGTTGTTGTCAAAGCTGTCTTTAAATTTCCAAAAGCTTGTGTTGTGGCTTCAGTCCATTTGAATGCAGGAGCGGACTTTAGAAGTTGTGTGAGAGGAGCAGTTATTTCGAAAAATCGATGAACCTTTGTGTGATAGAAAATGGCAAGTCCCAAAAAAGAACGAACATCATGGATGTTTGTGGGAGTTGGCCAATTGACAATAACCTGTATTTTCTTTGGGTCCACGGAAATACCGTCTGCTGAAACAACATGTCCAAGGTACTCCAAGGATGTCTTGAAGAATTCACTTTTGCCTAGATTAATATAAAGAGCATTGTCACGAAGCACTTGGAAAACGACCTGAGGATGTGCCTTGTATTCTTCCATATTATGACTGAACACCAGGATGTCGTCAAGATAGATAATGATGAACTTGTCCAAAAAAGGACGAAAAAGATCATTCATCAGACTCATAAATGTTGCAGGGGCATTGGTTAATCCGAATGGCATGACCAGGTACTCGTAATGACCATATTTTGTGCGAAAAGCTGTCTTATATTCATCACCTTCGCGAATGCAAATTTGATGATATCCAGACTTAAGATCAATTTTGGAGAAGACCTTTGGATGGAGCAATTGATCAAACAATTCATCAATGCGCGGAAGAGGGTACTTATTCTTGATAGTCAATTTATTAAGGGCACGATAGTCGATGCAAAGGTGCATAGACTTATCCTTCTTTTTCACCAAAAGTCCAAAAGGGCTTTTGCTTGGTCGAATATGTCCTTTCTCCAAAAGTTTAGTAAGTTGTTGCTGTATCTCCTGAGATTCCGTAAAAGAAACTCGATATGGAGCACGAGTAGGTGGAACACTGCCAGGAAGATATCAATAGAATGGTCGACTGGTCGCCGAGGTGGGAGAACCGCAAGAAGCTCCTGAGGAAAAAGATCCAAGTATGAAGCAAAGAAAGGTTGCCTGAGATACATCACCTTTGTATCTATGTCCTCGGGAGGATCATTGGCTGAATAGACCATTAAAAGTGCTGAGGAACAACCACTCTTGTGGACCCACCGTTTCACTTTTCCGAAAACTGATCAGGGGATCGTATTGATACAACCATTCTTGCTAAGGATCATATCATAATGTGCCAAATTCATGACTTGGAAATCCAATTTGTCACGATAGTGTTGAATTTGAAAGGAGAGGTGTTTGGCAACGGTGTTACACGAGGATGTGGAACCATTGGCAAGCTCTACTTCATAAACAACAGTACTTGGAGAAGTCCGAATCTTCAATCTCTGAGTCAAGGTGGTTCCCACAAAGTTATGAGAACACCCACTGTCAATGAGCACCTGAATAGGGTGACTGGAAATAGAGCCTTGAAGAACCGAAACCCGAGTAGACCGTTGGGGCAACGGTGAAGAGGCAGCTTGTGCTGTAGCAGTAGCAGTAGCGGTAATCATTGAAGCATGTGCAATAGCATGGTGATTAACTGCACGCTTTCCTTTGTCAGCAACTAGGGGTTTCTCCTCAGAAGTGGAGGGTTCAGCATTAGAATTTTGTCAATGGGTTGGTCTTTTGGGGCACTCAAACCAACGATGAGGTCCATTACAAATTGTGCACAATCCCGTCTTTTGTTGATCTCGTCTAGAAGGAACAGTAGAAGGACGAGGATTGCGAGATTGGTCACGTCTTTGGTCCCGTCCACGATCCGAACTGCGTGGTTGGAAGGATTGAGAATGTCGGAACCGAAAAGAGGACGATCCTTCTGATCGGCGAGGGTGTTGAGAATTATTCCATTGGGGATTAGGCCGGGAGGTAGAAGTGCCAGATGACTCTTTGCGACTATCTCGGCTCATACGAGATCCATTGGCTTTCTGAAAGTCATTAGCTCGACCGGAAGAGGTTGAATTTCGAGAATTAATGTCTGCAACGCGCTCGGCGTATCGTATGGCATCGGCAAGATTGACAGGGTTATATTTCTGAACATCGGCACCTAGTGTGGGGTTAAGCCCTTCAACGAAGGCATGAAGTTCGTCCGTTGGGGACAAAGAGTCAATCTCCAGTATCAAGTTGGTGAACTGGGAGATATAAGAGGCCAAGGAACCAGTTTGGTCCAAATGGCGTAAGCGAGTACGGGCTTGGAAATCCGCATTGGCAGGTATGAACTGCTTATGGAGGACCCGCTCGAATTTTTCCCACATTGTAACCGATTTTCCGGCGTGCTGTTGTCGTTGCCACCACAATAAAGCAGTGTCTTTGAGGAGGAATACCGCAAAAATCACCTTTTTGGAATCAGAAAGGGTCATGGTTTCAAAGTATAACCGCAGTTTGTAGAGCCATTGGTCTAAGATGCGCTTATTGCGTTGACCACCATAAGAGTCAAGGGGTTTAATTTCCAATTTCTTTGTTTTACTGGCTTGTAAAAGACGATAAAGTGTTTTAAGGTTGTCGCCTTCTACCTCGGAAGGAATGACGTCTGCGTCTGCTGGTACTGTTGCTGAAACATCTGCTGCTGGTACGGAACTTGTGTAGGAGTGGCGATCCGTGTGGAGCTGCTGGATCTGAGAAGCCAAGGATGCCATAGACTCCTGGAGTTGCTGCTGGAACTGCTGTTGAAGTTGCTGCAAAGCTGGCTGCCATTCCGGAGGGGCTGGTATGTCAACAGGTTCTGCCATGAGAGAAGATGTTGATGTAGAGGCTTCAGGGTGATGAGGCTCTGGGGGTTTTTGCTGTTGATGACACCGCTGGGCTCTAGTAAGAACCATTGGTTGGAGGGTGCGGCATCTGGAAATCTCGAGAGGAGAGGCTACGTACTGGTGAAGCGGCTATAGACCATCTAGTATAGTAAGGGCGATCCTCTGGGACTGGGCTCGCACGAGAGTCTGCTATTGGAGAAGAAGGTACAGGGGTAGGGGCAGCTACTGGTGTCAAGGGTGTATACTCCGGTGTAGAGGGGCGCACCGTGAATGAAGATGGATTAACGTCCTCAGAATAGGTGCAATATTCATGAAAAATGATGCTACACTCGGGGAGGATAGCGCCCAGATAAGGATGACGCTTGAGTATAAAACAATAATGATCCAGATCGTGTGCAGAAGTACGAACACGGATCACCCACACGTCGAATTCTCGGAGGTGAGAAGTCGGTGTGGCTATTTGAATGCGGTAATGAATGGGCTGGGAAAAGGAGGGCACACTCACTGGAACAGGGGATGAGACTGGTGGAGAAACACGGGTAGGAGAGGGCACTATGGACTGAGAGGGTGTATCCTGTAAATAACTGAAATCATAGGTTTCCTCTGCCATAAGCCATCGGAGAAGAGGGTAATGTGTGTCCACGTGATCTGAGAGGTGCTTTTGAATCCGTAAAAAGGGATATTGGCCCCGGAGGAGTGGAGAGCCCGCAAAAGAATGAAATGGCAGGTTTCTGATATGTTAATACTCCACATTATGTGAATGGAAAAATCACACCTGAAGGAGGTTGCCATAATAAATAGTGTTGCTGGAGAAGAAGCACCAAGGATAGAAAAAAAAAGCAATCGTGCGCTTCTCAACGGCAGCCGACTGGAGGAATTTCCACGAAGGGGTGCAACTACTCATGGGAGGGGTACTTGTCCATGAAAGGGTGCCGGCTGAAGAGGTAAACCTCCTGGATTGAAGGGTTGCTTCTTGTCTTGCCTTTATTCAAAAGTTTCCTGCATATGGTTGGCCCAAAATTAATCAGCAAAAATTGGGAGTTGGGGGCTGAATTTGATGGGGCATTCTCTCTTGCTCTTTCATTCAACACTTGCTACACCCAATTTTAAGGTTTGGGCGGGCTAATTTTAGGGTTAGGGTTAGGATTGATTTTAGGGTTAGGGTTAGGGTTTGGGCATAACACAGGGCAGAAAAAAGTTTGCTCTGATACCACCGTAAAGCTTTTATAGCTTTATTAACATGATTAAGACTTAATTAATGAACATAAGACAAATACTACAGGAAAGACTGAGTTGTTTGCATTGAGACAGGGGCCTTTCTTAAATAGAGGCTGAAAGGGTACAAGTGAAAAAACACATCCGTGGGAAGGGGTGTGGCTCTTGAATCAACGGTTATGTCCTTTGGACTTAGGGGTGTGTCTTTTAATGAATAGACATGTCCTTTGATAGTGATCCATGTGTAAGGGTGTGACCCTTCACAGGTGCCCTGTCAGTTAATAAGGGATTAAGGAGTAATTAAGGAGAGATTAAGAGAGTTAGTCACAATCGTGACAGTTTTCCTCTGGACAGGAAGCAGGTGGGCACGGGCACGGGATGGACAGTGTCAACGGCATCAACTTGGAATCGAGAAGAAACTCATGTGTGGCCAGCCCAAGGACAAAAGGATTTAAAGTTTATAAGGTTTTAAAACCTTGGATGATTTAAAATAATAAAGGATGTGTTTTTTTTAAAAACTATTGCTTTTAGTTTTTGGGGGAAGGCGGGTTGAGGCGCCTCCATTTAAATAAGGGTGACGGAATTCGAAGAGGCGTGTGGTTGCTTCTCCTTGGACAGCTGGTCGCTAGAGAAGCACAATCGATTGGTGTTGGCGCCGGCGAGAAGAGAGAAGTAGCATGGTAAAAAGCAAGGCGTTGGCCGGGGGTGCACGACAGAAGCTAGTCGCAAGGGTTGAGAGAAGGCATCGCGGGTGCACGGCAGCAGCCAGTCGCCAAAAAGCAAGTCAAAGTAGGCGTATCTCAGTTTTGGGAGGGGATGGGCGCACAGTAGCGAACTAGTCGGGTCCTGGCGGATGTGGAGCAGGCCGCATACTGGTGGCGGTTGCGTGTGTGGAAGCAGCCAGGCAGGCGGTTTTCTGCAGTGTGAAACAGGTCGGCATTGGCATTATCACCTTCGCCCCCCCCCCCCCTCTTTCCCCCCCCCCCTTTTACATGCGCCTTCATCTACCTTGTGCTAGAGTTGCATCGGGCCTCGTGAGCTTGAGAGGCTGCTCGGCGTTCTCTGGATCTATGCTCTCGGGACTGTGACTGAGAAGGCGAGATGTGGCTAAGAGGCAGACTACAGAGTCCTTTCATGGTCAGACGCACAGAGGGCTGCAGCGTGAGCCTTTATGGAGACAAAAATCTGTTCGTCTGGAGTGCTACAGTGTTTGGTTCAGAAAACACTTCATGGGAAGGCCACGATGGAAGCTGTCTTGAAAGCCGGTTTCATCTCCTTACGAAGAGAGCAAGGGTGCTATGAAAAGTGTCTTGGCTAGCAAGTGGTAGGACTTGGATCATGGGACACAACCAAGGTAGACTTGCAAGAGAGCGAGGGCGCCATGAGAGGTGCCGGCTAGCGAGTCTTGAGCCTTGAGTGTGTATGAGCTCCTCGAACACTTAGCTTGAAGGCTTTTTGAAGACAAAGATCAAGGATTAAGGCTTTGCGAATGGCTCTTGATAAAGAAGACATGGGGTAAGGCTTGCTGAGCACTCATGTGGAAGACCTGGGTGAAACTATAAGGGATCCTATTGGTGGAGGATTCTACAAGTTGTACTTTGTACTCAAATTTGATCAAGTAAAGAAATACCGCAAAGATGGGATCCATTTGCTCAAACTCCATACCATGAGTTGCCCAATGCTGTACATAAGCACACGCCACTGAGGTCGGCAGCGCAAGATGAAAGGACTCCACATCCCAAGGATGTCGTCAGACTGGTACTAGCCCAACCTGATTCTGATCCAAATCCAAGAAACTATGGAAGTACCATTGTGCCCCAGGCACGATTAGCAACCACAGATCCAAAGTATCCCACTGGGTCCAAAAAACCATCCTTCAAAACAACAAACCTGCAGAATTGGCAGGGGGAGGGGCATCCTCAGAAGCATCACAAAGAGAGGCAGAGGTAGACTCCTCACAATGAGGAAGGGAAGTAGGAATATAAATCGCAGTGGTAACAAAGTCCTCAAGAGCATCATTGAGAGCGGAAGACTGTTCCATAAGTAGAATCACATTCCAAGAATCAGCAACAAATAAATGATCCATGTGAAAGGATCACACCTCAAGGGCAAAACACCCTCCTTGTTTTGCAAACACTGCAAAGAACACATGCTCGGACAAAGTAAACTCTGCTTAGGATCTTTGAAAAGATCACTCCTCTCCTCCAAAATCCGTTAACTCTTGTCACAGAAGAAAGTCTCCATAGAAACAAAACAGCTCCCGAAACTGATCCTCAAGTGAAGTAGTTGGAGATAGGTCCCCTCAGAGTGTAGAAAACTCCTTTGGGAAGCAAAACGCAGCCAAAACATTGCTGTCCAGCAAAAAACAGCACTCCACCACCAACAGAAGGCAAGGAACATGAAGAAACCGGGTAACTGTGTAGGCCAGGAACAAGACACAGGTATAGATGCTCCAAAATCAGCAAAACGCTGACTGAAATCAGAAATTCAGTAACCTCCTCAAGTACCAAACTGCCTCCAAAGCCACAATCCAAACAAGAAACTGTTAGAAGTCATCTCCTGTCTTTACCAGACACCAGGGCCTTTGTTGTGGGTGTGCCCGCTCTTTTTAGGTGTTTTCTCATTTTTCCTCACTCCTCGTATTTTTCCCTTTTTTTATGTGGCTTGGGGGGCAGTCTTGTGGTGGTAGTTTGACCTCTGATGCTGGCCGACTGCATCTGTTTATGCTGGAGGTGGTTGACTGTCTTGGACAGGTCGTGGACCTTTTTCAGATGCTGGCCGACTTGGGATATCTGGCCGACTGGTGATTTCTGCTGGTCGTGGGATATATGGTCCAATCGGCTGCCTTTTTTACAAGCTTTCAGCACTCTCTCTCCCAAGTCCTTAGGTTTGTGATGAGTGGTAGTCTGGTAATGGCCACTTAAGTGTGGATATGCTGCAGGTGCAGGCTTTCCGGGACCAGATGGAGGATAGCTTGCCAGTTGATGGCAGCAGTTGGTAGGAACTTTCCAGTACTGATGTCTGTGGTTCTTGTGTTCGTCAGTCAGAGGAAACTGAACATGTAACTTATGCTCTGATGTCTCATAGCATTCGGGACAAAGAAATTCCTGTAGATGAGGATGTTCTTTCCACGAGGACCTCTCAGAAAGCCAGGCAGGTGGCAGTTGATTACTTGCAGAAGGAGGTGGATTCTCCAGGCTTTGTGGTTCCGGATTCAGAGGGGGTGGTTGACAGGTTTCAGAAGGCCTTGCGTGGTCTTCAGCAGGTTTCTAGGACTTGGCTTTCCACCGTAACAGGTGTTGATCCTTGTGAGCAGTGTGATGCCTCTTTGACGCGGAAGCAGAATGGTTCATTGATTTGGTTGATGGATACCAGATTGGACGGGAGCTTCCTTATGAGGCAGTTGAGCTCATGGTTGCAGATGACTCTTTGGGAGGCAGGATTGCGTATCTTGTGGTTTCTGCAGCATGCGAAGGATCATGGACTCTTTTACACAGGAGGGGGGTTGATGGATGGAGTCCGACTCCACGGTTGGAGTGACTCAGATTGGGGAGGAGATCCGGACACGAGGAGATCTGCTTCAGGCCCAGTAGCAGTTTTACGGAGCAGTAAGAGGCAGTCATTTTTTGCCTTGTCATCGACAGAGGCAGAGTACCGGGCTGCTTGTGATGCTGCTTGAGAGGTGGTAAGGTTGCAGAGGTTGCATGTCAGGATTGGGCTTCCACTGGAGGAACCCACGGTCATCCGGAGGCACTTTGTTCGTGAACAGTTCGTTGCTGATGACATCTTGCTAGACTTCTGTTCAATGGAGGACAGTACGGTGGACCTCTTCACGAAGTCGCTATCTCAGGATTTGCTCAGGCGGCACCCCAGCTCCTTGTGGTTGGTTTCACAGCTAGGAGCTGAGAGGGGGTGTTAGAAGTCATCTCTTGTCTTTACTAGACACCAGGGCCTCTGTTGTGGGTGTGCCCGTCCTTTGTAGGTGTTTTCTCATTTTTCCTCACTACTCGTATTTTCCCCGTATTTTTTCCATTTTTTCTGTGGCTTGTGGGGCAGTCCTGTGGTGGCAGGTGGATCTCTGATGCTGGCCGACTGCATTTGTTTATGCTGGAGGTGGCCGACTGTCTTGGACAGGTCGTGGACCTTTTTCAGATGCTGGCTGACTGGTGATTTCTGTTGGTCGTGGGATATATGGTCCAGTCGGCTGCCTTTGGAGCTGGCCGACTGCCACTTGTGGGCCATATAAAATGGCCCCACAGCCCTTGCCACGTATTGTATTGTATTCGGGATCTTCTTGTGTATACATAGTAGAGTTATACGCCTCTCTCTCCATTGCTGTCTATTTTCTGCACTTGCTCCTGTGTTTCCAGATTTAGTCATCATCTCCGCTGCGTATTCTGACAGAAACCCCGTCTGCAAGTGATCTGTGTCCACTAGAGAAGAAAACGCAGCCAAACAAGGGCTACAAACCTGAAAATTCAGGCCAACCAGTGTCCACACCTCCTATGAGGAAAAACGCTGAAGAGAAGGTACCTTTGGGTCCAATAGATGAAGCCGACGTGAAGGTAGAGCTACCAACAAGATCAGTTCAGAAAAACCTGTAGAACTAGCAGGGGGAGGGGCATCCTCAGAAGCATCACAAAGAGAGGCGGAGGTAGACTCCTCACAATGAGGAAGGGAAGCAGGAAGAATATAAACTGCAGTGGTAACAAAGTCCTCAAAAGCATCACTGATAGCAGGAAGATTGTTCCATAAGTAGAATCAAATCCCAAGAATCAGCAACAAATAAATGATCCATGTGAAAGGATCACACCTCAAGGGCAAAACACCCTCCATGTTCTGCAAACATTGCAAAGAACATATGCTCGGACAAAACTTTGCTCAAGATCTCTAAAAAGATCACTCCAAAATCTATAAACTCCTGTCACAGAAGAAAGTCTCCACAGAAACAAAACAGCTCCTGAAACTGATCCTCAAGTGAAGTAGCTGGAGATAGCCCCCCTCAGAGTGTAGAAAACTCATGTGGGAAGCAAAACGCAGCCAAAACACTCCTATCCAGCAAAAAATAGCACTTCACCGCCAACAGAAGGCAAGGAAAATGCAAGATCTGTCCACCTTGCTGAAAACACAAAAACGCAGGAGGGAGAGGAGGGAGCATCCAACACTGAAGATCACCGGCACTTTGATGCCATGATAGAATGTGTAGCGGAAGAAGAAACATAGGAGAGAGAGTGAGAGAGAGAGATGGAGAGGAAACATAGGTGAGAACCTGCTCTCAATATCATCATCCAAAGGAATACATGTCCCGAGCAAGAGGGGAGAAAACCTCGTATGTGAGGGACTGTAGCAAACAATGCTAAGCAAGCAGTAAAGAATGAGGGAGGCAAGCCAGCTATATATATGCCCAAAAGTGGGCAGCCAACTAGCATCCACACTACTGGGATAAATGTCCAAGACTAGGATAAATATCCAAGACACCATAAAAATGGGGATAAAATAGGGGAAAAATATGTGAGGGGTCACCAGCCCCTCTAGCTAACATGGTCAGCCCTAGAGGCTAAAATAGGACACCAAACAGAAAGCCAGCAACAAGGGAATGATGTCTAACACCTCCTTGGATAACCTGGCATTGGGATCCATGGGACAAGAGAGAGATGTACAGTCTGACAACCCATAAAGTGAGGGCAGCTTCTTCACATATTTTTGTTGAGAAATGAAGATACAATCATCTTTCTGCCAAACCTCCAGCCCAAGAAAATAATGAAGAAGGCCAAGATCAGTCATCTCAAATGTCTGTGAAAGCTTGGACTGAATTTGTGTGACCAACTCAGTATCTGAGCCCGGAAGGATGAGGTCATCAAGGTACAAAACAATGACACAAATATCCCTATCAGAAAGAAGCACATAGAGGTTGCTCTCTGCATATGACCTCTCAAAGCCAAGAGATAACAAGAAGGCATCAATCTTCTGATACCAGGCATGGGGTGCTTGTTTGAGACCATAAAGAGCCTTCTTTAGAAGATACACGTCCTTGAATCACAAAACCAGGAGGCTGCTCAACATTAACTTCCTCCTCTAAATCTCCATTCAGAAAAGTGGATTTTACATCCATTTGGAACACGGGCCATTTGAAGTGTGCAGCTAGAGCCAAGACAATCTTGATGGTGGTATACCTGGCTGTAGGAGCAAATGTCTCATCAAAGTCTTCACCTGCCTTCTGAGCATATTCTCGAGCAACAAGGCAAAGCTTTGTACTTGTCCAAAGTACCATCTGCATGAAACTTGACTTTGAAAATCCATTTCACACCAATCATACGACGATGTAAAGGCCGTGGCACCAAAGACCAAGTGTGCTTCCTCTCAATAGAGGACATCTTTGCTTCCATGGCTTGCCGCCACTGTGGTTGTGAAAGAGCCTCCTCTGGACTCTTAGGCTCATCGATCTCCTGGAGAGAACTCATGAGACCATAATTCACTGTTTGATGAGCTGTGGAAGCCCAAGATGACGGCGAGGTCCAGGGATGGTGGTGGAGATCAGGTTATGGAGCTGTGCATCAGTGAGACCAGAATCTCTAAGAGTTGCTGAACCCACCGAGGTATGCTAGCCTTCCTCTCAAAGCGTGAAGAAGGCAGGCTTTGTACTTGTTCAAAGTACCATCTGCATGAAACTTGACTTTGAAAATCCATTTCACACCAATCATACGACGATGTAAAGGCCGTGGCACCAAAGACCAAGTGTGATAGAGGACATCTTTGCTTCCATGGCTTGCCGCCACTACGGTTGTTGTCACGACCCTGAGTTTTTATCTGGACAGTATGCAGGTGTGCACGGGGACGTGGTGGACAGTGTGAATGGCATCAGATTGGAGTTAAAAAGGAAGCCCATGCGTGGACAACCCCAAGTGTGAAGGGGGCAAAGATACTTTAATTTAAAAAGGTTTTATAACCTTTGGTGGGCAAAAAATTAAAGTTTTAAAGGTTTTAAAACCTTGGGAGGCCACTAGGCAATTTATAGAGGCTACTCCACTTTTGGAGGTCCACGACTCTCTTCTCCCTCTCTCTAGCTTTTTGGAAAGCGTGCTAGTTCTCATGCGTGGAAGAGAGGAGAAGTCGACTGCATATGTTGGCTGCACACAGAAGAGCTCGTGCAGATCTTTACGGCTGTTGTGCAGGTACAGCCTACGGATACTGCTGGTGCAGTGTACGGCTGCTGCAGGTACAGTGCACGGATACTGCAGGTACAATGTACGGAAGCTGCAGATCAGGTGGCTGCAGATACAGATTCCGGCGGCGCAGGCAGGTGTACGACTGCAGGTACAGGTGTACGACTGCATGCACAGGTGTACGGACAGGTACAGCTGGTACAGGCGGCAGCTGTACGACAGCTAATACAGGAGGCAGCTGCACACTATTTGGTACGGGTGGCTGCTGGTGTTGTCCTGTTCGGATAGGTGGCTGCAGGCGTGTGCTTTTTGGAGGACGGCGTGTTTTTTGCAGAAAGGAAGGGCTGGTTTTTCATGAACATAGACATCATGTCGATGGCGTTCAACTGATGGAACTTTCAGCTTCTCTTTGCTTTGGGTTCGGAACTGTTTTGGAAAGGGTTTATGGACTGTTTCGTGGCAGTTCATGTGGCTATGAACATGAGCAATGCTCGGGACTGTTTTGAATCAGTTTGAGGACTGTTTATGGGCTGTTTTTGTTTGGCTGCAAATTCAGCTATGTACTTGGGTTTCTGGCTGCAAGTACAGGTCACTTGGTTATGTTTCTTGGCATGGGAGTGAAGCAAGCTCGCATGGCTGCGTGCTCATGGAGCAGATTGTTTTCTTCCTCCTAGAAAGGAACAGAGGGACCTACAGTTATGGGTATCTCTATGTTGCCAGATGTTTCATGAGGGAACAGGTAACTAGATGTATGCTGTTGTTGGCACTGTTGTTGAATGGTGCCATGAATGGTTCTGTATGGAAACAGGACAGAAGTTTCAAAGAGAAACAGGCCTAAGGGTTTCATGTGGAAACAGGTCGTAGGTTTCTCGAGGAAACATGTTTTTGGGTTTCTCCAGGAGATAGGTCACATGCAGGCAGAAGGTACAGGAACGGACACATGTATGGTACAGCCTTGCTACTGATTGGACAGGGGACAGGGAATCCATGACAGAGATGGATAGTACCCTTGGAAGGTAGAGAGGGTTGGTACAGGTGTGTCGACTGTATGGTATGCTGTGCGTTTTGATGTGAACAATGGCTGGACTCGTTTGTGGATGCCGAGTGGACAAGAAGCCATGATGTAGGTTCTTTGCAGGCTTCAGAGGTTCTACTGAGACGGCTGAGTTTCCAGCCTTATTGTAATCAAAGCTCTTATAATCAATTAAAGAAATACCGCAAGGGGCTCCATTGCGTTTTGGGGCCAATCGGTGTCCGTGCACTGTTTGCAGGAGCACTCTAGCTCCCCCTGTTTGTTTTCCTTTTCTAGGTCCTCAATGGTGTTGGAGTGTTTTATGTGCGAGTGTTTGTTTCACCGCCCGTCAGATTTCTGAAGGCCGGTTTCAAGGTTCCGTTGCCGGGACATCGTCGACTTTCTCAAGGAGGCGAGCCCGTGGTTGCACATCAAAAGCTTCAACATGAGGAAAGTGAAAAGGAAGTGCAGGAGACAGTGCAGGGTTGTGTGTCTTTGCCTATATGAGGTGAAGAGCAAGAGCTGAAGATGAAGTTTAGGAGAAAAGACACCAAGGACAAGAAGTAGTCAGCCAGGAGAACAAGAAGCAGTTGAAGTGTTATGGTGCAAAACATTCGACAGTTTGTCACCGGCTCTTATAATCAATTAAAGAAATACCGCAAGGGGCGCCATTGCGTTTTGGGGCCAATCGGTGTCCGTGCACTGTTTGCAGGAGCACTCTAGCTCCCCCTGTTTGTTTTCCTTTTCTAGGTCCTCAATGGTGTTGAAGTGTTTTATGTGCGAGTGTTTGTTTCACCGCCCGTCAGATTTCTGAAGGCCGGTTTCAGTTGTGAAAGAGCCTCCTTTGGACTCTCAGGCTCATCGATCTCCTAGAGAGAACTCATGAGAGCTTAATTCACTATGTGATGAGATGTGGAAGCTCGAGATGAACGGCGAGGTCCAGGGATGGTGGTGGAGATCTGGTTATGGAGCTGTGCATCAGTGAGACCAGAATCTTTAAAGAGTTGTTGAACCCATCGAGGTAGGCTAGCCTTGTTTACGTACTGGCTATCACCAGATACGTATTCATGAAAGGCATGTTGAAAGAACCGCCCTTCGGACTAGGTATGGCCATTACGAGTTTCTCGTATTACCTTTTGGGTTAACCAATGCTCCAGCCACTTTCCAGCAAATGATGAACGATCTTTTTCGTGTGTTCCTGGATGATATTTTGATATATAGTCGTACTCTTGAGGATCATGTTAGACACCTCACGATTGTCTTATCTATTTTAAGACAGAATCGACTATATGCTAAGTTAAGTAAATGTGAGTTTTTTATGACAGACATCATTTACTTGGGACACAAGATCACTCGAGATGGATTGAGCATTGACTATGATCGAGTTCAGAAGGTTCTGGACTGGCCTATACCGCGAACAGTGAAACAACTTCGTTCTTTTCTCGGTTTTGTTGTTTTTCTTCGGAAACCTGTGCGGGAGTACTCTCAGCTCACACTACCGATGACTGACTTATTGAAAGGTCGTGGACGTAAGTCGAATCAGTCTATCACTTGGAATAACGATTTGGATATGGCCTTCAGACTTTTGAAAGATAAAGTCAAGGAAGCACCTATCTTAGCATTACCTGATCCTAGTCGGCCTTATGTTCTTGAAACTGATGCCAGTGACTATGCTATTGGGGCTGCTCTATTTCAAGATGGTAGACCGGTTGCTTTTGAAAGTAAAAAGCTAGACGACACTCGATCTCGTTGGCCAACCCTTGAGAAGGAGCTTTATGCTGTGATTCATGCTCTCAAGGTTTGGAGACATTATTTATATGGCTCCAAGTTTGTGGTATTGAGACTGATCATCAGTCAATCAAGTATGTGTTGGATGCAGATGATTTGAGAGGAAGGAAAGCTCGTTGGGCGGAGTTAATGCAAGATTTTGATTTTGAGATCCGTTATCGGAAAGGGTCCATGAATAGTGTTGCAGATGCGCTTAGTCTAATTACAGAGGTGAATTCTTTGTCGTTCACCGAGATTTCTACTGACTTATTTCAGTCATTGAGAGGGCTTTGCAGGACTGATAGTTATTTTGGTCCATTTTGGTAGAAGATCCAGGACGGGAGCTCAGTGATTGACCAAGACTCAATGACTGAGCAGTCTACCATTCAGGCTGCAGGAGGCCAGTGGATGATTCGGAATGGTTTACTATTCCGTAATGACAAAATGTGTGTACGACAGATCCCGAACATTAGGTCTAAGATTCTTAAGGAGTGTCACGACGCCTCTTCTGTTGGATACCCTGGGATACACAGGACACTATCGTTAGTGAAACACACTTTTTATTGGCCAAAGATGAAAGGGTATGTAGAAGATTATGTTCTCAAGTGTCAAATTTGTCAGGCAAATAATGTTGAACGCTTTAGACAGGCTGGGTTGTTGCATCCTTTGCAAATCCCAGGTAATCAATGGGAAAGTATTTCCATGGATTTTATTACAGGTGATCTAGGTTGAAAACCATACATAAGCATGAAAGGACTAAACCCTATACTCCTATGCTTAGTACTGTTATATGCAAATTCTAACATAGGAAGATAATCCTCCCATAAACTCTGTCTTTTGGATACATATGCTCGAAGCATATCCTCCAAAATCTGATTCACTCTTTCAGTCTGGCCATCAGATTTAGGATGATCAGAGGAACTCAAATTCAAAGTTGTTTCCAACTTCTCAAAAACAAGTTTCCAAAAATCACTCGTAAACTTCCCTATCACTGACTATGTCCTGCGGTAACCCGTACAGTCTAAACAATTGCTCGATAAACTGCCGTGCTATTTGCGTAGCTGTAATCGTCTTCCGGGTTACAGTAGGATTCTCAGGACTTCAGCATGATGCAGCACGTAATTTTTTGCAAGATATGCAGGAAATGTTATAAGTTGCGAAGGAATCTATTAGAAGTGCTCAAGACCGAGACAGGTTTTATTCTAATAGACATCGTTCACCCAGAGAGTTCTCTAAAGGAACGATGGTGTATTTGCGAGTTCCGAAAGATTCCGAGACTTTACGGACAGGTCGATCTCCGAAATTATCCCCTAGATATTGTGGACCATTTCGTATTACATGACGGATTGGTTCAGTTGCATATGAATTGGATTTGCCTTCTCATGTGAAAGTTCATCCTATATTTCATGTCAGTAGACTTAAGGAAGTACTGGGTGGAACAGACCAGTTAGTTACGCCTCAAGAAATCATAGATGTCGAGGACATGATATTTGTTCCGCACAAACCTGAAAAGATTCTTGGATTTCGTGAAAGAAGATTGCGTAATACGCTTATCACGGAATACAAGATTAAGTGGAAGGATCGTGTTGAGGAGGACGCTACATGGGAGACATTGACTACTCTCCAGAGAGATTACCCTGGCTTTTTAGTGAGCTCAGGAGTGAGCTCTTAGAGGAAGGGGAGTATGTCATGTGCACAGTGTGTATCTACCATGTGCTACACGCACGCAAGACTAGCTTCGAGGTTTGGGGAAGCTTGGAGCTAGGCAGGCTGATTGACGAGCTGAGTTAGAGATAGACTAACGGGCGGGCACCCAAGTATGGACGGGCGGGCGTCCAAGTGTGGACGCCCGATGACCGGCCACGAGCCTATAAAAGGGTGGCCAAGGTTAGTTATTGGGATATAGAGAGTCTCGCGAGTTTTTACGCAGCCAAGGCCGGCAGCAATCTCGAGGCCCGCGAGGGTAGCTTCGTGGTGGTATGGGACGTCCTGCTCTACATCTTCATCATAAAAAAAGTCATCTTCTGTGTTTGACATGCTGCTGAAATTTTCAGCAATGGCTTTCCTCGAGACAACCATGAGCTCACCCCCTTAAGAAAGTTGATGATGGGTCCCGGCAACGGAACCTTGAAACTAGCCTCTGGTAGAAACCAAAGTGCGGTAGACTAGCAATCACCTATCCAATTGTAGTCCAGACAATTAAACAAATAAACCAGAGCTAGAGCGCTCCAAAACAAAAAGGAGAACGACACCTGTTGGTCCCAAAGCTTGGCACCCCTTTCGGTATTTCTTTATTCAATTTCAATGGAAAAGCTTAACTGAGTACAACAAAGCCAGTCAAGGAAAAGAAACCTGCATGTCCAATTTGGCAACCGTCAAGACCTCTTAGCATAGAGGATGCACATACAGATCTGTGTCCCATAAAAGCAACACACTGCTGTCTCCTCTAATCAACCAAGACAATGCAACAGGGAAGCCTTGAGCACGCATTTGGCTGTTCCATGATCGTAGCCTCAAACTCAGCCAAAGAACAAATCCACCATCTAACTCTATTTCCACCCTTCAAACTGCCACACCCCTCCTGTCACAAAGGGCCAAAAGAAACAACTCTGAAGTAGTCGTAAGCCAGTGGAAAGAGAGAGAAAGTTATTCAGTAGGTACACTGCTGTCCCTCAGTCCAATCCTCCTCAAAAACACCAGCCCTGAGAGTATAGAGTATGCTGTCCTGAATTGCAGCCACCCGCCTTTGCCCTCCAGAGCTTACAAGAGGGGAAGAGAGAGAGAGAGAGAGAGAGAGAGAGAGAGAGAGAGAGAGAGAGGCTGCGCCTGCTGTCCTGTCAACCGTCTCTCTCTTGTCTTTGTACTTGCTGTCCTGCAACCGCTTGTACTAGTTGCCTTGTAGCCGCCTGCGCCAGTCAGTAGCCGCCTGTACCAGATGACCTGTAGCAGCCGCCTGCGTCAACTGTCCTGTAGCCGACCTGCGCTAGCTGCCTCCAGCCGACCTGCACGAGTCGACATGCACTAGCTGTCTTGTACCGACCTGCACCAGCCAACTTGTACGAATCGCCGCCTGTACCAGCTGGCCTGCACCAGCCAATCTGCACCAACTTGTACCTGTCGACTTGTACCAATCTCTTTAGGCGGCCCTGACCCTTCCTCTCCACGCAGCCAGCCGCCTTGCCCTTTCCAAAAGCAAGAGAGAGAGAGAAGGGGAGAGAGGCGTGTATCTCCAAAAATGGAGTAGCCTCTCCCCAAACTTATCCATAAGAAGTTCTAAGGCCCTAAGGCCCTTTCAAGTTTATTAAAACTTATCCCTAGGGGCCACTTATGCCTAGGGGCCACCCAAGGTTAAAACATTATAAATATTAAATCCCTTGGTTCCCCTTCACACTTGGGGATGTCCACACATGTTACCATTTGTTCGGGCACCCAAGTATGAATTGTGAAATATTTATCTTGCTCACCGACCACCATGCTCACACTTGTGATGTACCAATTTCACAGGGTCATGACACTATCTACTCTTTCGGGTATGGATACTTTGGCATCTTCTTTAGGCCCCAACATTACTCCAGAACAGTTTGGGAGCCACCAAAAGTGGCGTACCAAGGAGATTGTGGACACTTGGCTACATAAGTGGCAAGTCCATTTCCAGTTTCATCCATATGACGATGGCAAAAAGGTTCAGTTAGGAGTAGGTTTCCTCCTTGCAAAGCTTTGCTTTGATGGAAAGAACTCAAACCTAAACCTACAACCTGGGCACAGTTTGAAGAAGTCTTCAAGAAAGAATTCCTCAAAAAGAAGGATGACTATGATATCGTTGCTCAGTGTCGAAGTAGAATTGCCTTTATCTTTTCAGGATCAAGGCGAATGCCATTGGAACCGATCACATAGTCCAAGTACTGGATTTCTTGAACTCCAAATATGCTCCTCTTTGCATTAATGTAGATTTTGTTGTCTTGCAAAAGTTGCAAGACCTTCTGCACATCTTTCACGTGCTGCTCTGTGGTGGCAGAACAAATAAGAATGTCAGCCATGTCAAGAGTAGAGGGAAACCAAGGGTCTAATGAAGGGAACAACTATGAGGCCAACTATGAGGCCAATCCAAGGCTTACAGTTGTATCAAAGCAAGATTTTGCTTGAAGAAAGTTCTTGGGGTGATAGAGCCATGTCAAGAGTAGAGGGAAACCAAGGGCCTAATGAAGGGAACAACTATGACGTCCTGCATCTCCGGAGGTTTGACAAAAACTCAGTACGAGGGGCTGTGTGTGAATATATGCTCTTATGTGTGTGTGTGTGTGTGTGTGGAGTGCGTGTGTGAGAGCATATCTTGATACAGAGTTCTACACCCACTATTGGGCACTAATGACGTTAGTGGGGATGTCGTAGTATCTAGTCCATACTATGCATAATGGAGTTGATAGTTATATAGTCTTGTGGGTTGACTACCAAGAGTATATAACATGCACGTTCCTAAAAGGTGAATTTGGGCATGTTCTTGGATTCATCTAGGTATATATATATGAGGCCAATTCAAGACTTCAAGATGGGAACCAAGACCGTCGATCCATTACTCAGGAGACTGCAGCCATGTCATCAGCAAAGTACCAACACTTTTAGCAGTTCAGACGATTTCTCAGAGATGAAGAGTTAGTGGGGATGTCGTAGTATCTAGTCCATACTATGCATAATGGAGTTGATAGTTATATAGTCTTGTGGGTTGACTACCATGAGTATATAACATGCACGTTCCTAAAAGGTGAATTTGGGCATGTTCTTGGATTCATCTAGGTATATATATATGAGGCTAATTCAAGACTTCAGGATGGGAACCAAGGCCGTCGATCCATTACTCAGGAGACCGCAGCCATGTCATCAGCAAAGTACCAACACTTTTAGCATTTCAGACGATTTCTCAGAGATGAAGAGTTCCTTGCTTGGAGAGCCAACCAAAGAAGGGCTCAAATGTTTAAAGATTTCATCAAGGATCAAGCCAAAGAGCTGAAGGAGTTGAAGCTGCCAAAATCCTATGTTCGAGCTAAAGGAATTACCATTGCAGACCAAATCCGCTTCTCGTGGAGGAGACAGAGAGGCTATCCCTAGGCCCGCTCTCTCGGATGCAATATCTTCAGGTCAAGTAAGGGTAAGGAAGGCAAAGGAGCCTTCATTAACTGGCAAAGTGGCCTTCAACCCGGGAGAGAAGAGCGTTAAGTTCGATGCTTTTTATGGTAAGCAAGATACCCAAAAAGCTTTATCTTTTGTCAAGCAATTTGATGCCGCCTTTGGAGGAGAGGACTTCTCTGAAAAGTCCAAACTTTGAATGGTTCACACCTTGAATTGGTGGCTAAAAGTGGTACAAGAAGGGATCGAACCTACGACATCCCCACTAACGTCATTAGTGCCCAATAGTGGGTGTAGAACTCTGTATCAAGATATGCTCTCTCACAGACACACACATAAGAGCATATATTCACAAAAAGGTCTTCGTACTGAGTTTTTGTCAAACCTCCGGAGATGCAGTAGGCCAGACTCAACCATAATGAAGCCTAGCACTAAGGGAAGTAGCAAATAGAAAGAATCAGTATAGCAAATAAGTAGTTGTAGGACAAATGCACCGCTAAAGATAGAAAGAATAAGCACAATGTCAATTGGCCGCAAATCGGACGAAAAATTCACAATGTGAAATCTGCATGTCTGTTAATACGGCTGAATTATATACCTAGATGAATCCAGGAACATGCCCAAACTCACCTTTTAGGAACGTGCATGTTATATACTCATGGTAGTAAACCCACAAGACTATATAACTGTCAACTCCATTTTGCATAGTATGGACTAGATACTACAAGATTCCCACTAACGTCATCAGTGTCGAATAGTGGGTGTAGAACTCTTGTATCTAGATATGCTCTCACACATGCACTCCACACACACACACACACACAAAAGAGCATATATTTACACAAAGGCCTTCGTACCGAGTTTCTGTCAAACCTCCAAAGATGCAAGGCAGGCTCAGCCATAATGAGGCTTAATACTAAGGGGAGTAGCAAATAAAAAGAATTAGTACAATAAATAAGTAGTTGATAGAGAAAATGCACTGCTAAAGATAAAAAGAATAAGCACAATATCAACTGGCCACAACTCGGACATAAAATTCACAATGTGAAATCTGCATGTCTGCTAATACGGTTGAATTATATACCTAGATGAATCCAGGAACATTTCCAAATTCGCCTTTTAGGAACGTGCATGTTATATACTCATGGTAGTCAACCCACAAGACTATATAACCATCAACTCCATTATGCATATTATGGACTAGATACTACGACATTCCCAGTAACATCATGAGTGCCCAATAGTGGGTGTAGAACTCTGTATCAAAATATGCTCACACACACACACACACACACACACACACACACACACACATAAGGGCACAAAGGTCTTCGTATTGAGTTTTTGTCAAGCCTACGGAGATGCAGCAGGGCAGACTCAGCGATAATGAAGCCTAGCACTAAAAGGAAAGTAGCAAATAGAAAGAATTAGTACAGCAAATAAGTAGTTGATAGGGCAAATGCACCACTAAAGATAGAAAGAATAAGCACAATATCAACTGGCCGCAAATCGGACGAAAAATTCACAATGTGAAATTTGCATGTCCGCTAATACGGCTGAATAATATACCTAGATGAATCCAGTAACATGTCCAAATTCACCTTTTAGAAACGTGCATGTTATATACTCATGGTAGTCAATCCACAAGACTATATAACTATCAACTCCCTTATACATAGTATAGACTAGATACTACAACATCCCCACTAACGTCATCAGTTCCCAATAGTGAGTGTAGAACTCTGTATCAAGATATGCTTTCACACACGCACTCCACACACACACACACATACACACACACACACAAGAGCATATATTCACACCATAGTAACAAAAAAACCTGTTTCTAGCTTTCGAAACCTCGAAAGTTCAAAACGGTTTTTAAAAACCTCGAAACCTCTCCAGTATGGTAGTTTCGCCCAAATTTTGGGGTTTGTTTTTTTTTTCTTGTCTCCGATTTTTTGAGATTTTTTTTTCCCATATCGTCCACATCACCTTCCTTCCCTCTTCTCCTCCTACCTCCTCTTTCCCTTTTCCATCTTCTGTTTTATTTTTGTGTTTTTCCATATTCTCCTCATCACCTTCCTTCCGTCCTCTTCTCCTACCTCCCTCGTTCCGTTTTCCATCTTTTGCTAGCTCTTCTTCTCCTGCCTCCATCTTTTGCCATATCTTTCACTTCTACTTCCGCGTCCTTCATTCTCTTCTTCTTTCTTTCTCTTCTTCTCCTCTCTTCTTTCCTCTTTTTCTTCATACACCATCCTTCAATGTCTTAAATCTTTCCCAATTTCTACCTTCTCTTCTTCAATTTCTGAAGAGTCCTTGATTGAACAACTCGTGGCATCTAATCAAGGGAAATTGCCATAATGCCTCACCAAAATAAGTATGATTCCCTGAGATGTGTGAGAAGACAACATTTTTTCATCATTACACTATGTTTTTAGATGGCTACTATAAGTTCTTTTAAGTATTTATACTTAATAAAAATATTGATTTTTCGAAACCTCGTGGTTTCTTAGCTGAGGGACGAAACCTTTCGAAACAAAACCCAAAAAACCTCGAAACGAAAAAAAACCTCGAAACGTTTCTTGTGACTATGATTCACACAAAGGCCTTCGTACTGAGTTTCTGTCAAACCTTCCGAGATGTAGGACAGACTTAGCCATAATGAAGCCTAGCACTAAGGGAAGTAGCAAATAGAAAGAATTGGTGCAGCAAATAAGTAGTTGATAGGGCAAATGCACCGCTAAAGATAGAAAGAATAAGCACACTATCAACTGGCCGCAAATCGGACGAAGAATTCACAATGTAAAATTTGCATGTCCGCTAATACGGCTGAATTATATACCTGGATGAATCCAGGAACATGCCCAAATTCACCTTTTAGGAACATGTATGTTATATACTCATGGTAGTCAACCCACAAGACTATATAACTATCAACTCCATTATGCATAGTATGGACTAGATACTACGACATCCCCACTAACGTCATCAGTGCCCAATAGTGGGTGTAGAACACTGTATCAAGATATGCTCTCTCTCTCACACACACACACACACACACACACACACACACACACACATATTCACACAAAGGCCTTCGTACTGAGTTTCTGCCAAACCTTCGGAGATGCAGCAGGGCAGACTTAGCCATAATGAAGCCTAGCACTAAGGGAAGTAGCAAATAGAAAGAATCAGTACAGCAAATAAGTAGGGGAAAATTCACCACTAAAAATAGAAAGAATAAGCACAATATCAACTGGCCTGCAAATATCATTGAAGTTTACTTCTTATAAGTAGCAAATAGAAAGAATCAGTACAACAAATAAGTAGTTGATAGGGAAAATTCACCACTAAAAATAGAAAGAATAAGGACAATATCAACTGGCCTGCAAATATCATTGAAGTTTACTTCTTATACTCCTATTCCACCGCTAATGGAAATACATAAGTTTGTGAATGGATTGCAACCTAAGCTTATGCAAGCGCCCACAGGTCTTGGATATGGCGTCAGGGGGCCAAGCATGGTGGGTCTTGCAGGCAAGCAGGTGCATCAGCTGGGTGGCTGGAGCAAATAAACTCCAAACGGCCAGGTCTGGACCTGTTGGGAGTCGTGCATCCATGTATGATTATTAGGTATTCTATTGTTAAGCTGCCAGTTGACCAGTCCACAACCTGCAAGGAGAGATTACTGACCAGCTGATAACCCAAGGGATTTTGCCTTCAATAGCCCCCTTTGCTCATTCAATCATCAATCAATTAAGTCTTCCTCCTTTGGCAGTTGAGCAGTCAGAGAGGGCCTATGCCTGCGTTTGGAGGGAGGAATCAGCAGGAGACAGCCAGGGCTTGGGGAATCAGCAGTGTCTTTCATCAACTTGGGCTTCTTCCATCTGAGCATTGATCTTTTGTAACTTCCCGACAGCCATTGTACTCTTCTCTGTGATATAATTGGGCTTGGGCTCTAGAATACAATACAGGTTTAATGTAGAATACTGCGCAAGATTCGCTGAATCTCGAGTTCTTGGAAGGGTATTTTCAACAGCTCAGGTTCGCCTGTGCTAATGACTTGTGTCTAATGCATGCACATTGAAGTTGGGTGACAGGTTCATGTTTCAACGAACCTTTCAACTGCACCTTGTTTGTTTTATTCGAAAATTACCTTTTGGGAACTACTTATTTCAAATCGAACTTCTAGAGGTGGTGCTCAATAGTGAGGTGGCAACTAGTGTGAGATTTGGCAGTAGAAAGGCAGCTTAGGTTAAGAGCAGTGTGAAAAATGGAGACCTGTGAAGGTTTTAGTATTTTTGGGTCTTGTCAGGGTGTAAAGTGCTTCATGATTTGAACTTGTGGATATGAGGAGCTTTTTTGTGTGTGTGTGTGTGTGTGTGTGTGTTTTTTTTTTCCCAAACTAGCCTTAGGCTCAAGATCCCCCTGTAGGTGGGTGCCCATAGGCGCCTTTTATATCCGCCCGTAGGTGATGCCACTAAGGAAGCACGTTGGGGGTTTTTGAACCCAAGACCTCCTGGTCCTAGACAAGCACCTTTACCACTTGAGCTGTCACCTCATTGGCTTCTTGTTTGTGTATTTATGTTGATCGAGTTCATGTGGCCTGATGGCTGTAATACTGTTTGTTAATTTTGCAGACTAGAACAGTCAAAGTGAGCAATCTGTCCCCAAAGGCAACAGAACGTGATATCCATGACTTTTTCTCCTTTTCTGGAGAAATTGAGCACATAGATCTTCAGAGGTATGTTGTGTACAATCTTTTTTTTTTCTTGAAAGAAAACATCGTATACCCCTTTCTTTGAGTGGAGATGGGGCAGGCACCACAAGTGTCAGGGTTTGATATCACGACCTTTGGGAAGGGTGGGTCGTCAGCTAACCACTTGGACGAGAGGCTGCTAACGGTTGTGTAAAATCTTATTAGCATTCTGTGTAGTGCTTTTTTTTTAAATTTACAAACTTGGATTTTGCTAACTGGCTATGTTTTTTGGTGTGAGCTTCCACATAGCAATGGGGAGGGATTCAAGGTTGCTTTTGTGATGTTCGAGGATCCGGAAGCACTAGACACTGCCATCTTACTATCTGTATCTCTCTCTCTCTCTCTCTCTCTCTCTCTCTGTGGAATTCTGGTTATACTTACTGTGAATGGATCAGCTGCTATTAACAGCAGTAGTCTTATGATTATATGGGGCCTCTTCATCCAAAAGATGTGTCAAGGATTTGTGTGGTAACACTAATTGTTTGACTGAGCTTTAGGGAGCAACAATTGTGGATCAGATTGTAAGCATCACAGAAGTGGAGGATTATCATCTATCCTCTGATGGTGACAGTGCAAAGCAGGCTGTGGTAATATCTGTAACACCTCATGTTGATTACAATTTGAATGGGTTAGTCGAAAACTGCTAATGTGTTATAATTTTGCAGCCAGCTGCAGGTGCTACAGGTGTTGGAGGTGCAGTTACTAGAGCCCAGGATGTGATCTCGACCATGCTTGCTAGGGGTTATGACCTTGGTAAGGATGCCATGAACAAGGCAAAAACTTTCGATGAGAAGCACCAGTTGTCAGCAAATGCCACTGCTACTGTATCGTCGCTAGACAAAAAAATGGGTCTTACTCAGAAATTTAGCTCTGGCACAGCTGTGGTGAATGAGCATGTCAAGGCAATTGATGAAAAGTACCAGGTTTCTGAAAAGACTCGTTCAGCAGTCATGGCTGCCGAGCAGAAGATGAGCAGTGCAGGTTCGGCACTCATGAAAAACAAGTACATTTTTACAAGTGCCACCTGGGTCTCTGGAGCTTTTAATAAAGTTACTAAAGCAGCTGGAGAAGTGGGTCAAAAAGCTTTAGAGAAAGTTCATACTTCTGAAACGAAACAAGATGCACCTGGTCCTCATAGCTCTGGTTAATATCAACTTTAAATAATGAAGAGAACTGACAGAAGGCTGCATGTAATCTCAATTCATTGTACATACTGACCGTACATAAGGTCTCTAGCACCCTAGAGAACTCATCCCAGGTGCCTTGTGCAAGACTTGTAGGTACCTGACAAGTTGCAGGTGTTACACGCTGAATTCTTCAGGCATGTGCTAGTCTGTCCCTATTACATACCTGAATACTTAAGGCATGTGCTAGGCTGTGCCTGTTATGCTTGATTCATTGGAACAGTTCTGTCAAGTAGGCTCAAAATTGAAGCTGTGTACGTTGCATTTTGATGTTTTAGATGCTTGATAGTCATGTGCATTATTCAGTAGGCTACCTATTTGCTAATTCGTTGTCCCTGTTCAACCCCCATTCTTTTGCATTCTTTCCTCTCTTTTTTAAATTCCTTTTTCCTTTGTTTTTTTCTTTTTGCAATGTGCAAATCTAGCCATCATGCCAAGATCAACAAATCGGAACGAGATATAAAGGAACATTTAAGAAAATGAATGTGCTTGCTACGTCCTTATAATCCATCAGTCTCATTGCTCAAAGGTATAGACCATATTTCTACATGTCGGCGAGCTAGTGATGCAATTGATATCCATAAACGTGATAACGAGCAATTGAGATGAAATGGAGACAATACTAGTAGAGGTTGACATTGTGGGAGTCAAGGTCTGTCTCAAAGCATGAACAGGATATGGTGCAAGAGAGATGGAGATTGTAAAGGCCACTACTGCCAAACCTAGAAATTGCAGTCAATACAAATCTAGCATGAAACGTGCATGTGAGAAGTGTTTGAATATAGGACTAGAAAGTGCTCTCTTTTCTTGAAGTGTAAGAATAGCTAAAAGTGCCTAGATCTCTTGAAAAGCGTATGCAGATGTACATGAGAGGACATCTCCTTGTTACATGTGGACCATGGAAAGTTGGCATGGTGAAAGAAAAAAAGGAATTGTGCATACAAGTAAATGCATGAGACACATGGGGTCTATGTGTATTCCACATGGCTACTTGGAACTTTAATAATGCTATGTCGTGAGATCCTACACACACACACACACACACACACACACACACACACACATGGCTACTTGGAACTTTAATAATGCTATGTGGTGAGATCCTACACACACACACACACACACACACACACACACACACACACAAGGTGATGATGTTTTCTAGATAAAGATGCATCAAAGTCGAAAGAGAGAACCAAACACAATAACAAGAAGTTGTGTTCGGGAGGAGGTTAACGACTTGCACTTGTGGAGGAGTTTGAGGATTTGATGGTGTGGCGGTTCTTTGTAGTCAAATGATATATGTGCAAGCATGTTTTATGTGGATGTGTCTATGCTTGCTAGGGGAGAGGACAGTGCACATTGTAGTTTGTTGTTTTTCTTTGGAGACAGTTTCCTTATCATACTTGTTACAAGATGGTCATTGATCTCATGCCTCTCTTTTTATAGACAAAAAAATTCAATTGCTCTCTCAACTATTGATTTGACAGTTACAAATGTAGAGGATCTTTGATGACATAGATCTCTTTTAGAGTTGGAGGCTATTCTTGATTTAGTCCTAAGTAACTAGATTTTTTGGTGGCCTTTGTCTAGGTTTCCTTATTTTTTCCATGGAGGATGGAGCTGTCTACTTTTGTATGATATATCGGGACTTGGTGCAAGGAAGGCCCCTCTTGTCAAAAATCAATTCTAGATGCACATGCATATTTAAATTGATTTTGGAACGTTAGCATAAGGTTTGGGGCATCTATGGTTATAAATTTAGTGTAAGTGCAAAAGTTTTTAAAAAGCATTGTTTGGTACGTTGCTATAGGTAAAGATATCTCACAGCTTGTCATAGATTATGAGCGAGAAGCTGGACAAGGAAAACTTCCAAGCATGTAAGTTCAAGATATGAGAAACTTCCTCATGGGAAAAGGATATTTAGAGTTTATTTTGGGTGACAAGAAAGAGCCAGAGCTTCTAAAAGAAAATTTCACTCCTTAACAAGCATAGGCTTTTAAGTCATAGCATGAGAGAGCCAGCAAAGTGATGCATTGGTTGTCCATTACTCTGCTTGTAGATGCTATGATTGATCGTATATTATAAGATCCACTAACACCTAAGGATACCTTGGTTAAGTTGTACAACACAAGTACCAAGGTAAGAAAGATGTTGTTGAAGCAAGAGCTACATAAAATGTGCAGAGGAGTAAGATGAGTATAAGTGTGTCGGGTCACATAACTCGTGAAAACTTTCCAAACTTTGAGGATCTTATAGCCCTTCTTATCTCACTGAGGAGATGAATGTTGGGAGTAAATCATCTTCTGGAAATATGTAAGAGCAGGCCTTCTACACAGACACAGGTAGAGGTAGAGGTAGAGGTAGACTGTCATCTAGAGGCTGAGGTGCAGGCCGGTTTAGAAACCAAAATCATGGGCAACAACAACAATAAGAATCTAATGTACAAAAAATTGGAAAGAGAGGATGAGAATATAACTATTTATAAGATTTTAACTAGGGTTATACAATTTTTACTCATTTTCTCTCTACAATGGGATTTATATTAATTTATCATTACTAGAAATAATACATGAGTAAGAGAGATCTTACAATTTTATTGTATTTTGTAAAAGTAGTTACCCATTCAAAGAGAAATCACAAAAACTAATCAAGGAAAACTAATAATATTCTAGATCTTCTCCAATGTGAATAAGAACATGCATGAAAATCCCATTGATGAAGGACACAACTTCTATTTCCACAGAGTAACATTCTCAATATTTTATGAATATTGCAATTAAAAAAGTAATTTATATGACAAGAAAAATAAAAGTGATCTTTCAACCCCTCCTTGAACTAGTCTATGTGTTAAATTTTTGTTTTTATCTAGAGGGTACTTTGTTAAGGTGCTTCTTTGCAAGAAACGTGAGACCATCAACCTTTTCTTGATCAAAAGATCATAAAAATGTAGCACATTTCATATTTTGTAAATATCTTACCTCTCACTTAAATTCGACTTGATAGGAGCCAATCTCACAATCCAAGCCACAAGTAATGATGCAAGTCAAAACTTGCTACTTTGTGTGCACTCAACTACCTCCTGCATGTTCTCGAAAATGTCTTGCCTCTTGCTTAAATTGGACTTGATAGTAGAGCTAGTCTCATAATCCAAGCCATAAGCAATGATGCAAGTCAAAACTTGCTACTTTGGCACACTCAACTACCTCTTGCATGTTCTTGAAAAGAGTGGTGACTACTATATCTCAATATTAATGAAGTCATTGGTAAATCGCCCCCCCACACTAACTTGGCCCCATAACACTGCTTGGTTTTGAATTCAAAGTGAGCCAGTTGTCTTGAGAATTAAGTTATACAAATCAAGAAACTTCATGATTGTGAAAAGTTTGAGGGAGGAGAGAGAGCTTGACCTCAAGCGTGCGCGCACACACACACACACACACACACACACACACACACACACACACACACACACACACACACCCCACAATAATGGAAAAGACACACTTAGAGATGGAAGACTAAAATACTCTTCTACTTGTTGCTCTCAACGGAGGTCTATAAAAGATGAATGCATGCATCTTAACATGGTCGTGTGAGGTTGACCACAAGTTTCACACATCTAAACATCTCCAGGTGGTTCAAACCAACATAAGTACCAGAGTACCATGTACAAGCGGTCCATAATGTAGATGTAGTCTAGCTATATACAGGCACGTTACATGTGAGCTCGTGTTGATCTTCACATCTCAACACTTGCACTCAAGCTTAGCTTCATCTCCTCACATGTTACAACACCCCTATACTCTACCTCTGTACTCAATAATGTAATTTTCGGCTTCATGTAAGAGCACCACTCTTAAAGGAGAACATAAACTAGTTTGTGCCTCTTACTATCCAAATGTGGCTTCCAAGGAACCTGCATAAAATTGGCCCTCCAAGCCAACTGTGTAGTTCATGTCTAGCTTGGTAAATCATCATGTAGATGAAGCTACCCACTATCTTCCTATACATAGACTTGGCATTCTCCAAAATATCATATACATTTGCACTCAACTTACTATTATGATCCAACAATATTAAAATGGGCTTACAACTAGCTATACCATATTTGAACATCATATCCAATTCATACTAGAAATATGCCCTCATGCATCCTGTGACCTCAATGCTAACAAAATATCTCAGCTCACCCAAATACTTCATATGTCAAACTTCTTCTTGAGGAGGCCTTTTATGTTCTCAACTTCCTCTTCATTATCACCCCCAATAATCAAGTCATCTACATAGATGGTGATGACCCTTATCACTCTTTCGCACATAGAATGAATGATTAGCCTACCACATGAAAGCCAATGGTGATGACCACAATCTCCTTATCACTGTTTCTCACATAAAGTGAATGATTAGCATCAGCCATATGAAAGCCAATGGTGATAAGATACTATGTAATCTTATCATGCCATGCTCTTGGTGCCAGCTTTAAGAAATAAAGGGATTTATGTAGCCTGCACACATAATTCGGGTGACTCATCCTCATAACCATGTGGCTAGTCCAAATATACTTCTTGTAACTCACCACATGTAAGAACACATTCTTTACATCCATCTGATGATGCAAAACCCAATCTTTTGATGCAGCTATCACTGTAATAATAGCTCTCACAGTTTCCATCTTGGCAATGGGGTTGAATGACTCCACATAATCGATGCCATAGGTCTAAGAATAACTTTTGGCAACCAATCTTACCTTATATAATGCTTCCATATGAGTTGTGCTTCTCTTTGTAAACCTACTTACATCAATAGCCTTTTTACCCTTAGGAAAAGCCACCGATTCCCATATCTTATTTGCATCCAATGTAACCATTTCTTCATCTAGGTTCAACCTCCAGCACAACCTTTTCCCATGTATGCATAATGGTGAGATACATATAAAAATCATACGTCAATATCGAAGCAAGGTTTTTGACCTTACATGACCTGCATGGTCTTGGATCTGCCCTTGGTGTCCATGTGGCTTCCTTGCACACCAAGTGTCCTGTAGAGCTGGAATCCTAAACTCATTAAGAATTTATTATGAGCCGTTAGACTCTTCATGAACGTATGAATGCCCTGTTGAAGGCTGTGAACATGGCCTGGGCATCCTGAAGCTACTTTGTAAGTTGGTATTCTTTCTCTCTTGCTTGTGCTATTTCTGTTTGAAGCTGGTCTTTGGCTTGGCTCGACCTTTGCTTAGAGCTCCGTGTTTTCTTTGATTTTCTGAACAACTGTTTTGCTTAACACTGTATTGTGCTCTTCTGATGTCTGGAACCTATTTTCCTGTTCTTGTGCTTCTTTTAAGCTTTTAAGTATCACTTCCTTATGTGTTGCATCTGTTGCAACCATTTGTTCTTTAAGTGATTGCATTTGACCATTCTTTTCCTGTAATTGCCTCCATAAGGTGGCATTTTTATCATGGAGCATGTGAGTGGTAAGTAGGTGGCATCGCCATACCTTTTGTTCCTGTTCCCACATCAAAGCACTTGTGGATGATGAGTTCTCCATTTCATGAAACTGGAGTTGCAACATGCTTTCAAGGCCCTCCAGAGTTTCCTGTAAAAATGTATCTCCTTCCAAGTTATGCACACAGGAAAGAACCTTCTTTAATAGTGCTCATATCTTCTATTCTCCTCTTCTTAATGGGGCTTGTAGTTTCTTCTTCTCTTCTTCTCATGTCAGTATCGTGACCTTCCCTGTGGGGCAGTTGGTTCTGGCTGATGTAGCTTCTTCATATCTCGTATCCACATCTCTCTGGGACACTTGTTGTTTTGGGGCTTGTTTTGCACCTATCTCTGCCAAAGGAGGCTGATCAGAAATCATAGGATCCCAGAGTGGCGAGAGGCTCAGGAATGCCATTTGAGCAAAGCTTGAGGGAGGTGGGTGAAGAGGCATTGCAAGAGTTGCGCTTGCTATCATCCCTTCAGTGCCTTGTGCTTCTTTTTGTTCAAGGCTTGCTTCAATGATGCTATCTCTTCTAACAAAGTTCTGTATCCAAGTGCTAGGATTCAGCCTCAACTTGCTGGAGGATCCCCCTCATCTTTTTAACTTTCTTGGTCCTCTAACCCTTCTTCAAATCCTGTAATATAGCTCTTTTGTTTCTTTTAAAACTGCAGCTTGGGGTACCTGTACTCCTTGTGTGCCTTCTGGAACTAGAAGGTTAGCTGCTTGGCCGAGCACTCTCGTAAGGAGGTAGGGGTTACACACCTTGTACTGGTGTGACTTCAGATAATTCTCCATCTCTGCATGATCATGGACATGGCTCTGCAAGACTTTTCATCTACCTCATCCTTTATGTTATCATATTATGCCCCATTGGAGTTATAAGAAACCCGCTTCAGCATGTCTTCCATGGGCATTTGCTCCAAGTACATGTTTAAGAATTGGTGGTGACAACTATACAGCATCATGTAGTAGTTCTTCTATGATGAGTACTTGCTTAGTTGTACCATCTGCCTTTGTTACTCTCTTGGTGGATTTATCATAATTCTTCAAATACTTTGCACATAAGCTTGTGTTGATGGGGCGGGGGAGGATCTCCGCCATTCGTCTAAGGCCCACTTTTTCCATCTTGTCTTTGACTTCGGCATCCTCCAACATCTGTAAGCATTCTGGGCTGCTGTGGTAGTGGAGCAAAATCTTTCCATGAGCTTTTTGTATATTTGTGCTAATTATAGAGCCTTGAAAGTGCTGTGCACATGGCCCAAGATAGCAGAGTTTAGTGCCGTGGGGTGCTCTCTTCCTTTTATCCACTAGTGACCCTGTTGTACTGGCTTGAGTTATTGCCGGATTTTCTTCTACCTCATGGTATGATGTAGTAGAGGAAGTCATCTGGAACATTGAAAGAAGCGTCAGTCGCGTAATGACTAGTAAGAGCTCGTAGTCCTTTTTTTGGGGGGGGGGAGAGGCAAGGTATGTGTGTGTGTGTGTGTGTGTTGGAGGCTGATGTAAAGAGGAGTGAGCAATAATAGATGTGTGTGGGTATGAGCTTTAATTTGTGAAAGTACAAGTTGTGAAATAACAGTGCGTGAATGGTTAAGACATGAAGTGCTTAGCACGTGAAATGCTAAAGCTGTGAACATGTGAAAGGTTTAGCATGTGAGATGCTTAAGCCATGAGATAACACATTGTTATTTTGTGAAGGGCTTAACATGTGAGGTGCTTAAGCCGTGAGATGTTAACACGTGAAAGGCTTAGCACATGAGATGTTATTTCGTGGGTGCTTAAGCCGTGTGATGTTAACACGTGAAAGGCTTAGTAGGTGAGATGCTTAAGCTGTGAGATAGCAAAGTTATTTCATGAGGGGCTTAACATGTGAGGTGCTTAAGCCGTGAGATGTTAACACGTGAAAGGCTTAGCACATGAGATGCTTAAGCCATGAGATAGCAAACTGTTATTTTGTGAGAGTGCAGGGTTTGGTGTGTCATGATTATTAGTGGAGAAGAGGGGTTAGTGATGTATGTGGTATGCACAACTAATTGCAAGGGTTAGGTGCAATATTTCCTCCCAAGGGTTTGATGTTGTGAACCTCGTGAAATAGCAGACTGCTATTTCACAGGTTTAGAAGCTATTCGATTCGGGAAGAGATGAACAACTCTACATGCAATGCATTGTGAAAACAACAACAAAAGAAAGCGAAGGTCACAAAAGCAATCGATTGAGAAGATATGAAGCAAACAAAAGAGAGGGAAGGTAACATATTCAATCGATTGATGTCATCTATACCACAATGATTTTATTCATATACAAATGAAACAAACAAGGGTGGATAACGGGCTCCTTCTTGAGAGGGATGGCCGCAAACAAGGAAGAATGGACGCACACCAACGCGAACGTAATTTCGTAGGTGATGAAGATTGATAAAAATCAGATGTAGCAAGATAAAACAGAGTAGGTCAAAAAAGAATGCACAAAAAGGGAAAGAAATAGTATTTATGATTGAGCCGTTGGTCCCGACGTCTAGCTTAATTAGGAATGCCACGTGTCATATTGTGATAGGTGGAGGGATTGTGACCGTTTCACGACATGAAGTGCTAGAGTTGGTTCACGTCGTAAACTATTTTGAAGTATTTCACGACGTGAAATGGTTCTGAGTGTTTCACGGCGTGAAACCGTTTGATCCCTTATGCATGTAAATTGATACCCTATGGCTAGCTATATGCTGAAACACTCAATTCCACACCTTATGCATTCATAGGAGGAGATTAGTACACGTTAAATGAAGGAACATGTTTCACCGCATGAAAGGCATACTCTTTTACATTGCACCCACTTACTTGGGGATGGGTACCTCTTACAATCCTCCTCCTTTTTTACAACCACGTAAACCAGTGGGGCACCTTGGAACTTGTGGGTATTTGTTGTTGTTTTTTTGTAACTGCTTCAATTTAGAGTGAGAGGTTTAGATTTTTCCCTCCATCCCATTAAGAAGTGCATTCACTGAATCCTGGTGAACCTGTTCTGTTTCTTGTGCATGTGAGTGCATGTCTTCTTTACCCTGGTCCATAAATTTAGTCAGCTCTTTCTCTCTGGTGGATGACATTGGTGGTGGCACACTCCCCTGTTTACCTAATTGAACAACTTTCTTTTGCTAGATCAATGTTGGTTGTTCTTCAGCACTTGATTTAGCAATGGATTGATTTTGTTTGTTCTTGGTCTCTTCCATTATATTGAAGGTGCTCACAATATAGTGTTTTGGATGGGTCTTTGGTATCCATACTGTTGCACTCCTTTGATAGTAGCCTTGTGCTGCAAGTAAGTCCTTATCAACCCACCACTTTTGAATGCTAAGTTGAGTGCGAGCTTTATTGGAATAATTCTTCCTATCCTTGGGGTTCCTTCTTGGTCCCTTGCTTGTAGCATGGCTTTTTTGGCTGGACTTGTTAGTTTCATAGTATCCTTGGGCTTGAAGCTGGTTTTTGGGAATCCATTGTTGACATAGTGGGTACTTGTGCTGATTTGCTTGTGGTGTTCTTATTGAGGCAGTCCGGGGGGGCGGGCAACAAGAAGAGCAGTCTCTAAGCACTCCTCAAGGCTCCCGTGTTGCTCAATGGGCTTGGGGCACAACGCAACACAAACATAAGAACCCCAAAACCACACACTCAACAAGAAAAGGGGCACCACCTAGTTATGTGTGTGAACTAGGACACCAAAGACCTTTCCTTGTAGCCAATCAACAGAAGGTAACCTTATACATCAATCAAAAGGCACACACACCCTCAACAAACATTCATAACATATGATATTGTGTGTGTAGGAGACTAGCATAACACAAATAGATGCGCACCAAACTTGGAGAAGAACTTAGAGAGACAATATAAGCTTGATTTTGTTGTCGGTATACACATGGTCTTAAGGTTACGGGATCCCTCTCACCATACGACCCTCTTACCATGGATTGAAAGGCAACAAATCAAAAACAGGCCCTCAAGCCGCCAAGCATAAAATCACACCACAAAATACAAGGATCGAATTTACCTTAAATCAAACATCGGACCGCTTTGCTAAATCAACTTTGGAGATGTAGGAGTCCAAGACTTTGTACATAATTGCACCCAAACTACTAATCTTATTTATGCAACAAGGGCAAGATACAATTATGATAGGGAGTATGTCATCACTCAAGCCCTCACAATGACATAACTAGCTTCAAGCTTCTCTATGCAATATCAAAGGTATTGATGTATAGAGAGAGCTCACAAGTTCACTCTCCTTACACACTAGAGTTGGGAGTGGTGTACAATGTGTGTAATCCCCCCTTCACAAGGAATGGAGGGCCTCTATTTATAGGTTTGAGCAGCCCCAATTAGGATTAAGCCTAATCAATTTTATTATGAGAAATCATAGATTATGGATTTTTTATTTTGAAATGAGAGTGGGCCTCTTCTTATCCCTTGAGTCACATGGATGTGGGCTCAAAGTGAGAGAATTATTGAAGGTGAGAGGAGAGTGTGATGTAGAGGTTTGAGCAAATAACTTGTAGTAATGCCTACTCAAAAAGTAGTAGAGTGGGTGCTTATTTACACATGTTTAGTGGTTAGTAGTTAGTAATCACTATAAAAGGTTAGTAGTACAATGTACAAATGGGTGAGAAGGGCTGAGAGGTTGAGTGAGAGGAGTAAAGATTTGGAAAGATCCTTTGTGTGGTTGAAAGCTCGAAGAAGCTTGGACTCACCCATGTGTAGATCTTTAAGTTAACCGCCGCCGGTCTCCTTCTTGCATTCGACGCCACAAAAGTTGATTGAGGTGAAGAACATGGGGGTTTTTGTAGGTGGAAACCCCATATTTTAGAGGTTAATATGATACATTCATGCTGAATTTTTATGTATTTTTTGAGATTGGGAAAATAATTTAGTAATATGGGAGTAGTAGGGAGAGAAATGGAGATGAGGTATGGGTGTAGAGAGCAAATGGAGATGGAAGGAGAGGGTAAAGGTGGAGAGGGTGAGAGAGGACATGAAGTTTGCAGGTTTGATGGAGTGAGAAAGGAATGAGTAAGTGTGTAGGTGATGAATGTGTAAGGGAGGTGAGAAGAGACTAGGTGTACCTTGCCAAAAAGTGGGCAGACTGGGGTCCAATAAAAAATTCATATCTCACCGCCATTAGCTCCAAAAACTCTCAAAAAATTTGAGCATATTTCTGAGCTCACGAGCTAACTTTTGTCTCTTGATGACCAGTTCAAATTCGGAGTGGAGGCGGGCGCAAAAATTTCAGTAGAATCATGTATTTTCTGAATTTTCAAAATCTTTGTGTGGGTCCCCATTGGTGGAATTTCTTGATAGCTCCAAGAGTGAGCCCCCAATACATTATATCATGATCTTAGAGACTCAAGTGTATGTGGACACTTGCATGGAGGAGATTTTTTTCCATTTTATAAAGATATAATAAGAAAAAAAATAAGCTAGTACTTTAACTAGTCAATATATCATGATAATATGGTTATTATGATAAGAAAATAAAATAAACAAAGAGATCTAATTGTGAATAAAAATACTAAAATAAAATATACAAAAATAATTGATATATGAAAAACTATTTAATAAAAATATATAAAATAAAATATATAAAAAATATTTAATAGTAAAAAATACATACAAAAATACTAAACTATGGAAGTCAAAAGGGAGGGAGACCCTCATTATTTTAGGGTAGATGAGAGAATAAAAGATGAAATAGTCTAAGGAAAAAAGTGATTTAGGTAGTAGGTTTTCTACATGGTGTGGGTAGAAATGTGAGGGCATAGGATTTACTTATGCATGGTGAAGTTGAAGCATATGTACAATGATGGTCCAAATGTATTATGGAGAAAAAAATAAAAAAAATAAAATATACTTAGGTTTTGTAATACACACACCTAATGAAGTATTTACATAATTAGAGAAAATAGAGACCCCCATATTTAGGCCCTTATATGAAATGAAATATTTACACAAAATGGGCCGTAATAATTTTATTTATTTTTGATGAGTAGCTATCAAAAACTTTTTTTTTGTTAATAATATAAAAAATATATAGAAGATGTGGGTAAAGTTTCTAACGCACACACGCCTATTTACAGTGAAAAGGAATTTATGACAAAGAGTTTATGTGATTTTCCTTGGCCGAGGTAGCTACTTGTGTGGTAATGTGGATAGTCGAAAAAAAACGGCTATCATTATATGGAGATGAGGTTGTGACGTGGATGCTTCCTCTGTTATGGCCTCTTCTTTTTTTTGGTATTGGCTGCTCCATGTCAAATGTCATTGCGTATTTTCCTTTATTTAATGGTCTTCATAATGTCATAGTGATGGTGTCTTTGCCATCATTGAGTTGTGCTACCTGTTCGTCCCATTGGATGTGACAATTACTGGCGCATATCTAGGATCTCCCCAGAATGATCTCTTCCTCCATGGATCCTTCAGGTATGACAAATACCTTTCCAACCAAGGGATTATTTTGATAGTAATATTGACACTCAAAATCCCATGGTTTTTGTGGTTGACTAATGCACACTGCGAACTTGTGCATTAGATGCCTTGAGGTGAGGTTTGCCTAGAGCACCCACGTTTCATTGGAGATCAAGTTATGAATCAATCCCATATCAATCAATGTAATGCTTTTGGTATGACTCTCTTTCTTAGAAACTCTTACATTGAGACGTGCATGCTCAATGTCTAGGTCTTCCTCGTCAAGAAAGGGTGAGTGAAGCCATGTTCACATGTAGCAATTTTCCCAAGAGTCTCTGCTTTGCCTTGGCTTCTTCTAGAGCTTGTTAGATTTTTTCTTTGGCTAGCTCTTTCTTTAATTTTAGAAGATGCTCTTGTGCGAGCATTTCCTGGGTCAGGGGTCCGTAATACTTTTTGACTTTGCTCCCATTGATGTAAGCTTCCATTTCTACTCCCTCGATAGTTTCAATTGGAACTGACCCTTGAGGGATGATTTTAGACACTGTGAAGGGTCCCAACCCTCTGTACTTGAGTTTCTTTTTCTTGGTGCCCCCAACTCCATATAGAAGTATGAGGTCTCCCATTTTTAGTTCCTTGTGTTTTAGGTTATGCTGCTCAAACCAACGTTTTCTTTGGAAATTTCTCAACCATAAGCCCATATGATGTAATTAGCCTGGTTTAAGTTTTTCCAAATCAACCAATCTCTCGGCTAGTGCATTTTTAGTAAGCCTTTCTTATACTGTAATTCACAGGCTTGGAACCATAAGTTAAGCTGAAGGGAGTATACCCCATCGCTACCTTATACGATGTACGATAGGCCCATAGAGTTGTCAGCTTTTGCGTCCCCAATCCGTGCGACTGGCTTCTAAGGTTTTCGTCAAAATAGCACATAGAATCTTGTTGGTGCTCTCTGTTTAATCATTTTCTTGTGGGTAATAAGGTGATGACTTGCAATGTACTACAAGGAATCATGTAAGTAAGTGTTTAATCACCTCATTAATGAAATGTGAACCCCACTGACTAACTCAAGTGGGCAACCAAATCTAGAAATGATTTGTTCGTATAAGAACTTGGAGTGGTTCGAGCATCGGCTTGTTTAGAAGCCCTTGCCTCTTCCCACTTTGTGAAATAATATGTGGCCACATATTGGGCTTGTGATAGATGCGCTACTGGACTAATGGGTCCAACAAAATCAACCCTCCATTTCTCAAAGGTTTGTCTTACAATTACAAGAGTGAGTGGCATCATGTGTTTTTGTTGTGGAATAGCAAATCTTTGACATTATTTGCATCTTTTCACAAACTCTATGGCGTTCCCGAATAACATAGGCCACCATAGACTTGCTTGAAGCACTTTGAGAGCTATAGATTCTCTTGCGAAATGTCCTCCGGCTATTCCTGAGTGTGCTTCTTCTAATATCATAACAAATTGATCTTCTTGCACACATCTTCTCAAGATATCATCTTTGCCTAGCTTATATAATTCTCTATCAATGAATTGATAAGGTGCGGCCAACTTAATGAGCCGACGCATCTTATCCTTGTTCAAAGGTCGATCTTGTGGAAACCCATAAGCTAGATAGTCTAAAATTTCCTTGCTCCACTCAAGAACCATGTCAAGTTTGAGCAGACCAGCATTAGGGAGGTCATCATCAATGCCAGTTATTGCAAATTCTTTGTTTGGAATTCTAGACATATGCTCAGCCAACACATGTTGTGTTCCCTTTCTTGTTACCATATTATAGTAGTGATGTGTGTGAACACACTTAGGACCGCCGGGGCACTTTTTCCCTCACTAGGAGGTTTTTTCCCCCGTGCATTGTATATACACGCCCATTATCTTCTAGGGCTTGTTATCTTTCATTTTTGGCACTCATAATACACTACTGTGTTGTGCTCAAGCTTCCTCATCTTCTTGAAGTTGTGTGTGCATTCCTGCAACCCAAATTCCAACAATTGGTATCAGAGCAGGCTTCCTCCTCCCGGGCAGCATCACCAGCACCTGCCGCTTCATCTCCTCCGATTGCGACGAGGTTTCACGAGCGTCTGCAGGTTAGTATATGCCGTGGGCGAGCCCGTAGGGCTCGTTCGTTTCAGAATTTTGATCTGAAGTCATTTCGCCCTCCGTTTTTGCATTCCAAGTACTGCGCAGGCAAAATCGTCCTACTGTGCAGATTTTCTGTCAAGATTAAAATCTGCAGGACAGGTGCCCATTCGTCTGTTTTGGGCTGTGCTACATAGCACAGGTCGATTTTATACAGGTTTACCTCTTACAGACAGCATTTACATCTAGTAGTACAGTCATTGGCCATGGCTGACAACAATGATGTATTCCGCATGTTGGCTGCTGAGGATAAGTTGGATGGCACCAACTATCCATTGTGGGCATATATGATGCGACATGTATTGGTAGTAAAGGGGTTATGGAACATTGTGCAGGGTATTGATGCACGTCCTATTGTGGCTGGGAATGCTGCAAACACATCAGAAACAGGTACTGTTGATGATGGTGCAGGCACAAGTGCTGTAGCAGCTGTTCGAGAACCACCACTTTCAGTAGAGCAGATTCGTTGGGATGGTAGAGATGCGCAGGCTCATGCCTTGATTGCGCTGTCTGTCAAACGTACCATTATCCCACATATTCGCTCCTGCAGGACTTCTAAGGATGCTTGGGATGTACTTGCCACATTGTATCAGGCAAGAAATGAGGCTCGTGTTGCTTACCTCCGAAAACAGTTGGAGAGTGAGCATATGAACGAAGGTGATTCTATGGATAGCTTTTTGACAAAGATCAAGGATTTCAAAGAGCAGCTCATTTCTGCAGATGAAATCCTGTCAGACAGTTCACTTGTGCAGACTGTTTTGAATGGTCTACCAGATTCTTATCAGGGTTTTGCTTCCACTCTTCGCTTGATGATGAAAGGCAATCCCAATGCCTTATCATTTGAGGAGTTAGTTTCTGTTTTGCTGCAAGAAGACCAGTCAAGGCAAAACAGGAATATTATGCGTGTCGCAGATCAAGCTTTCGTTGCTAGTCAGAGAAGCGGGAAAGGTAAAGCTGGCTTTTCTTCTAGTAAGCAGAAATCTGCAAATGCTGCGCAACCAAAGAAGGAAGACAAAGATGAGAAGAAGGGTGACAAACAGAAGACATTTTGCAAGTACTGTAAGGGAAATGATCATGTCATCAAAGCGTGTCCTAAGCTGGCTGCGAAAGAGGCTAAGAAGAAAGAGGCTGGTATGGCTGTTGCAGATGCCTCTCCTTCTAACAATGAATCTGCTAATGTTGTTCAAGATACAGAATGGGCATTCAATGCGCAGTGCAGTTATGACCCATCTTTGCATGACACATGTATGTCTGCAGTAGATTCAGATGTATGGTACTTTGACAGTGGTGCCACTAAGCATATCACCTCGCAGCGCAGTTTATTCACTTTCCTTGAGTCTGCTCCCACAGGGAATACTGTCACTTGTGCCAATAACTCCTCTTATCCCGTTAAAGGAGTTGGACAGATTGTGCTGAATGTTGCAAATTGCAACACCTTTACACTTTTTGATGCATTGTATGTGCCAGGGATCAAAAAGAATCTGCTGTCAGTCTCCGCATTTGCCAAAACAGGTTTGGTTGTAAAATTTGTGGATGACAGATGTACTGTTCATGATCTCTCTTGTGGTGACATCATTGTAGCATCTGGTTCACTATGTCGAGGGCTGTATAAGCTCAATATGGATGTCAAATGTGTAGAGGATTCAGCATGTGCTATTATGGATACGCAGGCTATTTCAAATGCAAAACTGTGGCATGCACGTTTTGGTCATCTGAATTTTGCAAGTTTGCTGCGCCTGCAGAAATCTGAAATGGTGTCTTCTTTGCCTAAGCTTGAGGCACCTGTCAAGCATGTTTGTGAGGGCTGCATATTGGGTAAAATGCAGCGTGCTTCCTTTCCCAAAGATGGATCAGTGAGAGCTGAACGCAGATTGCAGCTTGTTCACAGTGATGTTTGTGGTCCCATGCAAACTCCATCATTTGGAAACTACCTTTACTTCGTGACTTTCATTGATGATTTTACCAGGCATGCATGGGTATATCCTTTGAAGGCAAAGTCCGAAGTGTTTTTGTGCTTCAAACAGTTTTTGGTTATGGCTGAAAATGTGTCAGAAAGTAAGATGGGCACCCTCCGTTCAGATCGAGGGGGGGAGTATATGTCTTCAGAATTTAATGCATTTCTGGCTGAGCGTGGGATAAAACACCAATGTACAGTGCCGTATACACCACAGCAAAATGGTGTGGCTGAGAGAAAAAACAGGTCTCTCATGGAAATGGCAAGATGTATGGTTAAGAGTCAAAGTCTACCACATGGTTTTTGGCTTGAGGCTGTCATGTGTGCCACTTATGTACTAAACAGGTGTCCCACCAAAGCATTACAGGTTGTCACTCCATATGAGGCTTGGCATAGCCGCAAGCCATCTGTTGGCCATTTACGTGTTTTTGGTTGCCTGGCATATGCATTAGTGCCTGTGCAACATCGCAGAAAATTGGATGACAAAGCTGTCAAATGTATTTTTGTTGGATATAGTGCTGAGAGCAAAGGCTATCGTTTGTATCATCCACAGACAAAGCGCATTTTGGTTAGCCGTGATGTTGTATTTGTGGAAGATGCAGTTCAGCCCTTGGTTTCATGTACTAAGGAGACAGATATCAGCTCACGTGATGTCTATGATACATTGTTGCCTCTTTTCAGTGGTGCACAGTCAAGTGCAATACCTCATGAGGCAGTTTTTCAGCCTATGCAGGTTTTAAATGATGGCACAGATCAGCCTATATCTGATGCAGATGTGCATGATGCACTTGAGGATGAGAGACAAGAGATTGAGGGCTCTAGAAACATGCCTAGATGGCTGGTGCAGACTTTGCGTGACAGCAAGTTGGATGCCCCTTTGTCTAGTCGCACTCGTTCTGGCTCTCATGGTGCCTCTTATGCGTCAGATTGTTATGCATTGGCTGTTTCTAGTATGTGCGATGAAAGTGAGCCTGTTTCATTTGATGAGGCACAAAGTTCAGAAAATTGGATGGCTGCTATGCAAGCAGAATACGATGCTATTATGAAGAATAGTACATGGTCTTTATGTGACTTGCCCCCTGGCAAGAAGGCCATTGGCACTAAGTGGGTATACAAATTGAAGCGTAAGCCTGATGGCACAGTGGATCGCCATAAGGCTAGGCTTGTTGCAAAAGGTTATGCTCAAGAGAAGGGCATTGATTTTGATGAGACTTTTGCTCCCACATGTCGTATGACCACTGTTCGTAGCATCTGTGCATTAGCAGCTCATAATGGTTGGAATGTACATCAGCTGGACATAAAGACTGCGTTCTTAAATGGAGATTTGCATGAGGAGGTGTATGTATCGCAGCCTCGTGGTTTTGTTCAAAGAGGGCAGGAAAACAAAGTGTGCAGGTTAAAAAAGGCTTTATATGGTTTAAAGCAAGCTCCACGAGCTTGGTATGAAAAAATACATGCATATTTGACTGCACATGGGTTTCAGAATAGTCCAACAGAAAGCACTTTGTATGTTAAACGTGTGGATGGTGTACATCTAATCATTGCTCTCTATGTCGATGACATGCTGCTCACAGGACCAAATAAGAGTCATATTGCTGATTTTAAGGCTGATTTGAATGCCTCTTTTGAGATGTCAGATTTGGGGCATTTGCATCATTATTTGGGGATACAATTTAAGCAGTGTGATGGAGGTATTGCTTTGTGTCAGACAAAGTATATTGAAACATTGTTGCGGAGATTTGGCCTTGAAGACTGCAAGCCTATTGCTACTCCAATGGAGACAGGTTTGAAGTTGAGTCTTCATGATGCTGGAGATCACTTTGATGTCACACTCTATCAGACAGCTGTTGGTTGCCTCATTTATGTATGCATTACGAGGCCAGACATTCAGTTTGCAGTCTCACAGGTGAGCAGATTTATGCATAGCCCAGGCATTAAGCATTGGCAGGCAGTGAAGCGTATCTTTCGCTATTTGAGTGGTACTCGGCATCTTGGGTTGTTTTATCCCAAGGGGGGATCATTGCTGCCAGATTTACATGTTTTTTCAGATTCTGACTGGGCTGGTTGTTATGACACACGCGTGTCCACGAGTGGTTTTTGCTTCATGCTTGGAAGCTCATGCATATCATGGTTGAGCAAGAAGCAGCCTACTGTGGCCACTTCTAGTTGTGAAGCTGAGTACAGGGCAGCTTTCACAGCTACGGTTGAGTGTGTGTGGCTCAGACGCCTTATGGCTGATTTGGGTGTTGGGCAGCCATCTGCCACCACCATCTTCACTGACAGTCAGAGCGCATTAGCAGTTGCGCGGAACCCAGTGTTCCATGCTCGTACGAAGCACATTGAGGTGCACTACCATTATGTCAGGGAGAGACTCTCTGCAGGAGAGATCAGTTTGGCTTATGTGCCAACACAGGATAACCTTGCAGACCTTTTCACAAAGGCTCTGCCTCGTGAGAAGTTCGAAGCTTTTCGCAAAGCTTTGGGCTTACTCCCTTTTGTGGATTCGTCCACATAGCTAGACACTTCCCTATACATGAGTGCTAGCTCTTGTTCACCGCATCACTCCAGGGGGGATTTGTTACCATATTATAGTAGTGATGTGTGTGAACACACTTAGGACCGCCGGGGCACTTTTTCCCTCACTAGGAGGTTTTTTCCCCCGTGCATTGTATATACGCCCATTATCTTCTAGGGCTTGTTATCTTTCATTTTTGGCACTCATAATACACTACTGTGTTGTGCTCAAGCTTCCTCATCTTCTTGAAGTTGTGTGTGCATTCCTGCAACCCAAATTCCAACATTTCTTACTATGACCGTAAAGTTGAATTTTAAGAGTAGAAGTAACCAACGTGTGATTCTTCCCGTGGTGCAGGGTTTGTTCACCAAATATAATAAGGCTTGATGATCCACAAAGAATACAAACTTGTTGGCCAATAAGTAATGTCGATATTTCTTTACAGCATATACCATAGCCAACCCTTCACACTCCGTAGTGGTGCAGTTCATCTCTACAACGTTTAGTTGACGACTTGCAAAACAAAATGGGTAATCCAATTTGAATTCCCCAGGTTGCGCCAATACACATCCTATCGCAAAATTCAATGCATCAATGTGTACATGGAATACAAGATCCCAGTTGGGTGGCCTAAGAATAGGTGCACTTGCCATTGCTTTTTTCAACTTATCGTATGCTTCTTGGTAGTCATCAGTCCATTCAAAGACAATGAGTAATCTGTATAATGGTCTGGTGATTTTAGCATAGAATAAGATGAAACGACGATAATACCCAATGTGGCCCATAAACCTCTGTACACCCTTGTCGTTGGTTGGTGGAGGTAATTCGAAGATCAATTTTACCTTGCTCTCATCCATGGAAATACCATTCTTAGAGACAATGTGCCCTAAGATTACACCATGTTTGACCCAAAATTGACATTTTAAAGGGTTTAAGGATATATGAGATAATCGACATCGTTCAAACACCTTTCTCAAGCAAGCCAAATGTTCAGTCTCTACCATGAGTGTACATATAGATCATCAATGAATACCTCCAACCACTTTTGCAAGTAGTCCTTGAAGGTTGTGCACATCAATTGTTGGAATGTTGCTAGGACATTGGTGAGGCCAAAAGGCATAACCTTATAAGCATATGTTCCCCACATCGTATTGAATGCCATTTTGTGCTGGTCTTCTAGCTATGGATACCTAATTATAACTTCAAAATCCATCTAAGAAGTTGTAAGCTTCTTCACCTACTACCCGTTCCAATGCATGTTCATTATACGATAGTGGTGGGTAGTGGTCTTTCTTTGGTAGCCGCATTGACCTTTTTAAGATCAACACAGCCTGTTCCAATGCATGTTCATTATACGATAGTAGTGGTCTTTCTTTGGTAGCCGCATTGACCTTTTTAAGATCAACACAGCCCTCAATTTCCCATTCTTTATTGGCACAATCACGATTGGTGAGAGCCAATCTGTGTGCTCGATTTCATAGATGAAATTTGCAGCAATAATAAGTTTATTGATTTCATCCTTTACAATTGCTGCATCTTTCGGATTCATCTGATATGGCTTTTGCCTAGATGGTCTTGATCGTCCATGATCGGAATCATGTGTTGGATCACCTTGGGTGTTACACCCTTCATTTTTGTATATTTCCAAGAAAAGCAATCTTTGAATTCTGGGAGAAGAGTAATGAGTTCTTATTCTTCAGCTGTAGTTAAATCCTTAGCAATATAGATAGGTTTGGGATCCTCCCCTGGCTCAGCAAGGTCAACTTCCTTAACTTTAGTGGACCATCGTAAGATGTGGATTGACCATCTTCCTTTACCCTTTTAGCCATTAGTTGGACCACTTTTTGTTCGTCAATGTTGTATCTCTCAAAATGGTTAGGCACTGAGAGTAGGTCTAGCATGTTGTCCTCCTCATCTTTTGTTTGATCCATCACCTTTTTAGCCTTGCACTCAGCCGACTCTTGAGGTATCACCTTCTCTTCTCGTTTTCCTTCCAGGGTTATCTTACTCAACTCTTCACCCCGATTCTTAGAAAACTCATGCACCTTGGTGACCTCGAGATATCTCATCCCCACCCCACTGAGTGTTGGTGAGTTTACTTTGTAATAGGACATTTGGTCGAGTGACATACCTCTTTTGTTTATGCCATCTCCGGAGGTGTTGGGTGCTATTGTAGCCTTATGATCCATAATCGTATGTGTTGGATGCTTCATCCTCCGTTTCTTCTTCTCTTGGTTGTACATCTACCATGTGTATCGAGGTTCCTTTGGAAGGTAACACATCTATAGTAGCAAGCACATGCATCCAATTTTCACTGAAATCCAGGGGTGGAATCGATGCGTACATTGCGGCCTCTTCCTTGTCCCGTGGATTCTCCTCCATTGGTTGTTGGCAGACTTGTAGGGACATGGTTCGTTCGGTGGTGACTGAATCATTTCCGAACAATTTCCCTTTCATTGGATGTGCCTTCCATGTTTGTAGATCAATCTTTAGAATCTACAAATCCTTCGAATATACACTTGATCTAACACCCAATCATGCACCAATTTGGCTTCCTTCATGAAGGGTATGCCTAAGATAATGTCATATGAATCCGGTTGGCACAGAAAGTTCATTACAACAAATGTATGATGGTAGCGAAATGAAAAGACCTTGAGTCTTACATTTTTCAATAACCCCATAGGTCTTGAAGATGTTTTGTCTGCCATTTTGATGATTAGATTTGCTCTTTCCAATTTTGGTTTACCCCAGTTTTCCTAACATCGTTTTGTAATGATGCTCACCCCCGCTCCTCCGTCCAAGATAGCTAGTTCTCGGTATCTGTTATGGTGAATTGGGATCGTAGCATTTGTATCATCACTCTCATAATATCGGCCCAATTGATTGACAGCAAGTATTTTGACGAATCTAGGAGTTCCTTCCTCCTTAGGTATTAGGTTCTTCTCCGCTAGAGGCGAGACTACATCTCCTCTGCAATGGACATTGGGTTTAATCTTCCTTCTACCCAGTCCTTAATATTTGCCCATAATGCCGGTGTATTGCATAACAATGGTCCCACCAACATTTCAACAGTGGTGGATAATATGGTTGCAAGACCGCCTATGTCTCTACGCTCCCTGGCAAGTAAGGATTCCTTCCATGTGTTTGTCACATATTCAACCCTAGCGATTGAAGGGATGGACAATTCTTGCTTTGCTTCCTCAAACATTCTTGCCATGAGGTCACTATGAGTCCCTTCCTGAGATCCTTCTAGAATTGGAGTAGGCACTTCCAATTTCCTTTCCTTTATCAGCTTGTTTCTTGGATACACTATATCCCTAGCCTTGCTAGCCCTTAATCTGGCTTCATGATTTTGTTGGCACTCCTCAACTAGAGCCTTAGCTTTCTCAAGCTTCCTTATCTCCTCATCAGCGTTTGGGTATTCCTCCCCAACCCCTTTAGGGGTTGATGGTCTCAGGGGAGCAAGCCCAAAGCTTTGTAGAAAGCTTCAAACTTCTCACGAGGAAGCACCTTTGTGAAAAGATCGGCGAGGTTGTCCTGTGTTGGCACATAGGCCAAGCTTCGAACTTCTTATGAGGAAGCGTCTTTGTGAAAAGATTGGCAAGGTTGTCTTGTGTTGGCACATAGGCCAAGCTGATCTCTCCCCTGCTGAGAGTCTCTCCCTGACATAGTGATAATGCACCTCAATGTGCTTTGTGCAAGCATGAAAAACTGGGTTTCTCGCAACTGCCAATGCGCTCTGACTGTCAGTGTAGATAGAGGTGGCAGACTCTTGTCCAACACCCAAGTCAGCCCCATAAGCCGTCTGAGCCACACACACTCAACCGTAGCTATGAAAGCTGCCCGTACTCAGCTTCACAACTAGAAGTGGCCATAGTAGGTTGCTTCTTGCTCAACCAACCAAGATATGCATGAACTACCGAGCATGAAACAAAAACCACTTGTGGACACTCTTGTGTCATAGCAACCAGCCCAATCTGAGTCCGAAAAAGCATGTAAATTTGGCGGCAACGATCCCCCCTTGGGATAAAACAACCCAAGATGTATGGTGCCACTCAAGTAGCAAAAGATGCGTTTAACTGCCTTCCAATGCTGCTGAGACCCTGGGCTATGCATAAACTTGCTCACCTATGAGACTGCAATGCATTTAACTGCCTTCCAATGCTGAGACCCTGGGCTATGCATAAACCTACTCACGTATGAGACTGCAAATTGAATGTTCGGCCTCGTAATGCATACATAAATGAGGCAACCAACAGCTGTCTGATAGAGTGTGACATCAAAGTGATCTCCAGCATCATGAAGACTCAACTTCAACCTGTCTCCATTGGAGAAGCAATAGGCTTGCAGTCTTCAAGGCCAAATCTCCGCAACAATGTTGTTGAAATTTGAGCAATGTGATGAGCTATGGTGGATCAAACACTAGAACCAACATCATTAACAAAGTGATTAGCAAATAATTAAGACATAATTAGCAAATAGATTAATGTAGGCATGGATACTCAAAAACCAACAAATTAGTGGATAATTAGCAAATAGATTAATGTAGGCATGGATACTCAAAAACCAGCAAATTCTCATTAGGGCTATGCCTCAATTTATAGAGTTTACATCAAGCATCAAATCCCACTGATTTCTCCATGATTCACTCCACCTCTTTTCCCATGATTCACTCCACATCTTTTCCCTGATTCTCTCCACCTCCACTTTTCCCAGAATATCTCCCAAAATATCTCCACACTTCCCAGAATATCTCCACACTTCCTAAATCTTCTCATGCTACCCTTTATTCTCTCCCAATAGATTCTTCTCACCTTTTCACAGGTTCTTTCACATTTACACATTCTCTTTTATAGCCTCTAACCAAGGGCTTGTTCTCGCACACACCCTATTCACTTGTATTTTCAACACCTCCCCTCAAGTGAATACTCCTAGCACACCTGGACCCTATACCAAGTTTCTCTCTTACTTGATAGCCTGCGACCAGTGCCTCGGGTCCCTAAACTCATAGTCCTTAACACTCTCTCTCTCTATGTGTCCAAGGCTTACTATAGTTGCCTGCGACCTTGACTAAAGTGCTCACACATACATCTATCTACCACGTGGCCTACATCATCGGTGGCTCAGAGGTGGTTTTACTTTGTTGGGGCAGGTTACATTGGGTTGTGGGGTCTCTCTCTCTCTCTCTCTCTCTCTCTCTCTCTCTCTCTCTCTCTCTCTCTCTCTCTCTCTCTCTCTCTCTGAAAAGATGATCTGACTCCACTTCCTTTGGAGCCTCCATGAAGTTTGCCGATGTCGTTCCTTCTCCACTGGGTTTGCTGTAGCAGTCTCTTGCCATGTGACCTGGCTTTCCACAATTGTCGCAAGTGAAGATCCTTCCTCCTAGTCTGCCTCTTCCTCGTCCTCCTCGTCCTTGAGAGAATCCTCGGGTGAAGAATGCTTTTTCTTCTCCTGCTGTTGAGTCAAGCCATTTCTTCTCTTTGCCTCTGCTCTCTTGCTCTAGTAGAGTTGCTTCTATCTCGTGTAGCTTCAATTCAGGTACATTCTTTAGCGTTGCTACAATGTTTTCATAATCACCTTTGTCCACACTCTTCAGAAGCACTACTAGTGCCTCATCATCTTCTACCTTTTTGCCAATAGCTTGCTTAATGCTTTTATATTTGTTCAAGTGTGTGATTAAATGTTCACTTTCCTTCATGTCCAATTTGTAGAATTGCATTAACAGATTTATCTTTGAATTTTTTGCTTGTGTACCAAATAATTTATTGAGTTCATCCCATGCATCTTTTGCCCATTGTATCCCTGTGATGTGATGAATGATTTCATCATTTAAACTGAGTGCAATAAGTCCCAATGCTTTTTCATTCCTGCTCTTTCACTCATTTTTCCCTCTCTCTGGGCATTCATCTCTCCCTTCAACTAATCCCCACAGATTTTTCCTCATGAGCAAATACATGGTTTTTGTCTGCCATGTGTAAAATTGCTCCCCATTAAATTTGGCTGTTTCCTGTGCTGCACTCATGGTGATGTGAAGGGGGTCTTACCTCTTGATCCAGTTTCAAGATTCAAGGGCAGTGTTTACCCTTTTACAACTCAATTTGGTGTTTAATAGATGATTACAATAAATTTATCAGCATAAAATCACCAGAAATTACATTAAATCAAGGGTAACCAATTTGTACGGAATGGTTGGAGTATCAAACCAACTCCGAATTGCAATCTGAAGTTATAGGGATCTGTATCAGATACCTAATGGTTAATTTGAACCCTCAATTGTACCAAAATACAGTGATTAGCACTGATTAATCATCACTGATTAGCAAATTAATCCATTATTTTGTGTGCAAAAAACAGAGTATGCAGGGAGTCCAGATCTAGTGCCTTAGACTTCAAATGAGCTCAAATGCTTTCAAAGGCATCAATAGCAATGAGTCTAGTAGAGGATTAAGCTAATAAACACAAGATTTGACCAAATATTGAAAGCTTAATCTCTATTTTACCAAAGTCACCTATAGATTTGATGAAGAGCTTGGATCTCACTGTAGACTTGATGAAACTGAATTCTGTCTTCACCAGCTTGTAGAGCATGCTTGAAAACACCTTGGGCTAAGAGGAATTAGAGAGCTTTGATTTGTGGAAGCTGCAATATTCATTTTCCTCAGAAAAAAATGCGCCTATAAAATCGTCGATTTCTCCTCAACGCTTGGCGATTTTCGCTTCCGTTTCGACTCTGGCTGCAGCTCAAGGATGTTGGCTACCATATGCTAGAAGGGTTTGCCCTAATTGTGAGTATGCAAGATGAATGAGATCCTCCACTGGCTGGGGGTACAGAGATGAAGTGAAAAATAACTAAAATTTTGATTATTTTCTAATTATCTACTAATCCTAATTAATTAGATAATGGGCTCATAAATCTGATGGATTCTAGGCATGGCTCTGATACCATGTTGAAATTTGAGCAATGTGATGAGCTATGGTGGATCAAACACTAGAATCAACATCATTAACAAAGTGATTAGCAAATAATTAAGATGTAAGTGGATAATTAGTGGGTAATTAGCAAATAGATTAATGTAGGCATGGATACTCAAAAACCAGCAAATTCTCATTAGGGCTATGCCTCAACTTATAGAGTTTACATCAGACATCAAATCCCACTGATTTCTCCATGATTCACTCCACCTCTTTTCCCTGATTCTCTCCACCTCTTCACTTTTCCCAGAATATCTCCACACTTCCCAGAATATCTCCACACTTCCTAAATCTTCTCATGCTACCCTTTATTCTCTCCCAGTAGATTCTTCTCACCTTTTCATAGGTTCTTTCACATTTACACATTCTCTTTTACAGCCTCTAACCAAGGGCTTGTTCCCGCACACACCCTATTCACTTGTATTTTCAACAATGTCTCAATATACTTTGTCTCACACAAAGCAATACCTCCATCACATTGCTTAAATTGTATCCCCAAATAATGATGCAAATGCCCCAAATCTGATATCTCAAAAGAGGCATTCAAACCAACCTTAAAATCAGCAATATGACTCTCATTTGGTCCTGTGAGCAGCATGTCATCGACATAGAGAGTAATGATTAGATGTACATCATCCACACGTTTAATATACAAAGTGCTTTCTGTTGGACTATTCTAAAAACCATGTGCAGTCAAATATGCATGTATCTTTTCATACCAAGCTCGTGGAGCTTGCTTTAAACCATATAAAGCCTTTTTCAACCTGCACACTTTGTTTTCCTGCCCTCTTTGAACAAAACCACGAGGCTGCGATACATACACCTCCTCATGCAAATCTCCATTCAAGAATGCAGTCTTTATGTCTAACTGATGTACATTCCAACCATTATGATCTGCCAATGCACAAATGCTATGAATGGTAGTCATATGACAAGTGGGAGCAAAGGTCTCAAAATCAATGCCCTTTTCTTGAGCATAACCCTTTGCAACAAGTCTAGCCTTATAGCGATCAAAACTGCCATTTAGCTTTCGTTTCAACTTAAAAACCCACTTACATCCAATGACCTTTTTACCAATAGGCAAATCACACAAAGACCATGTACCATTCTTCATTATAGCATCATATTCACTTTGCATTGCAGCCAACCAATTTTTTGATTTTTGTGCCTCATCAAATGAAAGAGGTTCTTCTTCTTCACACATACTAGACACAGCCAAAGCATAACAATCTGATGCATAAGAGGCATGCTGAAAACCTGAACGAGTACGACTAGACATAGGTGCATCAATTTTACTATCACGCAAGGTTTGCACCAGCCATTTAGGCATACCTCTAGCCTGCTCATTTTCAGTCCTATCCTCATAAATTACATCCTGTAAATCTGCATCAGAAATAGGCTGATCTATGATGTCGTTTGAAATCTGCATAGGCTAAATATTTGCCTCATTAGGACTTACATTTGAATTCCCACATGTAAACAGAGGCAACAACGTATCAAATACATCCCGTGAGCTCACACCTGTCTCTTTGGTACATGATAACAAAGGCTGCACAGCATCTTCCACAAAAACAACATCTCGACTAATCAAGATACGCTTTGACTGCGGATGATACAATTTGTAACCCTTGCTCTCAGCACTGTAACCAACAAAAATGCATTTGACAGCATTATCATCCAATTTTCTACGTTGTTGCACAGGCACTAAAGCATAGGCCAAGCAACCAAAGACACGCAAGTGACCAATAGAAGGCTTCCTGCCATGCCAGGCTTCGTATGGAGTAACAGACTGCAAGGCCTTAGTGGGACACCTGTTGAGTACATAAGCACAACACATGACAGCCTCAAGCCAAAACGCATGTGGCAAAGCTTGGCTCTTGACCATACATCGTGCCATCTCCATAAGTGACCTGTTTTTCCTCTCAGCAACACCATTTTGCTGAGGGGTATACGGCACTGTACATTGGTGTTTATCCCACAACTAGCCAAAAATGCATCAAACTCTTTAGACATGTACTCCCCCCCTCGATCAGAACGGAACCCACAGTACAATTGGATACATTTTCAACAATAAGCAAAAATTGTTTGAAGCACAAAAACACTTCGGACTTTCCATGCATGCCTTGAGTAATCATCAATGAAAGTCACGAAGTACAAGTGTTTACCAAATGACGGAGTTTGCATAGGCCCACATACATCACTATGTACAAGTTGCAATTTGCGAATGGCCCGCACAGAACCATCCTTTGGAAATGCAAAACGCTGCATTTTGCCCAAAATACAGCCTTCACAAACATGTTTCAATGGTGCCTCAAGAGGGGGCAATGAAGCAACCATATCAAATTTCTGCAAACGCAGCAAACAAGCAAAGTTCAGATGACCAAAACGAGCATGCCATAGTTTTGCATTTGAAACTGCCTTTTTATCAGAAATTGCATTTGCTGAATCTTCCACACACTTGTCATAAGAATTGAGCCTATACAATCCACGAAACAAGGTGCCAGATGCAATAATCGTATCACCAGAAGTCAAATCATGAACAGTACATCTGTCATCCACAAATTTGACTACAAGTCCAAGTCTAGTAAGTGCAGAGACAGACAATAGATTCTTCTTTATCCCTGGCACATACAAAACATCTGAAAGTGTGAAAGCACTGCCATTTGTAGTAGTAAGCATAATTTTACCAATGCCCTTCATCACTGGGTAAGAAGCATTATTGGCACATGTGACAGTATTCCCATTAGGGACAGCCTCAAGACAAGTGAACATATCACGATGCGAGGTAATGTGCTTTGTAGCACCACTATCAAAATACCATACATCAGAGTCAATAAGACAATATTAGATAATTTGGGAAAAATCTCATACTTTGGGAATTACCTTTTCAACATAGTTTTGGCCATATCTTGAGCATAACTCCAAATTTGTTGGACATTATAGATTTAGATCCTACTCTTCAAGATCTTTCCAATGATATGTCACATGATGGGGTTTTGACAAAAGCTTGGATAGGTTCACCATGATCCCATTTTTCAAATGGGAATGGGATTTTTCCCATTATCTAATATGGTATTCTATAGAAACTGCCAAACATGCATCATGTACAGATGGGTCATACTGGTAATACACGCTAAACGCCCATTCTGTATCCTGCACAACATTTGCAGAATCTGCATTTGTAGAAGCATCCGCTATTGTGGCTGCATTTGACTCTTTTTTCTTTGCCTCTTTAGCCTTTAGCTTAGGGCAATTCTTAATGACATGATCAGTTGCCTTACAATAGTTGCACCTGATCTTTTTCTTGCCTTTATCAAGAGCTTTCTCAGACCTATTATTGCTACCTGTGGAAGGAGAAGAAGTTGCAGACCTACTAATAGGAGAAGAAACAATGGAAGGGACTGCCTTCCCACTTCTTCTCTACTGGGCAGCAACAAATGCCTGATCAACTGCATGCTGCCTAGCCCTGTTTTGCCTGGACTGCGCTTCTTGCAAGAGCTTGTTGACTAAAGTATCATATTTGACAACATCAGGTCTGTCCTCAGTAACAAGTCTCCACGTGGAAGCAAAAGTCTGATATGACATCAGGTCTATCCTCAGTAACAAGTCTCCACATGGAAGCAAAAGTCTGATATGACTTAGGTAAAGCATCAAGAACAGTCTGCGCAAGAGAATGATCAGGAATAATCTCACCTGTGCAGAAATCAACTGTTCCTTGAGATCTTTAATCTCAGCAAGAAAAACATTCATGTCATCATCTTCCTGCATAATCTTCGATTCTAGCTCTTTACGCAGGTAAGAGATTTTTGCCTCGTTATGACCTGCATACAAACCAACTAGAATATCCCAAGCCTGTTTTGCTGTTTTAGCTGAGAAAATATGTGGAGTGATGTTACGTTTGACAGAAAGTGCAATCAAGGCATGAGCCTGCGCATCTTTACCATCCCAACGAGCTTGTTCAGCAATGGGTAAAACAGTAGCAACAGTAGAGCTGCTAGAACCTGCAACATCCTCAACAATAGATCCTATATCCACAGAACCTGGACGTACATCCATACGCTGCACAATGTTCCACACTCCTTTTGCAAACCAAAACATGTTGCATTATGTATGCCCAAAGTGGGTAGTTGCTGTCTCCATCCAGTTTGTCATCAGCAGACAACATGCGAAATACATCATTGTTGTTGTTATCAGCCATGGCCCACCACTAACTGAAACTGATGCAAAAGCTACGTGTAATGGAGCAAAGACTGAACAGAAAACAACTCGTGCTATGTAGCACGGTCCATAATAGAATACGTATGCCTGTTTTGCAGAAAACTGCACTGTCAAAATTTTTGCACAAAATGACGAAAACACCTGTACACAACTTGTAATGCAAAAACGGAGCCCGAAATGACCACAGATGCAATTTCTGAGAACGCGGAGCCCTACGGGCAAATCTATAAAGTATCGGGACCTGCAAGTGCTCGTGAAAGCTCACCTCAATCAGAGAACATGAGTCGGAGGGTGCTAGCGGCGTAGCCCTAGGAGCCAATGCCTGCTCAGATACCAATTGTTGGAATAAGGGTTGCAGGAAAGCACACAAAGCTTGGAGAAGAAGAAGCAAGAATACATACAACACTAGTGTATTAGATTGTGTCAATGTACAAAGATTAGTTAGCCCTAGAAGAATGGGCGTATATACAAGCCGGGGGAAAAAACCTCCTAAAGAGGAAAAAAGTGCCCCGGCGGTCCTAAGTGTGTTCACACTCATCATTGCCTATATATATGGCAACATCACCTAGGTGGGTCATTAATGTCTGCCGTAGCACTAGTTGAGCTCGATATCTGAACAAAATGTGAGTTCATGTGAATGTATATCAAGAATGGAGATACTCATGGACTGGCAAAGCATCATGGAGTGGAAGCATTGATGCTTTTACATTGCATATGCACTTCAGTTTCTCAATGAGAGAAACTTGAAACAAGCACCCTTAGAAATGCATGCAAGGGAAGGACATGCAAATTTTAGAGCTCAATAGGGAGATCATTGCACCAATGATCCAAGTTAACCTTAATTGGGAGGTTTGTCAAGGTAAACAAGAATATACATCAAAGGAGGTGTTGCAAAAGGAGCTTCTATTTAAGAAGCAAAACAACAAGCAAAGGACTTACACTCATGGAGAAGCTACACATGGAGCTAATGACAAGTGCAATTGGGTAGAGTTCATCATAGAACTACAAGTGAAAATGCATTTAAAAGGTTTGCAATCTAGACAAGTTGTTTGTATGGGGTGTTGGAGTGTCAGCTTAGTAGAAACAATAGCAAGATAGCAAGAGATGACATAGGGCAGTATCATCAAATCCATGGATCAAGAAGGAAAATTTGGCAAGTTTTCATGAAAGCTTAAAGAAAGAAGCTTAAGGAAAAGTGAAGATAGCAAGAGATGACATAGGGCAGTATCATCAAATCCATGGATCAAGAAGGAAAATTTGGCAAGTTTTCATGAAAGCTTAAAGAAAGAAGCTTAAGGAAAAGTGAATAAGGGAGTGAGTTAGATGAGCTAATTTGAGAGCACAAAATCATTTGGGTTGGTTTGAAAGCCAACATAAGTAAAACCTAACATAAGTACTAGAGTACTATGTCCATAATGTGAACACACTAAATAGGTGAGATGGCAAGATTATACCATAGCTTGGTTGGACTGGGTGGGTGTAGTCTACTTGTAGAATCATTGGGTAGGTGGAACGGTCACCCACTCCAAGCACATAGTGTGGAATTTGTGAAGCTTCTATGCTCCTAAGGCCTTGGTGAAAATGTCAGCTACTTGCTCTTGTGCTGTACATGAGATCAACATCTCTTTCTCTCTGATGAAGTGATAATGGACCTCTATGTGTTTGGTTTGTGCATGAAACATTGGGTTCTCAATCAACTGTATGCTACTAATAGATGACAAAGTGCATGCCCACACGCAGCCCCAAATCTCCAAGTAGATTACATAACCAACAAGCTACCTCTCACATGATGCAACACTCCTATACTCTACCTCTATACTCAATAAGGTAACTGTTAGGATGCTTCTTATTACTACTCCATGTAACAACACCACTCCCAAAGGAAAACATAAACCTGCTAGTAGATCTTCTGTCTAAAATGCTACCAGCCCAATCTGCATTAGTGTATCCACACTCCTACAACTGTATATACCAACCTCATAGAAGAGGCCATAATCCATTGTGCTCCTCATATAGTGTAGTGTGTGCCTCACACTATCCAAATGTGGCTTCCGAGGAGCCTACATTAACAAGCTCTCCAACCTTATATGGAGTTCACATCTGGCTTGGTGATCATCATGTAGATTAAGCTGCCCATTATCTTCCTATATATAGTGACATCCTCTAAGAACTCACCTATATTTACACTAAGCTTGCCATTCGGATCTCGAAATGGGCTTATAGCCAGCCATACACCATATTTGGACATGTGCAATGCATTCTGTCTCTGTGATAGTCATATGCCCTTATGCATCCTGATAACATCAATGCCAACAAAGTATCTTAGCTCACCTAAATCCTTCATGTGTTAAACCTATTCTTGAGGAGACCCTTTGAATTTTCAATGTTGAAATATGTAAGCTTCGTTTATGTCTGTGTGGGAACACACCTTATGGGTGAGATGAGATATAATGTGGGATGAGATTTATGAGAGCCACACAAGAAGATGTGGGATAGAGATTACCACATGGCATGATGATTTGTAAAGCAGATTGGGTCAATGGTTATCTATAGTAGAAGCCTTTATTTGTATGGTGATAACATATGCACTAGAGCTATTATTGAGTGTGCTACTCTCTCTCTCTCTCTCTCTCTCTCTCTAGTAATGACTTTCTTAGTGTGGTTCAATCCACCATAGTTTATACTTAATGTATGTTGTACAACACCATGATCAATCCCATATTAGGATTTTTAACATGGTATGGCTCTTGATTACGGTGGATATCTATGTATAGTAGTTTTTATGAGAGTTCATTTGATTAAGCATATGTTATATTTTTTGCATTTTCTTATGAGAAAATTTAAGCACACTCATTATCCTTATCATTTCATTGAGAGAGTATGAAGGTGCCAATGGAGTTGCAAGAAGAGAATCTTTCATTTGAAGATTTGAAGATTTGAAGCTGCCCATGTGGAAGTTAGAAATGAAGCTTTTCAGTAATACAAAGACTTTGGAGGTTGCATCATCATCAAAGAAGGTGCCAAACAAGAGGTTTAAGCAATGAAGGTTGGTTTTGTGAGTTTTGCCTCATGAAATTTTGGAAAAGGGTTGCTATTTTGGGATGTGTGAATCCCTTGGTACCTTTACAATGTGGCAAGGATGTTAGGTGGTGCATGCTTGTTCGTGTGAAGACAAGCAATTGTGGGCTAGCTGGAGCCAAGTGGAGCATAATGGAATGATTGTATGCTCACTGATTTGCTCATGGGGGGGAAGATGAGCTGGTTGTGGATACTAGTGGAGCATTCATTTTTTCTGGATTTTGTACGTTTGTTTCTTGAGAGAAACTTGTGAAGAAGCACTTGTGGAAGTGTGCAAGTTTGGGAGGTCAGTATGGAGCTCATTAAAGCCATGTTGATGGCTTGCTATATAGGAGAAGCAAGCACATGCTGCTTGTGAAAGACTTGTTATATGGAGGATATACTTCAAGATAACCATGAAGGCTCTGTTGATCAAATCATGCAAGCTTTTTTACAAAGAGCACTAAGGCTACAACAACAACACTGGTGGAGAGAAATGCACAGTTGAAGTGTCATAGAGAAGTGTAGTAGATGGGAAGTAGTTGTAATTTGAGAAGAAGCAAGGACAGACATTTAGTTGTGCTAATAACAACATCATAGTTAGTAGTACAACATTGGCTCCGTGATTAAAAAGACACGTGATGCTAAGCAGCAGAGAAGATGTTGACTTTCGTGAGCCATAGAGTAGCCACGTGATGTAGAGAATCAGACAAGCAAAGGAGCGAGTGGCCCGCGGGTCCCATCGTAAAGCAGCATTCCGCAATTGAGAGTCGAGGAATGACGAAAGAAGAAGAAGATAATAATCTAGAGCGCGTCCCAAAAAAGTAGCATCGCTCTATCTGGCGCCTTCAATGCATACTTTTGGAGCGCCCCGATTCGTGAATCATTTTTTTTTTCTCTTTAAAAGTGTTCATTTTAACCCTTTATCAAACATAAGGGTGAATCCACACCACCACCAAGGTATATGCCTTGTTCATCACAACTTAAATTATGTTGTGTTTTTATGTAACCAAACACAAGGGTCCCCTGCCCCTAGCTGCGGCCAAATGGTTTGTAAATCATCTTCTTCCACTGTATGAGGGTAACCACACCCAATCAAGTTGGAGCTCAAAACAAGCAATTTTTTTTATAATCATCTACCATAGCATGAAGGTTCTCCTACTTGATTCACTCAGACCTCAAAAGAGAGTGGAGGTTCATTGATGGGGTTCAAGATGCTGTGAGAGAAATTGGCTTGTCATGTGGGGTGCCTAGCCCGAGACAAGAGTCTCAAAATGGGTGTATAGTGGTGTGCGTAAGCTGTGCACGAATTGGGTGCACATGGGTTGGTTTCTTTTCCTCCCAGGCACGTGGACGTCCAAAAAGCACTCGGTGGTTCCATCAAAGCAAAGTGGAGTTTAGAACGGACTTTGTGTCTAGGTTGGCTAGACATGCATACACACATTTTGACACATGATAGCGTGACATAGGAGCGAATAGCTGCATTTTTTAGTACTTTCAATTTTACATTGAGAGGGAGTGTTGAAAGAGAGAATTTTCACAAATAGAAGTGCTAAATTTGAATGGGTGAGTGAGAAGAGGGGGTGTTGAAATATGTAATCTTGGTTTATGTTTGTGTGGGAACACACCTTATGGGTGAGATGAGATATTATGTGGGATGTGATTTATGAGAGCCACACAAGAAGATGTGGGATAGAGATTACCACATGGTATAATGTTGTGTAAAGGAGATTGGGTAAATGGCTATCTATATTAGAAGCCTTTCTTTGTATGGTGAATGATAACATATGCAATAGAGCTATTGTTGAGTGTGCTACTCTCTCTCTCTCTCTCTCTCTCTCTCTCTCTCTAGCAATGGCTTTCTTGGTGTGATTCAACTTACCATAGTTTATGCTTGATCTATGTTGCATAACACCATGATCAATCCCATATTAGGATTTTTAACACTCAACTTCCTATTCATTGTCACCCCCAATAATCAAGTCATCCACATAGATGGTGATGTGACCATAATCGCCTTTTTCATGATCAACATTTGTCATATGAAAGCCAGTGTGGTGATAAGATGTTGTGCAGTCTTATCATGCCATGCTCTTAGTGCTTTCTTCCTTTTCATTGTCACCCCCAACAATCAAGTCATCCACATAGATGGTGATGTGACCATAATCCCCTTATCACTCTTTCACACATAGAGTGAATGATCAACATCTGCCATATGAAAGCTAGTGGTGATAAGATATTGTGCAATATTATCATGCCATGCTCTTGGTGTCGCGGCTTCAAGCCATACAAGGATTTACATAACCTGCATATATAATCTAGGTGACTCAAATCCTCATATAACTAGGTGGCTGTTCCAAATATACTTCTTCTTGTAACGCACCATGCAAGAATGTATTCTTTACATCTATCTAATGCTGCAAAACCCAACCTTTGACCCAACACTATAGTAATAGCTCTCATGATTTTGCCATCTTGAAAACGGGGCTGAATGTCTCCTCATATTCAATGCCATATGACTAAGCATAACCTTTGGCAACCAATCTCGCCTTGTACAAGCTAATGCTTCCATCTGAGTTGTGCTTCACTTTGTTGACCCACTTACATCCGATAGCCCTTTTACCCTCAAGAAAAGGCACCAATTTCCATGCCTTATTGTCATCCAATGTAGCCATTTCTTCATCCATGGATTTCTCCCAATGTATAGGCCCAATAGCATCCTTAAAACATGTGGGTTCAACCTCCTCCACAAACTTTACTATGTATGCATGGTGAGTTATGTAACCATCACACTTCTGAACAAGGTTTTTTCACCCTACCTGACCTGCATGGTCTTTAATCTATCCCTGGTGTGTCCTTGTGGGTTGCCTTAGCCTTCCTTGCACCAGGTGTCATGATAGCTAGAATTCCAAACTCCTCATCAAGGATTTACTTTGAGCCACTAGAATCTCCATCAATATATGAATGCCTTGCTGAAATCTTGGCAGTAGGCATACCAAGAGACTCATAAACCTTCTCTTTACCTTTATGTGATGCACTTTGTTGAACTTGTAGGGCTAATTTTATGACACACCCTACCACTCCATGGTCTATCACAACTCACCCATTGCTAGAGGACTCTCTTGGTCCACTCAATGACTATGATGGCTAACTTGTATTTAGCACAACCCCCTGCTCCTGTGTATTCACCCCAATCGAGTCTTTTACAATAGCATACTAACTGCTCATCTTATCAAAGATAACATCCCTACTCACCCTCATCTCATGTGTGATGAGATTATAATATCTTTACCCCTTTTGATCAAGGAAATAATCAATGAACACACATTTTTTAGCCTTTGTATCCAACATATTGCATAGCTCATTAGGAATGTGTACGTATACAATGCATCCAAATACTTTCAAGTGTGACAAATCTACTTTTTTGCTAGTATACTTCTCCTCTGGAGTCATACACTATGGGGGCCCTATTCATAATGTAAACTATAGTCGCAAAATAATTGCTTCAGCCCATACTCTTCTTAGCCACCATCAATGCATGAGAAATATCTACAATGTGTGTATTCTTCCTCTTAGCAGAGGCAACACCATTCTGCTACAAAGTGTACCTGCATGTGAATTTCCTCTGAATTTTATGCTTTCTCAAGTACTCAATCACAAAACTCATTGGAGAAGAACTCTCTCCCTTGATCTAAACTTAGGCACTTAACCTACAAACCTATTTGCTTTTTAGTCAACATTCTAAAATTTTGAAAGTTAGTAAACACTTCACTTTCTCTTTCTTCATGAAATAGACCCACACCTTCCTTGTGTGGTCATCAATGAAAGATACATAGTAATGACATCCTCCCATTGATGTTGTCTTTGTTGGCCCCCATGCCTCACATCAAGTTCTCTCTTACATTCCTATCATGTGGAAATACATTCTTTGTTTACTTTACAAGTTGACATGGTTCACATACTTTATGCATTCCATCCACCTTAAACTTTGGCAAACGTGTACCAAATTTTAAATTCTACATAGACTTTAATTGCTCATTCATATGATCAATATGCTTGTTCTAGATATCTATATCGATCACAATATACCTTATGTAAACATATCAAATTTCACATCAGGCAACATCTAAAGTAAACATTCTACCTACTTTTTTGCCCTTTGCAACAACCAAATGACATTTGTTGTGTTGAACTTCGTAACATAGTAGCTTTGAGGGTTAAAGCGTACCTACAAACCTTGCTCCTAATAGAAACCAAATTCTTTGTTATGTTAGGAACATGATGTAGATTAGCCAAGTACCTCATCTTGCTATCCTCCCCATAGACAATGGAACATTCCTAATGTGAGCAATAGGATGAGCCGTGTCATCTCCCCTGTCTCTACATAACCTACTTTTTCTAAATTTTTGACATCTCTAAACCACTCACCATGGTCATGTGGTTAGAGGCTCCCAAATTCACATACTATACATCATCACCATTGTGGATACATCTATAGTCATCATTAAATTCAACATGTGCTATATAAAAAACAAATGCACACATCTATCTTCATCCTGCTTACTTGAAGATGCATAATTGTTTTGGTGCAACTTGCCAATTTTTATGTCACTGTGTTTCTTGGCGACATTTTGCTGTGCAAAGTGACCTAGTTTGCCACACTAAAGGCAATCCTTTGAATTTGATCTTGATTGCCTTGGCTTCTATCTTAATACTGGCCTCTTCCACCTGTGTGTTGCTGCTACTACTTTGCAAATCATTGGACTACTACTATTGATAATTTGGATTTCCAAAACGGCCACCACATTGGCCTCAACTGTGACCTCTACCTCTGCCTCTACATAAATTTGAGTATAAGGCCTGTTTTGAAGTGTTCTTTGTTTAGGAGGAGGAAGAGCCTTTATCTAAAGACTTCTCTTCTATGATTAACATAGATACTAAATCTCAAAAAAGTTAGGAACATTCTCTCTTATAGTAATAAAGGTCTTAAACAGCTTGTATTCTTTGCCAATCCTATTCAAATAGACGCTCACCAAGTCATCGTCTTCCATTCTATTGAGATATTAATAGATCCAAGGGGTTCAACAATACCCTTTATCTTCAATGTATAAGATATGTTCTTCTTCTCTACTATATTCAGCCCTTATTTTAGCTGCTGTAATTTCCTTGCCTTTGTGTTTATCTAGAACATCTTCACCATGTTTTGCCATGCAACTACTACTAGAGTGTTGGCATCCTTCATATGCCCTATTATAGTGTTTCTCACACTATAATTGGGAATCTTGCATGTGCCCTATTATAGTTTCTATCACACTTATTGAAAGCCAATACATGAATTTCTTTGTACCATAGTTCTAGTATTTGAATACCTTTATCTCTGATGGAGTAACATTCTCTTTAGGCAATTTCAGAGTCTCTTCATTGTCTCCTTCAACATAGTCGCAAAATCATTTTTCCATCAAGAAATTGGTCATTCTAAATTTCCATACATGGAAGTTATTCTTGTCAAGATTCTTACTAATAATTTGATTGTTGATGTTGTCAGACATCTTTGCCTATTATAACTAGAAATCTGCAAACATACAACTTGTAACACAACTATATCTTCTATAGAGTGGTACTTTTGCACAATTTGTATATCATAACATGTGACCACATTACTACATGTACATACACCCACAATCAAGAATACATGTGTAATCACTGTCTAGACATTGAAAATGCAATGTTATGCACTAGAATAACTAGAGTTCAGACAGAGATAATTCCAAACCAAAACTTCACAGAAGTGCCCGAAAACACCTTGTAGTGGCCAAACAGAGGCCAAAACATACCCCGAAGCACAAATCTAGCCGTAAAAATTTAGTACAAAGTATTACACATCATACAAGTACCTCTACACCTTAATCGGAGACGTATAGCTCCTAGAGCTATCCAGGGGGTGTCATACCAAAAAAAGAGGGAGAAAAGACAATGATGCTCTTACCTGTGTATCGCTTCCTTTGCCTTCATAGGTTCCTTTGCTTGCTACTCATCTCCCTAGATTGAACCAAGCTCCGATATCATGAAAAGATTGGGGGAGGATAGAGCTTGAGCTCTTGCGCAAACACACACACTCAGACAACAGTGGTTAAGGCACATAGAGAGATTGTAAGATTCCTCCCCCCAGCTTTTGAGGTGTACAGGTGTAAGAACCTCCCCTTCTGATCTTATAATTATTTCCCTTTCTGAAATAAAAGAAAGATCCTGTTTTACCCGGTTTTGACCTAGAGAGAGAAAATGTCTAGAGGGAGGTAGTCCAAAATTGAGATATTTTTGGATATAAAAATCCTCCTAGTGTCTAAAATGGTTTCCCCTAAAACAGAAATTCAAAAAGAACTTTTCAATGTGCAATTGGAATTAATTAGAAATGGGTATAAAGGACCTTAGCCTAAGGGTCTAGATTTTTAGAAATTTTTGGATTATGGTCCAATTAAGGTTCCTATGGACCAATAGGATCAATCCAAGTGTGGGGAGGAGATAAATCCAATTTATAAAAGAAAAATACCCAAAAATGAGTAAATGCCCACATAAGATGAAGAGTTGACCGAGTACAAGGTTTATTAGTAAAAAACTATGAGTATTACTAAAAAAATGAGATATTTTGGGTATAATGATTCATTTTTGACACATGTGTAAGGAAAAGGGGGCCCTTCAAGGAGGCGCCTATTTCACATGTGTGGTGGAGTTTTAAACTAAAAAATATTGTGATATTTTTATCTCTCCTCTCTCTTGGATTAAACCAAATCAAAAGGCAACCAAACTAGGTCCAAATCTTGTCCAAATTCAACCAAACTGAACCTGGAAAATTCTAGAAATTAGTTGGACTTGGTTAGCCTCACCTATAAATAGATCCTTAGCCCTTTGTAAAAAAATATGAGAACTATACTATGCCAGTATTATGCTGAAATAATGATATTTTCTATTATCCTCTAAAAACCTCTACAAAATTGAAGAGATTGGAGCTTCTCTCTCTCGTCAATCTTCCTTGGTGACTCCTACAACATACCAAACCAATTGATTGGTTGGGGTCCTCTACTCAAAGAATCAAGAGAAAGGTCATTCCTATGACCTATTCTCAATCCAAATGAAGCTTCTCATGAAGCATTTCTCTAATCCAAAAGTAATTTCTATGCTTGTCTAATTGGAGGCCAAAATAATGGCTTTTTAATGCTTTTATGATATTTATTTCATAGAGAAATTATGAATCAATCCATAATTGGATAATGATCCAATTAGTGGTCATTCTAATCATATCACTAATATTAAACTTCATTCTTTCAATTAAATTGAGAATTATCAATAATAGCAGCGGAGTTATGGTAAAATTTCTGTAAAATAAACAAATAAAACATTTTCATTCATAATATGAAAAGAGGACTTCCTACCATATTCTAGGAATTATCATCCTAGATTAATTGAATGTTTCTCATTGAAATCATGGAGAAATTGATTTTTATGTTTATGCTTAATTTTAATAAATTAGGAAAAAGAGGAATTCTAGTAATTTATTTTTATGTTAAAAGAGTAATACCCATGATAATGGAAATCCATGTATTCCAAAGAATTAAGAGAAAAAATTGGAATACTAATATAATGTATATTTTATGTAAAAATTAAAGAAAGATTTTAGTTAAATTTATCTTTTTGTATAGATAAATTTTTATGATGAAAGAGGAATTCCCACCATATTGAAATTCAAATATTCAAATAAGGAAAGTATAATTCCTAGTGCAAAGGAATTAATAAATATTTTTATTTAATTTTTAAGAGAAAATTTAGTTAAATTTATCTTTTTGCATAGGTAAGTTTAAATGATAAAAGAGGAATTCCTATTACATTTGGAATTCCATCATTTGGATGGGAAAAGAGAAATTCCTAATATATTGAAATTATGTGATAATTTATTTAAATTCAAAGATAAAATTTTAGATAAATTTATTTATCTATGAGAAATATTTAAATGTCAAAAGGGGAATTCTTATGACATTTGGAATTCCATCATTTAGATGGGCAAAGAGAAATTTCTAGCATATTGAAATAATGGATATTGTAATTTAGATGAATTTATTTTATGAGAAATAATTGATGGGAAAAGAGGAATTCCCATGACATTGGAATGTAAATAATTAAATGCAAAAAGAGGAATTCCCATGGTAATTGGGATCCAAGAAATTAAATGGGAAGAAGAGGAATTTTTAGTATAATTCGATTTATGATTATTTACCAAAAGTGGAAATATGGGTAGAATTGATTTCTACAAATCCCATGAATTCTTTTATTCAAAAGAAGAATATTCAATATAATTCAATTGAGAAATTAAGAAGGAATATGAAAATAGTTGTCAGAAAAAGAATCTTTAAATAGGCCAAGCAATTGGCAGAAATTTAAAAAAAGTCATATTATCAGTATCAATCTAGAAAAAGCTATTAAATGGGAATAGCATGTGAATGGATGTGATAAGATGTGTATGGGATGTGATAATATGTAAATGAGATGCGATAAGATGTGTATGGGATGTGATAGGATGAGAACAGACGCGATAAGATAAGTATGGGATGTGATTGGATGTGAATGCGGATGTATATGTGAAAGAAAGGGTATGCATGTGTATGAGAATGATAAATGTGGATATGGATATAGATGTGTATGTGAATGTATGGATGTGGATGTGTATGTGGAAGTATGGATGTGGATGTATGGATGTGGATATGGATGTAGATGTAGATGTGGATGTGGATGTATGAATGTAGATGTGGATGTGGATGTATGGATGTAGATGTGGATGTGGATGTGGATGTGGATGTATGGATGTAGATGTGGATGTGGATGTGGATGTGGATGTATGGATGTAGATGTGGATGTGGATGTGGATGTGGATGTATGGATGTGGATGTGGATGTGGAAGTATGGATGTGGATGTATGGATGTGGATATGGATGTAGATGTGGATGTGGATGTATGAATGTGGATGTGGATGTGGATGTATGGATGTGGATGTGTATGTGGAAGGATGTATGGATATAGATGTGGATGTGGATGTATGGATGTGGATGAGTATGTGAAAAAATGAATGTAGATGTGTATGTGGAAGAATGGATGTGGATGTATAGATGTGGATATGGATGTGTATGTGGAAGTACGAATGTGGATGTGTATGTGGAAGAATGAATGAGGATGTGTATGTGAAAGGATGTGATGTCGATGTGAGTGAATGGATGAGATGTAATGTGATGTGAATCGGGATGAGAATGAATGAGATGTGATGTCATGTGAATCAAAATGTGAATGAATGATATGGGGTGTGAATGGATGATATGTGATGTGAATGAATCTGATGTGATGAGATGGAAAATGATGTGACTGGATGAGAATGGGTACACATATGAATTGGATGTGGATTAAGTAATATGGATTGATGTGGAACAATGTGGAAAGACGAGAGTTCTTTATAGAAACTGTATTTGTATCCTATTTGTAAATGACTGTTATATGTCAAGAATGCTGGGGAAGCATTTTGACCATCTTGTATATGGATCTGTTGGTTGATCTTGCTGATCTTCAACGGAGATTCCATCTTGATTTATATAAGTGAATATATTACTGAGTACTATGAACTAGGAACTATCGAAAAGGCCCCTGATTGGACATGCGGTGAGCGTTCTGGTTGCCAATGATGCCATAGATACTCTGATGAAGGAATGATTGGAAATTAAGATTCAACCGGATATTTTGGAGGATTATTGATCAGTGACACTATGGCTTCATTAAATGATTGTTTTAAAGATAGCTGAATCTGTGAAGAAGGCAATTTCATATTGGGTGTATAAGTGGTGTGACTGGCGTTAAATTTGCATGAATATCCAGCTAGGGGGCCTGGGAACTCTTTTCCTTGGTACTCGGGACAAAACCTAACCAAATTCTTTATTGGATCCCATCACTACAGTGGTTGGGCGGTTGGCTAACCCATGGGATAGTAGGCTGGACTGATGGATCCGTAAAATAAGACTCAATTCTATTGTAGTACGCTAGATGAAGTAAATCCCGGATAGTAATTGTTCTATGGAAAAGAATCAACGGTTGTGCCTCTCGATGAGGAAAAAAGCGTTGATCTCTATGATCCAAGTGCAAGTTTCTTCCTTGATATGACCAAGTGACTTTAGGTTCGGTCGGATCAGTTTGGTCAGTAATGACCTTGACTACATTAGAGTAAAAATATCCTAGAGGAATCGCCCGTGCTTTTCGAGCGAGGGAAGTTTTTTCGGGTTCGGTTTTGGAAGAACCGAGGGATTAGTCTCCTGTCCGGATATCCATGGGCGAGGCCATGAGTGAGAGGACCCTGCACCATGCAAGGAGTGCTACTTCTGCTGCTAGCACCCCCGAATCCGTCGCACAGAGGGGGCAGGGATCTTTCAGAGATGGAAGGCTGAAATCTTCTTCTTGTTGCTCTCAAAAGAGGTCTATAAAAGATAAGTAAAAACCAATGTACGTATATACAGGAAAGAAAGAAAGAAAGACGTGACGACTATATAGAGAATAATTTAGAGCAGACCACCTTTGATTCACAAAGAGACAAAATGATATATTCACAACAACAACCTTTACAGAGTTCTGATTACATCTTTTATACTACGTAACTCGCAGTCATAGAGGGGCGGGGACAAGATTGAGTAGGCATTGTGGGTTGAGGGCATGCTATTGTAGAAAGGTGTCCATCCTTCTCTAGGCTCAGGGTTCGGGTAGGTTGGCTGCCACAATGTCGGTTGCAAGGATCTGCATCATGTAGTAATAGGCTTCGTGGATTATTTGGTTGGAGTTGCCATGTTGCTAGATTGCCTCTCGTTGTAGGTCTGTGATCTGTAGAGGCAAGTTCAGCACAGAGGGTCACATTCTTGGCCTCTTCAATGCTGGCAATGGCCAGCTAGATGTCTTTGTGGGTCTCGTTTGGCTTCCTTCGCTAAGTGATGGGACTCTTCGTGGTGACCTTTGTCTTGAGCTCGTCGATGTGAGCTTTCATCTTCCCCCTATCTCGTCGGTGTACCTCTGGTGCTGGTCTTTGTAGGCCATCTTCATGGCAGTCATCTGATCATGTAGCTCGTCTCGTAGTTCTTTTGGAGAGTCGTTGCATGGTCCTTCAAGAGGGCCATGGCCGAATCTTCTTTAGATGAGGATTCCCCGGAGTAGGGCACCATCGCGAGTCGTTCACACGTTCTCCATGTCAATCGGCTCCTCCAGGCTTGGGTCGGGCAGCTGGATCGACTTCTTGCCCAGGGCGATGAGTTTGGAATTTTGTGCTTTGCATATCGGGCAAGATCTCGTTCCAGCTGGTTCATCTTCATGCGAAGGTCACCCTCGTGGGTGGTAGAACTTTCGAGGGTGGGGACTGGGTCGGAGCTCTCAGGACAGTGAACTGCGGTGGGGCGGGTGTTCGGCTCGGCGCTCCGGATTGAGTGTCGCCTTAATCATTTGAGTCATCCTCCTTCCACTGGTGGATGGGTGCGTGCTTGCCTTGGCCGATGAGGATCAGATGAAACTCATCCATGATCAGGTCTTAGAGACAACTTAGGTCATCTTGAAGAGTGTTGGAGAGCTCGGCCAAGACTTAAGTGTCGATATGGATGGTATTGGGGGAGGGGCTAGTATAGGATTTGAGATGGGCATCCATAAAGGTGATATGGGATTTATCTTTGAGGGTCTATGCCTTGAGCGAGTTGAGGAAGCCAATAAACTGGGTGGTGGCTCGGGCTTTGGCTTCCTTGGCCATGGCCAGCTCTCTCTGTGTATCCACCACCTAGTCTCTGAGGGTATTGTTCTCCTGCTAGAGGCAGTAACAATGTTTTGCAGCTTTGCCTTGAAAACACTACGCTAGGTACTCGGTGTACTATCTGACCATGGGGACGTCAATGGGAGACCGTAGGGACGGAGGATCATGTGGATCTGGAGATGACCATGGACTAGGACGGGGCAATACGGGCAAGTGGGGGTCTCTTGGTTGGCATGGTAGAGGGAAGCTCCATTAGAACACGCTGCTTCTTATCTTTGGAGACGTGGGAGGCGAGCACCAGTTTGCATTTAAACTAGGACGCCATGACTGAGGATCGGGTGTGTCCCATCTCCATGTTGAGGCTCACTATGTGCTATGAGCTGACCACCTCGATGGGGACTAGCATAGGCAGAACCTCGGCTGGGCTTCTAGAGTGTTTTACACTTCCAGAGGTGAGGGTGGGCGTGATACTTTAGTTGCCAGGGGGTGGGCGTGATACTTTAGTTGCCAGGGGGTGGGTTGTGGGCTGCGCTAACGAAAATAGTAGTGAGCAGTTGGCCCATCTTGGTGTGTGTGTTGCTTTTCTGGAAGAAGGTGGCTTCTTTAAGTATAGGGTAGCCCCCAACTGATGTCTTTGTCTTTTCCAGATTTCGTAGCCAGCCCATGGCTGCAGCCGAGATGTGTTGCGTCTTGTTTTGTAGCTAGATAGTTTCTAGGAACATCCTGTAGTGCAGGATGGTGGTGGGCTTCTTGTGGTTGCCCAACTTGTGCTCACCATTGACATGATCGCCAAAGTTCTTCACCATGTAGAAATTCTTGGACATGGTGACATCTATCAAGCCTACTAGGGGCAGCTTCAGGTGCCCAGCCCCACCAGCTCTTCTGTGAGCATGGTCTTGATGCCGCGTAGGCTGATGGTGGTGCTTGCTCGTAGCTGCCCAGTAGATCTTCTGCTTTGGGGTGTGCAGGTATCCTGTGCTACAGCATATGATTGGACTTGGATTAAGAAATGTGGATTGATGTGGAATAATGTGTATTTATGACCTACTTTTAAATGATTGTTTTATGTCAAGATGGCTGGGGAAGCATTTTGACCATCTTGTGAATGAGGTCGTGGAGACCTAAGTGATAAAGTTACAAGAGCTGATGGAGAGTCAACGGAGGACGTCTCGCGTAGCATGGTCGGCCGAGGTCTTGACCAACCTCAGCTCGATTTGAATGGTGAGCTTCCGGTACGATGGATGAGGGACCAAGGAAGGGGCATATGAGTGAAGCACTAGGTGACCTGCGCGAAGGATCCTAGAGGGTGCTGACCATACGGTGCTCGAAGATACCCACGCATGCGTCGAGGAAGATATTGGAATAAGGAGTAAGAGTTGTTTTCTGAATTCGGGCATGGATCTGGTTGATTGACCTTGCTGGTCCTCAACAGATGAGTCCATGGCTCTTTTATATGGATCTGTTGGTTGATCTTGCTGATCTTCAACGGAGATTCCATCTGGATTTTTATAAGTGAATATATTTTCGGGTACTATGAGCTGCTAGGAACTAATGAAAGGACCCTGAGTGGATAGGTGGTGAGCGTTCTGGTTGCCAATGATGCCATAGGTACACCGATGAAGGAATGATCAGAAATTAGAAATCAACCGGATATTTTGGAGGATTATGATCAGTGATACTATGATTTCATTAAAAGATTGTTTCAAAGTTAGCTGAATCTATGAAACAGGCAATTTCATATTGGGTGTGTAAGTGGTGTGACTATCTTGAAGTTTGCATGAAGCGCTGGCTACTAGGGGGCCTGGGAACTCTTTTCCTGGTACCCGAGACAAAACATAACCAAATTCCTAAACGGATTCAATCACTACAGTGGTTGAGTAGTTGACTAGCCCATGGGACTGGATGGGGTTAGGCTAGACTAATGGATTCCTAAAATGAGACTCAATTATGTTATAGGACGATAGATGAAGTAAATCCCCGACAGTCCTTGTTCTATGGAAAAGAATCAACGGTTGTGCCTCTCGATGAGGAAAAAAGCGTTGGTCTCTTATGATCCAAGTGTAAGTCTTTTCCTTGATCTGACCATGCAACTTACGAGTTCGGTTGAATCAGTTTGGTTAGTGATGACCTTGACTATGTTAGAATAAAAATATCATGGAGGAATTGCTCGTGCTTTCTGGGCGAGGGAAGTTTTTCCGGGTTTGGTTTTGGTAGAACCGAGGGATTAGTCTCTTGTCCGGATATCTGTGGGGGCGAGGCCTCGAGTGAGAGGCTCTATCCCACGCAAGAAGTGCTACTTCCGCTGCTAGCACCCCCAAATTGGTTGTGCGGAGGGGGTAGGGATCTTTCAGATATGGTGGAATTCCGAAGAGGGGAAAGGTTTTTGAAAATTAATTGTGCTGAGCTTGGAGGTGGGGTTTGTTGATGTGTTTTTGCTATCGTGCCAACTTGAGGTGGGGTTTGTTGATGTGTTTCCATTGCTATGCCAACTAGAGGTGCTGATAAACTGAATCTTGTTGCTTCTCGCTACCCCAGTAATTCCTGATAAGATGCTATCTCTTGGGCTAGCTTGGCCTCTAGTCTTTGTGTTTCCTCTATGACACCAGGTATTATTCCACTCATCTTCCTGTCAGTTTTCTTCTTTCTACCTTTCTTGATCTCCTTCATGATTTCCTCTATGTCCTTCAATAACTCTTTTCCTTCTTGCAGCTCTTCTCAGGGGGGTAAGTGATGGTGGTATTAGCTGTGCTACCTTCTATTGAAATTAGAGCATTGTGATGAGCTATGGTGGATCAAACACTAGAATCAACATCATTAACAAAGTGATTAGCAAATAATTAAGACGTAATTAGTGGGTAATTAACAAATAGATTAATGTAGGCATGGATACTCAAAAACCAGCAAATTCTCATTAGGGCAATGCCTCAATTTATAGAGGTTACATCAAGCATCAAATCCCACTGATTTCTCCATGATTCACTCTACCTCTTTTCCCTGTATCTCTCCACCTCTTCACTTTTCCCAGAATATCTCCACACTTCCCAGAATATCTCCACACTTCCTAAATCTTCTCATGCTACCCTTTATTCTCTCCCAGTAGATTCTTCTCACCTTTTCACAGGTTCTTTCACATTTACACATCCTCTTTTACAGCCTCTAACCAAGGGCTTGTTCCCGCACACACCCTATTCACTTGTATATTTCAACACCTCCCCTCAAGTGAATACTCCTAGTACACCTAGACCCTATACCAAGTTTGCCTCCCCTTACTTGATAGTCCGCGACTAGTGTCTACACCTCCCCTCAAGTTAACTTAGCACACCTGGACCCTGTATCAAGTTTCTCTCTTACTTGTTGATAGTCCGCGACCAGTGCCTCAAGTCCCTAAACTCCATAGTCCTTGACACTCTCTCTCTATGTGTCCAAGGCTACTATAAGTGCCCCGCGACCTTGACTAAAGTCTACCACGTGGCCTACATCATCGGTGGCTCAAAGGTGGTTTTACTTTGTTGGGGTAGGTTACATTGGGTTGTGGGGTCTCTCTCTCTCTCTCTCTCTCTCTCTCTCTCTCTCTCTCAGAAAAGATGATCCGACTCCACTTCCTTTGGAGCATCCATGAAGTTTGCCGATGTCGTTCTTTCTCCACTGGGTTTGCTGTAGCAGTCTCTCGCCATGCGTCCTGGCTTTCCACATTTGTGGCAAGTGAAGGTCCTTCCTCCTACTCTGCCTCTTCCTCGTCCTCGTCCTCTCGTCCTTGAGAGAATCCTCCTCAGGTGAAGAATGCTTTTTCTTCTCCTGCTGTTGAGTCAAGCCATTTCTTCTCTTTGCCTCTGCTCTCTTGCTCTAGTAGAGCTGCTTCTATCTCGTGTAGCTTCAATTCAGGTACATTCTTTAGTGTTGCTACAATATTTTCATATTCACCTTTGTCCACACTCTTCAGAAGCACTGCTAGTGCCTCATCATCTTCTACCTTTTTGCCAATAGCTGCCAGAGCTCTTGCTTAATGCTTTTATATTTGTTCAAGTGTGTGATTAAAGGTTTACTTTCCTTCATGTTCAATTTGTAGAATTGCATTAACAGATTTATCTTTGAATTTTTTGCTTGTGTGCCAAATAATTTATTGAGTTCATCCCATATTTACACTGATATAATGTGACCAATACATAATGCGTATAGCATTCATTCTTATGCACATTCCAAATGCAACTCTGGCTGTGAATAATCTTGATTTTGAGTGAGATTTACAGGCATTAACCAAGGGTTAAATGCAAAATGATGATTATCACAATTTTATCAGCACAATTTTCCCAGAAATTACATTAAATCAAGGGTAACCAATTTGTACGGAATGGTTGGAGTATCAAACCAACTCTGAATTGCAATTTGAAGTTATAGGGATCTGTATCAGATACCTAATTGGTTAATTTAAACCCTCAATTGCACCAAAATACAATGATTAGCACTGATTAATCACTGATTAGCAAATTAATCCACTATTTTGTGTGTAAAAAACAGAGTATGCGGGGAGTCCAGATCTGGTGCCTTAGACTTTAAATGAGCTCAAATGCTTTCAAAGCCATCAATAGCAATGAGTCTAGTAGAGGATTAAGCCAAGAAACACAAGATTTGACCAAATATTGAAAGCTTAATCTCTGTTTTACCAAAGTCACCTGCAGATTTGATGAAGAGCTTGGATCTCACTGTAGACTTGATGAAATTGAATTCTATCTTCACCAGCTTGTAGAGCATGCTTGGAAACCCCCAGAGCTATGAGGAATTAGGCTGATTTGATTTGATGAAGACAAGATCTGCAAATTGCTCAGAAAAAATGGCGCTCCTTAACCTGCAAAAATCTAACGCTTGCGTGGGCGGTTTGCTGCGTTTCTTGCATAGGCTAGAGCCCAATGATGTTGGCTAGCTATGGCTAGAAGGATTTGGCCTAATGTGATGTGTGCAAGGAGAGGGAGCTCCTCCACCACTGGCTGGGGGTACAGAGGCTAGTTGAAAAATAACTAAAAATTGGATTATTTTCTAATTATCTACTAGTCTTGATTAATTAGATAATGGGCTCATAAACCTGATGGATTCTAGGCATGGCTCTGATACCATGTTAAAATTAGAGCATTGTGATAAGCTATGGTAGATCAAACACTAGAATCAATATCATTAACAAAGTGATTAGCAAATAATTAAGATGTTTTGGGTAATTAACAAATAGATTAATGTAGGCATGGATACTCAAAAACCAGCAAATTCTCATTAGGGCAATGCCTCAATTTATAGAGTTTACATCAAGCATCAAATCCCACTGATTTCTCCATGATTCACTCCACCTCTTTTCCCTGATTCTCTCCACCTCTTCACTTTTCCCAGAATATCTCCACACTTCCTAAATCTTCTCATGCTACCCTTTATTCTCTCCTAGTAGATTCTTCTCACCTTTTTACAGGTTCTTTCACATTTACACATCCTCTTTTACAGCCTCTAACCAAGGGCTTGTTCCCGCACACACCCTATTCACTTGTATATTTCAACACCTTCTCCATCTATTCTTCTTGTTTTGGATCTCAAAGAGGAAGCTGTGCTATATGATTCAACACCTTTGTCATTAAGTATGGATTGCATACCTTTGACTGGTGTGCCTTCAGATAGTTCTCCATTTCCCTCTATGAATGTACCATACCCAGTCATCCTCTTTTTCTTCATGTACTTTGGCGATTCTGTTAAGGGGAACCATGTTGTACCTATCTACCGGCTTCACTTGCATTATGAGGAACATGGCTCTATAAGCTTTCTCTGTCAAATCATCTCTAATGGTGTCATATTCAGCCCGGTTAGAGTTGCGAGAGCTTTTTTTAGCATGGATTCCAAGGGCATCTTCTCGAAATTGTGAGAGTGTATTTTGAGAGGTGGTGATAACTGTAGAGCTTCCCATATCAAGTCCTCTGAGAGTAATACCTATTTTATCGTTCCATCTTCTTTGGTCACATTTCCTCTCTTAGTATCCTTGTCATAGGACTTGAGGTACTCCACACACAATTTCGTATTGATGGTTCGGGGGAGACATTCTACCATTCATCCTAGGCCAACTTTCTCTAGTTTGTCTTTGACTTTTGAATCCTCCAAGATTTGCAAGCACTTTGGGTTGTGGTCCTACAGAGCTATCTTTTCATAAGTAGTCTGGACTTCCTTGCTTATGATGGAGCCATGGAACACCTGTGTATACTGACCCAAATATCTTAATTTTGGGCCCCTTGTGGGTCTTTTATTCCTCCTAATTGGTGATCCAGTTGCACTGGCTTGTGTTACTACCAGAGTCCCCTTGACTTCCAGGTTAGAGGTAGCCGAGGTCGACATCTATAAGAATGAGAAGAAGGTCAGTCCGATGACTGGTGAGAGCATGTGTCTATGCCTCGTTGTTTTCTCTTCTTCTCTTCCTCTTTTTTTTTTGAAGTGTGTGTAAGGTTATATTTGATGAGAAGTTTGTTAGTGGTGTGAGCAATAAGAAAGTATGAGTTTACAGAGGCGATTAGGTGCACACCGTGAGAATGCAAGTTTATGCATCGTGAGATGGGCGAAAACCATGAAACAATTATTCCGTGAGATGGGCAAAAACCATGAAACCGTTATTTCGTGAGATGGGCTAAAACCGTGAAGGTGCAGGGTACAAAACCCGTGAGACAGTTATTCCATGAATTGGTTAAACCCGTGAGATGGGTAAAAACCGTGAGATGGTTTAACTTGTGCATTAGATATTCTGTGAGACTGCAGGGTGTGAAACCTGTGAGACTGTTAGTGCATGTACCCTATTTTTTTGTATTTTTTGAGAGTTGATTGTGAGTGTGGGTTTGTGTCGCGTTTAGGGCAAAGGAACAAAACATGTGTATACAACAATCATAGTTCGTGAAAATGTTGAACTGTGAGAGTGCAGGGTGCGAGTTACAAATGTGATTGTTGCAAGGTTTTGTGAAATCATGAGAATGTAGGTTTATGATGCAAACAAGGGAAGCAAACACACACATGCAATCAATAAAACTCGTGTACTTATATTACTTAATCCTATCATGTTCAAGAAGGAAAGAAACGAAAAACGAGAAAAGAACATGAAGGCAAGGCACAAGCTCCCACCTTAACTTGGATATGTAGATTGCGCAGGCAGATGATTAATTGGAAATCAAGTGCGTGGAGATGCAAGCTCGGGGATATCACACGATGTAGAATGGTGAACTCAAAATGCACAAAAAAAGAAAGAATTAGATTTTATGGCATGGTCGTCAGACTGGGTGGCTACCTTAATGGAGTATGCCATGTGGCTTCCCATGATTGGTCGAAGAAAAAGTGACCATTTCACGGTGTGAACCATTTAGAAAGAACCAGTTCATAGTGTGAACTGTTTTGGAAGCAATTCACGGTGTGAACTATTTTATAATGTGCGTGTGCAATGTTGATACCCTATATTCCTTTTCCTATATTCCTTTTGTGCTCAAACACATGATTATGCAGCTAAAGGTTGGCTGAACGAAGTGAATGATCAAGTTTTATTTCACAACATTTTACCTTGTATCCACTGTTGAGTAATGGATACCTTGTACTTCCTTTCTGTTTATTGCCATGAAAACCAAGGTGATACTTTGGTGTGTCTGGGCATTCATTGTTGTAATCATTTTAACTCCATGTGAGAGTGCTTGATCTTTCCTTCCATCCAATTGAAGAGCACTTCTACTGAATCTTATTCATTGGAATGTGTCTCTGTCCCCATTGGTTGAACCTTTTCTTTTTTCTTTTCATTAACACTGTCTAGCTCCTCTATTTTAGTGGGTGCAATTGGTGGGATTGCTCTTTATTTCATCCTTTCTGTTTATTGCCATGAAAACCAAGGTGATACTTTGGTGTGTCTGGGCATTCATTGTTGTAATCATTTTAACTCCGTGTGAGAGTGCTTGATCTTTCCTTCCATCCAATTGAAGAGCACTTCTACTGAATCTTGTTCATTGGAATGTGTCTCTGTCCCCATTGGTTGAACCTTTTCTTTTTTCTTTTCATTAACACTGTCTAGCTCCTCTATTTTAGTGGGTGCAATTGGTGGGATTGCTCTTTATTTCATCCTGTTGAATTTTCTTCTTTCTCCACATGTTTGTGCATTCCTTTGGTTTCTCTTTTGTCCCTTTCTTTGTTTCTGAAGGTATTTGTTGCAACGACGGACTTTGGGTGGGATTTTGGCACCCATATTGTTGTATTGCCCCGGTGATAGCCTTGTGCTACTAGCAAATCCCTTTGAATCCATTGCTTACGAGTGTCTTTTGGATTGCGGCTTCGTTTGGAATACTGTCGGCTAACATTTGAAGGCCATCTCTATCCCTTGTCTGTAATTTGAACTTTTTTTCCTGATTCCTTAATTACTTCCTTCGCATCATTGTATACCTAGTCTCCGAGTTAATCCTTAGGCACCCACTAGTAAGTACCTAGTGACTTTGGCTATTTTTTGCATATGGATCCTGGGGTTGATGTCTTCTCTGGTGCGTGAGTTACTATTACCTTCCTTATTGTTTCCATACCATCAATCATAGCCTACTTCCCCTTGTTTATTGGGCTCCATAAGGGCACGGTAATGACACTGTTGCCCTCATCCAGTTGTGCTGTCCTCTTTTCCCACTAGATATTACAATTACTGGTGCAAATCCAAGATCGTCCCAGGATCATTTCTTCCTCCATAGATCCTACATGCATAACAAACACCTTTCCAACCAAGGGATTATTTCTGATAGAAACATTAACACTTAGAGATCCCTCAGCTTTCACACTTCTTACTTGTGCATTGGTGGCCTCAAGGTGTGGTTTGTCTACAGCTACTCATATCTCATAAGAGATTAGATCATGACTTGATCCCATATCTATTAATGCAATGCTCATCGTTTGACTTTTAGTCATAGAGACTTTCACCCTGAGCCGTGCTGGCTCAATGTCCAGTTCATCCTCATCAAGGAGGGTTAATGAAGCCATGTTCACATGCAATACTCTCTTTTGGAGTATCTGTTTGGCTTTGGCCTCTCTTGCCTTAGCTTCTTCCTGAGCTTGCTTAATTTTTTTTCTTTTGCTAGCTCCTTCCGTTGTTCTAAAAGATGCTCTTGCACGAGAATCTCTTGGATTAGTGGTCCATAATATTTTTAAATCTTGCTTCCATTGATGTAACCCTCCATTTGTATGCCCTCAATTGTTTCAATTCTAACCGACCCTTGAGGTGTGATTTTGGACACTCGGAAAGGTCCCAATCCTCTATACTTGAGTTTCTTTTTTTTTTTTGGTGCTTCCCACACTATATATGAGGACAAAGTTCATCGTTTCTAATTCCTTTTGTTTTAAGTTATTGTCAAATCAACATTTTCTTCGTAATTTTTCGACCATAAGACCGTGTGATTCAATTAGTCAGGTTTCATCAAGTTTCTCTAAGTCAACTAGCCTTTCGGCTCATGCATTGTCAGTCAATCATTCTTGCACTACTGCAATTCTCAGGCTTGGAACTAGGTACTCCATAGTCATTATTGCTTCAACACCATAAGCTAGACAGAAGGGAGTATATCCCGTATACGATATGTCCATAAACCTGCCATAGGTACTCCATAGTCATTACTGCTTCAACACCATAAGCTAGACAGAAGGGAGTATATCCCGTATACGATATTCGATATATCCATAAACCTGCCATTAGCTTATGTTCCCAATCCGTTTGACTTGCTTCTAATGTTTTTGTCAAGATAGTAGACAAAATATTGTTTGTACTCTCTGCTTGCTCGTCGTCGTTTTGCTGACCAGCTGGTCCCACAACAACGGAGAGTCTAGAGTGGTACTGTTTTTGTGAAACAAGGGATTGAATGGAAATTTTGAATTATGAAATCTGTGACCATATCTGTTTTGTCAATGGATTATTTTTATATAAAGAGGAGTGTGTGCGTATCTGTTTTCTAAAGCTAAAGTTAAGAAAGGCATTTCAATTATGGGTGGGTGAGTACTTGTTTGGTTCTACCGATTCCAGTGGTAGGGTGGTGGCTAACCCATGGGCCGGATGGGGTTAGGCTGGAATCTGTGGAGTTTTAATAATCAAACTGAAAAATCTTAGGATTACGCTAGGATTTGAGTAGTTAGTTAATTCCCTGATAAATTTCTCAATTGAGTGGATCAACGGATGTGCCTGATCTTGATTAGGAAAAAGGCATTGAAATGGCTCAGATGATCAAATTATATCGGTGATAGTTTCCTTCTATCAAGTTTATTCAGGTGAAGGATAGTTTAGATTTGATCTCGTTAGAAAAATTCGTTTAAGAAAATTCAAAAAGGTGGAATCGTCCCTGCTTTCCGGGCATGGAAAATTTTTCCGGTTTCGATTTTCGGAGGGACCACCAGCCTAGTCTCGTGCCCGAACATTCGTGGGCGAGGCCCCGAGTGAGAAACCCTACCCCGCGCATGAGGGGGCTACTTCCACTATCAACTACCGGGAGTCCGGTGGTGTTTTTCACTTGTTAATACTATGTGAATGAAATTCAAAAATTGAAAACTTATAAATTGAATTGGAAATTTATAGATGGACACCCCGAACCTATCTGGAATTCCTAGACTCTCTGAGAGTCAGGATATGATAGCTTTTGCATTTGATCACCTCATCAACTCTGCTATAACCTGAATGAGCAGAGTGAGACTCGCTCGCCATTTTGAGAGTCTTTACTTTCCTGATCCTCTTGAGCGACGTCGGTATATGTGGTTCTGTGGAGGACATTGTATTAATATTAGTACGAGTCAGCGTCAGAGGCTCAGGCAAAATATTTCCTTGGCCATGATTCTGATAAGACTAGGGCTTGTTCAGCATGTTCAACTCTTTGATCATTCACCCACCAGGAACTTCAGAACTTCATGCCGATTTTTTAGACTTCTTAGTTGCTTTATCCCTAGGAATAGAATTACACCACCTCTTTGTGTAATGAATCGTGTGTACCATGGTATGTCTTCTTCACAGTTTCGCTTCTTTATATGATTACGCGACTGAGGCAGTGATCTTGGAGCTGATCTGCTCTATGTATATATTGCAACTATTATATAAATATAGAAATGTTTTCTAGAGAAACATTCCTTGTTGTATAAGTGATTTACGAACGATCTGATAAAGAAAAATCTGTTATCAGACATATGTCATAGATCTCCAATAAGATCATTGTCTTGTTTAAGAAATTATTTTTCGAACCTCTTAAGTCTTAGGATCTCGTGGATGATATCAAAATAAAAATTTAATAATATATAATTTTTTGGCAGAATCATGAGATGAGGAAACCTGGCCGTTAGCCAGACCCTCTCTCTGAAGATGACGAGCTTTATCCTGATGTTCGCAAGGCTCTTCATAAAACTCAGCCATGACCCTTCAAAGGAGAAGGGGAGAACTTGGGTGAGGCTGTGGAGAAGCCATGGAAGAATATTTTGACATCACATGCTACAATGAGCGGAGCAAAATGGCTCTTGCCCGACTGAAAATAGTGGAAACAGCCAGGGTAGCATGGAGGAACCACTGTGACACCAACCGTCTAGACAGAAATACTCAGTCCTGTTGGAACGACCGAAAAACCTATTTAAGAAAGAGATTTTGTCCCCCTGGATTTTTGGAAATCAAAATGAACGAATTCTTAGAGCTAAAAGAGGGGAGCAAAACCATCAAGGAATATCACCAGGCCTTTGCTCTTCTACTCAAATATATGAAGAACAACTCATGGGGCGAGGTTCATTCGGGGAACGAATGAACCCTTGGACACACTGGTCAAAAATGCCAAACCAGTGTCCATGGCTGAAGCAGTAAGAATGGCAAAGGATTTTGCCAAAGCCTTTGTAGTAAATGTCCCGCCAAAGCCTACACCCTCTAACTTTAAAATATTCCAAGCCCAGGGAAGTACCTCTTACTTTAAAAGATTCCAAGCCCAGGGAAGTACTTCAAACTTTCCACCCCCGAAGAGGCAGCAAGGCCCGAATCAGAATTAGGATGTAGGAAGATTCCGAAGTGAAGGAAGACCCTTCCCCCAGAAAACTCAGGAGCCCCACCTCTTTCAAGAAATCAGAGGGATGAGCTCAGAAGTGAAAACCGATGTTTTGGATGCCAAGGTTTTGGTCACCAACTAAAAGACTGCCTGACTCCTGCCATGTCAAGGGGACAGGGAAGTCAAGGACCCCGAATTCAGAGACCAACCCCTTCATACCAGTCTAATCAGGGTCCGTCTCGCCCAAGCTAGGGAAACCCCAGAAGAACTCGAGCTCAGCCATCTTCCTCTATCCAGAGTAACCTCAGAACTCCTTCCCAAAACTGGGGCAACCAAAGAGAAAGAGTTCCACCTCAGACTGCAGCAGCCAGAGCAGAAGAGGAAAGAGGACAGATCTATGCTGCAATTGAAAACCAAGGGCCTAACTCGTCAGCTCTCAGTCATCCATACTCCAGCAGAGTATCAGGGTAAGCCTTTTAAGATTTTGATTGATTCAGGCAGTTCTCATTCATTCATTTCCCCCCTGGATGCTTACGTAAGCTAGTCTTAGAACAGAAATCAGGGAAACCTATGCAAGTTGAATTGGCCAGTGGGAAGATTCTTTTCACTCACCATGAGACAAATCTTATCCAATTCAATCTAGATGGTAATGTAACCGACTGTCAGTTCAAAGTCTTACCTCTAGGAGTTTTTGACGGAATCCTTGGAATGGATTGGCTCTACAAAAATCAAGCTGACATACACTGTCACAATGGAACCATTTCCTTCCATGACCTTCACGGGAACAAAGTTCAAGGAAGAACTCGAGTTTTCGGATCCCCAAACCTTCAATTAGTAAAAGCTTCTAGGTTGCTGAAAGGACTTAGAAAGAAGCAGCAAATTTATGTTGTCAAAATGAACCCAGTATACTCAATGCTTAAGGCTAAAGAACCAAAGTGGTTAAATGAATTTGATGATCTATTCCCAGCAGAGCTAATTGAAATGCCTCCAATTCCAGAAGTAGATCATGTGATTGAATTGACCCCTAGAGCTCAGCTAGTAGCCCTGCGCATGTACAAAATGCCAGCTCCTGAAGCTATCGAACTCAAGGAATAGCTTAGACAGCTGTTAGAACAAGGGTTTGTAAGACCCAGTGTTTCACCTTGGGGTGCGCCAGTTCTCTTTCAGAAAAAGAAAGATGGAACGCTTAGACTCTGTGTGGACTATAGAGGTCTAAATCAGCTCTGCCTGACAGTTAAGAATAAGTATCCTATCCCAAGAATTGATGAGCTTCTGGACATGCTAAATGGAGCCCAGATCTTCACAAAGATAGATCTCAAATCCAGGTATTACCAGATCAGGATCAATGATCAAGATATACCAAAAACAGCCATCATCAATACTCTCTATGGGCATTATGAATTTACTGTCATGCCGTTCGGATTAACTAATGCCCCAGCTACATTCAATCGCCTAATGCAGGACATCCTCAGAGAATACTTGGATGATTTTGTTCTAGTTTTCTTTGATGACATTTTGATTTACTCAAAGAATGCAGCTGACCCCATGAGACTCATGTCCGCTGAGATTCTAAGGAAGCACCAACTCTTTACCAAAAAGAGCAAATGCACTTTCTCTGCCGGCCACGTTGAATACTTGGGCTTTCTGGTATCCAAAGATGAAATTTCTCTAGATTCCGCAAAAGTCCAAAAGCAGTCATAGATTGGCCTGACCAAAGACAGTGAAAGAAGTCAGAGGATTCTTGGGATTGACTGGTTGGTATAGGATTTTCACACCAAAGTATACTCTCATAGCTTCCCCCCTGACTGACCTTCTCAAAAAGAATACCCCATTTCAATGGTCTACCAGGTGCCAGAGTGATTTTAATAAGCTGAAGACCGCCTTGGTAACCAGTCCCATTCTGAAGCTGCCAGATTTCTCTCTACTCTTTGAGGTAGTATTAACTGATGCAAGTGGTTTTGCCCTGGGAGGTGCACTCATGCAGGAAGGTCATGCAGTGGCCTATGAATCCCGAAAGCTCAGAACGCATGAGAGGAATTATGCTGTCCACGACCTAGAATTACTTTCAGTAGTCTATGCCTTAAAGTTATGGAGACATTACCTACTGGAAAAAAGATTCACTTTGATGACAGATCATCAAAGCTTAAAGTGGATCTTCACTCAGAAGGACCTCAACATGCGCCAAAGAACGTGGATGCAGACCTTACAGGAGTTTGATTTTGAAATCAAGTACCGCCCAAGCAAAGAAAATGTGGTAGATGCCCTCAGCAAAAAAGCCTCCTTGCTTGCAATTAATGTAGTATCAAATCCTTTGATTATTGAAGCAAGAGAGAAGATCATGCAGGATAGATTCCCACGTTTTTTACCGGGATGTCGTTCAGTCTTCCGTCCCCAATAGATAGGTAATCCGCTCTCTGTAAAAACAAAAGGAGGGAGAAGTGGCACTCGGGCCTGACCATTATATGGTCTCGGCCTCCCTTCGCGGGTTCTGGTGAGTCCCATGCCTGTATGCAATTCTGGCCTTGCCTCTTTCGACCGCAGATGATCTAACGACTGCCCCACCTTTTCCATCAATAGGTACTCCTAACGCATCAACTACACAACTTGTCATGGCCTTTCCTACAGGAACATCCACAATAGATCTAGTGCGCTTGACCATATCTCCTTCTTTAATGGCGGTATCACTACCGGATATAACAATTCCTACATTCTCATTCTCAGAGTTCGAAGCCATTCCTTTCACACCATTGGCAAATTCTACCATTTCCCCTGCTTGAATCTTGTTCGATCCCACAGGAGTTGAACAGAGTTCAAGGGTACAGCCTGGATGATGGCATTATGTATTATAATCATAGGCTATGCATTCCCAATGATGAGGGAACCAAGGGTCAAATTTTGAATGAAGCCCATGACAGCCTTATAGCAGGACATCCAGGTTTCATCAAAACCTACAAGAAAAGCTTCTTTTGGCCTAGTCTGAAAAAGGATGTACTGAATCATGTACGTCAATGTCTGACATGCCAGAAAGTCAAAGCTGAAAGAGTAAAAATGCCTGGGAAGTTACATCCATTGAACCCCCAAATGAAGTGGGAATGTATCAGTATGGACTTTATTACTGGATTACCTTCAGTGCAATCAGGTTACAACTCCATTTTCGTGGTAGTTGACAGACTAACCAAAGTTGCCCATCTGATTCAAGTAAAAGAAACTTACATTGCAGTGGATGTGGCCAGAGTGTTCCTCAAAGAAATCTTCAGATTACATGGCCTACCCAGGATAATAGTAAGTGATCGAGATCCCAAGTTTACTTCAAGGTTCTGGACTGCATTTTTCAAAGCCGTGGGAACTTTCTTGGATCTCAGCACAACTTATCACCCTGAGACCGATGGTCAAACTGAAAGGGTAAACCAAGTAATTAAAGATATACTTCGGTCATGCTGTGGTAGGAAACCCAAGAAGTGGCTAAGCTATCTGCATCTAGTCGAGTTCGCCCACAATGCTTCTTATCACCATGTCCACAATAGCAAAACTGAGATAATGTCCATAATGTTTGAAGTTATAATAGTAAAAGGAGCTTCTTAGTCAAAATAAACAAAGACAAGAAACCTACATTGATCATAAATGTCTACAATAGTGAAACTGAGATAATGTCCATAACATTCGAAGCTCCAAGTGTAAGAGGAGGAGCTTCTGGATCTAAATAAACAAGCACAAAAATCAAAACATGGAATGATGTTCCAAAGAAGATATACTTGCCTCTTTGGCAACCACCTCTCCAAAGAAGAGCCCTTTCTTTTGACCAAACCTTCAAGAGAAACTCTGGTGATTCTATAAATTATCATTCAAAATCAAACTACATTGACGAACATAAATATAATGATAACTAAGTACATACATGTTGAAACAAATTCAAAATTAAACAAATTCTTGATAGAAACAAATATAATTGAAACTAAATACATACATATCATGAATGAGTTCATGCTCCACATCAAGTTCCTCTCCAAGGTTCAAGTCTTTAACTTGATCACTATGAATTGAGAATACATTTTCTGATGAAGAAGAGCATACAAATGCAGATAAGATAAGGCATGTCACATGTGTTACACATTTATTAAGATAATGAAAATAAAGTATTATATGAATTTAGCTTCTATGTAGACTTCTATACAAAAAGGTTACTTTTGTTGCCATTAGTCCCTTTTTTCTTCCCACCGGTGGTGTACACTTCACAATGTGGCAATGGACCACTATAAACCTTGAATTTAGGCACAATGCTCTACCTTTGTAGCCTCCTCCATTCTATATAGGTATGCAAATAAGCTAGCATCAGAGAGATACAAAATTTAAAGACTGAGGTATATAGATTATCATCAATCCTATTCCAAGATGGAATCTTATTTATGGAACAACCCTCTACAACAATGTTAGATGGGAAGTCCCCAAATATTAGCTCAACAAAATGATCCATCATCTTCCCTTTCACCTTGCCTTTAGTACGAATTACATTCAATGCTTCCATAATTCCACTCATGATGGTGGAGGGTTGCTTCCAACATTTCAATCAACGACCCAAAATGCACATTGGTCAATTAGATAAGAGAATAAATAAGTTAAATCTTGAGAGATAAATTTCTTACTTGTTCAATCGAATGAGAGAAAATAAGAGTTCCCCAACATCATTGTTCTCAAATTAAGAAAAATCACAAACAACACCGAAGTGCAGCGACAAATCATTTTGGTATTCTGTAGCATCAAGAAATAAGTAAAAGATAAAATTTGACCATCAACATAAAAAAATATAATATAATACTCACCTCTTTTGATGCAATTCATGAATGCTTTGTGGCGATTGTTTCCATCAAGTATGTGGATCAGTTGGCCCCTAAGGTATGGACCCCACTCTGCATTTGTGTTCAAGAGTTGCTCAAACCTATCATTCATAGTCTTCCATGCATCACTCTAAGACTCCCTCCTCTCATCTGTCAGGGGTGCCACCTCCCTCTCTATATCTAGGATGGAAACAATGAAGGAATCCTTACTTTCCAAGTAACCACCCATATTCATAGAAGACCTTGATAGAGTTTTCTCTGTTGATGGACTTAATTTTCAGATTGCTTCTATTAGAATGATCTTACATAGAGGGATTTTTGGAGGTGATGTTGTAAAATTCACCCTAATTCTCTGTAGGAAACCTTGAGGTGTACTAGTTTTCAAGAGCCAAATATCTCTATCTTCCTCTTACCTGCACTTTTTGGCACATTTGTCTCATGTGCACTTTCTTGTTGAGCACTTGATTCTTAAACAAACTCCCCTTCTTCCTCATTTCCCTCTTCAACACCTTTTTCAGTCTCTTCGTCATCCCCCTAATCATTATCTTCTTCACTCCCTCCTTCATGAGCTTCATCATCCCCTTCAATATTAACTCCTTCCATGTGTCCTTCCCCATCCCCTTCTCCTTATTTCTCTTCATCCCTATCCCCTTCCCCTTTTCTCTTATCTCTATTCCCTTCCTCGCCCTCTCTGTTACCTCCTTCTGTCACTTCCCCTTCTTTAACAAGAGGCTGCTCTTTAATATGGATTTCTCCAAGCTCGAACAAACCCCGAGCAAAAGTAGTTGAGCCTTCTACTACTTCACTCTAACGTACCTGCACGATATTTTTTTTCTTATAATTAGGTCTTGGACTTTCAACCTCCATGTTTTCACATGATCGTTCAAGTCATGAAACCAAGCTTGTGGAGATTGGTTTGACCTATAATAAATACACAAGAAGATTGATCAAATGCAAAGACAAGTGAATCAACCAATGGAAGAAGATTATAGTTTTCAATAGCACTAACATGTACATACGATTATGATGAAAGTATGAACTTGCCAGAGGTTCAAGCACCAACATGTACATTCAGCTTTGATGTGCTTACCAATACTGTACTGCCTAAAAGCCGAGATCGCAATTAGTATTGAGATTCTACACCTTGTGCCTACCATATGTCAAGCGTTATTTTTGACATCAACAAAGTATTATTCTGTTGGTGAAGGTGAACACACTCAACTTGCATGTCAAGAGACAAGCCATAAATGCAGCACTTTAAGGTGTCTAATTTATAGTTTACATTGTTTATGATCAAGGGCTACAAACTAGTTTTTACATAAGCTACACAACCATGTTGGAATTAGGGTTGCAGGAAAGCACACAAAGCTTGGAGAAGAAGAAGCAAGAATGCACACAACACACTTTGTATTAGATTGTGTCAATGTACAAGAGATAAGTTAGCCCTAGAATGATGGGCGTATATACAAGCCGGGGGGAAAAACCTCCTAAAGAGAGAAAAAGTGCCTCGGCGGTCCTAAGTGTCCCCTGGGAGTGATGGTGTGAACGAGAGCTGGCACTTATCTATAGGGAAGTGCCATGCCCGAAGTAGATCAGTCCACAAAGGGGAGCAAGCCCAAAGCTTTTTGCAGAAAGCTTCAAACTTCTCACGAGGAAGCGCCTTTGTGAAAAGATCGGCGAGGTTGTCCTATGTTGGCACATAGGCCAAGCTGATCTCTCCTGCTGAGAGTCTCTCCCTGACATAGTGATAATGCACCTCAATGTGCTTTGTGCGAGCATGAAAAATCGGGTTTCTCGCAACTGCCAATGCGCTATGACTGTCAGTGTAGATAGAGGTGGCAGACTCCTGTCCAACACCCAAGTTAGCCCCATAAGTTGTCTGAGCCACACACACTCAACCGTAGCTGTGAAAGCTACCCTGTACTCAGCTTCACAACTAGAAGTGGCCATAGTAGGTTGCTTCTTGCTCAACCAAGTTGTGTCATAGCAACCAGCCCAATCTGAGTCCAAAAAAGCATGTAAATTTGGTGGCAAAAGAGGGGGCAATGAAGCAACCATATCAAATTTCTACAAACGTAGCAAACTAGCAAAGTTCAGATGACCAAAACGAGCATGCCATAGTTTTGCATCTGAAACTGCCTTTTCATCAGAAACTGCATTTGCTGAATCTTCCACAACTTGTCATAAGAATTGAGCCTATACAGCCCACGAAACAAGATGCCAGATGCAATAATCGTATCACCAGAAGTCAAATCATGAACAGTACATCTGTCATCCACAAATTTGACTACAAGTCCAACTCTAGCAAGCGCAGAGACAGACAATAGATTCTTCTTTATCCCTGGCACATACAAAGTATCTGAAAGTGTGAAAGCGCTACCATTTGCAGCAGTAAGCATAATTTTACCAACACCCTTCACTGGGTAAGAAGCATTATCGGCACATGTGACAGTATTCCCATTAGGGACAGCCTCAAGACAAGTGAACATATCACGATGCGAGGTAATGTGCTTTGTAGCACCACTATCAAAATACCATACATCAGAGTCAACAAAAACTGCCAAACATGCATCATGTACAAATGGGTCAAACTGGCAATACACGCTAAACGCCCATTCTGTATCCTACACAACATTTGCAGAATCTACATTTGTAGAAGCATCCGCGCTATTGTGGCTGCATTTGACTCTTTCTTCTTTGCCTCTTTAGCCTTTAGCTTAGGGCAATTCTTAATGACATGATCTGTTGCCTTACAATAGTTACACCTGATCTTTTTCTTGCCTTTATCAAGAGCCTTCTCAAACCTATTGTTGCTACCTGTGGAAGGAGAAGAAGTTGCAGACCTACTAAGAGGAGAAGAAACAGTGGAAGGGGCTGCCTTACCACTTCTTCTTTGCTGGGCAGCAACAAATGCCTGATCAACTGCACGCTGCCTAGCCCTGTTTTGCCTGGACTGCGCTTCTTGCAAGAGCTTGTTAACTAAAGTATCATACTTGACAACATCAGGTCTGTCCTCACCACATGGAAGCAAAAGTCTGATATAACTCAGGTAAAGCATCAAGAACAGTCTGTACAAGAGAATGATCAGGAATAATCTCACCTGCAGAAATCAACTGTTCCTTGAGATCTTTAATCTCAGCAAGAAAAACATTCATGTCATCATCTTCCTGCATAATCTTCGATTCTAGCTCTTTACGCAAGTAAGAGATTTTTGCCTTACGACCTGCATACAAACCAGCTAGAATATCCCAAGCTTGTTTTGCTGTTTTAGCTGAACGAATATGTGGAGTGATGTTACGTTTGACAGAAAGTGCAATCACGGCATGAGCCTGTGCATCTTTACCATCCCAACAAGCTTGTTCAGCAGTGGGTAAAACAGCAGCAACAGTAGAGCTGCTAGAACCTGCAACATTCTCAACAGATCCTACATCCACAGAACCTGGACGTACATCCATACCCTGCACAATGTTCCACACTCCTTTTGCAACCAAAACATGCTGCATCATGTATGCCCAAAGTGAGTAGTTGCTGTCTCCATCCAATTTGTCATCAGCAGACAACATGCAAAATACATCATTGCTGTTATCAGCCATGGCCACTGACTGAAACTGATGCAAAAGCTACCTGTAATGAAGCAAAGACTGAACAAAAAATAACTCGTGCTATGTAGCACGGTCCACAATAGAATACATATGCCTGTTTTGTAGAAAACTGCACTGTCAAAATTTCTGCACAAAATGACGAAAACACTTGTGCAAAAACGGAGCCCGAAACGACCTCAGATGCAATTTCTGAGAACACTAAGCCCTACCGGCTTATTTGCAAAGTATAGAGACCTACAAGCGCTCGTGAAAGCTCACCTCAATCGGAGAACTTGAGTCGAAGGGTGCTAGCGGTGTAGCCCTGGGAGCCGATGCCTACTTTGATACCAATTGTTGGAATTAGGGTTGCAGGAAAGCACACAAAGCTTGGAGAAGAAGAAGCAAGAATGCACACAACACACTTTGTATTAGATTGTGTCAATGTACAAGAGATAAGTTAGCCCTAGAATGATGGGCATATATACAAGCCGAGGGAAAAAACCTCCTAAAGAGGGAAAAAGTGCCCCGGCGGTCGTAAGTGTGTTCACACACATCACTGCCTATATATATGGCAACAAACCAAGCGTTTGGTGTTATGATTTATCGCATTAAATTTGAACATAAAGTTTTCCTCATTCAATCCTTGGTCGCTGTCTATGACTACAATCAAGTATAATATGTTGCTACCATTTTTCTCATCCATCAACTCGTCCTCATCTATGTCTATGTTGCGATTGATCCTGTCATCTCAAGATCACTTTTATGAGGCTTTCAAGCTGATTTTCACGTCATTATTATCAACTCTACCACTTCTATTTAAATCTTTTATTAAAAATGTTTAAAAGGGTTCATATCCCCCATTCCCATGAAGCTTTTTGGTTCCAAGGCTTATCTGGAGACATGGCGTTCACAATCGTGCTAAGCGCAATTGAACGACATGGCCAGATAAGCCATGGAACCAAGCTTGTGGAGATTGGATTATGGGGATTGGTTTGACCTACACGGTAGTTCTGTTCTGTACTATAGGGCATTATAATCATCATAATCTTGCTATCTGCAATGTAAAAGTTCCTTTCATATGAATGGAAAGGCTGTGGCTTCGCATAAAACGCTGAGAAAAGCTTAATCGCAAACATGATATGGTGTTAGAGGCATTGATTGAAATGGATGGGCTTTATCAAGTTCTTTATCCAACCCTTGTCTATAAAGTGATTGATAGTGAGAAACATTTCATACTTGAATATAGTTTATCTTCCTGCTTTTTAGCAAGAGTATATCAAAGCAACCCAAAGTTTTCTAGGTCGCATTGCAACACCAACGTAACACAACAAAGTGGGGGTTTCAACTCTCCAATGTGAGTAGTACTCCCCTTTTCTTCTATAATAAAGTGAAACTTTTGAATCTTGTGCCATATAAATTTTGATAGAGTGATATATTCTTTCACAGAGTAATTGATGAGGAAGTCAGACAAGAAGGATCATGCGGTGAAAACATTGTCGAAGCAGAGACTATATTTCAAGAAGAACCAGTGTCAGCATTCCAAATAATTCAGACTCTTCCTCATACTGGTCTCCTCAAAAAGTTGGTGGAAGAATGTGAATACAAGGTAAAGTGACTAATCTACCCAAGCTTTATGTCAAGAATTCTATTTATGAATTAATAAATGGAAAAGGAATGGAGGGAATGGAATAGAAGTAAGATGTAAATGCATGGACAAAACCATATACACAAACTAGATCGAACAAAACATTTATTCTAAGAAAAAACTCTTATGGTGGAACCTATGAGTGTATGAATGGAAGATGCTTGTTCCTTGTCTATTTAAAGGTTCCCAATAGACTTTTTTGGAAAGAGAAATTATTGAAGTCTCCTCCAAATGGCTATTTGGCAAGGGGTAGTTTTGGAAACTTAGAGTGCTTCTTTTGTAAGCATGTTCCTATGTGTGTGGGGATATGTTGTGTGTGTATACTACTTTATGCCCCCAAGGACTCTTCCCATTGCAAACTGTTTATACAGCGAGGGATGCATACACATGAGGTACCAAAGGGGATGTGTAGAGTAGCTTTGAGAAACACAAAAGACCTTGTTGCTCGAGTAGTTAGCATGGACCACAATGCAAGTCCGAGAAAGATTCAGATGATTATTGATAGGGCATTAATTTTGAAAGCATTTACAGATGAAGATAGAAAGGTGAGAGAACACATGTGAGAAAGAGTTTTCTGAGATGGCACAAGATCTCCGAGGATTGTTGAAGCTTAGGAAGTTAGTGATTCCTAGTACTTTTACATTTATTGTAGTTGGAAATTTCAAAACACGGTGTTTATGGATATATTTGTTGTGTAGGTTAAAGGAAATGGTCATGCAGAGTCGAAAGACTAAACGACCACAAGGTGAAGGGATAGAAAAAATCTTGGAATTGAAGAGAAAAAGCCATTTTGCATTCTTCCACGGTAGCATTTCCCCTTACAAGCTTAAAATTTAGATGAGAGATGTTTTATATTTAAGATGTCAACAAGACTAGACTCAAGGGTGGACATTGTGGATTGAGTGGATGCTGATGGTGATGGTGATTTGTGACACTCTTGGGTTTTCTTTGATCATGTTCATAGAATTGAGGAATGGCATACGATGGCTGCACATGTGTATGACTCCTTGTAAGTAGTTCCATTTTTAGAAGCCTTCACTGATCAATAGCGTCCTTGCACACTTCTTACATATTTTAATTTTAATTTCAGTGTCCAAATAGCTCCCTTACACACTTCTCTCATATTTTAATTTTATTTTCAGTATCTAAGAGTTGTTAACAATTGCCACATGTGAGTTCAAGGAAGAAGATGAAGAGCCACATGTCTTATTCTGGGAGAATCTAAATTTAGTTATGATTGAGCAACGAGGGAAGCCAACAAATTTTTGTGGATTTATGGCTGATGAGGCAGGAGCCAATTCGAATTATTCGTAGGGTTTACAACAATGGGCAAAAAGATGGTTGGAAAAGAACGCTCATGCCTTTTTCATTAGAGATAGCCTTAATGTTCATACCAATAAATATATTTTATCACAGTATAGAGAGGTGCACATTGCAATGTGTGAAAAGTGGAGAACATGTAAGACAAAAGATGATGCTCTTGTACAATTCAAAAAAATTCGTGCTTGGTGGGCAACAAATAAAGCTGTAGATATGAGCATTGAAAAACTTGATAGGTGGCTCAGTTGGTGGCATTTTAGAGTAGGACACTGGGGACACTTTCTTGCACAGGTGCATAAAAGCTCTTTGTTATTTGTAAGTTATATGTTTTCTTCTTAAAATGAGATCATGTTAAGACCTAAGAATCCTGTGTGTGTGCCTCGTGTGTGTAGGGTGGGGATCCCACAATCAATGCATTGATTGTGGGGATCCCACAATCAATGCATTGGTGACTAGGACTAATCTATCATAATCAAAACATGGGAGTTGGCTAGCAGGAGATGGTTATAAGCACAAAATTAGCCTCTATGATGCTTGTGTCACAGATCTAATAAATGCAATCTTGCAATGCACTCGACAACTAGCTTTCATGGAGGGAAAATACATTGGTAGTGGACCTAATCTTCAAATGCTAATTGACAGAACTTTGTAAAGGTAAAAGACCATCCCATCTCCTGGAGCCACTTCACGAATAGTTAGTGATGCAGTGATGGGAACTCTAATGTTTACAAACAAGATAAAATTCAAGGAGGAGAATAAGACTATTTGAGCAAAGAGACCTCTTCACCAAGGAGAAGAGAAAAATGCTGCTAATTGTAGTCATAGAGCAAAATTTATCTCTGCAACAGTAGACTAGGTGGACTCTATAAAGGCAAAGGATGCAACGATAGGCTTGGAGCATGATACAACAAAAAAACTAGTAGAAATGAAAAAAGAAATTCATGATACAAAGTGGGATATTAGGAGATTTCCAAAGACAAGCAGGGTAAAGTGCCATGATTGGGCAAAGGGTCGTAAATGTGATGTGCAGTTGTTGGCGAGGTGGGGATGTCGCTTTTCAAGTGACTGTTGTGAATTGTCACAATGGACAAAAGATAAGATTTACTATTTCTGTGATACTGATGTGAGACATACATGGAAGATTCAAACACTAGTTTTACATCCACCCCGATGTATGGCTCATTGCAAAGGACACCTCCTTGAAAATTGGGGAAGCACAAAAGCTTATTCGTGCAGGTTTTGATATTGGTATTTCACTTGAGGATCTCCCAACATCCACAACTTCACACGGTGAAGTTGAGGATCTCCACAACTTCACACGGTGATAGTGACCTTCTTGGGGAGAAAATCCATAAGTTTCTCTCTAGAAGAGGTATATCTAAAGCTACATTTGAATAGATTTAGCAAGCATTGGACATGAAATCAGAGATTGTTGATGGAGTCACATACAAGGCTGATGTCAAAAAAATGTTCTATTTCAAAACAAGGATGCTGATGAGTAGGGGATTCCACCATTTGAAGTGATAATACGGAAGAAACCCTCCTGTTCATGTGGTGCATTTATGAAAAGGGTAAACAAGAAGAAGACATATCTTGATTGCAAGCATATATATTTTGTGTTTTTGATGGTGCTTGGGCAAGATGTGAATAATAGTATGCACATCCATCAAGCAAAAATAATAGTATGCACATCCATCAAGCAAAAATAGCTCAACATGTTTTGAAGGACATGGTCATAAAAGCTATAAGGAGCTACCCTTCCTCTTCACATTAGGCCAAAGTTCCTTTGCCTCCTTTTATGTTGTACTCCTTTTTGATAGACTAGGAATACCTAGTATAGCATTGTTTTGTGATGGTAGAAATACCAGCATAGACATCTCCATGTGGTAGAAATTTTAACTATTTGAAGTTATCATGAAATGCCATGTGTCTCAGATTCTCCTAAAAACTAGCACTATAATGTTACTTGTTCTTGCCAGTATTACCACTGGCATATCTTTTATGTTGTATTATTTGTAAATTGCTTGTCAATTCATAATGAACTTGTTATTTGATGTTAGTAAATATAGGTAGTTTAGTATTCTTTTATGATTAATTACTACATTTGTATATACCCATACATATTTTGGCTCACTCTTGCTTGCTCACGCACTGGTAAGTTGTCAATAACCCAATCTACTCGCTAACTCATGCTCGCTCCACAGACACACCCATGCCAAGATAGGAGATAAAGATGCATTAGCCATTCTCTTAAAAAGCATGCCAAAGGAGTATAATGCATTGGTGACTACACTAAAAAACTTTCCATAACCAACCTTTGAGGTATGTATCCCCTCGCTTCTTGAAGAAGAAAAGAAGAGGAGACACATCAAAGGGACGAGTTAAACTCGATGTTTAGAGCTAAAGCAAAAAATCAAGAAATTCATCTCAAAATTGAATTTTATGGGTTAGAAATGAATTTTAGTGAATCAATAGCACAATTTGTTAGCAAGATGAAAAGCATAATGACACAACTAGATGGCATAAATGCCAAGATACGAGATAAAATTAAAAAGCATGCCAAAGGAGTATAATGCATTGGTGAGTACACTAAAAATTTTGCCAGAACTAAACTTTAAGGGATGTGTCTCCTCTCTTCTTGAAGAAGAAAAAGAGCTAAAGAAAGGAATCACAACTATGCAACAAGATTTATATTAAAAAAAAACAACAAAGAAATGCTTTCACTTTGGAAGGATTAGACATTGCCAAAGCGAATGCAGACTCAAGAACAAGAACAAAGTGTGACCATTAGAAGCTAGGACACAAAGAAGAGGAATGCAAATTCAAGAACCAGGAAGCTAAAGAGTGACCATTACAAGAAGCTAGGACACAAAGAAGAGGAATGCAGATTCAAGAACCAAGAAGCCAACTACATGGAGTCTTCATAAAGCAAATAGAAGATTCCCAAAACAATATACTCTTCTCTAAGAGCTACATCAACAAACCTCACTACCCAAGCCTACATTTCTACCTACATGTTGAAAAAGGGGTCACCATATGAGTAGACACCCATCTCATCTCATTTTTATTCATTTCACCACACCTTACCACCTTAAGTAGCTATGTTTTCTCTGGAGGGGGGTGATGTTATATCCAAACCTTATCACCTAAGAGTAGCAATCATGCACCTAGGGGGGTACTGGAGTTGTAAAACTCACATCCAACAACTACCTTGCAGTAGCCTAAGAATATGACACCAAGAGAGGGTGTTGATAGATATGGTGCCATGAAGCATAAGGAAGGTAGGGAGTGAGTGTAAGAGAAAGATGACACATGAGAAAGCTACTAGAGTTATACCATATGAGCTAACAAAGACAAGATGTACCCACCTCATATAAAAGGGGTCGCTTTCAAGCAATCAAATCAAGCAAGCTCTCAAGTCTTTCTATGATTATAAGTCTAAATTTTGTAACCTAATTGAACTTAAGTCTAAGGCTCAACTAGTTTATTTTCTCATCATTATATGTGTACTTAGGAAGCATCAACCTTATTTTAGTGTTTTACATCATATCTTTAGTCCACAAGCTTCCATAGACATAGCTTGATGTACTATGTTTTTCAACACTTATAGGAGTTGTTCTTGGTGGGCCTGGTTGAGGTGGTAACATTGGAGGTTGAATCTCTATGTCTCTATAAGGATTCCTAAAAAAATTTGGGTCCCTATTGTCATATGCTACATTGTTACCTCCCTACCGCCCGTTGGAAGGTAGAGCTGACAAGGCTAACGATTAATGAGGTGCTGGTAAAGTTGGCACTCCCACCATTCTCATCATTCTTTGGGCATGGTAGTAGTTAGATGATTCATGATTTCCATATCTTCTAAAGTATCCACACCATTGGTTTTCTCTAGCTCTCAAAGCGACATCCATCTTGTTGACATCTCTAGCCTTTTCCTACATCGGGTTGGCACCTTCATCTCCCTCTATATGCACATGAACAGCATCTTTTGCATCATCTGTGTGTCCTAGACTTTCTCCATTTCTCCTTATCTCCAACATCATTATCTATTTCACTACAACAAAGTAAGTTAAAGTTAACATGCACGTGTATGTGCCAGTTAGCAAGAGTGGGGATTGAAGTACCGGTGGTAAAGTCAGTGTCAAGGTTGGTTTCCATGTATTCATCTTCTTCACCTTCACTTCTAGCCCTACTACCTTTCTTCTTGTCTCTAGCACCATTATCTATTTTAGTATCACAAAGTCAGTTGAAGTTAACATGCACACAATGTGTATGTATAAGTTGGCAAGAGTGGGAATTGAAATACCTCTAAAGTCATTGTCAAGACTGGTATCCATTCATTGTTTGGTGACTATGGACTTTTTCTTCACCTGCATGCATCCCTCCAAGATAACAATTAGATTTTCTTTCTTTGCATTTCAGTACATACACATTGGGATAAGAACAACATGTCAGTTTCCTCACTGGCTAAGTAAGGGTGGCCAGACACCCAACACTTAGCGATCTCAAGGATCTCTTCATCACACTCAGCCACCACTACACACACCGATTTTGTGGTACAAGTGACAAAAAAATAAAGAGGTTAGTACTGATGTTTGCAACCCAGCATGAATGTCCCAACTACATATGTAGCCTCCAAAGACTTGCCACACACTACACACGTGTCGTGGGCGTAGATAGTGTTAGTCGATTGTGACCATGTCTCACGGGGTGTGGGGACTAACATGAATTTTGTACCCTGCTTCACTTGTTGAACCAATGCATCAACAAACTAGCAATGGTGGCCAGCTGCATGACCTACTTCAGAATCCAATACGTCATGTTGCCTTTACATATTATACTGAAAAGACATTCATAAACAAAGTTAATCAAAGATAAGAAAAACATAAAGCTACCAAATATCTGAAAAGGATTTAGGGAGGTAAAAAACAACTTCCTTTTTCTTACATTTTACAAAACACTACCAAATGACTAGTAAAGCTTTACTACAACTTAGAAAGCACATGAAAATACAAAAAATAGAAATAGGTACCAAACAGTACTTTAAAGTACTTTCAAATACCTAACATGTTCTTTAAAGTACTATACGTGAGCTTGCTAGTATTGTATGTAATTTAAAGTAAAGTTTTCTACTTAATGAAATTATGAAAGTAATCAAAAGTGACTGAAAGTTAGTTCTTAAAGTACTTTTTATTGCTTTCAAAAACTAAAAGTGTATTTACTTATTTCAAAAGTACTTTTTAATACTTTCAAAATCACTTTTTAATAAAGTATGTGCAAAAGTTTTATCAGTACTCTAAAGAGTACTTTTTAGTACTTTGAAAATAACTTTTTATGAAAGTACTTTCAAATACCGAACATGTTCTTTAAAGTACTATACGTGAGCTTGCTAGTATTGTATGTAATTTAAAGTAAAGTTTTCTACTTAATGAAATTATGAAAGTAATCAAAAGTGACTGAAAGTTAGTTCTTAAAGTACTTTTTAGTGCTTTCAAAAACTAAAGGTGTATTTACGTCTTTCAAAAGTACTTTTTAATACTTTCAAAATCACTTTTTAATAAAGTATAAGCAAAAGTTTTATTAGTACTCTAAAGAGTACTTTTTAGTACTTTAAAAATAACTTTTTATGAAAGTATATACAAAATTTTTATGAGTACTTTAAAAGTTCTATGCAGTAGTTTCAAAAGTACTTTAAGGAAAGTACTTTTGAGTACATTCAAAAGTACTTTAAGGAAAGAATGTGCAAAAGTTTTATGAGTACTTTAAAAGTTCTATTCAATACTTTAAGAAATACTTTTAGTAAAATACTTACAAAAGTTCATTACTTTTAACAGAGCATTTCAGTACTTTCAAAAGTAACAGAGGCGTAAAAGTGTATGTGACAATGCTCGCCAGGAGACACGGTGGAATTGCTTCTCAAGGAGTTGTAAAGCCATTAGAAAGATTCTCATAACATTTGCAGTTCACCAAGTAATCTCTTGTTGGATGTGTTTCAAGAGGGGTTAGAGTGAGCCATAACAGGAATAGAAGATGACACTCCTCTACAAATTTTGGCAACACATTGCTGAGATAGATCTTGCTAGACTTCTTCTGGTATCTTATTTTGAACAATGTCCATTCTTCTACAAAAGAAGACGACAGTCCTCTATAAATTCTGGCAACACATTGCTGAGATAGATCTTACTAGACTTCTTCCGGTATCTTATTTTGAACATTGTCAACCATTCTTGTTCAAGAAGATCTACTTTGGATAAATATTTAGGAAGCTTCCCCTCCATGCTGAGCCCATACTCTAAATGGAGCTCCTCTGTCGTGTGACAAAACCTTGATAGGTTGAGATACTCTTCCATTTGTAGCCTTCCCTATAACACCATAGTGCACTTTCATCAATAATACCTACACCTACATGTGCATGAAATTAAAGTTATTTGAAGAGCAACAAATCAACATTTAGAAGGTAACTTCCATTTTGAGGAGGCATATCTCATCCATTTTGAGGAGGCAAGTAGCTTACATTTTGAAAACGCTTTAGAGGAAGACTTAACTGTTTGGTTGTCATCCAATGCAAACACTTTAGATAAAGACTTGTCATCCAATGCAAACACTTTAGATGAAGACTTAATTGTTTGGTTGTCATCCAATGCAAACACTTTAGATGAAGACTTGTCTATCTAGAAGGGGAAGGGGAAGGGAAATGGAAGATGAGCGTTCACTACTGACTTGCCCATAAAAATGAGGGGAAGGGGGGAGGTGGGGGGGGGGGGGGGGGGAAGAGAGGGGTCCAGAGTTAGAATCAAAAGAGAGAGAGGAGTGAGCTATGTGGCTGGGGGGGGGAGAAGAGAGGGGTCTGTTAGAATCAAAAGAGGAGAGGAGCAAGCTATGTGGTAGGGAGGGGAAACTATATTAAGATTTATGGTACCTCCTACAAGAAGCTAATTAGACTAATGACACACTAAGCACATACTAATAACACATGATGGTGCCTAAGAAAGATCATGATGAGAATATGTAAAACAAAGTGATGATCACTGAGCTAATTAGGTTGCAAGATAGACTAACTTACACTCATAGAGAAGCTTGAGATGTGCTTGTATTTCCATTGCTTGAAAATGACCCCTTTTATATGGGTAGAGTACATCTTTGCTTATTCTATACATGTGGGATAACGCACCTTTCCTATATGGCTTTGTCCTCCCCTGCTCACTCCCTGCCTCTACATGTGCTCTATGGTACCACACTTCTCAACACTTCCCCTTGGTGCCATATCTCTGGACTACTCAAGGTGGTTGGATGTGAGTTACAACAATCATTACACCCCGTGGATGCTCAACTGGCTACTCTTAGGTGGTGGGGTAGATACACACAACAAATAAGATAAAAATGCTAAGATGGGTGTCGACTGCTCATATGGTGACCCCTCTTTTACAACAGATGACTACGGTAGTGGTGGTGTTTTTCCCCTTGCTCTTTAGAAGAGTTGATCTCTAGAGAGATCTCTTCGTACTTAGTGGTCGAAGTAGTCCCCATAAAGTTACCTTTTCGTTTCTTTAATCTACAGTCTTCTTCTTTGTGCCTGAACTTGTTGCAATGATTACACTTTGGCTTATCTTTGAACCTACATTCATTTTGAAAGTGTCCTTTTTGGCCACAATTGTGACACTTCAAATTGCTTTTGTTGAACAATGCATACTCAACAATGTTGGGATTGCTTCCTTTTAATTCTCTCTCCTTCTCCAAAAGTGAGGAGACGCAACTATCAAATGTTGGCTCCAGTAGATTCTTCAAGGTCCTGACAAATGCATTGTATTCCTTTGGCATGCTTTTTAGGATTATTGTAACTGCATCTTTGTCTCCAATCTTAGCATCTATGCCATCTAACGGAGTCATGATGCTTTTCATTTTATCGACAAAGAAAGGCAAAGATTCATTCGAGTTCATTTCTAGACCATAGAACTCAATCTTTAAGTGAATTTCTTTGCCTTAGCTCCAAACACGAGATTCAATGTACTCCATGCATCTTTTGTGTTCCTTAGAGTCAATGTGATGAATAAGACTAGTGTCCAAGTGTAAACCAATAAGTGACAATGCTTGCTCATCTTTTTCAGCCCACCCTTCACTTGGTTCATCTGGCACATTTTCCTTAATGATTTAACACAATTTCTTATGCATTAGAAGGTACTTCCTCTGTGTAGCCCAGGTGTGGAACCCTTCCCCATTGAGCTTCTCTACATGCAAAGTGATGTTTGTTGATGTTGCCATAATGAGAAGGTATGACCAATGAGCTTATGATGCTTCAACTGGTAGTCTATTCTCGTACAACTTGGCAAATGTGGGTGGAAGGTCCTTGGTTCAAATTCTCTCACCTCATACTAAGGGTGTGTTCACATGCAGGTGGGCACATCGGTGCCATCTGCACACCTTAGGCCGTCATTTTTTGATTGTCCTAGTGCTTGCTTCCACCCTCCCCTTCCGTGATCAGGTAATGCTTACCCTTCAAGCTCACAATGTTGCCATGGTCAAAGATTCCAACTCAACTTGGGATGCCTAGTTCTACCAAAGCTGTGCAGGATGTTCACTCCAACCTACCCGAGCGACTAACTTGTGGGGGTTTTTCCCGTGACTTGTCCATTGCCTACAAAGTGGCCACAATATTTGGAAAGGTTGGTGTCCCTTTTTGGTACACTGGGGTGTGTGGGTGAAATTCCCATGTGAGACTAGAAATGAAATAAGACCTCACTTTTTTTAAAAAATCAAGCCTATTTGGAATCCGAAATGAAACGTGTCCAGTAGCTCCAATTGTGGCAATTTCTTATGCCTGTCCATTTCACACAATGCCACACAGCCCCGGGGACATACAAAAACAGAGAACAACTCGCTGCTTACTTATTAAGAGTTCGTATTGGTCAATGGTAATTTGTAAGTAATTAAACAATATTTGAGACTTCCTAAAAGTGGCTGTGGAATGTGGATAAATCCAAATCCAAATAATAAGTTAGCAGCAGGCGATCCTGATTTTCGACTACCGTCAGCATCAAAAAATTTCAACTGATAAAAGCAAAAAAAACATCAGATCTTTCGACAAAGGGTTGCGAATTTTCCTGGCCCGTCAAAAAAATCAACGTTGGAGCCATGAGACCAGACGAAAGATAAGGCAAGACACTTTATGTCATTAGGTAGAGAAGGATTCCAAAGTTGTAATAAACAAAAATGTGAGGTGCAAGACTGGAACATTCTGACACCTCCTCAACTTCATGAAAGTAGCCAATTTTAGCCAAACCGATACCAACAACGACAGGGAGCGATGTATGTGGTGTTCCTTGTCTGTTGCCAGAAAAGGATCAAACTCACTTGTCGATATCAAATGCATTATTATTATTAGAACCCATGAAAAGAATTTAATTGAGACGATGGGGAGTACTGCTTGTTGGGCATCCCTTCTTAGCTTGCAACAAGCTCGGCATTGCTGTGTTTTTATGGCAGCCCATTGAGACGGCGGGCTGCGTGCAGCTTCCGATCATGGTTATTGGCCAGCTATAAGTAGGTGCGATGGGGAGCAATTATGGGAGATGGACTTTACAACAGAGGCAAGGGTAGAGCCATAGCCATGATAGATACATTGTACAGTAAGAGGCTGGTGCAGGGAGGAGCAGCAGGCTGCAGAGAAGGCCAAATTACAGGGATCATGAGGAGGGTGTGTGGCGCAAGGCAGATATTGTTTCACTTGATGATGGGGTGGAGACCTCCATGATGATGGGGTGGGGGAGTCCTGGACATGAGGGGCTGCGAGATCTTGGTGTGCTCCTCCAAGGGGTGTTTGACCTCGAGGAGCAGAGCCGCCACGTCCTTCATAGTTGGGCGGTCGGGCGGACTGCGGTTGACGCAGAGGAGAGCCACCCCGAGCGCCTGCTCCATCTCCTGTATGAAAGGATCCGGCATCCCTCTCAGCCGGGGATCCAGAATCTCGAGCGTTGGTTGGTAGCTCCTCTTCATCATCTTCACCCACTCCACGATGTGCAGCCCGTCGCTTGTGCTCGGCTCCACCGCCCTCCTGCCGGTGATCACCTCCAGAAGCACGATGCCGTAGCTGTACACATCGCTCTTCTCCGTTATCTTCAGGGTGTAACCGTACTCTGCAGACGAAAAAAAACAAAGGAAACCAAGACCTCATCATTAGCACATTATACAACTTCACTCTTATCAAGACAGAATTAAACCAACTTCATTATCATTAAAACATCCTCATGATTAAATAAAACGAACTTCAGTAATACTAAAACATCCACAAGATTAAATTGAACAACACATATTCGACCCAATTTATTGATCCTGCTTCTTACCCGGTGCAATGTACCCATACGATCCCGCAACCTTGGACATGTTGTCCTTGCGTTCCGTGGCTTCCACCAGCTTGGCAAGCCCGAAATCTGCCAGAAAAGGCTGAAACCTCGAGTCCAGAAGGATGTTGTTGGTCTTGACATCTCGATGTAGGATGGCTGGCACACAATCGTGATGTAGGTAAGCCAGCCCGTGTGCTGCCCCTAAAATGATGTTGTACCTCATCTCCCAATCCACCGTTCCCCGCTTCTCGAACAGCAGATCTGCCAGGCTGCCGTTGGGCATGTAATCATATAGCAGAAGCTTCTCCGTGCGGTTAGTGCAGTAGCCCAGCAACCTCACTATGTTCCGATGCCGAATGTGCCCCAGAGTCTCGATCTCTGAGGCAAAGGAATCGTGCTGCTGCAAATCATCCTTCTTGCCTGACCACAGCTTCTTCACTGCTATGAAGTTTTCACCGGGTATCTCCACCTTGTACACCAGCCCGGAGCAACCTCTGCCAATGACGTTGCGATCAACCAGCCCGTCAAGCACGTCATCTGCCGAGAGATTCAGTTTGCAAAAGTAGGTCACGCTCCACGGCCAGGGGCTATCCACCTCTTCCAAGTCCAGCTCTTGAGACGCTTTGCGCATCCTGTAAACCAGCAAGAGAGCGATGAGGAAGAAAATGGCGGCAGTTCCAGAGGTGAGGAGGCAAACGATGAGAGAGGTGGTTCCGCTGGGTTTGCTCGGATGCGGCAGAGAAGAGCAAGAGTTGATAGAGGACGCGCAAAGGCCCGGATTGCCCAAGATAGCACTGGGCGGAAGCGTTCTGAAGAAGGGTGTATCTGGAAGGAGGCCAGTGAAGTAATTGCAGGAGACATTGAGAGACGTGAGGCTCTCCATGGAGCTAAGCGCTTCCAGGCTGCCGGAGAGGCCGTTGTGAGAGAGATCCAGAGACTGCAGTTGGGTGAGCCCTCCTAGCTCGGGAGGGATGTTCCCTGTGAGATTGTTCCAGCTCAAATCAAGGGTGATATCCAAGCTAGTGATGTTCCCAAGCTCTGCGGGGATTGGCCCGCTGAGCCTATTGTGGCTCAAATCTAGCAGCGTCAGCTTCAAACAAAACTGGAGATCGATGGGAATGCTTCCAGCGAAGCCGTTACCACTCAAGACGAGCTTGTTGAGCACCCTCAAACCACCAATCTCTGGAGGAATGGAGCCTGTAAGCTGGTTTGACCCAAGGTCCAGCTGCTGAAGGTTGCTCAAGGATCCCAACTCAGAGGGCAGGCTACCGTTGAGCTTATTAGAGTGAGCATCAAGAAGCTGCAAGGAGGAGAGGTGGCTTATCTCCACAGGAATAGGCCCTTCGAACTGGTTGTTGTAGAGATCCAGAAATACCAGATCCTGAAGCTGACCCAGCTCCTTAGGGAGGCTACCGCTAAGCGCATTGATCGGCAGGCGTAGACGGATGAGTGATTTGCAGTTGCCCACTTCCGGGGGCAATGGACCTGTGAGGTTATTAGATAAGAGGATGAGCTTCACCAGATTTTGAAGGCCAAAAACTTCCGCTGGGATGGATCCGGTGAGCTTGTTGTATGAGAAATCCACGGCTTGGAGAGCCGAGCAACCACCCAGGCTCGACGGAATGGGCCCTGTGAAGCTGTTTTTCCACAAGAACAATGTCTGCAGTTGAGATAAGCGGCCAAGGGAAGCGGGTATCCAACCTGAAAGCTCGTTGTTGTCAAGCTGTAAGTCGTTGAGGCTGCCGCAGTTTGCAAGCTCGGAAGGCACGTTCCCATTGAGAAAGTTCACGCTGAACTGCAGCTGCTGCAAGGACGTAAGGTTGCCAATCTCTTTGGGAATGGGACCTGAGAGTGAGTTGGTGGATAAATCTAACACCTGCAGGGCCGAGCATTTCCCAATCTCTTGTGGAATCGGCCCTTGTAATGAATTGCCCCAGAGCAGCAGCTCACTGAGTTGCTGGAGCTTGCCGATTTCAGGAGGAATGGCTCCGCTTAGGTTGTTCATGTGCAGAAACAAGGACTGCAGGCTCGAGCAATTGCCAAGCTCAGGCGGTATGGCACCAGACAGCTTAGTGTTGTAGAGCGATAGCACTTGTAGATTGATGAGAGAACCAAAAGAAGGGGGGATGCCGCCCGAAATGTCTGTTGCTGCCGCCCCGATCTGCGTGAGGTTCCTGCAATTACCTAGCTGCGGAGGTAAAACGCCGGTGAGGCCGGAGTTGCCACCCAAGCGAAGAGTTTCCAAACTGGCCAGGTTTCCTAGCTGAGGGGGAAGGGAGCCCGTGAGATTGTTGTCGTGCAGCCACAATATACGAAGAACCGAGCAGTTGCCGAGACTGGGCGGAATGCTTCCGCCCAAGTTATTGGAGTGGAGGAGGAGTTCCTGCAGGCGGAGGAGGCGGCCCAAATCCCGCGGAATCGGTCCGTCCAACGCGTTGGTGCTGAGGTCCAGCGTCTCCAGCATGGCGGCATTGGCCAACTCACGCGGGATTGTGCCGCTAATGTTGGTGAAGGAGAGGTTGAGGACGCGGAGCTCCGAGAGGTTGCCCAGCTCAGGGGGCAATGAACCGTGCAGGAAGACAGACAGCGACACTTCCACAACGCGCTGGCCACCCACGGCTGTGGAGGGCGAGGAGCATGTGACGCCGAACCAAGCGCAGGGGGTGCCGTCGGAGGGGTTCCATTGGACCTTAGCATCGGGGTTCTGCATGGTGCGGTGGAAAGCCAGAAGGGCTTGTCCGTCGGGAGAGAGGGCGTTCGCTGGCTGATCCAGAAGGAGGAGGAGGAGGAGGGGGGCGAGGACGCATAGTAGTGTGAGAGAGACTGTTGCGGCTGCGGCGGAATGACGCAACACAAGAGTCATTGCTGGGAGGAGGGGGAGGCGAGGTGCTTCATTCGAGAGAGAGGGAATGGGCGACGAAAAGACCGGGGTTTTGAGGTATGATGAAGGCGTGCGGCAGCTGTTCACTTTCTACTGCGGTAGCAGGGCAGAGTGAGTGAGACCTGTCGAAGACCTATTATTCGGAGTCTCGGACGTCTGCATGGCACGTACTGCTAATAATATTGCTCTGCTGCGCTGAGGCCATTTGTTCATGGGACCCAAACGTCTTTTTGCGTGGTCACTGGTGGTGGTGGTGGTGGTGGGGGCAGGCGGTCCCGAGCTACTCCTCATGGACCTGGGTTGGCACGTGCTGGCATGTTTGCTCTCTTACCTGGACACGTGAAAAAGAGAGAGACTCTCTTTGCTTTGAAAATTGCCGTCGTGGAAACGGAGTAGTCTAAATTAACCTCTACCGGGTACCAGACATGTTCACGCCTCATGTGGCTGTGGGCGGTGGAATCACAATAGAGGGGGAGGGGCGGGGCCGCAGGGGGCGGAGAAAAGGAAGAAGGGAAGAAAACAAAAAGAAACTGCTTTAATCCGCCGCCTCTCGCCAGCGCCAAAGTGGGCCACAGCGCCCGATCGTGACTCGCCAACGATCTAATCTCATCTCATACGTGCTTTTTTATTCCTTTATTTTTCTCACTCATCCTCCTAGCTTTTTTTCTCCCCTTTTCTCTGTAAAGCAGCCCGCGTCCATCACGCCCCCGCCCCGCTCCTCTACCCCGCCTTTCTTTTTTGTCTGCCGCACTAGACTAGTAGGCGCTCCACCTTTCCCTTTTTCACGATTCTCTCTTCTTCTGCTGCATCCTTTAATAATATCCGTCCAGCGCCGGCGGGGCCACTGGATCCTCGTCGCGACCCGCCCTTCCCCTTGGCCCCTTCCCCACCCACTTCCACATTCTGCAGCCCCGCCACAATGAGACTTTCGTGTACTTCCACCTTATCTAATATATTCCACTTATTTATTTCTTAAACCTTAAACCTACTAGACTTAATATATATTTGTCCAACTTTCCCTTTCACATGCCTTTTCCAAAAGAGAAAGGATCCTTGATGATGCTACTTTGCTTGGTACCTTTCTCTCTAATTTTGTTAGGCATGTTAGCCACATGAGGGGACCTAAGTACCCCATGATGGATAGCTACAACTAAAATACCCCCATGTGAAGGTAGCACATCTAGAGCTCAAATCCCCCCCCCCCCCCCCCCATGTGATGATACACATCTCTTGAGAGCTCTCTCACATCCACCTCCAAACGTTCTCATGTTCTTTTACATTGTCTTTCAAAAGTAGCTCACTTTTAAAAGATCAAAACATTGTCCTTCTTTACTTTTTGCATACTACTCACCTTTCTAACCATGTCTAAACTTCTCTTCTCTTTTTTGGAATCTATTAATGTCTTAACTATCTTGGTCCCCTCAATTTGTGATCACAAGGAGAATTTGATTGGGGAACGACATTGCAAGCTCAAAATTAACACATGCAAAAGGAATCAAGAAATCCTAGAGATTTCCAACATCACTTCATCACTTAATGTCTTTTCTAATAGAATATGGTCAAGAAATCCTAGATAATTTCCAACATAGCTTCATCACTCAGTGTCCTTTGAAATAGAATATGTTGAATCCAACCCCTTTGTTAGTTGTACAAAAGCATGCCTTAAACTACTCAAGCTTTACATCTCAATAAGAGCTCTTTGCATTGTTTAAAATAAAAAATTCAAAGAGCTTAGATAGTTCTTTGTTTCATGGTATTATTCAAGCTCCAAGAGAAAAGACCAATTCTAGCTTCATGTGAGGTGCCCTAACGGTCAAACCTAAAGATTTTTCATGTAGCTTGCATAACTCTTGTGAACATGGGTCCACCAAGGTATGGTCACCGCAAATGATTTATATATAGAACATTTATTGCTTTCTTTTTCTTTCAAAATACTATACTTTTCCTTAAAGAGCGTGCTCCCCACTAAAAGATGTATTCTACCAAAAGAATAAGAACATCTAATCTATTATTCTCACCCTACAGCAACGTAATATACTCCCTTCTCTTATATCACATCAAAATGGTAGACAGGGATAAAGATTCCACAAAATTTGACACATTTGGGCCTCTCGTGCATTTTGAAAAATCACAACACTTTCATCACGGCTAGCTTCTATGTGTTCTCGTGGACGAGTCATTTTAATTAAACTACTTCCTATTGTTATCTCTATATGAAATCCTCAAAACATCTCAACTCTATCATTTTAATGAAACTACTTTCATCATGGTTGGCTTCTATGTGTTGGGGACAAGTCATTTTAGTTAAGCTTAAACTACTTCCTATTGTTATCTCTATATGCAATCCTCATAACATCTCAACTCTATCATTTTATAATTTAAATGTGTTCTATAATTAATGTTCCCATGATTTTTAACCCTTTTTCTCTTATGGACCACCAAATATTATCTATAATGTGTACATGATAATCGTTTCATAGATTACATGTTAATAATGATGTGCTCACTAATTTATCTATCTTTCTCATGTTAATAATGATGTATACCCTAGTTTATCTATCTTTCTCATGTCATAGCATCATGGAATTTCTCTACTAGGATTTCATTGTTAGCATGCTTAAGCTAAGATCCTAACCTCCATTATTTGTGTGTTTGAAATTAACATCTACAATTTCTCACAAACCATAAATATACACTCTCATTGTATCAACATAATACCTTTCTACGAATGGATGCTTATGATCAAAAAAGGAAAATGGTTATCCCACTATTCCATGAAAGAAAAACATTTCTTTCGATGAGTTTTACAAATCTAAAGAATTTACTTCAAAACACTATCTTATACATCTAATTGTCCTGAAAAAAATAGTGTGTCAAATATTTAAAGACCACTAATTTTATAAACACTCTATTAGAAATTTACGCTATTAATTACAATTGATAAGGTTTATTTTCTCTCCATGAAAATATCATAAAGCTACCCTAAATCAATATCCTTTGCTTTTATAAGGGTTACTTGTATTGTTGCCTTATCTTCTTGATTTCTTTCATGCCAAAAAACCATCCTATAGACAAGTATCTAAAAGCTAATATATTACAAAATATAAAAATGATAGTTTTTCCCCTATGGAAGTATCAAAAAATTATCCTAAATAAGCCATTACAATTCTTATTTGAAAGGGTTGATTTATTCAACATTATTAATGGCAAAAAGTGTGGATGCATGATGATAAGGGTGATCACTTTCATTCACTCTCAAGGGAAATAGCACATCCACCCCATAAGCCGATAGTAAAAGCCATGGGTGGGTACCTCAATCGAGATATTTAGAGAACTCATAGCATGATGCATGTCCCCTGAGAGCCAAAAGCCCAATATCTTGATTGAGATCCCAAGCATCGCCATGCCAACAACCTCAAGAATGATCATGTATCTTGATCAAGATCCATGTCACTACCACATGTCACTGTCATTTCGGGATCTCGATCAAGATAGCTAGTTGATTGGGATCCATGTCAATTCCACAAGGGATCACAGTCTCAACATATGCATAGTCTTTGTTTGGATCTAGATCGACCATGTATTATAATGTCATGCATGTAATGCACCCATGCCCCTTATGACATCGACCATGTATCTCGACCGAGAGATACCCATATGTGATCCTAGCTGTTTATGCATCTCGATCAAGATACACAGATGTGATCTTTATTACCCACATATCTCAAATAAGATATGGAAATGTGATCTCCACCGTCCAAATATCTTGATCAAGATATCTCGATATGATCTTAGCCGTCCATGTATCTCAATCGGACCATAATCCAAAAATTTCTAAAAATCTAGACCCTTAGGCTAAGGTCCTTTATACTTATTTTCAATTAATTCCAATTGCACATTGGAAAGTTCTTTTTGAATTTCTGTTTCAGGGAAAACCATTTTAGACACTAGGAGGATTTTTATATCCAAAAATATCTCAATTTTAGATTATCTCTCTCTAGATATTTTCTCTCTCTAGATCAAAACAGGGTAAAACAGAATCTTTCTTTTATTTCAAAGAGGGGAATAATAACAAGATCAGAAGGGGAGGTTCTTACACCTATACACCTCAAAAGCTGGAGGGAGGAATCTTACATCCTACCCCACATAAAAAAACGCGGGATTTCCTCATCTCGTAGGTGGAGTTTGATCTCTTTCATCTTCTTCTTCTTGTTCAATCACTTCCAGCATTACTGCCTTGGAGGTGGACGGCCAATTTGGGGACATCTCTATTTGACTTCTTCTATTCTGAGAGGCGGAGGCCTTGCATTACTTTGGATTAAAACTTCGGTTGGTTAGAGGGTCTACCTTTGGGATTTCTCTGATTTTGGCGGGAAAGAAACCTGATTACTCTGGAAGGAAGGAGCTGGAGTCTGGAATCTTGATCCCTGATTTTCCCACCCTGAAAACCTTGTTCCAAAAGGAGTTGGGCAATCCATTCTGCGATGTCCAAATCCTTGATAGTTATAGCATTTCACTCCCTAAAACTACTCGTAAATCTGGGTGTTTATTTTGCCAACCCTAAAACTTGTGATAGGCAGTAAAGGCACTAATTTATGTTACTAGAGTAAAAGAAGAAGAGACTTTATGATTGGCACAACAACGATTAGTAGCCCAGGTACCTCAATCTACCCAAAACCAGTCCCAAGGTAGGAGTACACAGGTAAACCTGAATAGCCAAGACATGAGTGATGGCGTTGCACATGAGATTGGAAGACAAAGAAAGAGCACCACAGCTTGCCTCCCTACTGCAAAATATCGATTTTACCAACAATTCTTGTTGGAGACTGTAGAGGGCCTTGACGAGCTACTCAACTAACCACCAACTAGGCTGGAGACAGAATCAGGGACCAATGCAATATGGGAGCAGGAGCAGAATTTGTGGTGATTCCATCTACTAACAACACATATGATCCATGACCGCAACAATGCACTGTGGAAGCAAGGCAAAGATTCATCAGCACAAGTGCAAAAGTTATAGGACAACCTGGAAGCAGCAGAGATAACCCACAAGGAAGTCATTTTGAAGAGTTTGAAGGCTACAAAAGAGCAGAAAAAAAGGTATAACTCGTTGGAGAATAATAACTTTGTGTTGAGCTAGACAATAGTACAGAAGATCAAAGAGAATGCAGAGCTTAACGCCAAGCTGGAACAAGCAAAAGAACAATTCTAGAAAGAAGTAAACTACACAAAAGAAATCACAACACTGCATGCGCAACAAATATAGGTCTTTCGGGACAATGCTAGGACCAAAGAAGCCACATTGCAAGATCAGATTACACAACTAATAGCATTTCTCAAAGCAGAGGAAGAGAAGACACTACATCTGCAATAGGAAAGATAATAAACCAACAAGGCACATGTTGAAAAGATCAAAGGTCTCAATGATACAATAGCTGCATGCCAGGCCGAAGCACACAGAGGTGAGTTGGCACACAAGGAAACATTGACACAACTCACGGAACAACTTCAAGGCACCGAGAGGTTAGCAGCACAATGACTACAACAGATCACCGAGGCTCAGGCAAAGGAAGAAACAGCTAGGTGAGCCCAAGAGACGAAGCCACCCAAAGATTTGAAGAACTGGATGCGACACCGATGGTCAAAGAAACTGCAATATCAAATCTCATGAACAACACTAAATCCCACATGCAAGCATTGGAATGCCAGCTCGCCATACAAGAAAGAAGTCAGCGCCATAACCCAATGAAGACCTTCGTCTACTCCTTGAGCAAGCCTTCGAGTTGGGACAGTTGCCAGTAACTCCTCGTGCCCCTCCTCACACTCTCTCTTTGTTTTTGTCTACACTAACCCTCACTTTACTTCAATATGACATAAATCTAGCTGATGATATACGCCTAGGGGAACTGACCCTAATCAAGCAAAATACAAAAAGAGATGCTGATCCCACCGTAATCATGGAAATTTTATGGGGTGATTTAGTATTGACTAACCCTCAGGATATCTTTTTCTATCCCCTACATCCTATCGTCTAAACCTTCGTAGTTGGTGTCGCGTGCTCCAAAACTCAGAAATTCTGGACAATAGTGTCCAAAAATTAGACCTATTTGTCCCCAGATGACATTCTAGAGACGCCCGCCAACTACGAAGTCGTTTAGCACATAGCTACCAGTGGATCATAAGTCATAGCTAATTAGAGGTCTATAACACTCACCAACATTTAAACCTCTATAAGTCCACTCTCTATCACCCTTATGGCATTCTAAAACTCTACAGTAATATTTACAAACATTTAGAAGCCATGCTGACAACTGTACAATACAATTTTGATGCTACCCATATAGAGTATCCAACTATAAACGAAGAGGAAATTCCAGACTTACAGGAATTTATTAAGTCTCATAAGCCTAGTCACCCGCCACCTAGCACAGGATAGGGTCAAGAAGAAAACTCTTCTTCATTTTCAAAATCCACTTACCCTGTATATGCTAATGTTGCTAGTAAGCTACTTAACCCATATCCTAGCTCGAAACCTACTAACACCTCTCATGCAGAATGCATTTTCTCATCTTTTTATCCTCCTGAGATAGATTTTCCCACTAACACTCTCGCCCCCGAGGAGGTACTGGCACCTACCCCATCTCCAACAAGGCACGCTCAAGAGGTAAGACAAATTGTACCGCAAGATAATCTTCAACCGTTTACTAATGAAACAGTATTGGATTCTTTGTCAGCTGCTGCTGCTGCAGAATACGAGGGACTCATAAGAGCAGGAAATCCTCTTTTTGAAGCCCAAACTAATGTTCAAGGTACTAATGCAGATTATTCCCTTTGAGCCTACACAACGGGATCATGCCTGCAAAAACAAAGCATTGTCAGATGTCACTCCAACAAAGCAACATAATGTACCATACTCTCTCCGCGCCCCATGACCTGATCTCTCGAAGAACTTCTTCCATTGGCGGGAGAGGGCACCTTATGGGCAAATGTGGCCAAGCACACAAAGCTCGCCAACCCACAATTAGCTGATGTACTAGAGATCGGAATAGTAACATTTATGATCACCTATACTACTGTTTTCGCAGGTGGCGAAAAGCAAACCCCGTGCACACAAGAGGCATCTATGCCACAATCGTAACTACTTGACGAGCACCCCCACCTGGAGGATTTTTGAATTCAACCCGAATGGAGGAAGGAGTACCTAGTGATTCCAGAATACAGCTAGGTGTACATGACCGTGCCACCCACATTGCAGGTCGATCCATTGTACATGCCAATTAAAAGGCGATGGACGTCGCTAGAGTTTCACGAAGCCAAAAGATGTGATTCTCATGTGTGTTACAACTTCCCAATCTTTGTACCAGCAACTTTGGCCACTTACAGGAATAAAGACAGTAAATATAGACATGGATCTGGGCATGGCGCAACATCCCCAATCACACCATTATAGCTAGTGTCAGACTTTTTAAGTTAGTGGTGGTCCTCATAGACCAACCAAAGGAACATTATGATGGTCATGAGGCAGAAAACTTGAGGTTCGACATGAACCAAGGCTAATCAGATAGAGGGATCATGCTTTATTACCACCATCTTCATTGTCTTCTAGGATACTTGCATATCACTCTTGAAGATATGGTGGATACTGGATTTTGGAGATCCCTTTCAGCTTTTAGACGTACACTTAAAAAGCTCCAATTCAAAAGAAATTTTTACCGACATGAGTTCGGTGACCAGGTCTTCCGACCTAGGTAACAGGTTCTGAGAACAAAACCTACATCAAGAAGGGGGGGATGTTAATCCCATTTTGGATTAATAAACATGATCCTCAATTGAGGAAATTAATAAGTGTCATGAAATGGCACGATAAAAGTTGTTTATTATGAGATATTGGCCACCCAAGGCCTCGTAAGTGAGTTTTGGGCGCCCAAGTGTGCATAAGGGCCAAATGTATATAAGGAATTTTCTCATAATGAAAAGACACAATCCCCTTTGTGCTATTGAGAGCTCTCCCTTGTGTCTTGAGAGAGATTGAATCAAGAAAAGCATGGTTTTAAGAGAAAACCACAAAATAAAATGCTTCCTAAGCATGAGGGAGGTTGGGAAGAAGAATAACATTAAAAAGAGAGCATAAACAACATTGTTTAGGCTTACCCTTGGTTTGCTTAATTATTTATCTTGCAAAAATGGTGTAGCCTTCATGGAAGAGGCTTGGCCACTAAGGGGAATGGACAAGGCTTTTACCATTGAAATCCTTCATTGGGTTAAGGCCATGATCACACAATTTTTCCACCACATGTCAATACTAATAACCCTCATGTTGATGCACCATCAAAAAAGAGAAGACCTCGACACCATCACAAGGCCATGATCACTCAAAATTTCCACCACCTGTCAATACCTCCTAATGATGCACCACCATAGTAGATAATTACTACACTTACACCAGAAGCACAAGGATCATCCAAAGTATTGAGTATGTCACAAGAACCTCTCCTACTTCTTTTAAGTTTCTCTAACCCTCTTAAGTCCTTAAATCTTATCCAAATATGGGCTTAGATGATAATACCTCACAACCCTTTTCAAGATAAGGACATGTGTTAACCCATTTATGGGATTAATAGAAACCCCAACACCAACAAGCAAAGATAGAGCAAGGATGACAAATAAACATAATGAAGAATTGAGCTATGAAGTGATAGTGGCCATTTCAACTACTTGGATGGCCAAGCCCCGTTTGTGAGTTTATTTTTGTAAATTCATCCCAAATATGGGAATTAAATCATTTGGTACACATACACATTTTTAAAGTGAACTCTACAAGAACAGACTTCTATTTGCTAACACTTACACATAGGAATTATCTCCACTTTCCTTCTTGTTTTCACAATACTCTTTATTATGGTATGTTCTTGATTCTTTGTAGGCTCCATGGAGATTGGGATGTATCTACCTCTCATTTGAGCGCTTCTTTATAGAACTCAATCATGTGGTTGCCTTCTACAAAGTGGTGGAGAAATATATGGACAAGGCTTTGACCATTGAAATCCTTCATTGGGGTTAAGGAGATCTTTATTTTGTTGTCTACATTTGGACTTCATGGATTAGGGAGACCTAGAGATAATTAAAGGTATCAAGGCGCACAAATACCTATGTCTAGATGATCTCGTTGTTGGATGAAGTTGGTATTTTCTACAAGGAGATCCTTCATTATTGGGGTTAAGGAGATCTTTATTTTGTTGTCTACATTTGGACTTTAGGGATTAGGGATCTCAAGAGATAAATTCAAGGTATCAAGGCACACAAAAAATACCTCCCTCACTTCAATACCTATGTCTAGATGATCTCGTCATTCGACGAAGTTGGTATTTTCTACAAGTATGACTAAAACTATGTGGATAAACTTTGATAACTAGGATTCACCTAATTTATCAAGAGGATAAAGTTATGTCATGATTACTATCCTAGAAAGGGAGTGCATGTGCATGAGCAGTAGGGTATCCTTGCTCCAAGCCGCCCACTAGCCCTGCCCAATCCAACCCATCAATCCTACTAAGGTCCAACCCACCTACCCAAACAATAGTTGTTGATGCTTGTCACATCTAGTGCACTCCATTCCCAACAGCTGCACTTGTCACAATTGGTGCACTCCATTCCAACTCCACCAACCCAATTCAAGGCTCCTCTTGTAGCTTGCTTACCACCATGTCTTCAGTTGTCTGCCCATTATCACCATTCAACACCACACAGCTGAGTAAAAGGGAAAATTAAACCTTTTCCCTCAAGGTTTCTCTTTTTTTCATACATAATTTCAAAGTGAAAAGTTCATGTGGGAAGATGTTAATCTTTGTAGCCTGTTTTACTTCACGATGCTTGGACTATGGGATTGACCCAATCAGGGAGCATCGCCGTTAGGGGCCGCTTTTGGCAACACCAAGAAAGATCTTTGCCACTCATTCAAATGAAATAACCACAGATACTTGCGAGAGAAAATCACATTGTAAAAAGAATTAATCACAAACTTGAAGATCGAGCCACAACCTTGGAGAATTAATTAGGAGAGACCCCACTCAAAGAGTAATTTTTTGCCCCCCTCTCTCTCTCTCTCTCTCTCTCTTATCTCTTTCTCTCTCCCTCTCTATCTTTCTCCCTCACTCCCTCTCTATCTTTCTCATCTCTCTCTCTCTCTCTCTCTCTCTCTCTCCATTTGTAATTCTCTAATATCTCTCTCTCACTCTTTTACTATGTTTGCTTTTATTATTTCTTTGCATGTGCTAGCATGTGTTTTCGTCTCAAATGCTATTTTTGCCTTCCGTATACATCTCTCTCTCTCTCTCTCTCTCTCTCTCTCTCTCTCTCTCTATGCCTTTCGTTTTGACCTTTTGTAGATGTTAAAATAATTTCCTTTATTTTTCTCCCTCTCACACATACGCATGCTCACGTATCTTAAGAATGATTATTGGGTTTACTAGTTCATGGATTTCCTAAATATGCTCTCTTTTCTCCTTTTTAAATAACTATACTTGATGTGAACTAGAATCAATTGTGTCTCTCTCTCTCTCACACACACACACATACACATTCATTTTCTAAGAAATCCCACACTTTATAACGGTGTGAGGAGCATTTTGGTGATGCCTGCATGTGGGATCAGAGCCTAAATATGATCATAGGATGCTTATATGTGAAGATGTAGGGGGATGTGAGAGTGTATGTAAGATGGTGTTAGGGGTGTCCCATGATTGATCATGCACATAATGATGAAGCATTGCTACCATGAATATGTGGTAGTCCACTTGGCGTTAGGAAGAGGAGTCCTCAATCGTGGAAGAGCAAAAGAGAAGTCTTAGTTGAGAATGGCAGTTGGTGAAGTTTCTAATTTAGAGTGCATGCATCTCTAGAGAGGAGGGGAGGAAAAACGACGAGTTTTTACAGGATGGAGAGCTTGGACCTTGGGATGATCATCAAGCTAAAGCAGAGGTGAATTAGTCAGAGGAGGCCTGTACCAGGAGATGTGGGAAAAGCTACAGAAGGAGAGATTGGACTTTTGGATGATTAAGATATTGAATACATGGTGGAATCAAAAATTCAGAGGAGATCAGAGACTATGGGAGAAGATGAAGAAGGATTTGATCAATTTGAATCTTAGGATCAAAGGTCAGAGAAGCTAGGGGCCAATTGGGATTTGGCTTGTCTGAGGACCTTTGACAGGATAGTTGTTGGAACATGACTTCCTCCTCACAGGTTCAATTGTGGTTGAAGTTGGTCTCAGCTAAGTATTTGGGGCTTCTTGCTGGGAATTCATCATTAGATGCTTCTTCTCTTATGTTTACCCGAAATAAATCAAAGTTAGGTGTGTTGGAACTGCTACAGTATTTATCCTGTTCATAAAAATCAAAGGGAACATGTTTCTGAATCTGTATATAACAAAGTGTAGTTTGGATGTTTAAAGCTTCTTGTATCTGATGATCAAAATTTTAGCAGATGCAACCTAATTGCTAAGCCTGAATTTTGGAGCTTATGTGTGATCTGATCTAGAAGAACCAGCTTCTAATCGTACAGGTTTGATGGCTTGAGTTTGATTGAGGTCTCAGAGATTGAGCACTGGTTTGCTAACATGGAGTGGGTTTATGATTTGTATAAATCGCTTGGAAAGTTTCATCTGTGAATGGGGAATTTTAGCTCAATTGTTCCTCGTTTAAGTCTGATAGAGCCAGATGGGAGCTTTAAGAGCTTACTGGGAGGACTGTGCATATCAAAGAGGCACAAGGAGCATTAGTGGTAAATTCCTTAGGTTGTAAAGGTTGATTACCTTTGATCCTATACCAGCCCTCTATTCAAGTCCAAAACTATCATCATAGGGCTTTTTTGAGGTTTAAGGAGGATTAAAGTCCATTGATCTAGAGGATTAGTGAAGTGTAAGGGACTGCATCCATCCCTTCAAGGGCATAACAACACTTGGTTTGAATTTTTGTTTGATCATCAGAGGATCAGAGGAGATTTTTTGGGTTCTTAGGTGCTTTGGAGCAGGTGATTTGGGATCCCCAGTTCTTGCATCTCTATATCTCACCCTTGTGTGGTGTCTGTGGTGTTATAGAGGCCTCACCCAGAACCCTCACAACGGGCTTAGTTGTATGTGGTGTTCCCCTCCACAAGCACTACTAGCAACTCGTTGCATAATATACTACTGTGGAACAAGCACCATGAAATTTTAATTTGGCCCACTTGTGAAGGTGGACTTTTTGTTTTATCTTTATCTAATCCATAGGGTGAATGCCTTATTTCAACTTACACGCTTCTAGCTTCATAGTGGCTAAATAAATAAGTTTGCAATATGGCAACTTTTTTTAAGAATCAAATTATCAACACATGATGAAAATATTACTAGCTAGATAGGTTATCTTTTTATAAATAAAGAAAATGATGAAGGGAGTTGTAGGTGTTTGAGAAAATTAATTTTACAAACCATAAAGCGGTATGTAGACAAAATTTGCGTTGTAACTGTAGATGTTCAAGATAAGAATGAAGATCAAATTCATGGTAAAGGAGAAGTACACAACTCACACCCATATTGTGTATGAAACCCATCACTGTGATTTGTACAGTTTGAAAGGGGAAGAGGAGGAGGAATTAAAGGGGATGTAGATAAGCAGGAAAAGGAAGAGAGGTGGTTGAGGACAACAAACCAGCCAACAATGCTCATGTTGCCAAGTTTAAGAGCATTAGAAACTACCCAACAATGCTCATGTTGTCAAGTTTAAGAGCATTAGAAACTAACACAATTTTCATAGTTCTCGTCTATAAGAACAAACGTATTCCATTTTAACACTATTGAGCCACAAAGGTGGCTTACTGTAGATTTTTTGCTTTGGAAAAAAAAAAGTTAAATCGACTTAAAATTCCTTGAAACTACTTGAGAGTGCTTGGTAAGCATGCATCTACCTATGTTAAGAATTTTTAAAAAAATCATAAACATAGTAAATTTATGATTTTTGAAAATAGTAAAATTATCATAAACGTAATGTAATAGCCTTATCTTTAAGGAGACGTGTAGTAAAAATTGTGCCTTGTAGTGTGCTTAAATTTTCTTTAAGGCACTTGAGAATTTCTTTATTGGGAAAGTCTTTGAAACAATATATGTGAAGAGAGAATTTTTTTAGAAAAGTCACTAAACGCCATAAAAGTACCCTTTCTTTACAAGACTAGTGTTAAGCTTCAGAAATATCCCAACAGACAGCCTATTGAAATGTTTTGATCTCTCCTTCTCAAAACCTTGGCTTTGTGTGTGGTAATCAAAAAGGGATATCATTAGGCAAATCAAACAACAAAACTCACACCCCACCTTGGATATTCAAATTTGACATGCCCTCGGACCCAATTGCACCTCTCAAATGACGAGCACCTGCTTGGATGGCAGGGGTACAAACTGCATGCTGTCAAAAAGGTGAAGCAATGCAAAACCAAACCTCTCTAGTGTATAGTGTAGCACTTGGGATCCATTTTGCCCCACCTTGTCGAACAATGTCATTGGCAAGCGGGTCCTTAAAAGCGTAGTAAGAAGATGTGGTCATCCCTACTAGCAAACCAAAATTCAGCCATGCATAATTTGAAAGCTTGCTCGTGTTTCCTCTAGGCCTACAACACAGGTCGAGCGTGCGGGAGAGAGAGAGAGAGAGAGAGAGAGAGAGAGAGAGAGACGTTGACAATGACATCGATGATAGCTCAACATCCACTGGCAGCCAAAAATTATAATCTATGAGTCCAATTTGCTCTCAATACATCCTTCAGGGACAGGGTCCCATACATTAGTTGAGTTTTGAGTGTCCATGGGGCTAGAAAATGACCATACAAAAAAAGGTGGGAAATTAAAAACCACAGACCACAACACATCCCTCTCCATCAACTGCCCATTTCCATTCTTTCTTATGTCTGTGTCTCTGTGCACATGTCCCGGCCCCGCGCGGGGGGGGGGGGGGGGGGGGGGGGGGTCGTACATCTTTGCTTCCCCATTGGAGCTATTCCATGCATCATGCTAACTTCTTTTGGGGTATATGGCTTTAGTCCTTGAAATGGTCTAGAAAAGTCAGTTATTAATTACTTAATTCAGTTATTAATTACATCCTACCTAAGTATCCCGAAGGCCTAGCTAGCTTTTTCTCTTGCCCTAGAATGCATATCTTTGTATGCACTGATGATTATGAAAGGTAAAAATGCAGGCTCGATATCTGCTTGTTGAAATTTGGGTTGCTTATCAATCAGCAACCATATCTAAATAGTTTTCGGATATTTAGAGACTACAGGCGACACACTCAAAATCGGAAGTAAACAAAAAGAGCCCCTCCTGTATATTGTGTACAGCTCTGCCCAAAAATGGTTTCCTTTGAATCAACCGAGAAAAGACCTGTATTCTTACAGCTCAGCCCAGAAATGTTGCGACAATTTCTGCTTTCTGAGACAATAATATTGTAATTACAATAGACAGATTAAAAAATACTCTGTAAAGTAACAGCTCGAAAGAGAGTCCCCACTCCACTACACGTGTTCCATAAGCCCAATTCACACCACTAAGAAAACTTGCTTCATGAAAGCAGGGTGACTGGTGGATGCAACCAACCAGGAAGCTCACAGACAAGAGTATATAATCTGCAACAAAAGTATAGAGACACTACTTGATCATGCAGATATACACGCAGGTTTTCATCACGTAAAATGCCACATTCATCCTCTTTCAAGCTTGAGAGGAAGAGTGTCCCGGGAGGGGTTCCTTGCCTTGTTCGATCGTGTCTACAAAAAAAGGAGCTTCAGACCACCCCATGAATGGGAACCTTGTAATCAATCTGTATTGTTCTTGCTGTCTGAAACAGTTTGTTCTGACGATGCATCATCGTTATTGCTTCTGACACCACCACTAATCTTCACGCATGAATCTGAATGAGTCTTACTAGAAGAGTCCTCGCTTTTGGCACTTTGGGACTTTGCTTTCTGCCTGGACAAATCAATTTCTGATGGAGGAGGATCTGGTTCACATGGCCTCGTCTTCAACGACTAAATTGAGGTGGAGTAAGAAATATTTCGTTGCTTCCTGACCCTAGAGAGGGCCAATGTTGTTGAACGGTGCCTTGATCTTGCAGCTTCATTGCTTTTTTTCCCTTTGGAAATACTGAGTTGAGAGCCAGATCAGAGGTCAGAAACTGATCAAAAGACATAAATGGAGATGACATTGAGGGCACCTGAAGGTTTTCTGATGTGGTGCAAGCTGGTAAAGATAAGTTTCCAATGCTTGGAAAGTGTGCAGGCAAATCCGACATGAGGCGTGAGTTGCTGGTTTCATGCCAGTCAAAACTTTGGCCCACAGTCCAAGGAAAAGGTGGGCATGATGGACCATTCAGCAGCATGGAAGTTTGCCGTGCTTTCCGGTGAAACCAAGCTACCTTCTAGGAGCCCACTGTTGCCTAGGCTATGCAATGAGAAGAGGTTTTGTTTTCCAATGGAGGTTAAATTTGGAAGCATAACATTGCCAAGCTGTTTCTCTGGTTCCAGCATGTGTATCTCCCATCATTCTACAGCCAAGCCCAACTCCCTTCTTCCTCTTCCTTCTTTTTTTTGTTTCCTGTGAGGCGACACCGGGGGTGGGCCAGGGTTAACCCACGCTGGTAAAGTAGGCTTACAGTCCCTGTAAACCAGATCAATTGCATGTGAAAACAGCAGCTATTGTTGATGGCAAAGCAAGTGGTTCAACCTGGTGCTGGTGGTTTGAATGCCTCCCTTAACCAATGTGGCAAACTGCTTGAAGTAGATTTGCTAGGAGCCTCTTTAGCATTCATAGGAAGATGGACATTCTGGCCTGCTTTACCTTTTTCCTTATCCACCTTTAGATTGGATCTTCCAACGTTTTGATGCAAACCAAGCCCCCCTCATTTCCTGGAGTTTATCTGAGGCTGATAGATTCAAGTTATGTTTGAAATATGGGAAATCCTGTAGGCTTTGTGGTAGCTTATCCGGGAAGTTCTGAAGCTTTGGGAGTTCAACTGGCTCTATTTGTGTCGACATAGGTCCTTTCTCAAATCTCAATTGCAGATTTGAGAATCTCCACTCACCATCTCCAGATGTACATCTAGGTAAACCACTAGCCATAAGTGGATCTGTAAGATTTCGATTGAAGAGAAAAGATGAACCGTGAGTATTTGTCTGTGAGATGGTTTCTCAGTCCACTCAAAAGTCGGTGGCTGCTAGAGGAGTCACCCCCCTGCTTATCAGGTGGAATGACAACTTTTGGCGGTTTTGTGGTTTCCAGATCTATTTTCTGTCCCAACTCCATCCTCGCTACATCATCCTTGAAGTGGCCACACCCCCACCAGTAGTATTAAAGTGTGTGAGCTGGTTTCTTACTTCAACTCCCAACTGCGGCAAGCCTGGTAGACCTATGGTTTCATCTTCGATCCCCTGTGATATAAACCTTCTACATCAATTTTTGGCACAAGCACCTCCCTTGTATGACCAAGCCCTGCTGAATTTATGGCATCCTTTGAACGACCAGTGGCCAGAAGACTGTCTCTTTGCACTGATGGTGTTTGAAAGCCAGCACCAAATGAGCTGAATAATAATCTGCTTCCCTCTTTGCTGATTGAGCTGTCTAGCTGGTCAAAAGGCCCTCCAAACATCTTAAGCTGTTCATCATTCCACCTATCTGCTAGATCTTTAGTAGTTCTGAGCTTTTGAAAAATGCAACTTTGGATCTTGAAGCATGGCAACCCAGTTGCCCCGACCATGCCTTCTTACACCAGACCATAACGTGTCGAGTTCTTCTTCAGTCCAGGCAGTTGGAACTTCAGCTCCATGCGTTGCACCCCCCACACCACCAAAATATGGAAGAAATGGAAAACTTTCCCCTGCTTTTCATCCTTTTTGGTGAATATGAGATGCTCCCAGCATGCTCAACCCACACCCAAAATCATTTTCCAACTTAGGAGCACATACATCTGCAAAAGTAGAAACTGTGACGGTTTTCCCCACTTGACTGAGGTTGGCAGACCCTACACTTGGAGATGGCTTCAATGTCCCTGCACTCTCCATTGGTCTCAAGGCCCATGAAAGATCCAGGCTGGTTCCAACAGACATTCCCAGCCCTAAAGACATTGTCAAATTGGGAGCAATGTTGGGTGCAAAAATATTTTCTGCACTTAGAAAGGGAAACTTTTCACCAATAAACTGATCAAATGGCTGTGTACTGCCTGGTGGCATAGGAACAAAAGAAGACCCAGCTTGTTTTCGATAAACACCTGCTCCAGGATCAAGAGGACAGCGACCAGTCTGAGCCTGCTATATCAGAGACAAACATTCCAACAAATTCCAACCATCAGAAAGCAAGTACTTGAAAAATACAATTGCTCCTCGTAAGGACTTAGTCATCTAGTAACCACAAGTTTTGGAAATGATTTGAGTTCTTGCACAAGGCCCATGCATTTTAAGCCTAAGAAAGCGAGCTGTTACCCCAACAGTTGAGCCAAGAAAACGCTGGGCCATCGAGACAGCTTGCATCCCCACCAGCCAGTTGATTTGGAGTCATTAACAAGCTATTTGATACTGGTAATGCACTAGAGGTCACCAACATTTCTTTGGAAATATGGTCACCTTGTTTTGAGAGATTCACATGCAAGGTAGTATCTGCTTCAGCTGAAATTGCAGGCAGTTTGACTCCAGATGATGCTCCTGCTTCGGTAGAAATGCAATCACCCTTCGTTAATTGGTTTGTAGTCAAAGCAAGCATGCTTGCCCCCAGTCCAGTGTTAGAAAATATTGATGAATGTCCTGGCCAGACACTTGAACTGGCAAAAACATGGAAGCTGGACATGGGTGCAGCCCAACTTGGCTTTCCATGGCTGCACTATACCCTGCGTAAGCACTATGAATCATTTCAAAGTTCCCTCCAGGTTCTTTATTGTATCGGGAAGCAATCCGCTCCTTTTGCCTAGCTCGAAAGTCTTGCTCTGCACCAAGAACATGCCAAGATGACTCCAATAAATAAGTGAAGCTGTCTTTGTGAAGTAAGAGGGAAAACAAGTAAAACTCACAGCTTATTTTTCAAAGCCCGTCCTGCAGGTGTGTATTCCGGCTCGGCATCTTCCTCATCTTCGTTGCCACTCTACAAAGATCAAAACAAATATTACAATGACAAAGAGAAGTGTCTGCTTCATTGCAGGATTTTGATTTCCAATTGGACAAATATAAAATTCACCTGAACTTCTTGCTACATATACCAATCATGATCATCTCAAGACTAGGCATCAATAGAAGACTTAAGCAAGAGCTCTCCAACCATAAAAAGCAAAATTACAGAGCATTTGTTTGCTATGTGGTCTACATGCTTTTACCTATTACTCGCTAGTCAAGGATGTAACCTGTACTGCACTGACGTGTGGCCCCTACATCAAGCATTCAGTTTCTTATGTGCTGGACGCACTTCTATCCATCACTAGACTGGTATCTAATTTATAGGAAATAATGGAGAAGAAAAGGAAATAAAGAGTAAGACAGACGGACATGTAGCAGAGGGACCACCTCTAACACAACCAAACAATTATACAGCCATTAAAAAACATTTCAATTCTTTTTATAAACATTGGCCTTGCATAGAAGTCCCACTCTTACCACAGTTATGTTTTTGCCTCTTAATTCTTTACCAACCCTAAACTCCTAACCTCTAAGAACCTAAAAGTATAAACTTCCCAAGCTTCTGATCCAGTAAGTTCATGGCAACTGCTATTGCACTCAAAAATCATAGAGCAAAATTTTATCAGAATTGCACGAGGATCTAGAGTAAAAAGAAAACCTCATTGGAGACTTCAGTCACAGCAATACTGAAATTCTCCTTGTATGAAATGGCTTGCGCATTCGTTTGCCTCGACCAAGTGCTCCTTCTTCCTCGATCTGCAATTTCTCCCACCTACGAAAGCATACTTGGAATCTTAATTTGACTCTAAAATCCTGAAAGGCATATTGTTGTTACTTGGACGCCCCCACCCCCCCCCCCCCCCCCCCCCCCCCAACAACCTATATATGTAACATCCACACACCCATGCACACACAGACAAAAGAAAAAACTTAAATCAGACTTTCAACCTTGTGCGAGGATTTTGTCCCAATGCTGTCTTCCTCGGTTCCTTGAACAGAAACAAACATTTGCATCTACTGGAGACCCTGCATCCTTTTCTTTGGTGAAGCACTCACTTGCTTCTTGATCATCAGTTGTGTCCTGATCATTCCAGTCCCAGGCCTGGAGATTTGAAACCAAAAAACTAAAGATGTAAAATGACTTTCGAGATAGAAGTTAAAAGTAAGGTCTGCAGCAGCAGCTAGAAAGGCAGCAAACCTACGGGACTAATGCAAGCAAGGCCCCATTTTATGGATGAAAGCAAAACAAGTTTTTGCAAGAACAGTTGAAACACAAGATATGTGACTCTAACCTTTAGTGAACCCAGCATATCACTTTCTGCCTCTGCTTCTGTCACTTCAGTGCCTATATCTGAGCGATCTAGCAAGCGAGCCACAGCTGCATCATCCCATAGTATCTTTGGTCTTACCTGCCTTATGACAAGTATCTTCATACACATCACACAAGGCCCACCTGATCTTTTTTCTCTGCTTCCCGTCTGACTCATTTAAACCTTCCATGACATCTTCTGCACGTGACATATTTGATGCTCCTTCACCAGGTGCAGAACAATCCTGAAAAATTCCTCAGTGCCCCACCTCAAGATGTCTTCAACTTCCTTCTGTGAGCCAGACTTGTTGGCAAAAAGATGGTCTAGCATTAATTTTTTCTTGGCCAGTTGCAAAATACGTTTCTTCTACACTAGCTCGTACAACAAGCCTGTACACAAGAAGCCGCTTTGATTGACCTATCCTGTGAGCACGATTCATAGCCTGGATATCAGCATGTGGGTTAAATCAGAATCATAAATTATCACAGTATCTGCTGTAGCTAGGTTGATGCCCAGGCCACATGCCCGCGTGGACAGAAGGAACACAAAGCGCGACGAGTCCTGGTTGAAAGGAACACAAAGCGCGACGAGTCCTGGTTGAAGCGGGCAATAGCTGCTTGCCTCTCAGCAACTGATATTGACCCATCTACTCGCTCAAAAGTTTGACTGCCAAATTCTATAGTGAGGTAGTCTTCTAGGATATCGAGAAGCCTGGTCATCTGAGAGAACACCAGAACCCTATGCCCTTGCTCTCTTAAAACCTTCAGCATTGCATGCAGGAGAGTCAACTTTGCTGAAGCTTTGATCCGCATCTCATGCAGGAACTCTGCAGATCCAGCTTCTGGCTCAGTCCCAGGTATAAGATATGGATGATTACATACCTTACGAAGTTGAACAACAATGTTGACCAGAGATTGATGCTGGTTTGGTTTTCCAGCTTGCCTAAGGACTTGATAGTTTCTGGTGAGGAGAGCACGATAATACTCTGCTTGCAAAGAGCTCAGCTCTACTGGCACAACCCGCTCCATCTTTGGAGGGATATTTTGCATGGCATCTTTCTTAAGCCTGCGAAGCATGTGAGGTGCTACCAGCTTTTTCAATTCCTCTACCTGTTCTGCAGTACTGAGGCAATTGAACTTGTCTTCAAATGCAGCCAGGGATGGAAATGCATCCAATGTAAAAACTTCAATAGATTGTGCATTTCCCCAACATTGTTTTGCAATGGGGTCCCCGTCAACAAAACACGTTGTGAAAATGAGAAAGTGTTTAAGAGCTGAACCAGCTTGCTTTCTGTATTTTTAAGCCGATGCCCCTCATCAACTACTAGCACTTCCCAGGGAACAGTACGAAGTTGACTTGCATCTGCAATGATCATTTCATAGGTAGTCAGCAGCACATTGAACTTACAGCTTCTTTGTCCTTTTTTGTTAATGGAAGCCCCACCTGCATACCATTCATACTGTCTTATATTTGCCCTTGCCTTCGCACCTCCATGGTATTCAACAACATTCAACTGAGGAGTCCATACAGAAAATTCTGCCATCCAATTCGGCATTGTAGAGAGTGGAACCAGAACTAGGCATGGTGCGTTAACTTTGAATTCTTGGTAGAGAGAGCAGATAAATGCAGAAGCAGAAATAGTCTTTCCAAGGCCCATCTCATCAGCCAGAATTACATTCTTTCTCCTGCCCCAACCACTTTCTGAGCCAGTTGAGAGCTTCCATTTGATGTGGAAACAGTGAACCTCCCTTATATAAAATGGTTGTTCATTAAGAGTGCGAAATTTCGCCAGGCCGACGGTCCACAGCAGGAGCTTCCTCTTCATCAATTTTTAATGCAACATTTTCAAAATAATCATAGCTCTCAAGAAGTTCTTGATGTCTTTGAATGACGGGCTCGTCTAAATGTTCCCAAGTGCATTCATCATATGGTAGACCACACCACTTGACCAACACTTCAGCTACATCAAGTTGCCCCTGTCGTCTTGCGATGATGCGATGTGGCCTGTACCACTTTTCATCCACTAGATTGATAGAAATATATCCATGTTTGAATTTATAATTGTCAAGCTTCCGTTTTGCAAGTACTTTTAACTCTGATTCTCTAACCCATTGATTGTGAATATGTGACCTGCCCACCCACTTCACTAAGAACTCCACTTCATTTCCAGAGAGTTGATTGTCAACTCTAGCAGATGGATCTTTTTGAGAGTCAAATGTTTCATCATTTTCACTTTCCACAGGATTGCATTCCTCGGTTCTATAAATTGTATCCACATTCAACAAATCATCCTTTTTACCAAGCAAGCTTGTTTCTCTGGTAACCATACACGATGCACCTGAGGCTTCAGGACCATCAACCAAATTTTCAGTTGCTGTACTAGACAGTTTCTTCTGCTCGCTTCCAGATACTGAGTTTGATTCCTGCTCTGTTCCATTCTCACAGCTCAGCAAAGCATCCAATGATGTTGCTTCTGCTGCAAAATTCACTTCGACCTTCTAACACACCTTGTACTTGAAGTTCTTTTTCTTGAGAACAGTTCTTTTTTGGTCGAACCCAATGGTTCTGCTTTAGAGACAGCTCGACAACCAAAAATTCGATCCACCTGTTTAAGACATGTAAACAATGTTTCACACTATTCAAACATTACAAATCCACCTGAACCTACTTAAGCAAACTTTCCTAAGGTAAAAGAAATCATCAAGGCATACCTCCATGGTTGGTGAAGGGGCCTTCTTATGACGACTGTCAGCTTTCTCCTTCTTTATCTCCTCTTCAGATTTCATACAGATAGAAGGTTCTGTCAATGTCTTCTTTAAGTACAGAAAACAAACCCCAGCATATCAATACACTCTCTCTCTCTCTCTCTCTCTCTCTCTCTCTCTCTCTCTCTCTCTCATCTTTATTTTTCATTTTCTGGGTTTTTTTTATCCAGACATTGTATCAGATCCACCATGATGTAACTTTTGGTCTCATAGGTCATTATGGCCTTTTGAAGACATTAATATAACATTTCATTTCATTTCATTTCTCTCTCTCTCTCTCTCTCGTCTTTGTTTTATTTTGTACCATGATGAGATTACACGGACACTATTGTATCACTTTTGGTCTCATAGAACCACTGGGTCTTTTGAAGACGTTTAATACAGCAGCCCGCACACACTATGGAGAGTATCTCTTAGCCCTCGGCGGGAGGCTAGCCATTTATAATGGCCTAGCCAGATGGCCTGGATCCAACTCCCTCACCTCCTACCCCTTCGAACATGGAGCAAGTACGAGTGGACTATCTAATGGGATACCCCTCTCGGATCCCACGCATTCCGGTGTTTACCATCTCGCCTCGTCCCATTGGTGTTGCAGCCGACCATGCATACATGGCCTTCTCCCTCACATGCCGATACACCACCCAACCACCTGCTTTGCCCCATCACCGCCTCCCCAGAGAGAGCTCTTCCATCTATTCTGATCACGTCTACCGCATCCTCTCCGACCTTGACCCCCACATCCCACTTGATGAGCTTACCACACAACTCGCAGCCACCCTCCATACGTCCACTGCAGCCGCCTTCCTGCACTCCAGGGCCACCACTACATCACCAATAGGGACTGTCCCACAGAATAGCTGGTATGACAATGAATGTCATGATACCCAAGCCCGTCTACACCGGGAGGTGGCGCTAGGATCCACCACTCACCAGCAGGCACGAGTGATCTTCCGACATCTCACACGAAGGAAGAAGAGAGCCTACCTAACCAGGCTTGAGCAGGAGCTATACCAGCTATTTCTTGGGAGGGACTGTAAGGAGGCCTAGAGAATCTTCCAGGATCATCGCCCGCCGCAGACTCCGATTACTTCACCCCGGCACATGGCACAATGCCCCCGAGCAGCCACGTCTCCCCCATCCACCCGAACCTCGTCCCCACAATCTTCCTTCTTTTTCACCTGAGCACAATGAGAGATGCTATTGACAACATGCAAACTGGGAGAGCACAGGATCATGATGGACTCTTCACCAAGCATTTCTCTCATCCTAGGGACACACTAGCGCCTTTACTAGTTCACATGTTTAACAGGGATCTATGTGAGGGCTTCCCCGCCAGCTGGTCATCGAATACTATTCTACCTATCTTGAAAGCAGGTGACCCCATGGACCCCAGTAACTACAGGAATATCATGATTGGTCACACCTTGGCCAAGATTTATGGTTCAATTTTGGAGCATGAGCTTAGTAGATGGTCCGAGGAGCAGAGACTCAGAGCACCGGGGCAGGCACGCTTCAGGAGAGGGCATGGCACTCCACACTAGATCATATCTTTACACTACGGGGGATCATTGAGGATGGCAGAGCTCACGGGCATTGGGTATACTGCTGTTTTGTGGATTTCCACAAAGCTTTTGATATCGTCCCACGGGCCAAACTGATGAGGAGACTACAGGATATGGGAGTGGCAGCTGAGACACTTTGGGGGATCATTACACTCTATGAGTCAGTCATAGGCACAGTACGGGCTCCAAGAGGTGATTCAGAGATCATACACAGCACTATCGGGGTGAAGCAAACCCCCCCCCCCCCCCCCGGTCTCCTACTCTATTTGGTCTATACATTGACGAGATCTCGGATTACATAGATAGACAAGGAGGACCAAGAGCACATTTAGCAGGAGTCCTAATACCGATCCTCTTGTATGATATTGTTCTTATTTCTGATTCACCAGAGGGGCTGCAGAGGCATTTGGATGCATTACGAGCCTTTTGCAAGGACTGGCACCTCACTGTGAACCTTGGATAGACCAAGGTCATGATCTTTAACACCTCTCCATAGCGGATAGGTAGATCTACAGTACAGTTTACATAGAACCTGTGAAGTATGTTACCTCATATGTATACCTTGGATCACTTTTGTTGGACCTTAGTTCTCGATGCAAAGGTGGCCGAAGCTAGATTGATGAGGGGATATGCAGCCCTTGGCTCGCTAGAGAGGCAATGCTCACAGATACAGTTTCAGGAGCCGAGGACGAAGCTTTGGCTATTTGATACTCTAGTTATCACCTGCACTACTGTATGGTGCCCCCATCTAGGGTCCCATCTTATACCACAAGTGGAGATAGAGGAGAGAGCCGACCGAGACAAATACAAAGGAGGTATATGATGGGTGGAAGCTGATGGAGAGGCCCGTAGTGGCGATGATCTCACGCATGAATAGGAGTAAGCCATCAGTGCCACATGAGATTGTGTGGGCAGAGATGGGGGCTGGACCGATTGTGACAGAGGCGCTATTCCAGTGACACTCCAGGGAGATACGAGTGCTGGTATGCATAGGTAGGCACTTGGTTTGGCATGCACGGCATGTAGATGGAGGCACTCCCCCTGTTCCAGTACAACATAGAGGCCCCGTCATTTTCTCTCAACCGCACAGAGCGCAACAAGGTTACCAGGAAGGACATTTCAAACTCGATACTCAGAGGACATGGAGTTCACCTAGTCGTCCACTGGGGACGAAGATGGCCTTCTATAGAGATCACCTCCTATGCATGACAGAGGATGGTTGCATCATCCGCATACACTACATGGACACACACCTATCTTTTGGGGGAGATGTGCGATCGGCCAAATCCACACCTCGTCTTGCCGGAGACTGCCAAATATGGGCCCAGGGTGGCCGCACCAAAGGACAGGATATGCCAGCTCTGTCACACAAAGCCCGAGACAAAGGATCATTACATGTGCCGATGCCCTGTATACTATGAGATTCGGGGGAGGTTCCACCGCCTCTTCCGAGCTAGGTTCGAACCACTTTTCAAGATCATGGACTTCCCGGATCAGAGATGCCTGGGACTTTTTCTTCTAGAGCTCCACAGACACAGGGAGTCCTTAGTGAGATCCAAATCAGTTGTACTTGCTCGAGGACCAACACAGAGAGCTCTCACCGTCTTCTTCCATACCAGCACTCCGAGGGCCGATCCACCCACCATACTCGGACCATAGGCTAGTGCAACTCGGCCAACAGGTGTGACACTCAACAGAGCCACACTAAGTTATGCAGAGCTCGACGCCCCCAACCCCATGACCCTCGCCCATGGCCACGCCACCACAGGAGGATCCGGGCCATCATCGAAGGACCTTCTCGCACCGGCTCAGTTTTACCACCTTGAGCACCATGAGAGCTCTCTGCTCGTGTACCTAGATCAGATTTTATAGTTCTAGATTTTTGTTATCTTTCTTTATTTCTATTTTGTACCCAGGATGATGTACCTCATGGATATGATGTAGCCTTTTGGTCTCACAGGTCATTTTGGCCTTTTGAAGACGTTAATACAACTCTCTCTAACAATGCACACAAAAACTCTACCGTGTGCCCAATCATACACCCTTTGCTCACCACATGACCCCTGACCCGCCTTATCCAAAGACCTCTCTCTCTCTCTCTCTCTCTCTCTCTCTCCTACCGAAGGTTAGCTCCATAGGTTGTATGATGATGGTCCCACTTTGTATCATATGGCTCGGATTTGACCTTCTTAGCTCATAGCTCTACTCCTTGTTTTCTTTTCTACCATGATGAGATTACATGGACACTATTGTATCATTATTTGTCCCATAGGCCCATTGGGTATCTAGTAGATGTATGTCTCTCTCTCTCTCTCTCTCTCTCTCTCTCTCTCTCTCTCTCTCTCTCTCTCTCTCTCTCTCTCTCTCTCTTCGCTGCTGCTGCGCGCCTTCTATCTCCCTCTCTTCGCTTCTGTCTGCGCCCCCTTAACCCCACCCGCCCTCTCTCCCCCTCTCTTCGCTGCTGCTGTGCGCCTTCTATCTCCCTCTCTTCGCTTCTCTCTGCGCCCCCTTATCCCCACCCGCCCTCTCTCTCTCTCTCTCTCTCTCTCTCTCTCTCTCTCTCTCTCTCTCTTCGTTGCTGCTGTGCGCCTTCTATCTCCCTCTCTTCGCTTCTCTCTGCGCCTGCTTATCCCCACCTGCCCTTGCTCAGGCCCCCAAGGCAGCAACATAACTCTCCCTCTCTCTCTCTCTCTTTCTCGTTGCCCATCTCTCCTGCTACTCACATACGCACCTGTGCACCTATTGCCCACCTGCGCACTTTAGTTGTAGGGTAGGGTTGTAACCGAACAGGTGGAGGTATTGGAGGACGAGGAGATTGCGAATGATACTTATGTCCTGGAATGCGAGATTCTACAAAGAAAGCTGTGCAGAGCTATCCCTTTCATCGACATTGGAGATCCCTCAGTGGCAATCAAAGGAAAACATGTGGTTTTGAGGTACGCAGATATGAAAGACAAAATTAAAGTAATGAAGCAAACAAGGTCACTTAAGGGAACGAAGGTGTGAATGGCGGATGAACTCACAGCCACACAACTAAAAAACAAGAAACAAGAACTCAATAAAGTATACGAAGCAAGGAAACAAGGAAAATGGGCAGTCTACCGTAGAGGTAGAGCTGTTATTGCAGATTTCAGGACAACCAAACATGGTAGTAATGAAGAGTAGCTGCTAGAGAAATCCTTCATGTTATCTAGGATTCTCCTACGGTCATGTAGGGAATTTGAACTATTTTTAGTTTTATCTCTATTTTCATTTTGTTGCCCCCGAAGTGGAATGTAATCACATGGATGTATCTGATTAGTCCTAAAGGTCAGATGTGGCCTCTAAAGGACGTTAATATAGTTTTCTTTCTCTCCCCCCCCCGCCAGCCCTCGCCCCCCTCTGCGCCCCCTCCCGCCAGCCCCTCGCCCCCCTCTGCGCCAGACCCCTCTGCCCCCCCTCCCGCCAACAACCCCCTCTGCGCCAGCTCCCTCTACGCCAGCCCCTCTGCCCCCCCTCCCGCCAACAACCCCCTCTGCGCCACCCCTCCCTCCCGCCCTCTCTCCTGCCAGCCCCCCTGCCCTCTCTCTCTCTCTCTCCCTCCCACCCCTCTCTCTCCCCGCTGCCCACCTCTCTCTCTCTCTCTCTCTCTCTCTCTCTCTCTCTCTCTCGTGTCGCCTTCACATCTCTCTCCCCGTCACCTGCGCATCCCCTCCCCGTCGCTTCGTTTTGGTCGCCACCTATGCTGCTGCTGCTGCCGCCGCCATGTGAAGCCCCAACCCAATCCAGGTTATGTTCGCTACCCTTTCATCACCCACCCTTGCTCAGGCCTCTAAGGCAGCAACATAAGTGTTAGGGTTCTATCTCTCCGAGGTACATCGACATGGCCAAGGGTGCAAGCAAAGAGGAGATAGTCAAAATGGAGGATAAGCTGAACATCTCCATCAGAGAAAACAAGAAGACGGCGGACTCCGCCATCAACAACATTATCAACCGACTTTCCAAAGTCGAGAAGGAGATCGAAGCTTTACAAAAAGAGAAGGAAGCTTTACAAAAAGAGAAGGAAGCTTGGAAAAGGGAGAAGGAGACTTGGGAGAAGGAGAGGGAGAAAGAGAAGGAAGGAGGGAAGAAGGAGAAAGAAGCATGGAAAGAGGAGAAAGAGGGATGGAAGAAGGAACGGGACACTATGAAGGAGGAAATCGACATCCTCAAAGCGGAGGTGATCTCTCTACGGGACCGACCACCACGGGAGGAGGGGGAGATTGTGGAAGTTGACAAAGAGGCCATCAAAGAGGAACTCACCAAGGCAATCACCAAGAGCCTATAAGGTAAGATGCAGGCAACAAGGGAGGGTTGGGTAGAAGTGGTGAAGAGGAACATCAAAAAGGAAGTGAAAGAGGATGCCCAAAAAGAAGGGCTCCAAATCGTCAACACCACCATTGAGGAGGAGCGGATGTGACATGCTCGTAGACTCAATGTGAGAGTCACGGGGATTCCCGAGGTAGCCGGCTTCACCCCCGAGGGGGATGGGCGGACACTATGCACACGACTTGGATACTCACATGAGGGACCCCCACCCCCCCCCTCCTCAAAGCTTGGAGGGCTGGGAAAGACATGACAAAGAAGAGAGCTCTTATCATACAGTTTCCGGATGTGAAGGCACGCACCATGTTCATGAGGAAGAGGGTCATACTACGAGGCTTAGAGGGAGCTCCTATTTTCTTGGATGATGATCTCACGAGGATGCAGCTAGAGCATAGGAGAGCTTGCATGCCACGAGTCTTACACCCGAGAAGAGAAGGCAAGAAGGCCTTCTATCGAGATGGTCGGGTCATCGTTGATGGCCGGCCCATGGATTAGCAATTTGGGGCCTATGGGACACAGACCAGGCCACTGACAGAGATACACATGACAGTATGAAACTGTAATGGTTCACTATGGGTGCAGCCTGGACGACTGGAGCATGTTATGGTGAGGAGAGACATCATACTTCTGACAGAGACACATCAGAGCCCAGAGAGAGGGCTACCTCGAGTAGAGGGATTCCAGTGGGAGTCAGCATACAGGAGGACCACACGCCAGGGTACCTCGAGAGGGTCGGGGGGAGTAGCAGTTCTATTCAGACGGGAGCTACAGGGGAGACTGAAAGTGGTAGCACAGGATCCAGAGGCCAAATACATGTGGATCAGCTTACAGCTCTCACAGGACAGGGTTATATACATAGCCCTATGTTACTTTCCTCCATCAGGATCCTCCTATGTCATTACAGAGGACATGCCACAGGAGGAGGAGACAGGAGCCGCCCCATACACTTGTCTGTCAGAGGAGATTATGCATTATTCTACACTAGGGTAGGTATTTCTTATAGGTGACTTCAATGCCCACACAGAGAGCAGACAGTGTGAGGTGTATGACTGATGACATGGAGATCCTCCACCCTGTGGATCCAAAGGAGATAGGGGCTAGTCGGGCATCAGAGGACACTGGACCAGACAGAGGACATTATGGGGACCACTTACTAGAGTTGGGAGCCAGGCATCATCTCGTTATTTATAACGGGATGCTACAGTGGCCGGGATCAGGAGGGCTGACATGCTTCCCACATGGGGGTCATACACGGACCGGAGGCATGGTGGTAGACTACATTATGGGGTCTTTGGAGGCATCACAGCCTGTCACCTCATTCTCCATCCCACCTTGTCCTATTGGGGCAGATCATACATACTTGGCATTTTCACTAGCCGGATCACCAGTATCACCAGCCCCCCACATACCAACACCACACACTACCATCTACTTCACACATGACATGGCAGACATATACACTGGTAGAGTAGAGGATGGGCTCCTGCTCATGGATCCCCTAGCACCTATGGATACCGTTACAGCCCAGCTGGCATCACTCCTACACACGGCTGCATTACAGAGCTTCCCACATCATGTCCACTCAAGAGAGCCTGCGAGATCTGGGACTATGCCCCAGAACAGATGGTATGATGACGAGTGCAGAGCCCTATACTCACGGCTCTACATACAGAGAGCCTTGGGAGCCATCACAGAGCAGGAGTCGAGGAGAGAGATGAGGAGACTTACTCGCCGCAAAAGGCGGGCCTTCGCAGAGATACAAGAGCTAGAGATCTTCCATTTCTTCATGAGTAGAGATAGCCCTATCTCATGGCGGCACTTCAGAGAGCCCCAGACACCGACACCCATTGCAGACCCACAGACATGGCACACATATGCAGAGGGCCTATGCCACGCCCCACAGCAGCCACCTATACCTCAGCCAGGAGCCTCGACCTACCACAGCTAGCTTCTTTACCCACTCAATGGTAAAGGAAGCTATCCGCCGCCTACAGCATGGATGGGCCGCCGACCATATGGGCCTACAGGGTGAGCATCTCATATATGCAGTAGATTCTTTGGCTCCTTTTCTTGCACACCTGTTTAACAAGGCACTAGCAGAGGGTTTGCCTGCGGAGTGGACGATGCACACCATTGTGCCGATCCACAAAACAGGGGATATGCTCGATCCGAGCATATCCCCTGAACGGTTATGGTTGGCCACGTATTGGCCAAACTCTATGGTGCAGTGTTTGAGCAAGAGCTTAGCTTATATGCTGAGCGAGCAAGTTTACGCTCATCAGAGCAGGCAGGCTTCAGGAGAGCTTTCTCTACCATTGACCATGTATTCACTTTGAGATGTATGATTGATCAGGCCAGAGTGAGGAAGAGAAAGCTCTATTGCTGCTTTGTGGATTTCCGCAAGGCATTTGACACAGTACCACGAGAGAGGCTCTTTCAGCACCTACAATCTCTTGGCATACCAGCAGATATGACATGGGGCATCTATGCATTATATGAGTAGGTTTCTGGGCGAGTCAGATGCCCAGGAGGTGTGTCCGAGACTATTGTTAGCACCATTGGTGTGAAGCAAGGATGTCCACTTTCCCCCACGCTATTTAGGTTATACATTGATGAGGTGGCTGACTTCATTACACGGGGAGGCGGAGATGGAGTTGATCTAGCAGGTGCCTCAGTACATATTATGCTTTATGCTAATGATATTGTATTAGTGTCTGAGTCTCCAGGAGGTCTACAGCAGCATCTACATGCACTCGATGATTCCTGCACACAGAGGGGTCTTACTATGAACCTTGGGAAAACCAAGGTTATGGTCTTTCATACATCGAGACAGGGCAGGAATCAGCTGACATTCACTCTCGCAGGACGCCAGGTGGAGGTGGTGACATCATACGTGTACCTAGGGGTTACCTTCTCTGCAAGAACAGCCACGCGCTTCACCATGGGTTCAGTAGCCAAAGCTAGATTGACGCGGGGATATGCAGCATTGGCTATGCTAGAAAGATAGTGCCACCATGCGCATTTTCAGGAGGGCCCCAGATGAAGGGGTGGCTATTTGACACATTAGTCACACCGGGCACTGATGTATGGAGCAGCGGTATGGGCGTCAGGCCTTGCTACCCATTGGTGGACATAGATAGAGAGACCACAGGCGCAAACCGTCAGTACCTCATGACATTATCCGAGCAGAGTTTGCTGCGCCTCCTATGATGGTAAGAGGCCACATTCCAGACTATATGCCTGCTAGACAGATTCAGAGAGATGCCAAAGGACAGTTTGTCATACAAAGTTTTTGAGGCATCTAGACAACTGGCTGAGGCAAGAGACAGAGGATCATGGTATGCACAGGTCACACATTGGTTCTCACAGCATGGCCTAGACATGGATCATCTACCACCATTCCAGTATGACAAGGATGCACCACATATCCGTCTCTCTCGTAGTGAGAGGAACAAAGTATTGAGATAGGACCTATGGCAGCTCTATACACGAGAGACATGGATATCGCCTACACAGCCTCTTCCACCGAAGATGCTGTACTACAGAGATCACTTCATGAGTATCACTGATGATGGATTTATAGAGAGGCCTAGATACATGGAGGGCTTCTTACCACACAGCTCCCGAGTAGCTATTGGTCAGCTTAGAGTCTCATCACATCGATTGAAGATCGAGACTGGCAGAGCAGCACGGATCCCCCGAGAGGAGAGGGTATGCAGATTGTGCAGAGAGGTGTATGCAGATGCAGAGCATATACAACCATCAGAGAGGATATCCCATTTTATTCAGAGAGCCACATTCCCTACGCCATCTCTTTGAGGCCAGCGCATACTGGGAAGATTCATTCTAGACATACAGCGACATCATTACAGGCTCAGACAGCTCCAAAGGGGGGACAACAGACACAGATTACTACATTTTTTCAGAGATCCACCCCACTCCCAACCCCTACACAACAACGAATTACTCTCCAGAGAGCAGAGACACTCAGAGCCCGCAGGAGACAGAGGACACCTGGCTTTCGGACACCACGCCTATACCAGAGAGAGATGACAGAGATCAGAGCTCAGTTTCACAGAGAGGGTGCGGAGCGACTGGCTCGCTTCAGAGCAGACCCAGGCATGTTCTTCAGGGAGCTGTGGACACCCCCTTCATTGATGGATACCATTTTATACCCCCAGTATGGTACAGGATGGAGCTAGCTAGGTTGCATATCATGATTGTATACTCCATGCATATAGCTTTGCATTCTCCTAGTAGTAGAGCTCCATCTCCTCCCCCACTCATTGTACTTATTGCACACCCAGATTCAGCTTTTTAGTTCAGTACTTTTTCATTTTGTTGGGATGACAGAGGATACCCCACACAAATACACTGATTTGTCTCATAGGCCGAGTTCGGTCTTTTGGAAGACGACGATAAAATCTTTCTTTCTTTCTTTCTTTATGCCCCCCTACCCACAAATCGCCATTTCACTGCCCAATTCAACTGTTGAAGTCTCAATCGCCCATTCTCTGCCCCGTCAGCCCATTCACTGTTCTAGTCGCACATTTGCCACTCCAATCACCTATCATTGACCAATCACCCATTCACTGGCCCTAATAGCGCATTATTTGCTGCCCCCTCGACCTCTTCTCCTCTCTTCTTCCTGCACGCCCCCCCCCCCCCCCCCCCCAAAAAACCAACCAAAAAAAAAGGCCATATGAGCAGCTGCTCAGCGACAAGAACCAGCTCTATTCTGCCATGTCACAACCAACCATGATAAGATCAGCAAAATGAAACGGCCTGTATGGGAAGCTGGAGAAAATCCTCAAGAAGATGCAGAAAACTAAGACAATGCATGTAGAACACTCGTGCCTATGTGTTGGTACGATGGGCTACATTGCCAAAGACGGAGATGCAAGCATCGAAGAGAGAGAGAGAGAGAGAGATAAGGATGGTCAATTTCCTCTCCATGTTTCATTTTCAGATTTACACACTCCTGGTAAGAAGAATGTAGTTGCCAATGCTTTGTCAAGACATGTTGCTGCAATTTCAGCTGCCTCTCATCAAGACTTGTCTACCATGTGAGACATATCATTTGGATGCCAAAGTTGGAGATATATGGACTCATTTGATGGTTATGCACATGCCTTATATGTGGTAAAAGATGGCTATCTCATGAAAGATAACTTCCTTTGTGTTGTCTCAAATGCAAGGCAAAAAGTTTTGGATGAAAGTCATGCTCCTCCCTATGCAGGACAGAGGAATATCGCCTACCACTCTAATGATTGAGAGGTACTTCTTGTGACACACCTACGAGTACTCACGGCACAACCCCCAAGCATGGACCCGCTAGACATCAAATAGCAAGCCTTGGGAGCCGTTGGCAATGATGATATGGGGACAATGATGCGTCGCAGGTCGTGAACCTGGCCGAGAGCAGTAAAACAAACTGGCCACACAAGCTAGCCAAGAGGTGTTCTACAAGTCGTTTGGATTGTATTGACGTTTTCACTCTAGCCTCTCTTGTACATAAAATTCAGTTGTAATCATTCTTTTATTGTACATAATACAATCATTAGTTTTGTGAAGCTTGAGTGTGATGTGTGATTCCATTGCACTCTTCTCTATTTCCCTTGCACATAGACAAAGATGTTCTACAATTGGTATCAGATCTTAGTGAAACTGATAATTTTTTTCCCTTTTCTAGCACCCATGTGTGTTGATTGCTTGGATAGGGTAGAGTCCCTAGGCTCCAGGAGAGCCCTTCTTGTTCCAGATTTGGCATCCACCGAGACTCCTACTTAAGGGCTTGGACTATTTCAAGGACGAAGTGGAGACACTTTCTGGAGGAGGGTTTTTCACTCCTTTGGATGGAGGTAGGGATGTACCGGACAAGCTTCGCTCCCAGTCCAGCAGTCATCATTCTAGACTTGCGCGTAGTCAGCATGAGAGAAGTCGTTTGCATCACGGACTGTCTCCTTCGCCAAATCCCTCTCCACCGGATTCTCGGGACATTTACCGCTTGCCTTCACCGGCTCAATGTCGAGAGACTAACAGTTTACCAAGTTCTTTTTCCATGCCTCGTGAGGAACGAACTCACATATTGAAGCTTCTGAAGCCTCCCAGGTTCAAAAAGAACATGGACAGAGAAGTCGTCACCAATTGAACCCACGAGATGTCTGCCACGTTGATGACAGCATGTGGTTCAAATATTTTTCAGGTCCATTGGGTGTGTACGGCTTTGATAGGCGCTGCCCTCTTCTGGTGGAAAGACCACCTTCGGCACCACTCCGTGACTGGTTGGGATGGGCTTGAAGCAACTTATTCCCGTAGATTACTAGCGTGAATTGAAGAAACAATGGGAGTGTTTTACATAGTGGAGACACTTTCTCGAGGAGGGTTTTTCACTCCTTTGGATGGAGGTAGGGATGTACCGGACAAGCTTCGCTCCCAGTCCAGCAGTCATCATTCTAAACTTGCGCGTAGTCAGCATGAGAGAAGTCGTTTGCATCACGGACTGTCTCCTTCGCCAAATCCCTCTCCACCAGATTCTCCGGACATTTACCGCTTGCCTTCACCGGCTCAATGTCGAGAGACTAACAGTTTACCAAGTTCTTTTTCCATGCCTCGTGAGGAACGAACTCACATATTGAAGCTTCTGAAGCCTCCCAGGTTCAACAAGAACATGGACGGAGAAGTCGTCACCAACTGAACCCACGAGATGTCTGCTACGCATGATGAGGAACAAACTCACATATTGAAGCTTCTCAAGCCTCCCAGGTTCAACAAGAACATGGACAGAGAAGTCGTCACCAACTGAACCCACGAAATGTCTACCACGTTGATGACAGCATGTGGTTCAAATATTTTTCAGGTCCATTGGGTGTGTACGGCTTTGATAGGCGCTGCCCTCTTGTGGTGGAAAGACCACCTTCGGCACCACTCCGTGACTAGTTGGGATGATTGTCGCAAGGCGGTCTTGAAGCAACTTATTCCCGTAGATTACTAGCGTGAATTGAAGAAACAATGGGAGTGTTTTACGTACAAACATGGCGAATCGGCAACCGACTATCTTGCCGGTTTCTCAAAGCTTTATCTCATGCTCCCGAGGACTATCCGACGTTGGTGAAGGTTGAGCGATTTGTGGATGGTTTGAAACCGTCCCTATACACAAACGTTCATGCACATCTGCCCCATGATCTCTTGAATGCAATTGGTCTTGCTCTGCGACCCTCGAGCCACGGGAGAGTTCCAAGTCTAGGACTCAACAGCAGAGACAGCAAAAAGGCAACGACAACAGTAGCCAAGGATGGTAAGAACAAGGTAAGTGGGGGAGCTTCGGTGACTCGCCTCACCCCTAAAGAGCATCGTGCCAAGATTGCGGCTGGACAATGCTTTTATGTGACTCCACCGAGCATATTCGAAGGGCCTATCCAAAGAACACGAAGAAGAAAAATGGTAAGGGCAAGGAGAAGTACATGGAGAAGGCCAATTCATCTGCCGCAACAGTATCTACAACACTCACACCATCTACCCGCCTCCCACTCTCACCAGTACCACAACTACTCTTCACTTGACCATGTCTAGGAGGATCTCAGTGGTCCTCGGCCACCATGATACGATGATGTGCCAAGGGATGATTCATGGACATCTGATGTCCATACTCTTTGATGGAGGAGCCTCAAAGTACATCTTTCGCGACCCGTTGAGCGGTTAAAGTTGCCTAAGACGGTGGACACCAGTGGCGTAGTCCTAGCCACCGCCATGAGAGTCAAGCGGAAGAAATCGAACCAATTTTGGGTTGCGGGAGACCTTCAAGGATGCCTGCCCAAGTGGCTTTTTTCATTGGTAATAATAGTCTAAATGTGTGACAAGATTGTGCTCAACCCCATCAGGGGGTATTGCATTTGTCGCAAATATTCAGCTCTAGGCACACCTACTGTAATGTCACTGAAACATCTATATACAAGCACGGCATCAAATAGCATTGTCATGTAAAACTCATGCAAGTGTATATATCATCTCAGACAGCTCTAATATCTCTCATTTTAACTGCTTCAAGGTCATAGTCATACCATACTTCAGAATTGAAAATCTCCACCACAATGCCAAAAAAAAAATGTATATATCCGTGCATGTGAGTGTGTGTTTATGCATGTGCGCACATGCACAATAAGGATAAATATCAAGAAGCATACCTCCAGTTCTATGTTAGACGCAGCCATCTCTTCAGGTTCGTTTACATGGCTGCTCCCTGTGTCCATGCTTCCAGCTTTACAACACTGCTTGCACAACATTGCATCTTTCAAAGATGAACCTCCATTTTCTATATCGGCCCCACACTGTGAACAAACTTGGGCCACAACTGGAACCTTTTTAGCATCCCTTCCATCAACATGTGATTTTTTGTGATCGCTTTTTTTTAGGCTTTTCTTCCTTTTCAGAGACAATTGTGGAGCCATCACAGGAATTTCACTTTTCTCACTCCTTAGGTCATTTGGAGACTCCTTTTGGCCATCAAGGGCACACTGGGTTTCCTCAGCATGCCTCATTGACCTTGACCTTCTTGAATCAGAGACCCGGCGAGCTGGAGCCTTGACAGCTGGCATATTCTCCCGGCATGATGGACAATGCCATTTTCCAGGAGGGGTGCGCTGCTTGGAGTTCAGCATGTACAAGCAATTTCAGTCAATGAGACTACCAGCAAAACAATTTTTCATTATTGCAAGCAAGGATGCTTGAGCACCCGAAGGAAAACAAACAGAGTCATAAAACAACTATATGCAAAAAAAAAATGTGTTCATACCTTCAGAGGTGGATCTAAACATTCCAAATGATAGGTGCGAGGGCAGTTATCGCAACAAAGAAGGTTCCCTCCCATGTCACACACTACACATTCAAAAAAATACTGCACCCTGGTGTTTCAGATATAAGTCTGAAAATTGAACAGAATATAAGTGGCACAAACATTCTTTTACCAAAGGTACCTGTTGTTAATAACAGCAAGACTTCACATGAAACAATGACTTTACAAGCAATTCTTAGTAATTGAGGTTACACTAGTTCTTACCCCATCATCTCCTCTTGTTTTCTCTTGTAGAGCAGTGTCACTGTGTAGGCTCTCCCTTTTTCCTGCATTTTCTTTATTGAGTCCACGATGGACTGCAGATAGCTTCCTCTTTTTAGAAGGAAATTGTGTGTGTGTATCCACTGGCAGCTCTGGTGAACCTTCATCGGAGGCTACGCACTTCTCATTTTTTAGCTCCTTGGTCTCCCTCTTTCGCTTTCGTGTCATTGTTGTTTCTCCACCCTTGGACAGCTCTTCATTTGTAGCTTCTTGTTTGCTCCTTGGTTTAGAGCGCGAGCCAGACACTTTTCTGCTGCCTTTCCTTAAGCTGTCCTGCATTTCTTCCCCTTTCAATCCTGCTGAGAGAGATTTTAGGACCTCTCCAGATTGCTTAGTATAAAGATTATTTGCTTCAGTTACTGCCGCCTCAAACTTATCCGCATCTTCAGGAATTGGAAAGCTCTGCATGTCGTAGTTCTTGGATCAGTCAGATGCTGTGATACATAGAAATACAATAAATTCACAAAAACCCATGGCAAATGGCCACTCGCCTGCTTTATAAACTCTTCCTTATATTCTGCATAAAAAACCACACTTTCAAGGTCCAAATATGAACTGCAACAAAACATCATTTGTATCGAAGTTCTCAGCCCACCTCTGTAAACTTCACATTCATTGAAAATTATATCTATATATATATATAAGATAAACAACTTTAAAATTGCACACAAACCACAGAGGAAGCCTGTGGCAACACAAAGATGCTCAATCAACCTAGAGTAAGGAAGATAAGGCCTTTGCCTAAACCGCATACAGAAAAGATTCCAGGTCCCATCACTTACACTGCAAAACTAAACTTATCATCCCAAATTCCCTTTCTCACAGGATTAGAGTAGATAAAGCTTCCACGGCTCTCCACCCTGGCAACAGTGCTGTAGGTAAATTATGTAGAATTTTTTGCTAAGTCCTTTGAGGAATCTCAAAAAAAATAAAGCACATCCTGAAACAATTTTGCAGGTTTACAGATATTGCTGAGGAATTCATCTAGTTCTAAGACCTGAGCAGCACAAAAGTCCACACCATGCCTCTTAGGAGACCCTCTAGATCTAGCTAGAAAGATTCATTAGATCCTACTGTAAGACAGGGTTGGGAGCTTGCCAACACCAGTGGGGCCCATGGTGCTGCAAGGTCCAAAAAAGAGAAACCAAACTAATCTCAGATTGCATCCGGCCATTCCAAATGAGTCACAGAACATGATATAAGGGTAGCCTTGAACTGCATGTGGAGCCTCAGCAAACACCTCAAACAGTGTGACGTCTCAAACCGACGACTAAGAATTCAACCATCTTTCATCGAACCCATCCAGATCTTCTAATGTTGCTTCACTTCACAACATCCTTTTTTAGCATTGCGCTCAAAAAAAGATGCTATGATGAAGTACAGCAGAAGATATAATAAAAGCAAAATGTAACAAGCCACACATTCAATGAAGACCAAAACCATTTCCAGAACAAGTGACAGATCCAATATGATAGTCAGTACCAAACAGAAGACGGAGTTTTTTACTTTCCCCTCCTCTATTTCAAGAAAAGGAAGAGAAATATCACATGCATCACTGCCTCCCATACATGTGCATGTGGACATACTACGCTAAGACTAGATAGGCAGAGTAGAACAAACCCCATAGCCTAAAAGAGAAAAGAAAGACGCCCAAAGAGTAAACAATGAGCTTAGTAGTTGCGTATGGGAGTGGGGCCACCCTGGTGGAGACAAAGAGGAGCAAACCATAAGACGCAAACAGACCCGAAAACAACGGTTGACCATTGAGAAAACCGACTCAAAGCGCAAAGAGGAACAAATAAAAGCCAATTCACAAGACCAGCCCTGCATTCAGTCATGCAGTAGTGAGGAAATTTTATCAAAACCAGCAAGTTTATGACCCTTTATTACCTTTGCACCTTATCAATAAAGAAGAAACTCTGCCAAGGGAGGGCCGCACATGGCTATTAGGATCCGATGAGGGTGTGCAATGTCAATGCTCTCAAGTTTCAACCTGACGCTCTATGCTTGGACATCAATTTACATAATACATTGAAGTATCATCCTAAACCCGAAAAACACTGCTAGAATTCATTGCCATCAGAATAAATAGTATAACTGTGAAACAAGGGACACAAAAACAACATACAGTAATGGATGGCCATCTGATTCTTCCAAACCAAAGAACTTGACGAGAACATAGTTGCCAATTTTTGGCCTGTGGAGAGCAACAATGGCATGTGTAAGAAGCCATCATTAGTATCAACATTAGAGAAGCTTTGACGTCAATGGTAAAGAGTTAGCACACACTTTGATTTACCAAATGTGGTGTCTTCCAAGGTGGAAACCTACGACAGAAAAAAAAAATGAGAGATGCCAATCGCTAATCCAAGCAAAAACTTCACCAACTGCAGGCAGAATTCATACGTAGCAGCACCAAGTTTTGCCTCTGGCAATTCTAGAATAAGTCATTTCATCAATAATGCAATCTTGATGATTAATGGAGCCCAAGATTCAAGATACGACCCATGGAACACCCTAGACTCAGTGTAAACAATCTTTCTTTTTCCAAATTGTGTATACAGGATTGACCTTGTTTTAACCAAAGGTTCCACAAGCCTACCCAAACAGATATGAAAGTGGTTTCAATGTGTGCTTTACAGTGTTTTGCCCACAGTAAAACTAGAATTGTCAAGAGCGCCTTGTGGATGCGATTAATTACGCCTTGCAAAAGCAATTCAATCGACACAATCAATTAAGATTTTGATCACATGGACAACCGAGACTGAACAATCATCCACATGTACCCAGCAAAGGATCCCAACAGACACCACCGCCCCCCAATATTTCCTTACTCGGCCGCTGTGGCTGACATGTTACTTCACACGTGCGATCTCACAAACCAGGAACTTAAGCTGCATTATTCCATCAAATTCTTTCCAGTTCCATCCATCAGTTCCCCACCTGTTCCATTTGCCTTCCATCCGGTTCCATCCCCTTCCAATCCTCATGGTTCCTTTGGTTCTTTCCAGTTCCATTCATCACTTTCCATCTGATGAGAAAGCACGATATGAACTGGCTGTGTTTCCAGCTGCTCTGGACTGCTATAAAGCACTGTTGGAAGAGCCTCTGAAAGTTTCGGGACTGGAGTGGAGACTGATCTGAAGTTTGGGGCCTACTTTTAGTAAAATTCTCCCCCACTATTGCAAGTCAAGCAATGCCTTCCATCCGGTTCCATCCCCTTCCAATCCCCATGGTTTCTTTGGTTCTGTCTAGATCCATTCGGTTCCATCTGATGCGGAAATGCGGCATAAAAGGCTCGGTTTTCCAGCTGCTCTAGACTGCTATAGGGGGCTGGATTAAAGACTGATCTGAAGAAATATATATAGCTGGCTTGCCTCCCTAATTCTTTAGGGCTTGCTTAGCATTGTTTGCTGCAGTCCCTCACATACGAGGTTTTCTCCCCTCTTGCTCAAGACATGTATTCCTTTGGATGATGATATTGAGAGCAGGTTCTCACCTGTGTTTCCTCTCCATCTCTCTCTCACTCTCTCTCCTGTGTTTCCTGCCGAGTAGGATACATGCTTATGCGGGCTATGTGACAGCATTAGTGAGTGCTAGACAACAAACCAAGAACACCTTGTTCTCGAGTTGCGAGGCCCGTTTAAGAGTCCATACAATCTTAGCTGGCTATGCGGAGTTGCACAGAGTCTCTAGGGGAACGACGTAGTAGTCTAGTATGGTCCCAATCAGCTGATATGGTTGGTTGGTCATTTTAGACCAAGTCGTGGATTGGCCGACCTATGTCCATGCCGACCCTGGGTACTATATATAGACTAGTTTGCCAACCTTAGTTTATCATCAAGTTCATTGTGTTCAAGCACCCTTGTAAGCAAGACATCCTCTATCCATAGTCTTTCTAGATCGCCATCAAAGCTCCTTACCCTGATCACACAGATGACGGACAACCATTAGTTTGCAAGCACTAATATTGCTTACTCTCCAGTTCTTTCTACAATTCACTGCTTTATATTGTGTTGATCCTACTTCTATTTTCTTACATCCTCCTCTTCTATGACATTGAGAAAGAGAGAGATATATATTTTTATGTCTACGAAAGACCCAAAGGGCCTATGAGACCAAAAGTAATATGTGTGATCTCTAAAAGGAAGAAGACTAGCTACCCAAAGAACATGACCCATGTACTATATTAGTCTTTCATGTAGAATGTAATAACGCAACCAGCCATGTCGTGTCCTCATTCAATAATAGTACCGTACTCCATGACAGAGCGTAGGTGTGTGATGAAGTCCACCTCCTATGGTCCATGTCTTCATAGTATGTCTGTTGGGGTAAAGGCGTTATGCCCACCCTTATAGTGTGTACAAGCCCATAAGTTATAGTACATAGTACACTTAGTACTTTTAATGTACTAAGTGCACTATGTGTACTAGTGCAATATACATGTGTGATAGGGGAGTCACACACTTATGCCTCATGAGTTGACTTATCCCCACAACTCTCTCTCTCTCTCCCCCTTGTTCTTCTCTGTGTATGTCTCACACATGACCTAACCCATACTCTCCCATCAACTGGTATCAGAGCTTTGGTCACCAGGTTCTCCTCCCTCTTCTGCTCTGCTGGCCGCCCCCCCCTTTTGATTCCTGGTCGCCCTGCTGATTCCTGGTCGCCCTGCTCCTTGCAGCACAAAAGGGGCTGGCCAACCAGCTGCCCACGCAGCCAGCCCACGTGGCTGCCCAACCATTTACTAGGCGAACATACGCTAGGCGATCGAAGGCTGGCGTGCGTTGAGCCATTGGCGAAGGCAGCAGCACAAGGCGAGCGAACTTAAGCGAACGCCAAAGCAGCATAGCGGGGCGTCCATCGAGTACTAGTCTTAGTACTAGGCGAAACAGGCGGCATCGCAACAACTGGAGCCCGTCGACGTGTATGCGGCGCTAGGCGAAACATGACGAAGGCACTTCAGCGTGGAGCGAAGAAGCGCTAGGCGAAACTGAAGCGAAAGCGTCGAGCGTGAGTAGCGAGCCGAAACACAGCCAGGAGAGATAGTGATGTTATTTTTCTCTTCTGCAGTCGTCTCTCACCGCCAAGAATCTTGAGAGAGTGGGAGCCAGAGAAACCCACGCCTGTCTTCAATCGACGAGACTGCCCAGAAGTTGCACTATCGCTTAGACTGGCACCAATACAATCTCAGAAGAAAGCACCAGCATTAGAAGTGCCCCCCCACCTGCACAGAAGCCTGACGAGCAGCAGCATCAACAGCAAAATCGACGCCCTCCTTTCCTGCAACAAAAATCAGAAATTACAAGGTATTTGCCTCAATTTTTTTTTGGGATTTGCAATTGAGCAAGTACAATCAACAATTGAGCAGGTACAGGTGCCCAATTGCTCAATTTTTGAGCAAAATTGGCAAAATTGGGTGACATTGGTCACAATCAGGATAAATTTGCAGGAAATTGGTCTGGTCAAATCAGGATCAATTTGCAGGAAATTGGATGTCGAAATTTGGGGCTTTTGATGTAATTGTGCAATTAAGCACTCATACATGCTGTATGATGTGAGAAATCGCACATTTGGGCAAAATTGCAGCAAATTGCAGTGCAAATCAAGGGGCTTTTGTGCCGATTGAGTTGATTTGCATGCAGTCGATCGCATTTGATGCTGTGGATAATGTGCTGATGCCTTACAAGCACTCAATGTGCCTGTAAATCAAGGGGCTTTCATGTATTTGATGTATATGTGGCCAGGGGGAAGCATCGTGAACACTCTGGATGCCTTCATGTGCGTCAATGTACCATGTATGATCAGCAATTGATCTTAAATCAAGGGGCTTTTCAAGTTCGTATGCTTGTTGAGCTTGGCAAAGCAGCAGGCAAGACATTTATGCCTTGAATCCTCAAAAATCAGCTTGCAGTCAAGGGGCTTTTGCCCAATTTCTGTTCGGAACTGTTGTATGCAGTGTTCGGGACTGTAAAAGTCTGATTTTCACTCATTTGGACAGCCAAGAGAGCATTTATTGCTACTGTACCTGCTGGTACAGATTTGGCACAGCTTTGTGCATGTTTTGGCATGGCTGTACACTGTTTTGAGTGACCAAAAGGTTCAATTTCAGCTGCTGAACTTGCCGGTACAGGTTTGGTACATCATTGGTGAGCACTTGGTACTGCTGTACAGTACTTTGGAAGGGCAAAAGAGCACATTTAAGGTGCTGTCCAAAATCTGCAGCAACCAGATTTTGGTGTTTTCATCACAAAAAGTGGGAGAAAAGTTGCATTCTTGCTTCCGCAGTGGTAGATAAAGCTTGGGAGAACAACAGTGAGCACTTTGTGTGCTTTTGGTGCAGTGTTTGCACATTTTGCAGGGAGTCAGGCATTGACAGGTTGCATTTTGCTATGGCAACCACAGGTGAGAGCTCTTCATTGCTTCACATCAAGAAGCTTGAAGGCTCGCATAATTATGATATTTGGCAAACCCAGTGCTACAATGTGTTGCTCCAGAAAAAGCAGCACAAGCCTATCAAAGAAAGGGGTGTAATGCCCGCTTCTCTTACGGCTGAAGAGTGGGAAGATATGGATGAGCTGGCAAGATCTACTATCATGTTGTCTGTGTCAGACTCATTACTTTTCAGCATTCGTGAAGAGAAGACAGCTTGGGGAATGTGGCAGAGATTGCAGGACTTGTATGCCCAACAAAGTGCCTCAAGCAAAGTGTATTGGTTGAAGAAACTCATAGGCCTTCAGATGAAGGAAGGGGCATCTATGACAGCCCATCTAAATGAGTTTAATGGTATTGTCAGCCAGGTCATTAATCAAAAGTTGGCGATGGACGATGAGTTCAAAGCCACTTTTCTCTTATGCACTTTGCCAGAGAGTTGGGACACATTCAGGACAGCCACTAGCAATTCGCATGCTATGCTGTCATATGCAGATGTTGAGGGTGCTCTTCTTCAAGAAGAGATGAACAGGAAAAACAACTCTGTTGGAAAGTCCAATGCAATGAATGCACGTGGGAGATCCCAGCAAAGGGGAAAAAGCCAAGAAAGGGGAAGGAGCAAGTCTCGCTCCAAAAAGGATTTGGAATGCCATTATTGTGGCAAGAAGGGACACATTAAAAAGCAATGCTACAAATGGAAAAATGATCAAAAGGAAAAGGGAAAAGGCAAAGACAAAGGCAAGGATGAAGCCAAAGATGTAAAGCCGAAGGGCAAAAGTGGAGTCAAGATTGAAGAAATCAATGTGTCACATGCAGGTGGCAGTGAGGATGAGGTCCTCTTTACGTCTTCACTTGATGCCCATTCACTTCTTACAGGTGGTCATGGTATGCACTCATGGATCATTGATTCAGGTGCCTCCTTTCATGTCACAGGTTGCAGAGACTTGTTTGTCAGGTATACTGCTGGCAATGAAGGAGTGGTTTATTTGGGTGATAACCATGCATGCAAGATACTTGGCAGAGGTGATGTGAGGCTTGTGTTTTCAGATGGCTCACAGCTTATGCTCCATGATGTCAGGCATGTGCCTGAGATCAAGAAGAATCTGCTTTCTACTGGACAGCTTGATGATGCTGATTATGTTACCACATTTGGTAGTGGAAAGTGGAAGATTAGTAAGGGCTCACTGGTTGTTGCCAGAGGCTCTAAGGTGGACACTCTTTACTTTATGCATGCAGGTGTTTGTCACCATGCTAATGTAAATGCAACCGAGCTGTCGGAAATCTCTATGTGGCATAGCCGGTTGGGACACATGAGTGTCAAGGGAATGGAGCAATTGTCTCGTTTGGGTTACTTGCCTTCTCTAAAGTTTTCAAGTTTTCAGTTTTGTGAGCATTGTATATATGGTAGGCAACTACAGTGCCCCCACAAGAAAGCTCTTGGACAGAAAGATGCTCAGTTAGAGCTTGTGCATACAGATGTATGTGAGATGCCTCAGCTTTCTTTGGGAGGGGCAAAATATTTTGTGTCTTTCATTGATGATGCCACATGCAAGGTGTGGGTCTATCCTCTTCGTTTGAAGAGTGATACATTCTCAGTGTTTCAGAAGTTTGTTGCTCATGTTGAGAATCAAACTGGCAAAACACTGAAAGCTTTGCGTTCCGACAATGGTGGAGAGTATATGTCCAAACAGTTTCATGACTTTTGTGATGCTAAAGGCATCAAGAGGGAGCTCTCTACTCCTTATGATCCTCCACAAAACGGGACAGCAGAGAGGATGAACAGGACCATTCAGGAGAAGGTTGGTTCTATGTTGTCACATGCTGCATTACCTCATGGTTTTTGGGCTGAAGCTGTTATGACAGCCGTTCACCTTATAAACAGGTCACCTAACACGAGGCTTGGTGGGAAAGTGCCAGAAGAGGTATGGACAGGGAAGCCTCCGTCATACAAGCACTTGAGAGTGTTTGGTTGCGTTGCGTACGTGCACATACGCAGGGAAATGCGCACCAAACTTGATCCGAAGTCTCACAAATGCATATTCCTAGGATATGGTGACAGAGGTGAAATGGGGTATAGACTTTGGGATCCCATGAATAGAAAGATTATACGCAGCAATGATGTCATTTTTGATCAAACATGCATGTATAAGGAGCCTGCAAGGCAACAGGAGCCTGGTAGAGTCATCTTTGATGATGATGGACATCATGGACAACAACAAAGGGCTGTAAATCAGCCATTACAGCAGGAAAACCAGCCCTTAAATGGTGCTGAAAATGGTCCAAATGGACAGCCAGACATGGCAGAAGATATCCCTATGGATATACCACAGTTAGATGAGATACCGGGCATGATATTTCAGCCTTATGGCATGGAACAGGAGCCACCAATGGGTGATATGCAGGCTGGACAGCAACCTGCAAATGATGGTCATTGGGTACGGAGGTCCACTAGACCCTCCAGAGTCCCTGACAGGTTTGTTCCAGGGGTTGACTACTTGATGCTCACTGACTGTGGGGAGCCCTCATGTTATAAAGAGGCTTTACAGAGGGCAGACAAAGCTCTATGGGAGCGTGCCATGAAGTCAGAGATGGATTCTCTGCATAAAAATGGAACTTGGAAGTTGGTGCATTTGCCTGCAGGCAAGAAGGTTTTGCCATGCAAGTGGGTATACAGGCTCAAAGTTGCACCAGATGCAAAGCCAAGATACAAAGCCAGGTTAGTGGCTAAGGGCTTCAAGCAAGAATATGGTGTGGACTTTGATGAGATCTTCTCTCCAGTGGTCAAAATGACCACACTTAGAGCTGTGTTAGCTTTGGTTGTGCATGATGATCTGGACTTGATTCAGATGGATGTGAAGACTGCTTTTCTTTACGGTGATCTCCATGAGGAGATATATATGCAGCAGCCAGAGGGTTATGCAATGAGTGGAAAGGAGAAGCTTGTATGCAAGCTGAAAAAGAGTCTTTATGGGCTCAAACAAGCACCAAGAGAATGGTATCATAAATTTGATACATTCATGAAATCTCAAAAATTCAGGAGAAGTGACATAGATCACTGCTTGTACACCAAGAAAGCTTTGGATGGCAGTCTATTGATCCTCATCTTGTATGTTGATGATATGTTGATTGCCGGGAAATCTCGTAAAGAGACGGATGCCTTGAAGCAGAGGCTGCATCAAACCTTTGATATGAAGGATTTGGGTGATGCAAATCACATCTTGGGTATGCGGATACTTCGGGACAGAAATCAGCATGTGTTGTATTTGTCTCAGAAGGAATATATTGGCAAAGTTTTGCAGAGGTTCAATATGGACGGGGGGAAGAAAGCTACTACTCCTTTGCCTCCATATGTGAAACTCAGTGCTATGGACAGCCCACAGTCGGATAGTGGCAGGGCTGATATGGCCAAGATTCCGTATGCTTCAGCTTGTGGCAGTCTCATGTATGCCATGGTTGCTACTAGGCCGGACATTGCATTTGCAGTGGGAGTGGTTTCTAGATACATGGCCAACCCTGGCAAGAAGCATTGGGAAGCAGTGAAAGGTGTCATGAGATACCTGAAGGGCACACAGGATATGTGCATATGCTTTGGCAAACACGATGCATTAGTGCATGGTTACACGGATTCGGATTATGCCGGTCATCCAGATAACCGGAAGTCTACTACCGGTTGTGTTTACATTCACAGGAGGTGCTGTGTCATGGATATCCAGGATGCAGAAGTGCACTGCCTTATCTACTACAGAGGCCGAGTATATTGCAGCCACAGAGGCTTGCAAGGAGGCATTATGGCTATCTCGGTTAGTGGTTGATTTGGGCTATACAGGGGATATTCCATTGTTGCATTGTGACAGTCAGAGTGCCATCCAGTTGGCAAAGAATCCTGTCTTTCATGCAAAGACGAAGCATGTGGATGTGAAGTATCACTTCATCAGAGAGGTGATAGAGAACAAGCAAATTCAGCTTGTTAAGATTCATACGGATGACAACCCGGCTGATCTGTTGACAAAGAGTTTGCCTCCGGAGCGGTTTGCTCATTGCAGACACTTGATGGGCATTGGATGAGGCCAGTTTCAGCCTTGATATGGCCTTGTATATTATCATGTACATGCTGTTTTTCTTTTCCTTTACTTAAGGGCACTTTGCCTTTAAGTGGGAGGTTGTTGGGGTAAAGGCGTTATGCCCACCCTTATAGTGTGTACAAGCCCATAAGTTATAGTACATAGTACACTTAGTACTTTTAATGTACTAAGTGCACTATGTGTACTAGTGCAATATACATGTGTGATAGGGGAGTCACACACTTATGCCTCATGAGTTGACTTATCCCCACAACTCTCTCTCTCTCTCCCCCTTGTTCTTCTCTGTGTATGTCTCACACATGACCTAACCCATACTCTCCCATCAATGTCTATTAAAATGAGGAGGTTATGATCATCTCTCGAGTCCCTAAAGGGACATTTTTGGGGATGAACCATTTGCATGGGAGCATGGGCCAAGAGATGGCATAATCATTCATTTGATGTATATGTATAGCATGTAGGTGTAATTGGGTCTTCTAATGGAAGTACCACAATTGCATGGAATCCCTGACTTGCTTGAGGCCTAGACATGATGGTATTTACCTTATAATTCCAAGGATCGTGACTACCCGTATATACCAAGGGTATAACTGTAGCTCTTTATTGGCAGTATATAAGAGTAAATCTAAGACTTGAAATTATAAGCATAAATGCTATCCAGATGATGAATTCGAATGTGGTTGATATGATTTTAAATTCTGGTTGAGAACTCATGAGTTGATTTGGATTCTGATTGAAAAATAATGATTCCTGAATTTTGATTGAAATGCAAAAATTGGGTCTTTTAAATCAGGCATCTGAACATGCTCTTGCATGGCTTTTAACCTTAGTATTAAGGTTATAAACACATTATACATCATTAAAAGCTATGCAGCCTGACTATGAAAATGAAGATTTAAAGGTCTACATCAGCTTCAAAGATAGAAGGCACCACCTATATGCTCACATCAACTAGTTTCATGGAGGAAATGGAGTCGTATGCATCTAAGTGAAGGAATGCATGAGCATGGGCTGCCTGCGTATCGCCTTGCAGGTGCCTTGTGCTGGCTGACTTGTTGTAACATGCAGAAGCTCTAGGAGTCTTCCTTTTAGCCCTAAACACTAGTGGTCTTTTAGCCCTAAACACTACTGGCAACATGCTGATGCAAAACGCAGATATAGAGAGAGAATAGAGAGAGAGAGAGAGAGAGAGAGAGAGATGCTGGAAATTAAGGTATCTTCATATAGTACAAAAAGGTACTCTTACACAGCCCTAGGCTGCCTTCATCTAAAAGGTGAACAACACCCAGAACTGTCCCCCTATGGGACTCCTAGAGACCCAATCCCTAGAGGATTGAATAAATTGAAAGAGGAGCTTCTTGGCCTATTATTAGGCCTTTATTTTGCTTGGGGAACTGGCCGACTAACAGTCGGCCAGCAGTCCTGGCTTTTCCATTCATAAAACGCAGCACTGCCCTGCCTCAATTTGGTCCAGCCGCCAACCTTCTGTAAGTAGCCGACAGCACCATCTTCTCCAAGCCTTCCTTTTCCTCCAAGTCCATACTGCCAATAGCATTCTGTGCTCCTAAATTCTGGTTCTAACTGTCTTTTTCTGGTTGCCTTCCTCTGGACTAGCCCTGAGAATGTACATGGCATTCATCATGCACGACATCCCCCTCTGCTAAACTTGATGACGGGATTCCAACCTGCTCTTAGATGACTGTCATCATCCCAAATCTTTTCCCGAAGTCCCTCTGTCATCCATCCATCCCTGACAACCCTTTTCTCTGAAAGCCCGGCCTGTTCTCCAAACTACTCTGTCTCATACTAAGATCTATGCATCTGTTCCATCTAGTCCACAATCCATTCTTGCCCTGACTCTGAACACCGTCTTGGTCTTCATTCCTGAGAAATGAGTCTGGCACTCTCACATCACCCTTAGAGGATTAACCTCCCTTGGGACCGTTGCCCGAGAACCTATCTGGCTCACAAGACTGCCATCCCCTTTGGCTTTGTGGAAAACCACCAACAAACCTCTTGGAAGCTCTTCCCGATTCTGTGTTCCTTGCCTTGGGCTTCGTATCCGTGTACTTTCTTGTACCTTGGACTTGTACACCATCATATGGGACTAAATCAGTGTTTAGCTTTGCTGAGCCTGATGCTCTGATACCAATGTAACACGCGGAAGCTCTGGGAGTCTTCTTTCAGCCCTAAATACTACTGGCAACATGCTGATGCAAAATGCAGATATAGAGAGAGAGTAGAGAGAGAGAGAGAGATGCTGGAAATTCAGGTATCTTCATATAGTACAAAAAGGTACTCTTACACAGCCCTAGGCTGCCTTCATCTAAAAGGTGAACAACACCTAGAACTGTCCCCCTATGGGACTCCTAGAGACCCAATCCCTAGAGGATTGAATGAATTGAAAGAGGAGCTTCGTGGCCTATTTATAGGCCTTTATTTTGCTTGGGGAACTGGCCGACCAACAGTCGGCCAGCAGTCCTAGCTTTTCCATTCATAAAACGCAGCGCTGCCCTAGATTTGACCCAGCCGCCTCAATTTGGTCCAATCGCCCACCTTCTGTAAGCAGCCGACAGCACCATCTTCTCCAAGCTTTCCTTTTCCTCCAAGTCCATACTGCCAATAGCATTCTGTGCTCCTAAATTCTGGTTCTAACTGTTTTTTTCTGGTTGCCTTCCTCTGGACTAGCCCTGAGAAGGTACATGGCATTGATCATGCACATGACACTTGCTGATTATGAAGATCCTCTCCAAATCATCTATATAAGTTGAGCTTCCTTCATTGTTTATTATCACTTCTCCTCTCCTTTGGTGAGACGCTAATATTCAGCTTGTTTCTAGTCCATACATGGCGCTGGCCTAAACATCTTTGCTAATGTTTGATGTGAATTCTCCTCCTCGATCTATTCGAAACTTCTTCAAGTTCTTTCATGTCTCGTTCTCTACCAAGTGATACCATATTTTGAATTTTCCAAAAGATTCAACCTTATCCCGAAGAAAACACACCCACATCTTTCTACTAAAGTCATCGATCAGTAACCTAAAATAGGAAGAGCCACACAATGTCGAGCTTGGCATTTTACCACAGAGATATGCAGATACAAGCTCTAGAGGAGCCTTTGCATGATTCTTGCTTTCTTGTGGAAATACATGACAATGTTGCTTGCCCATTATATAAGCTTCACACGCATCTGGTATCTCTAAAAATGTTGGTAGATATGCCACAATCCCACAATCCCAGACCTTTGCATCTCTTTTAAGACTACAAAGCTCAAGTGCCCAAATCTCTCATGTCATAGCTTGCTTGTACCGACATCGGCTCGGGCTATAAAGCCGACAACTCATACAAGTTGTTGCGCAGGATTCCTCTCTCAATGAGATTGCCTATGACATCTTCGATGACTCCACCAGCCTTATTGAAGACTCAACTCTCAAGATTTTGAATTCTTGTCTGATTCCTCGTCTCATACTAGTTCTTTAGAACTTGCCATGCTTCAGAAGCTGTGGTAATAAGCTAAATCAGCTCTCTTTACTAGGGCTCAAAATGCAAATGTAACCCCTTTTCGATACTCTCAACCTCTGACGATGGGATGGATTGTATGTTCACATCTTGTTCGGCTATTTAGAAAAGCTTGAATTGGCCCCTCCTCCCATTGTTTATCGTGTGCAAAGCCAATCACCGATGGAGAGATTAGAGTCACATCACTTGCTAGCATAGTTAAAAGCATAAATATGCTGGTATGAAAAGAAAAAATGCAACACACTTTTTCACGACTGCAAGAAAGAATTGTGATTGTAAAAGTAACAGATTCATGGATAACAAGAAAACCTGAAATAATTCAGTTTTTCCCCAAAACAAAGCAAGCATAGCTAATGTATAGATCCACATGTAGTAAAATCACCTACATACTGACCTCTGCCGGCCACCATAATCCATCATTACGTTTTCCCCATATCAATGAGCCTAGACTGAATACATTCAGACTGGGTTTTCCATTTGCAGGCTGCAACACCTCAGAATTTGCATTTTCCCATCTTTTTGCCCCTCCGTCTTTGCGAGCAGTGCGATTCCTTTTCCAGCTACCTGGGATGTTAGCAGGTAACTTTGATGCCACCGTTGTTGCAAGCAGGCCCCTTCCTTCTGTTTCATCAAACAATCTGGTACCTCTGCACATAAGAATGAAAAATTCAGCACCACCTGCAGTGGAAATCCTGCATTTAATGCAGGGGAAATAAAAAGCTTTTATCAATTTAAGTGGTCACCAAACCCAATAACTATTTGCATTCCATACGGTTCAATGCTTTGTCAGCTTCCAAAGGTGTTCTTTCTAATCCCTTGCAACATGCACTTTGGAATCTATCATCATGAACATACAAACTCCATATGCTTCATACTAAACTTGAGCATTGTATGCTTTTAAACTTTCAAAAATCTAAACTAGAAAACTTGTTGACATGCCTTCTCTAGAAGTAAGACCGGTTGGCAAATCAACATCTAGGAAAAGATCCTCAAAATCTGATGGTGGTTCGCAAGAGGGATTGCTGTTGTTTTTTGAGGTTCTCACTACACCAAATACCACAGTGCAAGGTTATTTCGCATTTAAAAAAACAAAGCCTAGCTTACACCATAAATCAAAAACATTGTATTTCAGATCAACTAGATAATGTGATACTCTCTTCATTGTTATGGCTGCTCTGAGCAGTTTAGTTTGAATGAAACTTTTTTTTTGTGGGAGGGTGGGGGGGGGGGGGTGGTTGGGGTTGGGGTTGGGGTTGGGGTTGGGGTTGGGGGGGCACTCGTCAAATTGTTAAAAATAGGTAGTCCTCACCCCCATAAAAGCATTACTTATCCCCTAGACAATTGGATATACCTTGTGCTACTCTGGGATCTTTATGAATTTTCTTATAAAGTCCTTGAAGAGTGTACATATCAAGGTTGCCCTTGCAATCTTTAGAGGCAAAGCACTACCTCATGATGCTTAATGGAAAGTACCCGCTCAAATGCCTCAAGCTCAACCACGAGCTAGAGATCTAAAGGCGTCTAGGGACATGGCTCACATCTGCAGTAAGCCTTGGCATCCATACCACCAAAACACATACCACAAGTGTCATTGCACGGAGTAGTCTCCGCTAGGCCATGAGTCTAGGACTAGGATGTGCTCCCCCTTGAATTGACCCCAATAATTGCCTTTAGAGTCCTCCTATTAAGATGGAGCTATAATTAGCCATTGCCTCTAATATCCACTAGACCTCCCCTCATAGTCATAGGGAATGGGCATTTTTAGACTCCGGAATGTTGGGGATGGCAACATCTTCCCGTTCCCATTCATGTCACATGTCACTCTATAGTCACAGGGAATGGCCATTCTCAATCTTTTCCGTCCCCGTTCCCCATCCCCATTTCGCATCACATGTGACTATGCCTCCCCTTTGGATGCCCCATCCCTACACCCTAGTTAACGCAGCCCAAGGTTAGATATGTTGACCAACCTGGGATGTAACATGCTTTCTCCCTTAAAACCATTGATGTCCTCAACAATGAATTCCGCGAAGCAACTCTTTAATCTCTGCACACTCTTCCAAGCAGCCTCGTCTTCAGACCGTCCCTTCCAATTGTTCAGATACTTGTAAACGGTATTGTATTTTCTTCCCATCTAATACGCTGATCTAGAACCACCTTAAATTCCAAAGAAACAAATCTGGTCATATTCTTAAGCCTAACAATTTTTTCCAGTGAAACAACCTCTTCACTCTCAAACCACACATATTGGGTGGATCTTGATTCTTAAAGGTAGTGTTAACGAATAGGCTACATCACTTATCTTCTTTGTTGAAGATAACTTATAATTTTACTACCTTGAGTCCTTTGGGACTTTACGGTAAGCTCACATACCCTCGTGTAAGACTCTCCAAGTTCTTCTCTAGGTCGAGTAAAATTGGACTTGGTCCAAAGCACTCTCCACACTTTCCCTTGCAATCTTAAGTATGTCTTGCAAGAAATTCCACATTGATTGTAATTTAACTCCACTTAGTCCTATGGTTAAAGACGACTTAAGTTGATAACCGTAAACAAGCTAAAACTAGTGTCTAAATGCTAGCCACTAATATATACTCTGTATGTAAAAGATGCAATTCCCACTCAAATTATCTTCCCCTAACGTAAGTCCTCAACATATCCTTCTGTTAGCAGTCATCTCCTGTCTGTATATTCACACCAAGGCCTCTGTTATGGGTGTGCCCGCCTGATTTAGGTGTTTTCCCATTTTTCCCCTCTCTCCATATTTTTCCCCATTTTATTCTGATGTGGGAGGCTGTCCTGTGGCTCTTGGCTGATTTAGGTGTGGTGGCCAACTGGTTCTACTGCTCCCCGTCCCTCTCTATATGCTGGCCGACTAATGGTCGAGCAAGTCGTGAGCTTTATGGCGACTGCTTTTTGGGCTGGCCGACTGGCTCATAGGGGCCAGTTTTTCTGCAGTGCACTTGCTCTTGTGTTTTCAGATTCTGTCATCATCTCCGCTACATATCCTGACACACCTTCATGGTCTAGTCAAACTATCTCAAATCGGCCACAGCCTTAAACATATGCCACTTAATCCACATAACTATAAAAGAGAGAAGTGCAAAACTAACACCGCAGAGGCCAGAATGGGCCACCCGCGCCCCCCCCCCCCCCCCCCCCCCTCGGAGTATTTGACTACCCAAGGAGAAATATAACATGTACAAGTTTTGAGGGCCTTACTTTCCCCATGGGAGATGCCGGATTATCCATATACAACCATCATTGGACCATACACATAGGCTATTATCAAAAGAACCCCCTAAATACCATGAATGTATGTAAACCACCTCTTCCCATGAGGATACTGATCTTCCCCATCACCACGGGTCTTCAAGATGCCATATGTGAGAAAAACTCAACTGAAGCAAATAATATACCATATACATCACCATGAACAATTCGGGCAGCACCTTGGGCAACCAAAACAGGTCAGGGCAGCACCAATAGAGCTGGTACAGTAGCTACAGAATCTGAAACAGTAGGTACAGCCCTCCACTCAGCCGGTAGAGCATGTACAATGGCTGGTACATAGGTATAGTATGTGAAAACAGCACGTACAGAATCTGAAAACAGCAGACCACTCAGCCAGTACAACAAGTACAATGGCTGCTACAGCAGGTACTGAATCTGAAAACAGCAGGTACATCCCTCCAACTCAGCCGGTACAACAATAACTTGGGCTGGTACAACAAGTACAATGGTTGGTACAACAAGTATAGTGGCTCGTATGGTAGGTACAAGGACTAGTGCAACTGGTACAGCAAGTACAAGGGCTGGTACAACAAGTACAATGGCTGGACATCATAATAAAATGATTAAATACCCTTGCCTTGAGTATTTCTTCGCAATGGAAGCCTCCAAAACAATCCCCAACAGCCGGTATCCTTCATGGGCAGCCTGTGAGAGAGAGAGAGAGAGAGAGTAGCCATTATTAGGGCAACATGTAACGGTGGTAGAGACTAGTGTGCAGCAAGAGAGCCTCCCAAATGAACAGAGAGGGCTCCAATTTATAGATTTGGGGCTCCCATGAGTGAAAATGGAAAGAGAAGGTTATGATGACAAGTGGAGAGCTACACAACAACTGAAGTGAAGTGCAAGGCCACTTCTCACTTTGGTCCACTTTCTTGCCACATGTCCCAATCTAAGAGATGGGTCCTTCCATAACTTTATCTCTAAAAGAATCCCAACTTGTAACCCATTTGTCATAGGTACTTTGGCAACTCTTGGAATTTGCTCAATTCCAACAGTAATGACGCAAACAGAATTTCCATCGGAGTCGGTCCAAAAATAGCAACTCTCCTAAATTTTAGGAGTGTGATCCTCTGTATTCGAGGATAATCCCCCATTCCCAAAGCTTGTACTTTCCAAATATTGAGACGTTCTCCAAACCCCTTTCATACTGAAAAATGTCTAGGCTAGTGATATCGTCCCTCCTAGTCCATGGTAATTCAACCACAAATCCATAGACACACTGCCACTTATTTTCAGGGATCTTAGGTGGATGTAGCGTACCACCAACTCGTAGCCTCTTTGTTTTAAATTGGCATCACATTCGTGTATAAAGGATTTCATAAGCCGCCAATAGAATAGCCGATTAACCAAAGCTAAGTAAGATTCTCTCTATGCTCAGGTGCCCTTCACTAGGTGCATCATGGCACTCATACAAGAGTTTGTTTTGGGCATCCACAGTACTAAGGCACACAAGCCTTCCCATGCTTAAATAATAGTCCACCTCAAATGGAATATTGAGTTAATAACTTCCTCTCTACAGTACTCATCACAGTATCCGGACCCATGGTGCAAGGCTTATTCACCAGGAAAAGAAGAACTTGATTGTCTACAAAGAAAACGAATTTAGTTGCCAAAAGATAATGATGAAACTTTTTGACTGTATAGACCATGGCCAATCCTTCTCTTTCGTGGCGGTGTAATTTCATTTTGCTTTGTTTAATTAGTAACTAGCAAAGCTACTGGGGAAGTCCATGTTATGTTCTCCGAGTTGAGCCAATATATAACCAGTTGCGAAAGCTGAAGCATCTATATGGACATGAAATATTATTTCCCAATTGGGGGATCTTAAAATAGGAGCGCTTTCCAATGCCTTCTTGAGGGTTTATCCTCATGGCCGGCATTACATAAGTCGTACGCTTGGTCATCCCATATATCTTTTACATGAAGTGCTTAGCGCGGTTACATAAAAATGAGTTACATGAAGCATAACCACGCTTGAAAATAATGTTAACCAATGTGGTTAACATATCCCCCTCCCTAATTCAAGTCCGTCCTCAGAGCTAGCAAGTAGAATCGGCGGTAGTAGATGGAATATGCCGGGACGAACTCGTACCACGATTTCGAATAAGGAGGGGATTTGTTAAAGGCCTTGTAGCTCGCCCAGAAGGCCGTCTCCATCATATCTTCAAATGTCTGGAGTCGCCAAACTGGCATCCATTGGATGCGCTCGTAGTAGCCTAAGAGCTACTTCAAGGTGGAGCCTTTGTTAAGGTTGAAGGATTAATTCAAAGTGCGCGAGGAGCCTTGTGGTACTCCATCCAGACATATTTTCACAAAGAAAGTACTATTGACTTGTGAAATTCTCCTGAGAGCATCTGCAACCCAATTGGTTACCTCTTTTCGATGACGGATCTCCAAATGAAACTTCTTCCCATTTGGCTTTTCGATCCTCATATCAAGCTGACTACACACATATTTCACTTAGTGTAGTCATATTTTCACAAAGAAAGTGCTATTGACTTGTGAAATTCTCCTGAGAGCATCTGCAACCCAATTGATTACCTCTTTTCGGTGACGGATCTCCAAATGATACTTCTTCCCATTTGGCCTTTCGATCCTCATATCAGGCTAACTACACACATATTTCACTTAGTGTAGTCATATTTTCACAAAGAAAGTGCTATTGACTTGTGAAATTCTCCTGAGAGCATCTGCAACCCAATTGATTACCTCTTTTCGGTGACGGATCTCCAAATGATACTTCTTCCCATTTGGCCTTTCGATCCTCATATCAGGCTAACTACACACATATTTCACTGTGTAGTCATATTTTCACAAAGAAAGTACTATTGACTTGTGAAATTCTCCTGAAAGCATTTGCAACCCAATTGGTTACCTCTTTTCGGTGATAGATCTCCAAATGAAACTTCTTCCCATTTGGCCTTTCGATCCTCATATTAGCGTTACTATACACATATTTCACTGTGCCGTAATCTATCCATGCAACAAACTTGGCACCATACAAATAGTATTTCCACATACAAAACGCATAAACCTTCCTCAAAAAATGTTATAGACATCCTTCCTACAACAAGATTGCACATAATATTAAATCTTACTCATATCCACTTTGAAACTAATATAGAGATAACTAGTTTCTGCAATGCTCTAAAACATCGATCTAGTTTCTCATTCCAAACCACCAGAGAATTTATCTTGCCTTTCTCTCTTCTCACCCCCTTTAGAAGTTGTGTTGAAGGGATTGCAATACTGGCAAAGACATCAATGAATTTTCCAAAAAAAAAAAAAACCTGGTGAAACCTTTTAGGTTTCACATGTCTTGCCATTCCAAGGACATGTCTCGCCATTCCAAGGACATGTCTCAAGAACTTTCTTTGATCTTATCTAGGCCTATTCTCACAGCATTAACCATAATGATGTATACAATAGTTTTTGTTTAAAGAAATTACATGTTGATTCCTTCGCGTACAATTTCTTGTCTTGAATCTCCAAGACACTCTTGTTATTTCAATAATCTATAGATAAGTATATCATCTAGGAAAACTAATGTCCCTTTTCCCAAATACACACGAAAAAAGATGTTCATTATTTGCTAGAAAGTTGTTGGAGTCTTGCTTTAGCCTAAGGATAAAACCAAAAACTCGTAGTAGCCATACCAACCGCGTTCAAAATGAAGTCTTAGATAGATCCTAAGGTTTAATCCTTAATTGATGGTATCTACAATAGACTTCTCTTTAGTCCCAAAATGTGAGCCAGACCTAGACCTGGTCTCAACCTTACTCATTGACAAGTGCCATCAGATGGGGCAAACAGATTGGTATCTGCACAAGCTACAAGGAGGCTATTTTCTTTTCTTTTTTTTTTACCACAGCATTTTGGCAGCTTTTCATAATTGGTCTTCTCTATCTACACACAACATAACCAATGCTTGTGGCATAAATTCACCACTTGCTTTATAGTACGAGGGTGCATTTGTCCTCTCTAGTCTCAAGTGTGTGATAGAGGAATCTTGTTAGGGCTCTTTTTCCCTGCTTCTTGTGCCCGTATCTTCTATGATTTAGGTTGTATTTTCTTGATGCACGTTGGGAAGAGAGACAAGGTTGGATTAGAAGGGTGTTGACAACGCTATGATCTTTAACCAAAACATGTGTATATTAAAGAAGGGGAAAAGAAGGAAAGGCAGGAGGTGCAAGGTGATGGCAGACTTGTAACAGTGGCTGAAAAATGCAGGATAGGATAGAAGGCAGAAAACAAAGGAGAAACACACCAAGGGCAGCTGGGATAGCGCAAATTGTTTTTTGTTTTTTTGGGCCGCAAAAGAGGGGGGGGGGGTGTGGTTAGGTTAGTAAAGGGGCCCTTAGCAAAGGGTAAAAGCAAGGTACAGGTGCACTCCAGAGCTCAAATTCACTCGTCCCAATCGTGAAATCATCTGCCTGCTTAACCAAGTCTTTTCTATCTTCTATGAATAGTGTTGCCTCCATTCCATGCATAGACGACTCTGCCACACTCGCACAGGCAGCCTCACAAATGCACATAGGAGAAATCACTAGTGTCCAGACACACATGACTACAATTAACTTGCCCTCATTCATTTGATATCAAGGCTATAAGACTAAGCCATGCGACAAGCATCCAGCTTCGAGCGCACACAAGAACAAACAGCTCTATCTTGGAGTTAAAACATTTAGCTCTATCAGAACATAACAAGCTGAAGGTGCAAACTCACACAACCCCATGCCTCTCAATAAAAACAGAAAAAAGTTTTGAAGGGAAGGAGTGGATAAAGCGTACTAATATAAACTAAAAATCAAAGATTTCTTAAGCTAAAAATCCAGAACATACCGTGCTCTTTGTTTCGGAAAATCGTCTCCCAGCCTTCTTTTTGTTGCTTCAGAAGACCTCTTCCGTGAGTTATCTACAGAAAACGGCAGTCTCATTATTGGCACCGTAAGGTTGAAAAGCATAGATACATGACATGCCAAAACACTTCATCACTAAGACCTCTACCTCTGTAAGCTCACGCATGATGTAAGCAAGCATACAAAATATAGATAAGATCACAACTTCAAACGGCTTCAGCACAAAGCCTGGATGTTCCAGTACTATTGAAGAAGCTTGTCTGAAGCTTACCACAATGCCTTAAAACGTCATTGCCACTGCTCTCTTTTTTTGAAATCCCAACCTTAGACAGCATCTCTCAATAAGCCTACAAACAAAAGAAGAAATTGAGATTGCAGCTTCAAGCAAATCATACCTATGTATATGCATAGGCACCAGGCCTATAAACTCGTATAGGAAGAATGAAAGAAAGTTCTATGAAGGTCTACAAACAACCAAAGGATCTACGAGACTGAAAGCATTACAATATATCCATGAAGTGACTGAATTATGGAAAAACATAAAAACCAACTAGAGCTGAAAGCAAAAACAGTCATGTGAATATCAATGATACAGTAATACAATATGATGGGATCAATGTGGATCCTCAGTATAACTGGCTGCATAGAGGCTCCCTTGGATGAACTTCATCCCTTGGAGTGCTCCATAAAAGCTTTCCGGGGCAGCCCCAACTGGCTACCCACTCTCATGAAACCCTCCCCTTGGGTTTGCCTGACACCAACCAGCTTCTCGGGGTCTTGACACATGCTGAGTTACTCTCCTTGGACCTGCGCACTTCTTCTGGGACACCAACAGCACTTAGCATAGCACTTCTTCTGGGACACCAACAGCACTTAGCATAGTTGAGCCTGATGCTTTGATACCACTGTGACTTGCGGAAGCTCTGGTAGTCTTCTTTCAGCCCTACGCACTGCATAGGAACTCTTGATGCAAGAACAATCAACATAGACAGAGAAGAGAGAGAGAGAGAGAGGGAGAGAGAGAGAGAGAGAGAGAGAGAGAGAGAGAGAGATGATTGTGAATTCAGTAGATTCATATGGTACAAAAATGGTTCGCCACCGATTGCTGATGACACACACTGAATGGGCATATCTAGTGAGTGCTAAGCACCAGTTGCCACATGTCGTCCTCAGCTCATACAGGTGTCGCTGTTGGAAGATGGTTCACCCATGGCCATACCCACACTCATTCAAGAAAATTTATTTGGTGCATTAGGAAGCTTGACAATAGTCATGGGATATTGAGTGTATTTGACAAATTTGTTGTATTTCGGTATTTAAGCATTAGATGTAGATGGTCACTTTGATGATTCACTGGAATCATCAAAGTGGAATCTACTAGTTGCAAGCAAGTACTCCAAGTAGGCATGTGGGGGAGATTCTCTAGGCTATATTCTAGCACACCGAATGGAGAGATGACATCACTGATTATGTGATCTTGGCTTGTATCTTTGGCCTATTTAAGAGGCTTTTCTTATCAATGGAAATTGTGTGCGTTTATGCTACTACTACTCTTTCTCATCGTGTGATTAAAGTATATCATTATGATTATGTTTAACACCATGATCATCGTCATCTTGAATCCTCCATAGTTCAAGCCTCGGAGTCTTGTTCTGACCTAACCTATAGTGGTATCAGAGCCACAGTTGCGACTGCTAGAAGTTTTTGGCGAACCCAAAAATCATGTACAAGAGAGGCAAAGGCATGTGCATCTAGCTTTGATCCACCCATTTGATCTTGCTAGATGTGATTGCTGGAATAGTAATAGGATCCATTGATGGGAAATGATGAAGTGATACTGATAACCAACCTGTGTGTTTGCATTATGGATTGATGATGATATCTTGGCCGTGTTTTGAACTCAATGGTGGTGGTATCTTGACAACGCTAGCCGGAGAGAATAGCCTTGGTATTGGAGGTGCAAGGGGTATGTTTGAAGGAGGCAACCCGGCATATGAACTAGTGCTGGCATTGCTAGTGTGTGTGCTTTGCGTAGTGGCTTTACATTGGGCATGGGAACAAGGGCCAACACTCAAAAAAGGTTAAAGTTTAGTTGCAATGTACCGCGGGGCTCCAGATGAGCGGCTGTCTGGCCCGCTCCTCATCACAAGTGGGAGGTCTCTGAGAAAGCCCCGGTCTCAGCAGCTCCCAAGCTCGCAGGATGCTCAAGGCAAATCTGTCCTCCCATCCTCTACTGAGGCCTGTCCTCCTCATCTCTATGAAGATCCACCGTATCTCTGGTGCCCAAGTGCCCCCTGCTGGGGGAGCTCTAGCCTGCACCCGCTGAAAAAGAAGCTCCTTCCAAGGCTCGGCGCCTGGAAGTAGCCCCCGAACAATAAACTTCCCCAACAAGGCTCTACTCTGATCAGCTGGATCTATAATGCCCAAGCCCCCCTGGGCCAGCGGAAGAGTAATAACTGCCCAAGCAACCTTAGCCCAGGCCGACTGACCATCCCGCCCAGACCAAAGAAAGTTCCTGATCAGCCTCTGTACCTGGCTGATGCAAGAGCTCGAGAAGATCCAGCAAGACGTGATGTACCACATAGTCGCTAAAAGCACCTGATTTGTCACCACCACCCTCCCAGCCAAGGATAGCCGAGCTGTACTCCAATATAAAAGCTTCTTCCGAATGCTCAGAAGAAGCGGGGCGATCTGCTGCTCAGGTGACAAATCAAGTCCAATCAGGCATCCCAGATACTGCACTGCTGTGCCAGGAGGAATCCATCTAAAACCCGGGTCTGGGCTCCATGTCGGAGCGGGAGCGCTACTGATCCAAAAAGCCACTGTCTTGTGCCAATTGATCAATGCTCCCGAAGCCACACCAAAAACCTGTAGCGACTGCTCTGCCCTCTGTAGATTGGCCTCCTGGCCATGCAGAAACAATCCCGTGTCATCAGCAAACTCAGAATCGAGCAGGTCCTCACCCCGGACTGGGAGCTAGAGTCCTCTCAAACCAACCTCCTCTGCTGTCAGATACATGCTCATAGCCTCTGCAAAGAAGAGAAAGAGGAACGGGGTGAGAGGGCATCCCTGACGGACACTCGAGAGGAAGCTTCATTGTGCATGATTACAATCGGGCTTGGGAAGAGCCGTTCATTCTATTAGTGGTGAGTTTGTGTCTGTGAAGAGATTGTTGCATCTATTGAAGACCTTGGTGTGATCGTGGGGGTGGAGAAACTATCGCAACTTGAGGAAAAAGGTTTTCCACAATGATATACTACATGATTGCATTGATGAGGCCATATGTTGGTAGTGCCTTGGCAAGCTTGTACCTGTCACTCTAAATTGAAAAAGTGTATAGGACTCCCAACTTTTGGATTCTATTGTGCAAAGTGACACGAGAGTACTTCCTTGCTCCCCTCATTTGATCATGATTGTCTAGATTGTTGGATTTTCAAGCTTGATGTAAATGATGAGAATTAATGAGACATGCATCACTCATCATGTAAATTTATAGCATGTGCACATTTGCATAGTTTTTTTTCCCTTGTCTTTAAAACCTAGGTAATCTTCAATGTAATCAAGTCTTTCATGGTTTAGCTTGTCAATGTTTACTTTTGCTCATGATGATGTAGAGGTGTTGCTATTATGTGTTGGTCCCTTGCGAGCTCAAGGGTGGTGCCCTCTTGCTTCCGGTGGTGCTAGTTGCTCGCTTTGTGTGTTGGTTTGATGATCAACGGTGTGGAGTGAGCTATGGAGAGGTAGCCTTTCGCTCTACCCAAAATCCTCACAACGCATCTCTACTATAGTGATGGAGAGAGAAGAGGCAGCCGTGCTCTACAACGTTATCGATCAACTCAACCAATTTCACCTATGGCTTCCCAGAATCCTGCACATACGACTGGCTCCATGGTAGACTCCTTTTGTGAGGTTCCGTCAACCATCAACACGTGTTTCCATCGTCGTCGAATTGAGCTCACCACCGACCAATGACAAAAGTTGTGCCACCGACTTGCTTTCTTCTTTGACTGTGCAATGAAGTTGATGGCCTCCTTATCTTGCCTGCACTGATATTTCTCTCTCTGCAACGTACAAGGTCACCGACTCACCACTGATGCCACAACCGCTTGCTATGTCTTCTACCCGCAAACTGGTAGCTATGGCATCTTCAAATGCTAATGTTTCTCTATTGTGATGACGCCAGCCGTCTGATGCTCTGATCGCCTAGCCGTAGCCACCACTGGCCTATCAACCAGAGTATTCCGCCTCTCTTCTTCACCACTCAATGAGCTCATCATTTAATTTTCAGGATTTTAAAAATTATAAGGTTTAAACCTTTGCCTCTTCAAACATCCTTTAAGGGGTTGTTCATATGCCACCAAAAAAAAAAAGGAGTTTGATTTTCCTTTGAGGCCTCTATTTTCAGGTTTACAAAACAGTGAGCAAATCTCATTTAGCAAGAATTGATGATTGAAGCAAAATGCCATTTTCTTGTCAATCAACAGGCATCCCTCATATCCTCATCCTCTGTGGTGTCTGGGTTGGGCCGGAGGACCGATCAAGTGATGAACTCCATAAGATCATAAGTCTCCAAGATTGCTTCCACCATGACTTTCCAGATGTCGTAGTTTGTACCATCCAACTTGGCATCTGAAGGATAAGTCACGAGAGTGGGTATATAAACCGCTCGGGGTTGGATGAGTGCCATGATGTACCTCCTGTGAAAAACACAGCCACCAAAACAGCCCAAGAGCTGCTCTCTACACTTGTAGGGAGGGTGGGCGGAAAAGAAAGAGAGTGGAAAGGAGAAAAAAATGCAAAAAACGCAGATTTGTCCCTCCGGAGAAGAAAACGCAAGTTTGAAACACTATGGACAGCCACCAAGTGCGTGAAAATGCAGAAAATCAGCATCAATCAGCCTCCAATCAGCGATTCCAGGTCTAGACGTCTCTAGGCTCTTATACCATGTCAGATGGCAAAGGAAAGATGTAGATGACTGACAAAAACGCTGAAGCTCCAAGAGAGAGATGAGAGAAAACAGCAAAACGTTGATGCACTAATCTGAAGAAAAGAGTGGATACAACCAGCAAGGAGTGGAATGGGGAATGCCTGAGCATAGAAATGGCTCCCATAAACACGAGAAAAGTCACCAACACCAACAGCTGATGATATATGCTAACATGACCTTCACTAGCACAAGCACCGCTCTTTTCTTTGCTAACATGACCTTCACCGCTCTTTTCTTTGCTCTCGCCTCTCAACACATTGGGCGACACCACCTGTCTCACAAAACCAAACTGTCGAGTGCGAAGCTGCCTATTGATAAGGTTGTACTAACCTTATACTTTATTAAAAGCCACATCTCGTCGTATCTCATAGCTATGCCTGATTAAGTGCTTGCCCGCACCATCTTGGAATCCATCGTCGACCTCTGTTGCACCCAAAAGCTGTTGCCTGCGGAATTTGTGCATCACCAAGCTAAGCACCTAGCTTAATTATTTTCTACAACAAGCAAACAAGTGAACAACGATTTGCAGACACACATCAGAAGCAAAGCAAAGCAAAATTAGACATCAACAAATCAACACATCAAGTCAAATCAGGAAAGTAAATTATGGGGCTTATCAATTTTTTTTGCAAATCTTGCTTATCACAGCATTAAACCCTAATTTTTCAACATTTTTCAAAATTGAGGGCACATATCAAGCATTAGTGTTGCTACGGCTCCCTATGGTATCATTTCCAAAAAGCCTTTATTATTTAGAAAACCCTATTTTTTGGACACTCTAATCTTTTCAAGGGATGAAGTGAAAAGGTCTTATCCATGTTTTTTATGTAATGATTCAACCTCTGAGCCACCAAATGAATACCAAGGAGGAGTGTTGATATATGTGGTGCCACAAAGCACAAGTGTGTTTCCCTATGTGTTCTTTCGCTATGTGTGTAAAAGGACTCTTCAGTCCAAGTTGTATGTTGTGTGTAACCTAATTCCTTGTGTGTCTACCCCCCAAGTGGAACCCATAGCCTATCTGCTCATCTCTTTCAATACCATCATTCTCAATGGCAAGAATCTTCCGAAATCCTTTTGGGCTTAGGTAGTCAAAAACTCATAGTTGTAATGTCACATGCGCGGAAGCTCGCTGTCTTCTTTGAGCCCTAAACACCTTTCCAAGAACACACAGATGCAAAACGCAAACAAGAGAAGGAGAAAAGAGAGAGAGAGATAGCTGTGTTTTCAGTATATTCCTAATATACAAAAAGGTACAAACTCTTGGCAACCCTAGGCTTGCCCATAAAAGGTGATCTTGACTCTTTAGAGTCCTATGCTATGATCCAAATCCCCAAAGGATTGAATAGCTAACAATGATCCCAACCTCTGCCTTTTATAGGCACTTGAAGAGCACATGAACTGGCCGACCTGCTGTCCGCTAGTTCCCTGGACATGGACAAAACCCTTGCTGCTGACACCATAATGAAAGTGCTCCATTTGCTAGCCGACAATGCCCTAGTCCACATCCAAGCCTTCCCTACCTATGACAGTTGTTGTAGCTCCATGATGTAGTCTTTTTTTGTTGCAAATCAAGGATTAACACTAGGATTAGCATGTCCATGTACATGCACATGACATCCCCTTCTGCTAAACTTAATGACGGGATTCCAACTTTTGACCCTAATCCTTGGATAATTGTCATCATCCCTTTGTCTCCACGTGGACTCCCAAACCTAACATCCTTCCCTTCTTGGCAACCTTTTCACTGAAAACCTTGCATCCGTTCCACTTTGTCCCCTTTCCTTCTTGCCCTGTCCCTAAACACAAACATGAATCCTTCTTGAGGACTAGTTCCGGGCATCCTTGGCCACGCCTTGGATGATCATCCCTCGGAGTGCTCCATAAAAGCCTCTTGGGCAGCCCCTATCATGAAACGCTCCCCTTGGGTTTGCCTAAGGCCAACCAGCTTTGGGGGGTCTTAATCCAAGCTCTGTTACTCTACTTGGATTGTGCACCTTCATTTGGGACACCATCAGTGTTTAGCATTGGTGAACCTGAGCTCTAATACCAATGTCACATGCGCAGAAGCTCTGTCTCTTCTTTCAAACCTAAACACCTTTCCAAGAACACATAGATGCAAAACACAAACAAGATAAGGTCACTTACACACACTCATAAGAAGGAAAAAACCTCCTAAGGAGGGAAAAAGTGTCCTAGCCCATTATTATCCTATGTCCACACATCACTACCATATGAATGGCTACAAATCCCTCTATAGTAATGATGTGAACTTGTACAAGGATCATGCGGTTGATCAATCCCCCCAAATGGTAATACGCTCAAAGCTTTGCAAAAAAGCTTCGAACTTCTCTCATGAAAGAGCCTTTGTGAACATGTATGCCACATTGTCATGTATTATAAGCCATGCTAATCTTTCATGCAATGAGCCACTCCCTAGCATAATGATAATGCACCTCAATGTGCGTTGTGCGGGCATGAAACATTGCGTTCCTCACAATGGCTAATGCACTCTAGCCTGCCACTAAAGATGGAGGTGGGGAACTACTGTCCAAAAGGCGTTTGATCCATACACACTCCACAATCGCTGTAAAAGCTACCTTGAACTCAGCTTCACAACTCGAACTAGCCACACCATTGGCTGCTTCTTGTTGAGCCATGATATACATGAATCACCAAGATGAAAGAAAAAGCCACTTGTGGACACTTGCATGTAACATCCAAGCCCAATCTGAGTCACCTAAAGCATACAGCTAACTATCACCCCCCTTAGCCCAAGGGACCGTGCACCCTATAAGCATCGGAATACTCGCTTAGCACCTAGCCAATGCTTTACTTCCGAGTGTCATATGCATGCACATGAACATGCTAATCCCTAGGCTACTCCCCGAAGGACAATAGATAAGGATCAGATTTAGAACCAGATTTAGGAGCTTCTGCAACTATGATTGGTAGGGAAGATCCTATGGTGGGACCAGGTGGCTGTCCGGCCACCTCCGAAGCCTCAATGTGGTGAACCAATAGCAGCAATCAATGAACCCAGCAACAGGTTTGCAATCGCATCTGCCTCAACACGGAACCGATTGTGAGAGAGGTGATGCGAAGTGTGATGGCCTCCACTTCAATGACTACTTCATGCAGGTTACCACAGCTCGCTGCTGCTCAAGAGTATCCCGTGCATGCTGGAGAGGAAGCAGGAGGCCCACAGAAACAACTCCCTGCGAAGCCTCAATGTGGTGAACCAATAGCAGCAATCAATGCACCCAGCAACAGGTTGCCAATACTATGAGCCACATGCATAGATAGCCATACCTTTCTTCATTAAGTCCATGAATTAACCAACATGAAATTATCATGCCTTAGCAGCACATGCTGAGAAATTCACTTCTGAACGAGGACACAGCACAATGCCATAGTACAGAGTACCGGATATTCACCTCCGGCAGAAGCAGTCAATATTTTTTTCCGGATGGGCAAACGCAGCATTCCTACTGTGGCCACACAACTCTCTCTCTCTCTCTCTCTCTCTCTCTCTCTCTCTCTCTCTCTCGGGGAAGAGCCGAGATCGTGGGAGTTCAAACGTTTAATCTCGAATACGAAAACTGACAGTGTAGAATAGTAGGTTACAAAACGCTATCACTTACCAGAAAAGAAGCTGACGGCGATCCAGGCTCGGAGATGTTGCCGAAAAAGGGCGAGGGTGCGAGCAATTGAGGCAGCGGCGGAGGAGGTCAAGGGCGGGAGGCCGAAGGAGGGGGCTTGGGGGGGGAGGCTTCCGGTGGACGGCAATGGGGAGTCGGCGATGGGGGGCGGGAAAAGCAGCTGCATTTGCTGGGGAAGGCAGGCGATCGAGTCTTCGACAGGACAATCAAGCAGAAACCCTCGCGCGCAAACCCTCGGGAGAAAAAGGGCGAGCATGTATGTGATGTATGTGTGTGTTTGATTTGAGAGTGACGAGGAAGATAGAGAGGAGAAGGGGGGGAGGGGTGCCGCCGATCGAGGGGCGCAGGGAGAACGTGGGGTACAGGGGACTCTGGTGGACCAACGAATGCCTGCCACGTAGCCGGCCATGATTGGCAGGGGGCACGGGCAAGCGAGTGGAGACGCTGACACGTCGGAGGGCGGCCCTGTCTGTTCGCCCACCACAACTTCCTGTCAAGAAGGTACGATCCGAGTAAAGTGAGAAGCAGGAGCGGGCGCAGGAGAGCGCAAAGCAAAGCGAGCAGCTGGAGAGTGAAGCGCTCTACCTAGTGTGCCGACATCAATCCTCCATGGCTTTATACAAAGCTCAGCATTCCGCCTCTCAATCCCATTGCCGTCGCCACGCTTCGAAAATCTCCCCTCCACCTCTCCCATTAGTCCCTTCTTTCAATGATGTCCCTTCTCAAGGCCTTAGTCTTTTGCATCTTGGCATCCATCTCATTGGTGGCGACTCCTCAAGGCCTTAGTCTTTTAAACTAGTTTTGCATCTTGGCATCCACCATTGGTGGAAGACTTCTTTACTTGTGAGCCTTAGTCTTTTAAACTAGTTTTGCATCTTGGCATCCACCATTGGTGGAGACTTCTTTACTTGTGAGCCTTAGTCTTTTAAACTAGTTTTGCATCTTGGCATCCACCCCATTGGTGGAGACTTCTTTACTTGTGAGCCTTAGCCTTGACTTGCATCTCTTCCTCCGCTTCACATTTCCCGCCCATGCCCTCCCTGCACCTTTCCTCACAATGGCCCACCCACCGGCTATATGCCACCCAACAGCATTCCACACCTAAACAAATCTCCTCCTTGATGTGAATGACCACACCAGTCCACATTGCGGAACCCAATCTCTTGAAATCGTATTTTGCAATGTTGTTTGCTTAGCACTAGCATGGAAAAGATGTTGATTTTTCATTTCGCAATGCCTTATTGAAAATGCTTACTATATATTTTTTGCAACATATTGTTTCAAAATAGTGGCAGTAGATATAATGCAAAAAAAGGGGGGAGATTAAAATTAATAACTAATGAAGTTAAGATCATTGCTATGTACCAAGACAACAACGAAACTAGTTTTGAAATCAATCTTTGCAATGTAACTTTGGAAAAGTCTTCCTTTTTAAGTCTCATTCACAAGTGAATATATCTCCCTGCATGAACTCATCATAATGTTATAAAGATGCATGGCATATTTATAAAGGTTTATGAGATGTCTTCGTCTATTAGTAAGCATTGTACCATTTAGAAATACTCTTATAAGTGTAGTTATCATTTAAAATATAAAAAGTTTCTTAAAGATGATAACATCACTTTTCTAGAGCCACATGTATTTTTTTAAAGGCTCTAACTATGTGCAATAAATACCCTACTATAATTTTAATTCTTTGCATAAAATTTTGAAATCCTTTGGGTTGAATGGTTAGATTAGCAAATGATTGATGAGATAAAAAAGAAATGGTGAGACTTGTGAATTTTACAAAATGCTCCCTAGCCTTTGATAAAGAGATTACAACCTTCTATACCCAATCCCAAGGTGACTATTTAAAAATTTCAAGCATTAAACACATTTGCAAAGTTGCTTCAAGATTCAGAGAACTTATAACAAAATTGATGAACAAAATTATTCCATAAACAAGATTAGAAAACTCAATAAATCATTTCCCTTAAACGTGGATGCTTTTGAAGAATTTTCAAAAGGTTCTTGATTAGAGATGGTCTATATCTTGTAGATTGTCTACACAATATATATTTCTAGTTACCTCAAGGTCTATATCTTGTAGACTATTTATAAGATTAATTGCTAATTTACAAAGGAGTAGTGCTTGGATCACGGCATGAAGTTTTTTACTCTTTAACCCAATGAGGAATACCAAAATGAGTGACTCCTTGTCAAGTCTTTCTCTCATATCACAATGCATCCTAAACGGGAGATTTGGTCATGGATATGTAGTCTGTTTGATGAACTTCCTCTTCTTGCTTGAGGTTATAAATCAAAGCAATCATGCTTCATCTCGTTCCACTTAGGGAGAATCCTACCATGAAAGTGGATCTTAAGTCGGCTTTCTTGATGAGTTGGGCAATATAAACCATAGCTCAGCCTTGCCTTCAAGACAATGACCAAAAGAACTGATCTTTGTTCAATTTGATAATTACGTCTCACACTTTTGATTAAATTTCTAAGTACTAGATTGGGTTGCCATAATCGACCTGACTCTTCCATGATCTCCTGGAGCTCTTAAATTTAGTCATTAGCTTTAATATGAAAATCGACCTTACTCTACCATGATCAAAAGGAGCTCTTGGATATAATGGAGCTCTTGGAGCTAGTACAATTTACACGGCCACCTCCACCTATTTATTTGATGCCATTCTTAAGACGCCTTCAGCATATTTGCGAGGTGGTGGAAAGAAAGGTTAAGGTTGTGCATGATGCCTACATTCTCCTTGTTTTTACATGTCCTCTAGGGTGAGGTTACAATGTCCTCCTCTTCAAGTATTGAAGAGGGTGCTATTTGCCCACCACTCGGTTCAATTGTCTTCCTATCCTCATTCATCAGGATCCAAGAAAATTTAAGGGTTGATGTGCCACTCTAAGGATTGTCACATGAGGGTGCTATTTGCCCATCACTCGATTCAACTATCTTCCTATCCTCATTCATCAGGATCCAAGAAAATTGAAGGGTTGATATGCCCCTCTAAGGATTGTCAAGTTAGGGTTATGAATACTAGTGCCACTTGGAAGAGGCACTTTACTTATATTGTTGTTAGGTTCTTTTGTGAAGTAGTGTCCTAAACGAGGAACCTTAAGAGTTATTGGCATGTTTGCATAGCCTAGGATTAAGAATACTAGTGCCACTTGGAAGAGGCACATTGCATGTATTGTTAGATTCTTTTGTGAAGCAGTGTCCTAAGTGAGGAACCTTAAGAGGTTATTGACCTGTTTGCATAGGCTACTTAGCTTACATGTTCTAAATTTGATTATTCTTAGATCTTTCTCTCTTAGAGTTACAAATGCAAGAGTTGAAAACTAATGGTCCACCCTTACCATGATTGACTATGTGGGTATTGCCTAGCTCTACATTGGAAGGCTCCCATATATGAGGAGAAACCACTTTGTTATAGAGTAGCGTGAATGCCTAATAAATCCCAGTTTGGACACTAGGATGAGGCCATATGTGATTGGATGGTTAAAGGACAACTTAGGTAGGTTTAACATCATGCCAAATAGGTTACATGTAAGTGCAAAATGATATTACTCATATTGGAATGCACTAAGGATGTAGGAACACTTTCCTTGAGTTGTGGGCACCCACATCAAATGGGTCTGGAAGCTACATCGAGATTATACAAGCTGCCTCTCCTATCTCTATACATGTAGTTTTGGGTGACCTCACTTGTGTTTCCACACTTTGTTAAACTTTGCACTACTACTTCCTTATGAAAGTCATAGGTTTTCATTATTACACTATAAATTAAACACCAAAAATAATCACTTCGAGATTTTTCTAGATCTTTATATCAAGGAAGAGGCTTCGTCATGAATTTCCTTATCTACATCATTATCAAGTGTGTCTTCTAACCAATGCGGTAAAAGCTTCTACTTCAACCATCCTTTAGACTTTGGATCCTCCAATTGAGACTTATTATGAAGTATTCTTGGTCTCTTATCATTGGCAATAAAAGTATAAACCTTGGTGATGTAATCTCTTATTATCCTAATCAAGTAATGTGGTGGTTCATTGGGCCCAATTAAACCCAATTTAGGGTGGCCCGCCGATGTAGGACGACTTAACATATGACTACCCTTGGGTAATATATATAGATGGGTTCAACATCTTTCATTAGATTTAGACTATCAATTTTGAGAATGACCTCATCTTCCACTCTAACCCACCTTAATCAACCAATTAATTTAGCTTATAGGACCGTGCCAAAAGCCTTACAAAGTGGCAGTATAGCTTAACATCTCAATATTTGGCTTCCTTAATGATGGACCAAAGTGTAAAGATATGGTTCAGCCGAAGTGATCTTACTAGCCCATGATAAGGATCCCTTGTCTCTTTTGGAACTCACTAAGATGTTTACCATGCGATAACCCACCATTATGGTTTAATAGTTTTGTGGGTTTATGGGGTCCCTTGACTTGTAAATGGGCCTAATTTTACTTTCACTAAATTAAGGAGGCCTTGGTAAATGGACTCATTGAAAAGTTTGGCTATGATTAAAACAAGAATCATACGACTATAGACAACTTGATTGTAAGCATTTGTAATCATTTTCCTTGTCATTCTTGAGTTTTTGGAAAGCTTGGATCACCACACTCAATGGCAAAACAAGTAGATGTGGCAATTTAGGGTATATCTATAATATCCATCAAGGGTTGATTGATTGAAGTGAGGAGTGTGCCTTTGTAGGCTTGATAGCTAAGTACGTGATGGAATATGCCAAATTAATTTTCAAGAAGTGAAGCCAAAAGTTGGTAGATTTGTCTATAGGTTTTTTATTACTATCTATAATCTCTTGTTTGCTTTTTTAAAGAAACTCTCATTTGCATCTAACAACACACTTATAATACTCCTACTTTGTTTGATTGTCTTATGGGTGGTGGTGGCTATATTCTTCATTACATTTATGGTGTAATGTCTTACATTCCTCGGCTTACCTTCCATTTGAATCCATGCTATCTTCTACATCTTTGCTTTGGTGCTATGTGGTGTACATTAATCTGGATGCAGCCTACTAGATGCCCACATAACTTATATGCACCCTTGTCTTACTCCTATTAGGTGATGTAAAGGTGGTAGTGTGCTATCTAACCTAGTTCACTAACTAATATATATGAATTATTACTTAAAGAGAATAAAATAGAATAAAAGCTATCCAAGACATGGCTCATATGCTGAATTAAAGAGCTATCCTAATTAGTAACCTAGTTCACTTACTAATATATATGAACTAAAGAAAATAAAAGAAAAGAAAAGCTATCCAAGACATGGCTTGTATGCTAAATTAAAGAACTCTCCTAATTAGTTACGTCATCAGGAAAAGCTTCCTCCACTAGCCAACCATGGACTCCTTCCCAAGGGCTTCCACTTGTTGGAAATGAAGATCTCTAGTTCCTTATGCTTAGGTAGGTGGATATTACATATGTGTGGATAGCCTAAGAGGCTTGGTTCAAAAAGGTCATTAAGTCATGAGAAATGTAAATATAAAAGCTACTAGATAGTCACTAGTAGGTTTAGCCATTATTCAATCCATCTATATATAGGAATATTAAGCACTAGATAAATCTAATTGAGTTGTGTTAACTTTACCAAAAATTGAAGCTTATACAATGTTGAGCCCACATGGAGTGCTCAAAATAATGCTCACATTCATGTTGGATTGAAGAGGTTTGTACAAGTGGATATTATAGATAGATGTAGCCTAAGAGGCCTTAAAGGTTATTTAGTCATGATAAAATGATAGGTAACAGACAAGAGAATAGATGTAACCTAAGAGGCCTTAAAGGTTATTTAGTCATGATAAAATGATAGGTAACAGACAAGAGAATAGTCATTTTCTCATGATATAAGCGATATTGTTAATGGACATGTACTCTTGCTTGCAAGGAAATTCCCAAATATGAAGAGATTTGGGAATCTAAGAGCCCAAGTAGAGGAGCCCACGGAGACTAAATGTAAGATTTACACTCAAAACTTAAAACCAAAACCAGACTACCCAAATTGCCCATGAATAAATTGGGACACTACTTTGAGAGTTATGACATGAACGCTATGCTACTTGTCCACCACTACAAAGGAAAACAATAACTGTAGTCTTAGCTAGTGTTGAAGTCAACATAAGCACCAAGAGTTCTTGGGAATCTTGGCGTGCTTGCCACTTGTGCAAACAAATCTTATGGTGAAGTGGTAAAGTTTGTAGATGGGCGAAAACACAATAAAACCAACGAGAGTCCTTAAGAACATAAAAATTAAGCCTTTGGGATGAGCTTCTTGTTAGAGCGGAGATTAATGTAGCAACACACACATAGATGTAGCAAGCAAGGAGAGATAGATGGAAGCACAACACTTAAAGTAGATTAATGAGAATTAGTGAAGTACAAGTGAAGTGACATGATAAGGTCACTTACACACTCATAAGAGTGCGTATATATGCTCCATGGAAAAAATTCCTAAAGAGGGAAAAAGTGCTTTGGCTCATTATTAGCCTATGTCCACACATTACTACCATATAAATGCTACAAATCCCCCTTATAGTGATGATGTGAACATGTACAACAAGTATAGGGGGATCATGTGGTTGATTAATCCCCAAATGGCAGCAGTAAGCCCAAAGCTTTGCAAAAAGCTTCAAACTTCTCTCGTGATGAGAGAGCCTTCAAGAACATATCAGCACATTGTCATGTGGAGACATAAGCTAGGTTAATCTCTCCTACAATGAGCCTCTCTCTGACATAATGATAATGCACCTTAATGTACTTTGTGCAAGCATGAAATGATGGGTTCCTCAAACGGCTAATTGCTGTAAGTGAAGATGGAGGTGGGGGATTGTTGTGACTTCACACTTGGTGTTATAAAAGCTACCCTGTACTTAGCTTCACAACTCAAAATGGCCACTATTGGCTGCTTCTTGATGAGCCATGATATACATGAATCACCAAGGTGAAAGTAAAAGCCATTGGTGGACACTCGCATGCCATAACTCCAACCTAATCGGAATCACTGAAAGCATGCAGCTAAACATCACCCCCCTTAGTACAGAAAAAGCCAGGAGACTGAGTGCCCTATAAGTATTTGAATACTTGCTTAGCAGTTTGCCAATGCTTACTTCTGGGACTATGTATAAACCTGCTTAACTGGGAGACCCCAAAATGAATATTTGACCTCTTATTACATATATATATATATATAAGACACCCAATAGCCTATTGATAAAGTGATGCATAAAATGGTTCACCTGCATCTTGAAGACTAAGCCGAAGACCTATCTCTACTGGTGAGCAATAGGCTTACAATCTTTAAGACCAAATCATGTAAGTAGCATCTACATATACTTTGATTGTAACATCATAATACCATCATCACGCTGCATAAATTGTATGCCCAAATAATAATGCAACGAGCCCAAATATGTCATCTCAAATGACACATGTAATTTAGCCTTAAAGGTCGAAATATTCTCCTCATTTGGGTCTATGAATATGTTATCAACTTATACAATGATGACCAAAAAACAATCCGTACTCCTCCTTATATATGGAGAGTACTCTCAATTTGACTGTTACAAAAACCATTTGCAACCAAGTATACGTTTATCTTCTCATACCATGCTATAGGATCCTGCTTAAGACCATATAAAGCTTTTCTTAACATGCCCCTTCTCAACAACTCCATGAGCCTAAGATGTATAAACCTCCTCATGCAAGTCACCATTTAAGAAGGTAGTCTTGATATCCAACTTATGTACATTCCAACCATGATGCACTGCCAATGCAATAATACACCAGATCATAGTCATACAAGTGGGTGCAAAGGTCTCATCACATAATCTATGCCCTTCTCTTAAGCATAACCCTTTGCAACAAGCCTTGCCTTGTAGAGCGATCAATACTACCATCAGCTTTATGCTTTAACTTATAAACCCACTTCATATGAATGGCCTTTTTACTATAAGGCAAATCATCTAAATACTAAGTGTCATTTTTGAGGATTGAGTCGTACTTATCCTGTATGGCTTGCATCCAATGATCATTTCCTTGTGCTTCCTCAAAGAAAATAGGTTCTTCTTCGTTACATATACTGGTAATGAAAACATGATTCACAAAATAATAAGATGCATGATAAGAACCTGCATGTGTCTTACTAGGTAAAGAAGTAGCTAATTTGCTATCCCACAATGTCTACACTAGCCATTTTGGCATACACTTGGACACTTGTATGGCTGTCAATAGGTTGATCTCTATGGGCTGAAATTTGAGCTGATTTTCATGAGAGGGATGATTCGCAGCACCTTTTTAAGCATTCATTTGTCCCCCCACATATGGTTGTTCGGCATTATACAAAGGTAGGAGTGTAAAGATGTCCTCCTATAAGCATATATTTTGTTATTTTTTTGCATAAAACATGGGTTGAACTAAGTTCTCAACAAAGACATCTCTACTCTCCAAAATCTGTTTTGTGGCCGGATGTGGAGTCTATACCCTTTCCTTTCAGAACATGCCATGTCCATGAGAGATTTATTCTTCCTCACAGCCACACCATTTTGCTAAGTTGTATAAGGCACTATGCATTGATTAGATGTATTGGTCACCAAAGAGCTTTGGAATGTTGTTATTGGCATTGAGGCATGCCATGTTTGACCACCATAATAGCATAATACATATACTTTGGATGGTGATACAGGTTCTGATGTAATGGCATCCACCTCTGCACCTCCCATAACAAAAAAAGCTAGATAGGATGTTAGGAATGCACAAGCATATGCATTAGTGGCCCTTTTAGTAAAAAGGAGAACTATTTCTCATATTCGCTCATGTAAAACTATGAAACATGCTTGGGATGTGCTTGCTACACTTTACCAAGTACTCAACGAGGTAGGAGTGGCTTACTTGTGTAAGAAGTTAGAGTCTACGTACATGAATGAGGGAGATTTAATGGATGAATTTCTCAGAAGAATTAAAGAACTTAGGGAGCAATTGGCATGTATTGATGAGGCCTATCCGGATAGTTCTTTGGTATCTATTGTTCTTATAGCTCTACCAGATTCATACCAAGGTTTTGCATCTACACTTCAACTCATAATTGAAGGGTAATCCCAATGTCCTTACTTTTGATGAGTTGGTTATAGTGCTCTTGCAAGAAGAGAAATCTCGACAAAATCAAACTAGTATGCATGTGGGAGATCAAGTATTTCCTGCTAGTCACTCAAAAGATGGATCAATTAGGGCTGTCCACTAGAAATTACAACTTATGCATAGTGATGTATGTTGTCCCACGAAGACATTATCAATTAGGTTATCTCTACTTTATGACATTTATTAATAACTATGCGAGGCACACCTCGGTGTATTTGTTGAAGGCAAAGTCAGAGGTTTTTACATGCTTTAGACACTTCGTTATAATATGTGGCTAAAAATGTGTCTACATGATGTAAAGTTGGCACCCTTTGATAGATCGTGGGTTTGGGGGGATATATATCAAAGGAGTTTCATGTATTTATGGCTGAAAGAGGCATAAAATGGTCCCATAAAGCTTATCCTCAGTGGAAATCATCCTGAATATATTACTGCCTACCATTCTGCCTATAGATAACTAATCTCTGGCACATAATGCGAATATCCCAACTACCTACAAGGTATTGTCTCGATGCCCAGTGTGAATGCAATCATTAATGACAATGGAAACCAACAAAGTGTATGAAAGATTACAGGGTGTAGAGTGTGGAAATGATACTCAGCAGGAATGCAAAAATCAATGATAATGTTGACGATACTGTTGAAGCTTTTGAAGAGGAAGTTGAAGATGCAATGTCAAAAGCTGTTGACATTATTGTCTGCACACCAAATGCTGCTGCTGTTGTGTAGAAAAACTAAAAATCAAAGAAAAATAGTTCTAACTGACACTCCCTTGGGCAAAAACCTTACAGAATACGAAGGAGCCCTAAAATGCATAAATTTTTTAGTTATCATAGTTAACATCACACTATATGGTATACCTTCTTCACTAAAGAGATGGCTCCATCTAAGATAATCAAAAAAGCAACGTGAGGAGAAGATCACAAGGTGTGAGAGCCAAGAGAACCTGCTCTAATACTAATTGTTGGTGTGGAGATCAATGTAGCAACACACCCATAGATACAGCAAGCGAGAAGAGATAGATGGAAGCATAACACTCAAAGTAGATTGATGAGAATCAATGAAGTACAAGTGAAGTGGCATGATAAGGTCATTGACACACTCATAAGAGTGCACACATACTTGTAAGAGTGGGTACATACGCTCTGAGGAAAAAACCTCCTAAGGATGAAAAAAGTGTCCCGACCCATTATTAACCTACGTTCACACATCACTACTATATAAATGCTACACTTCTACCTCACATAGTAATATGCTATCAACAACAAGGATCAACATGATCCTTAGAAGACCTTGCATGCAAGATGCAAGGCTCATGTCTACATCCAAAAAAGTTACCAAACCTTGAAAAGAGATCCCAACATGTGGAATACTCGCCCCATGAGTTATAGAATTCCACCAAAATAATAGTAGATGTAAGGGTGGTGACATCGATCACATCTACATCCGAAAAAGTTACTAGACCTTGAAGGCAGATCCCAAAACATGGAAGACTCACCCCATGAGTCATGGAATTCTAGAAAAATAATATAAAACAACCACTCGAACCATGTTAAACCATATTTATCATTTTTGTAACAAGTTGTTAAATAGTGAAGATGAGGAGTTTGAATAAGTGCCTCTTCAAGAGATGGACAACTCTCAGAATTGGATGCATGTTTTTGCCACCATGGACACTCTCCCACAAAAACTTAGGACTAGATTTGTGTGACCAAATGGAATTGATATGGCTTCTCTACATGTTAAGCTCGGTAACACTTCTTGAGCGGATGAGTGATGACACATTAGGAGAAGAGAGTGATTCTTCTTGTAAGGACCTTCCTACTCCTAATCCCACATCATATTAGCATGCTATAAATGTAAACAAATTGTAACTACTTCATTAATTAACATGGTTTCACCCGCAATAGAATACTTGTGAGCTCTCCATTTTCTTTACTTGCAATAGAATACTTGTAATCTCTCCCTTTTATCTCCTCGCAATAGAATACTTGTGACTCTCCCTTTTCTCTACTTGCAATAGAATAATGTTGTGAGATCTCCCTCTTCTCTACTCTCTTGATTACTTGTGTTTTGTTTTGTTGAATCTTTGCATAGCTTGTAATACACATCCATTTTCTCGTAATAGAATACTCGTGAGCTCTCCCTTTTCTCTACTCTTCTCTATACTTGTGTGCACTCCTTCTACTCTCTCAACTGCTTATGTTTTGTTAAATATATACATAGCTTTATGGTTTTCTTACTTAGATAGGGTTGAATGTAGGCTTCTCTTCTCATGAGCTTCTTCTCTACCCACCTCTTTTGTGAGAATTGTGAGAAAGAACCACCACAAAGGCTATCTCCTCTCTGCCTCCATCCAGGCAAAGAAATCTCTTTCTTCACCCCCATGGCAAAGGAAGCATTCTGATGTGACGAGACAAAGTGAGAATGTGATGAATGGGCTCGCACATCCACATCAAGAAGTTGCATTTGCAGCTCTAAGCAAGACCAAATGAAACTTCTTTCATCAAAGGCTAAGATAAGCTATTATTTTAAAGATATTTGGTGCCGCTAACAGGGTCTAGCTTAGGGCTTAGCTCCATTTTTTCAATGATTCCAAGCTATTGGTATCATGCAATATTGCTCAGTGTTGATTAGGAGGTCACACTTCGAAAAACATATGGTTTCTATTTACATACTTTTTGGAAGGAAAAAAACCTTATTTCTTTGGCTATTTGCATGATTTTGGAGCCCAAAAGGCATTGATTTTGTTGCATTGATGATCGCGTTATTGAGTTGTGAGCACTTGGGAAACTTGGAGGAAATCAAGCTAATAATTTTTCTTTTGATTTAATTCGATGTTCGCATCATTGGTTCTTCACGTGAAAAACCAAGGTGCTAGCTCTTTTTCAATTATTAAAAATATAAAGACCATAGAAATTTAAAAAACTTGTAGTTTGAATCTTGTTGTGATTACCATTGACTTGGCCTAGCTAACAAGGAACAAACTGCACATTTTGAGTAGGAAAAATCAAGCTTTTGGAACCCCAAAATCAAGTCAAACACCAAATACTAATTTTTCATGCTAATCAAGATAATCACGTCACAAAATTCCCTAGAATCACTATGTGATTATATGCATTGCCTTACTAAAGTTAGAGAAGGTTATCTCTTTATTTGCAAAGATTTTGAACGTGAAAAACTAGTGTGGTTAGTCACGCATGACTAACTTTAGATCATTTCCAAAATAACATTGAGATTAAGATCATTAAAGGGATAATAGGATAGCCATTGAGAACAGGGGAGGCACTCAAAAGTAAATTTACACTTAAAAAGTTAAGTTGGTTATACGTAAAAACCATTGATAGTTAGTCATACTGTTACTATTATGAGATAATCACGTCATGAGTATCTACTAAGCTAGCTCATTTTTGACCCATACTTGTTGACTATTGTAATAGTACTGGTGCAAAATATCACTTTAAATCTGAAATAAAAACAAAAAAATTTGAATGTAAAAAAATAGGAGTTACTCTATGACTAACTTAGCGTTTGGGAAACCAAATGCTAATAGATAGTAAATTTAGGTTCGAAAGTTGGGATTTGACTTGTTAAGACTACTTTACATGCACTTGAGGTCAAGGAAAATAGTTGGAGATGAACTTGATCCAAAAGAAAGTGCATCAAATTACCAAGGATCTTCCTATCGACATTGGATCAAGACACTTGGTTAGCAGATTTACAACAGAGTGTGATTGGCTGGAGAGGACTAAATTCAATTAACATTAGTAGAGCAAAGAATAAATGGAAGACACTGCATTTAATGAAGAGCGAGGGCAGAGAAATCTACCATTTCTCCCACAATATCCGGTGTCTTTTAAAACACTGCCATAGACTACTTAGTGTTATGGCCTATTGCACCTCCCAAGAGAACTCCAAACATTCACCAATGGAACAAGCAGTAGACACGTCCCTTGAGGCTCTCCAAGCTCGCTAGTAGAAGCTCCAATCCTCCAATATCCACCTCCACCTCCACTTTGTCTATCGCGGAGTCGCTCACACCATAATGCAAGGCAATCGTCCTCTCACTCTTCCACACACAAGCATATAAGAGGCACATGCACAAGAGTACACACACACACACACACACAATCTCTCTCTCTCTCTCTCTCTCTCTCTCTCTCTCTCTCTCTCTCATTCACAAGTATAGAAAATGCACATGCACTAGAGTACACACACACTCTCTCTCATCATTCAATAAGACAAACAAGAGTTCTCATAGCACAAAGGGGGATTGTGTCTTTCCATTATGAGAAATTGCCTTATATACAACTGGCCCTTATTCACACTTGGGTGCCCAAAACTTACTAGCTAGCCAGTATCTCATAATGTACAACCTTTATAGTGCCATTACATAACGCTTAATAATGTCCTCAAATGGAGAAGCATCTTTGTTAATCCAAAGTGGGATTAACATCCCCCCTACCTGATGTAGGTTTTATCCTTAGAACCTTTTACCTAGGTCGAAAGACCCGGTCGCCGAACTCATGTCTGTAGAAGTTTCGACGTGACTGAAGCCTTTTGAGGGTTCTTCTGAATGCTGAGTGGGAAGTCCAGAACCCGATGTCTATCATATCTTCGAATGTGATATACATGTATCTTGGTAGACACCTGAGGCGATGGTAGTAGATCATCACCCCTCGTTTCTCTGGGCCACTGTTTATGTCAAAGCAAAGATTTTCTACATCATACCCATCATATCTTTCTTTTGGCTGGTTGATGAGAACCATGATCAATTTCAGAAATCGAGAACTGCAGCCACTATGTCTGGATCTGGAATTCTTCACCATGATTGAATCCATGTGAGCATTTGACTCCTTTGACTAGATATATTTAGAAACTATAAGGGTAAAAACTTTGGGAAGTTATAGCATATATGGGAGTCATGATGATTTGCTTCTTTGAACTCTAATGGTGTGAGTCTTATCTTGATAGGCATGTACACTGGGTTGACTCTTTTGTTTGGTGTGGAGCTTTTGTATTCCCAATTGTATTCTGGTATTGTGAGGTACTCCTTGTGCCAGGCAGGCTGTACTCTGAAGTCTGCCAGGCGAGGGTTGTCACCATCGGTTTCTATTGCATAATATCCACCCCGTGTATACACTGGATATAGCTTTCGCCACCTGCAAAAATAATAACTTATCATAAATGTTACCACCTGAATTTCTAGCAGATCAGCTAGGTGTGGAATTGCTAGCTTTGTGTGCCATGCCACATTCTCCCACAAGGTTCCTTCCTGTCCATCGGCATCAATTCTCATGTCTGGCATTGGGCCTTGGAGAGGGTAAGGAGGAACATTTAGCTGTTGCCTTGACCCTATTATGGAGTAGGCTTCTGGCAGGATTTGTCATGTTGACTCAAACGAGGTGATCTGCATGAGTACTTGGAGCATCAATTTCAAGAACGGGTTCTGTGCTTGGATTAGCCCTCTGTACTTTGCATTCCAAGACATTTTGATTAGTGAATGGCATAATGTCATCCCATGAGGGTAGAGTATGTACCTCATCGAGTGGCCTATGTGGAGATACGTTCAATGCCGGCAGCTCCTCGGGGTCAAGAGTGTTAGTGGGAAATTCAACAGGGTGAAAATAGTAACGAGAGAAGATACAGTCTGCCTTAGTTTTGTTAGTAGGAGATACACTAGGATAAGGATTTAGTAGCTTACTTGAGATGGATGTAAACACGGGGTAAGTTACAGAGGTTGATGATCTTGGAGTTTTCTCTTAACCTTCCCCTAAACTGGGTGGAGGTTGGGGAGGTTTCACAGTTTTCATAAACTCGTGGAGGTCTCTTATGGGACTATATTTGGATATTCAATATGATCAAAATCATAAACGACATTAGTGAGCATTGCCTCCAAATGTTTATGTATTTTTCTATATAGTTTTATGATACCCAAGGGATGATATAATGTAGATTCAGAAAGATTTAGATATTGATGGGTATCATAAACCCCAACCCACCCATGGCTAATTACCCACTGGTAGCTGCGAGCATCAAACTCGTAGTTGGCTGGTGTGGATAGAATGTCATCTGGCATGAATAGGTCAATTTTGTCGACATTGTCATCCAGGATGGCCGATTGTTATAGCACTCGACACTAACTCCGAAGATTGAGCACTATGGGATGTAGTTGGAAAAAGAAAATGTCAGCGGAATTAGTTAGTACATCTCCTCTAAGGATACCCATTACTAATGTGGGATATGTATCTCTTTCCGTGTTTTGATGTATTAGTGTTAGATCTCCTAAATTGAGGTCTTCTATTAGGTTAATCTCATATTGAAGTAGTGAGAGGGTTAGTGTAGACAAAAACAAAGTGAGAGTTTGAGGAGGGGCCTAAGGAGTCACTGGCAAGGAGCCTATCTCTGAGGCACGCTCGATAAGTTGGCATAACTCCTCCGTCTGCTCACTTCTTTGAGGCCGTTCTTTGAGAGTGAGTTGTTTCTAGAATTCTTTTATCCTTCGATCTTTGTCGTTAAGTAGCGTGGAAATGACAACTTCTCTTGCATTACATCCCGAGCAGTTGTGAGCTCTATGTACCTTCTCTTTACTTCTTCTCTTGCAATGCAATGGGTGTTTACTTGAGCCTGTGCTTCTTCTAGTTGCCTGAGGTAATCTTGTGTCAACGCTTGGCTGCTATGGAGCTGCTGGTTCACATGTTCGAGAACCTGTTGTTGCTGGTGACTCTCCAACATCTACTACATTGCCATGTTCTTGGCACTAATACTCTCATTAAGCTCTCTTTTCTTCTCTACATGTGCTTTTTTTATAAGTTATTGCTCAGTTTGCAGGCTAGTTACCTTTTGTTGAGTGGCAGCATTTGTTGATGAGAAAAGCAATGTGTGAGGGTGCACATGAATAGAGCAAGGGGAGGAGCATGCACATTAGAAAGATGAATAGACTAAGGGTACATTGGCAAAGGTTGATTTGTTTGGTCATTTGTAAAAGGTGGGGTCAAAAAGGCAGCACATGGAAAGTGTAAGGTAGCACATGTAGTGTGAGCATTTATGAGCACAAGGATTGCACAAGAGTGCATGGAGCATGTGGATGAGAGCTATATAAGCATGTACTTGGATCAAGCTAATGCAATGATATTATTTCTTTGTTTGTGATTATCTCTTGGCTTAGTTAGTCTTGTATTAATCTATTTTCTATTCTCTCTTTATCATGATAGTTATTTGCTATAATCCCCCATAGCCCGGTCTAGATCCATGAATTGCAACATGGTATCACAGTGAGGTTGTAGATAAGGTTATGGTGGATTACTAAGAGTCTTCTTTAGCAAGATATCAAGACTAGGATTTGTTGGTTTAGGGTTTTTTATTTCTTGGATTATCTAGGTTTGTCAAGGAGCAAGTGCACACCACAAGATGTGGCATTGTAAGTCTTGCTATTAGCCGAGGCTAAGAAGAAGGCCTAGAAGACCACCAAAAGTTGGAAAGAAAGCCACCCGCTTGGCAAGAAGCATGTAGATGGAGAAGAGCTTGCCCACTGCCAAGGAAGGTATCTAGCCAAGAAGGCGGAACCACTCAGCTCTACCTAGAGACTAGCAAGGGAGAAGAGAGACAAGAAAAGCACTAAGCAGTGCACGATGGCATCAAACAGCCAGCTCATGGAGGAGAAAGAAGTTGTGGAAGAACAGCATCGCAGCCACAACAGCATCGCTGTAGCCCAAGGTCAACATGTAGAGAGGATAGCGGCAATCAAAAAAGCGGCATAAGAGCACAAGAAGAAAGGCAACAAGAAAGAAGCACAAAGAAGTTTGTGTAGCAGCTCGACACAAGCAGATAAAACAAAAGCATATAAGGCACACTTCTCATGGGCCCATGGCCGCAGCGCTTTCACCCAAAGACCAGCTCCTTCAATGGGCAGATCTTGCCACACGAGCCTGATCTACATTCTTGGTTGAGTGGGTAGGCCACGGAATGGTGGTGGAGGGCTTTCCACCTTGATGATGCTAGCGGCCACTATAGCCTCCTTGGCCAGGAGAGTTGTCAGAGCAATGACAACCACAAGGGTAAGAAGGGCACGTTGGGAGGTGGAGATAGATTGCTCTGCTTGCTGCATAAGCCGTAACATTATCAAGGCTGGCATACACACATGCAGCAAGCAGATTGCTCTGCTTGCTGCATAAGCCGTAACATTATCAAGGCTGGCATACACACAGGCTAGCGAGGATGAAGAATCAGAGAGAGAAAGAAACCGAAGAAGGCAACAATCAAATGGCGCTCAGGTTTGCAACAGGCGAGAAGATAATGTCTTCTTTTAAAATAAAAAAATTAAGCCCTATCTTTTTGGTTTACAAAGCCTTTAACAAGAAGATGTTCGTATGGGCATCAAGAAGCTTGTTTTTTGGACAACATTATGGGAATTTATATCATTTGCAATATGTGCATTGTTTGTGAGATCTTCATTAAAATAAAATTTGTCATCCATAAAATTTTGGACATCAAGAAGCTTGTTTTTTGGACATCATTATGGGAATTTATATCATTTGCGATATGTGCATTGTTTGTGAGATCTTCATTAAGATAAAATTTGTTATCCACAAAATATTTCCACAAAAATGGTGTAACATTTGTAAATTCCGCCAATATGAGCAGTCAAAATCATGACCAAAAGATGAAAACAAATGTAGCCTTTAATGAAACGTGACCAAATGACCATGTGTGGAGTAAGGGTGTGAGGGAAAAGAAAGATCTCTCAGGAAAGAAATGGGCAAGAGCCACCACTGAGTCATCCACAAGCAAAGGAAACATGCTAAAAGTCTCTGAGTCCAAGGTAGAGAACAAGCCAAAGAGCCTAACAAATGAAGGGCACCAAAACTCTTGGTTGTAACCCCACTCTCTTGATGTGTAAAGTGTAAAGACAAAGCCAACATTGTAGCTCTGTGAGACCCCCGCCCCCTCCGAGGTCGCTGCTGGCAGCGGAAGCAGCGTCAGCCTCTCATGCAGGGCAGGGATCCACACTCGGGGCCTCGCCCACGGATATTAGAACAAGAGACTAGCCCGATGGTTCCTCCGAAACCGAGCCCAGAAAAACTTCCCTCGCTTCATTAGGACTTGTTTGGGGTCTTCTTGGGCCCTTTTATTTGGACACTTAGTGAAATGCTTAAAATGCTAATCAAGCTTTGACCAAGCTAGTGGCCTTGGCCTGAAAATGCATTTTTCCTTTTCTACAAAAAAGAAAATAGGCCAAAAGGTGATCTAATCATTAGATCTTCTGTCCTTGGGAAGGAATATGGACCTAACTACCTTTTTGTCTTGTAGTGAAGTACCTTTCACAAAGAATGTTTGAAAATTTTTGTCACTTTGTTCCCTCCCTTTTTGGAGGTGCTGTAGATCCCACTCTCTCTCTACACTCTCTCTCTAAAACGCGTTTAGGGTGTTTTACTTGGGTAAGGGCTTCTTTTTCTCTCTCTAGGAGCCATGGCCTGCAGATCTGGACCTCCTACTCCATCATCTTCTCCACCAGCTCTCATGGAAGAGCTCACCATCCCCTCTTGTGAAGGTATAGATCTACACATCCTTGCAAGCTGAAGCTCTCCATCTCCATCACTAGCAAGCTCTCCATATCTATCATCCTCTCCACCAGCTCTCATGGAAGAGCTCACCATCCACCATCCCCTCCTGTGAAGGTACAGATCTACACATCCTTGCAAGCTGAAGCTCTCCATCTCCATCACTAGCAAGCTCTCCATATCTATCATCCTCTCCACCAGCTCTCATGGAAGAGCTCACCATCCCCTCCTGTGAAGGTACAAATCTACACATCCTTGCAAGCTGAAGCTCTCCATCTCCATCACTAGCAAGCTCTCCATATCTATCTCCTCAAGGCCTCCATTTCCATCTCTGTATCCATCTGCATCTCCTCAAGGCCTCCATTTCCATCTCTGTATCCATCTGCATCTCCTCAAGGCCTCCATTTCCATCTCCTCAAGGCCTCCATTTCCATCTCTGTATCCATCTGCATCTCCTCCACCAGCTCTCATGGAAGAGCTCACCATCCCCTCCTGTGAAGATACAGATCTACACATCCTTGCAAGCTGAAGCTCTCCATATCTATCTCCTCAAGGCCTCCATTTCCATCTCTATATCCATCTGCATCTCCTCCACCAGCTCTCATGGAAGAGCTCACCATCCCCTCCTGTGAAGGTACATATCTACACATCCTTGCAAGCTGAAGCTCTCCATCTCCATCACTAGCAAGCTCTCCATATCTATCTCCTCAAGGCCTCCATTTCCATCTCTGTATCCATCTGCATCTCCTCCACCTCCATCTCCATCACCATCTCCATCTTCATCTCCTCCATCACCATCCACATTTCCATCCTCCACCTCCATCCTCCATCTCCATCATCTCCATCACCATCCACATTTCCATCTCTGTATCCATCATCTCCTCCATCTCCATTTGCTAGGTACAATGGCTCTATGGGACATCACCAACAAGCAATCAAAGTTTCGCTTGCACGTGGACTTAGATGAGGAGTATGCCACAATGCGAAGTAATCGAACGAAGGGATGTATTCCTGCTGAGGTGCTACGACTTCAAGGTGCAAAAGCCATTGATCTTTGGACTGATGGAAGCATTTATCCCCTTGATCCACAGACTGGTGCACCTCCCCCTTTTCGTAATATCACACAGGTCGTACGCTTCTTGGGTGATGGTTATAATGGTTTCTTAGGGTACTGTCAGAGGCTCTATTCTTTGTACTTGCAGGAACTCTCAAATCAAAATCACCTCAGGAAGCTTCTAAAATTATGCAAGGCGAAAAAGGAAGAATGTGCGTCAACTTTCATGGCCACAAAGGACGAGTCAAGGATCTAGAGAAGGAGGATGCAGAGCAGAAGATGAAGCTTGATGAAGGTGTGGAAAGCAAGGATCGAGCTATAGAGAACTATCTCCGTCTTCGAAACTCAACTCGGAACCTTCGCCGACGTGTCGATCATTTCACTCACCTCCCCCGTGGGATATAATGCAAGGCAGCGAAAGCGCAAGCCTCCGAGTCTTCTTTTCATATAGTTGTCATTGACTCTGAACTATGAGATGTCCAGGGAATGTGCTAAAGCAATAATAGGTTGTTCCAATACTGAGGAGTCTATCCTTGAGCACATTATTCCAGAGTAGAAAGTAATCAATATGATAACCAATCCAGTAAATGGTGCATTGCGTGACAGGATTCAAAAGTATTTTCTCAAGGAATTCGAGCAGATTGTCAGTCCCATTGACATGCTCACTATGTGCGACACAGCAAGTATTAGTGATAAGGGATATAGGGCTTTGTATACTTGCATCACAGCACGTCTACGAGGCAAAGGAATGACACAATCTATACTTCCAACACCATACAGTATAGTTATGGCAAGGAAGTCAGCAAACAACAATATTGCCGACTTGCTAGGCGGCTACAGATGGGTGGATGGTAGCATGCCAATGTCAAATTCAAAAGATTTTGCTTACAACAAGTTTAACAATGTTTACGTCGAGGTGGAGGCGCTTCAACGAGCTATGATTCAATTTTATGATATGACATTAGAGGAGACAGATGGAAAGGCTATATTTGTCCTCAAATTGGATGAACGTCAGGTTGTAAAGGGCCAAAGGGTGGAACGTACAAGTCTGACACTCATGAGCAGGGCATTAAAGCGAAAGAGCTTAGACGGCAAAGATGAAACAGGTGATGCGGAGAATAACTTGCACACAAAGCGACGCAAGCAAGATTACTTTGGAGTGCAGTCTGAGAAGAACATATGGTGGCAGGCGGCATGGACCCTTCCGCACAAGGACCATGACAGTCTGAGGTGGTAATTCACCCGTACAGGTATTCAAGGAGTGATACACAGGCAATCAAATGGTGAAGTCTTGCATGTGCCTGGCACTGGTGACTTTGAAAAATGCTAACACTTTATTTCCATGCATCTTTTGTTGTCATCCAAGGATGCCAAGTGTCGCAGTGGGGAAGGCCAAACAAGTAACCAAGGTGAAAGGTTGTAAGCAGGCAAGTGCAAAGGGATCAAATCAATTACAAAAAGGGAAGGGTATGCACGTCTGGCTCAATGGAATTATGAGCTGCAATCAAAGCAAGGCACCATGTCGCGCAGAGGAGGATGCTACTTGGAACCCTATTCTTTCAATTCCACTGTTGCGAGTACATGTGTGTACCTTGCACGCAAGACTTAGAATTCTGGACAAATTGTTGATGCTCCACATCAATTATGCTTAGAACATGGAGCCAGAGTCACAGCGAGAACAGTGCATCCAAGAGCTTGAAGTTGTTTTATCATCCGTGGGGCTTCACGCAGGTGCTATCACCCTCTCTAAGGATCGCAAAAACCCATCAAGTACCCAAGATAACCCTAATAAGATATGTATGGGTGGTGCAAAAGCAAGACACCTGCTCTCAAACTATGGTGAGGCTCAAAGCCATACACATTTTGAATTATGGAAGCAGATTTGTGATGTAACAACCTATCGAGGCAATGAGGCGACACTAGGATTGAAGTGTGCAGATGTGTGGGAAGCTTGTGATGAGATGATGAGGCTTCTTGAGCGACCGTATCTTGATGAAGCAGAGATAGCTACATTCAAGACTTCGATTGACAGATTCACAGAAGAAATGATCGATGCTTGGGAGGAAACTTATATAACACACTACATGCATATTCTCTATGCACACAGTTCCTTCTTTCTAGATGAATATGGGTCTCTTGTACTCTGGAGCAACCAAGGCATGGAACGATCACATTACCAAGCCAAGGCGGCCTATTTTAAGAACACGGGTCATGGCGGTGGCAAGGTTCATAGCAATGCGTTTCAGGAAATGTTTAATTGGTTTTACCGTGCACTTACTGGGAGAAAGGCCCAAAAGCGAGCCGGAAATTTGTCTTTGAGGTGCAAAATCATGAAGGTGGTAGGCGCAAGGCGAAAGAGAAGGGTGCAATGCATCAATGGCATGTGAAAGAGCGAGGCAATGGCACAGTGGTCGACTAAGAAATGGCCGCGTGTGGTTACCCACCCAATAATTCTTGTTCGCCACTTTTTGGCGCGTTCATTGTAAATTGACTTTTTTGTAATTTTGGCCCCCTATAAATATCAAAGTGAGTTTTATTGTCATTTTAAAAGTCTTGACTTGTGAGCTCTCTCTCTCTCTCTTCCTCTCCCCTTGACTCTCTCTCTCTCTCTCTCTCTCTCTCTCTCTCTCTCTCTCTCTCTCTCTCTCTCTCTCTCTCTCTCTTTCTCTTGCTCGTGTACTAATATCTCACGCACATGGAGCCCCCAAATCATCCTCCCTCTAATACGCAGGATGACATTTTCAAAGAACTTGGGCCCTTACCAGTGGCACATAGAACTGAAATCCCAAACATTTACCCACAAGCCCAAATGGATCTGGAAGCTGAGCATGTGAGGCTTGAGCGAGAGGGCCAAGAAGCCCAAGAACGCCAAGAAGCGGAGAGATTACAGAAAGAAGCAGAGGACATGGAGGCAGTTAAGAGAGCAAGAAAAGAAGCCGAAGAGACCATCAGAACACAGGAGGAGGATGAGGCAGCAAAGAAAGCACAGGAGGATGAGGCTGCCAAGAAGGCAGAAGAAGACGAGGCAGTTAGGAAGGCGGAGGCAGATAAGAAGGCTGCAGAAGAAGCTCAGGCTGCCGCAAGCAACGAGAGAAGATTAGCATTCTTTGCTGCGGAGGAGGATTGGCTTAACAGACAAGCTCGCGGATTTGTTGCTGACCTGCGAATGGCCAGATACGAAGATGACACAATTTTGGAAGCGGCTATACAAGGTCTTCGAGCAGAATATACAAAGAGGAGAAATGAAGACACAGTAGAAAGGGAGCACCTGCCGAGTAGTAGGATTCTCAATGCAATGTTAGACAGAGTCTTGGCTCATGCACTTGGTAAAGGAAAGAGAAAACTCTCAGCTGAGGAAGTAGAAAATAAGAGACAGAAGCTTGAACGAGAAGCCAGGGCAGCAAACGCACTGAGGCTTCGTGAGGAAAAAGAAAGGAAAGATGAAGAGGAGCGAGTAAGGAAGGAGGCAAAGCAGAGAGCAGCTCAGAAGACTCCATCTGCAAAGGCAAAGAAAACTCCAACACTTGCAAAGGCTAAGAAGGGGAAAACCATTCCTAAACGCACAGAACCCCCTTTCGATAACTTCCAAGAGCAGCGACAAAAGTTTAAAAATGACACGCCAGCTTGGACTCGCCACGCACAAGCATCACCGCCCCCAACAACGCAGAAGAAGCAAAGGTGGAGACCAGGGACAGTTGTTGCCCTTAGAGAAATTCGCAAATATCAGAAGAGCTGCACACCAATTATTCCAAAGGCACCTTTTGTGCGTCTCGTCAAAGAGATTATCCTCGACCAGCGTCGAGATGTCAATCGTGTGCAAGCGGCGGCACTAGGCGCTCTGCAACAAGGTGCCGAGGATATTTTGGTTTCGCTTTTCCAAGACGCGATTTTGTGCATGGTGCATGCAAAACGTGTCACTCTGAAGCCATCTGATCTTCGTCTAGCTAGGCGTATCCGTGGAGACGACGCTCTCTTTCACTAGATAGGAGAAGCCTTTGTAATGCAACAAATCCATGTTTTGTAATCTCAATTTGATTAATGAAAAACCATGTCTATTTTCAAAAAAGTTGTTTTCTATTGCAAGTGATTGTCGTCTTGTCAAGGTAATTGTAGTCTTTTGCATGTAATTGTTGTCGCTACGTACATTCGACCTCATGTGAATGCTCGTCTGCCACCACCCGTTCGACTTTGGCTCGTCGACTCGACGGGCCGATTTCTCCTGCGTATGGCCCCAAAAGGGTAGATCAGATGTGCGGGGTGCGCCGGGGCCGACGGGGGGGGGCCGGTGGTCGCGCCGTGGAACTTGTGTGCCACGGAGCGAATTTAGCCTGTTTGACCAGGGGGTGCGCCGGCCGCCGGGGGGGGGGCCGGTGGTCGCGCCGTGGAACTTGTGTGCCACGGAGCGAATTTAGCCTGTTTGACCTGGTCAAACAGGCTAAATTCGCTCCGTGCCACCAGGTCAAACAGGCTAAATTCGCTCCGTGCCAGGTCAAACAGGCTAAATTCGCTCCGTGGCTCACAAGTTCCACGGTGCGACCACCGGCCCCCCTGTCGGCCCTGGTCAAACAGGCTAAATTCGCTCCGTGGCACACAAGTTCCACGGCGCGACCACCGGCCCCCCCCCCCCCGTCGGCCCCGGCGCACCCCGCACATCTGATCTACCCTTTTGGGGCCATATGCAGGAGAAATCGGCCCGTCGAGTTGAAGAGCCAAAGTCAAACGGGTGGTGGCAGACGAGCGTTCACAAAAATTGATTGAAACATCATGACACGACACAACAACAACATATAAACACATCAAGAAGATAAAACTTAAAATCAGCTCGACAAACATCTTGATGTCATTAATTGTTTGATTTTCACAAAAGGCAAATGAGTACACTGGATCTAGCCAACTCACTTGATGAGCTTGGTGAAAGCCTCGTGGGTGAAAGTCTTTACCGATGGTTTGTCACCAATGCATTCGGCTATCTCTTTGGCATCAGTGATGCCTTGTCCAAGGCTAAGGCCACAAAATCCTAGGAAAGACCCCGCACTTTTATCACCAAAGCTATAGATAGCTGCTTCCCTATTTACAAGAATATATTTATGGGCATTTTGGGCTATAGGGGCTTCAGACAGGATGGCGCTTAGGGCTCTGCACTTCAAAAATCCAACTTGCGTGTCATTTGAAAAGTCGTTGTGAATCACGCAAAGCATCTCGGCATTGAAGCTCGGGATGTAGTGCCATAACGCAGCATCTTTTCCCTCCACCTCCTTTCGTGCTCCACCCTTTCGGCTTGCGAACCAGTCCATTTCTCTTGTGGTCTACAAAGTAGATAGAAGAATGAGTTGACTTCCAAAAATTACAAATTAAGAGGGAAGAAATTGGGTGTACTACCTCAGTGGCATCATCATGATCCGCAAGGTCTACATCACTAATATTGATGCTTCCGAGGCTGATGGAATCCGAAATGGCAAGCGGCTTGTGAGGGGCAAAGCTAGTTTCTGGCACACTCTCGTAGAAATCCTTGCACTGGGATATTTGTACAAGAGTCTCTGCCACAAGGGACTCTATTGAGACATGATTTTTCGGGAGCGCAAGCACCTTTGTGACATCTACGGAACTGAAGTCAATGCGGATGTCATCATCTTTGGACGTCTATTGTGTGTCTCGCATGCCCGCGTACATAGCAATGACTGAGAGAGTTTCATCCTGGTGCAGCTCGAGCACATGGGTGATGTCATCCAAAAATAAGAACTCTACACCTTCTACTATGATGGGGTGTAGAGTTTGCACTTCGAGCTCTGGAACTTCATCCATGACATCGTCCCCTTCGATGTCCCGTTTCACAGCCTCAGCTTGTGGCTCTTTCGCCAGAGTCACAAGTGCAAGAGATGCTTCTTGCACTGGGGTGACAATCTCCTCCTTTGGGTCAGCTTCCTTGATCAAGAGATAAGGTGTGGCTTTCTTTGGAGGAGTGGCCTTCCTCTTTCCCTTGCTTTTCTCTATTCTCTCCAAGATCAGGAGAGCAAGAGTCATGTCCCACCTCAAAAAACTTGTGCCGATGTTGCCCATTCCAAGACCTACCAGGTTATCTTCTTCCTCCTCCCTTAGATATGTGCTACTAAGGCCTTTGAGGAATCTTGCAAGCCTGAACCTGAAATTTTTGTCCGCTTTGTAGGTATGCTTGATAAGATCCACAGGCACCCAAGTCCCCTCCTCGTCTTCAAAGTTGACACAATATTCAGCCATGTATGTGTCCATGTAGCTAGTGAACGCCCCAAACATGTCATTATGGAGTTCGACGGTGCCTTCCATGTCAATAGATGTCTGAAAGATGGGTGCAAGCTTCTCGATCAAGTGACCAAGGTCAAGCTTGTGCAATTGAGATAGGAGAGCTTGGGCGGGGGTGGCCATGCTTGAGTAGCGAAGAAGGCGAGGGGACCGCAAAGATGCCGAGAGTGAGGAGATGAACTCAAAGTAGCCAAAAGTGACTTATAAAGGAGTCTTTAAAACTTTTTTTATGTTTAAAAATTCACTTAAAACCTCCAAAAAAATAAAAACACGCGACATAACTTAAAAGTGCACAAAATTGAACGCAAATTGCGCGAGTAGCCAAAATTGTTTTGAATTAATCTCTCAAAATCTGTTACATAGCTTGCTTGATATGGATACATCTAGGGAAGGGAATGCTTTTACAAAAGTAAGATGCCTCTTTCCTCTTATGTAGAGGTGTGTTATCAATCACAAATGAAAAGTCACCTTTCAGCTTGCGTGCTAACATGTACATCAAGCTGTTCTGCATCGTTGATGTTCGAATCAAGTGCTTGCCATTCGCCTCCAGTCAGCTTCCAACGTCTGTAAGGAAAGATCATAGAGAGTTGTTGCTTTCCAAGCTGGTACCGAACGACCGTCTTCTCCGACACCACCATGCACTTTATCTTGTCACCCTAATGTTGAATAACCTTCAAATCCCACGAAGGTGGCAGAAAGGCACTCATTGCTATGCCTCCCTTTGCAATCCACATTGTAGGAGTATGGTGAACATCAGCCTCCTTGAACAAAAACACAAACAAATGTAAAGGCATGAAGAACGTGAGAGTCACACGATGTGACCCATAGGTGCACTTCATTGCATTGCACACATCAATCTCAATCCGACATCTAGTTAGTGCAACCAAAGTATTGTCGGGCTTTGGCCAATCACGGTCCGTGAGACTTGGTGTAGGGAGCCTTCATAGAGTCCCAGAACCATCTCTTGACGTGGGTACAATATACTCTGCATGAAAGAAGAAAACTGAGTGCCCTAAAAGCTCTGATGCCGAACAACCAGTATATAGTAGCTTGCCGATTTCAAAGTGGTGTGCCTCAAAGGTTCTAGAAAGGGCCTCTAAAGGATCCCATTCCACAAATGTCGACGGAAAGATGTCTGCACAGAACATTACAAGAACACACTTGAAAAAATCAAGCTTCCGTAACATGAAATGATATTAGCATGTCTCAGTGCAGCCCATAAAATAAGATGCACAAATAAAACTTACAATTTGCAGGAAAGCGTTTGTGATTGGCATTGTCAACACGGAGTTGCGATGCCTTGTAGACGTGTTGGATCATCACCTGCTTGCTTTCGTCAGCCCCCTGCTTGAGATCCACTATGCAACCCTTCCAATGGTGCGACTTTAACCCTATGTATCTGCGAGAGACTTTGTGGGCTCCCCTTGTGCTTGGACGCATCATCACCCACATTCCTTTTGCAAAGGTGCTTGTAACCCACAAGCCAGTGTCGTCTTGTTCGTTGCTGCTGCTAAAGGACTCCACCCTTGAACGAGGTCGGCGACTCATTGTGCTTGGCTAACCGATTAAGCTAAATGCTATGAAGTTGTAGGTGTGTAAGAAGATCTCTGCAACCTAATGCTAGCAGAGCATATAAGCTGGCAAGAGGAGTCAAGAATGTGTATAAGCTAGCAAGAGGAGAGTGAAAAATGTGTGCAAGCAAGAGAGGATGGACTTGATGGTGGGGAAAAAAGTGGACTGTTTTCCAAGCTTTCCATAGCCAAGAAGATCTCTACAACCTAATGCTAGCAGAGCATATAAGCTGGCAAGAGGAGTCAAGAATGTGTATAAGCTAGCAAGAGGAGAGTGAAGAATGTGTGCAAGCAAGAGAGGATGGGCTTGATGGGGGAAAAAGTGGACTGTTTTCCAAGCTTTCCCTAGCAAGAAGGCACAGAAAGATAGATCTAACTTTAGGAGGGAAGGGGAAGGCTGAATGGGAAGGGAGGAGGCCAAAAAAAGACTCTTTTAGTTAGAGAGAGACTCAAAATCGAATTGCTAGTTTTAGAGAGAGGAAGAGGGAGTGGGGAGAGGGAAAAGTAACTTTAAATGAGGGATAATGATGGGGGGGCATTTTTGGCCCTAGCCCACTTTTTGAGGTGGGGTCAATTATACCAGTTTGAGCTGTCTTTATTAAAAAAAGGTGGGAAATTTGATTTTATTGAAAGATTTTACATTTTTCAGCCCAATTTCTTAAAAGAAAATGGTATGATTCAACTTTGACCCCTACATATTAGGGGCAGGGAAACCCAACATTTTTCTCCACATGGCCTTCTCCCATTGCACCACTCCTTAATGACTGTCATTAGGCTTGGGGCAAATTTAAGGGCCCAAGAAGACCCCAAACAAGTCCTAATGGGAAGGCACGGGCGATTTTGCGAGGAAAATCATCTAATGGGAGAATTAATCTAACAAGACAAAGTCTTAACTATTCAAACTAATCCAACTGAACCTGAAGTCGCATGGTCAGATCAAAGAAGAGACTTGCACTTGGTCAATAGAATCACTGCTTTTTTCCTTCTTTAACGAGGCACAACCCACTGATTTCTTCCCACAGAACAAGGGTCTTCCTAGGACTCAATCTAATTAACGTAACTAATCGTAACTTATTTGTATTACAGGAATCCCCCGATCCAGCCTACCCCAACCGGCCCATAGGTTATTTAGCCAACCGCCTGACCACTGTATTGGTGGGATTTCTTTATAAAGATTTGTTTATGTTTTACTCGGGTACTGAAGAAAAGAGTTCCCAGGCTCCCTAAACTGACGTTTCATGTAAAAATTAAGGTAGGCATACCACCACGTACACACCCAATATGAAATTGCCATTATAACAGAATCGACTGTCTTTAAACAATCCTTCAATGAAAATCATAGTATTACTGATCATAATCCTCCAAAATATTGAGTCACTTTGTTTTTATCTACACTAACACTCTCTCTTCTTCAATATGAAGAAGACCTTAGTTTAGGAGATCTCACCCTGATACATCAAAATACTGAGAGGGACGCTGACCCTACTCTAGTAATGGGGATAGGTGTGATGTTATTCTTACTAACCCAGTTGACATATTCTTTTTCAAGTTACACCCCATAATGCTCAACCTTCGTAGTTGGTGTTAGGTGTTACAACATTCTGTCATCATGGATGATAGTGTCGACAAACTTGACCTATTCATGCCCAGATGACATGATATCCACACTAGCCAACTATGAGGTTGTCTCACTAAAAGATACATAACATCTAGAGGCAATGCTCACAAATGTTATTTATGATTTTGATCATGAACATATTGAATATCCCATTATAGCACAAGAAGAGATCAAAGACCTCCATGAGTTTATGAAAACGGTGAGACCCCCGCAGCCTCCACCCACATTAGGGGAGGGTCAAGAGGACACTCTAGGCTCCTCAACCTCTGTCACTTACCCAGTGTTCACATCCATCTCTAGTAAACTACTAAATCCCTATCCTAGTGTCTCTCCCACTAACAAAACTAAAGGCAGATTATATATTCTCTCATTACTCTTTTATCCATGTTGAATTTCCCACTAACCCTCTCGCCCAAGGAGTTGCTAGAAGTACTTATCATCTACCCCCTTGTGATGATTTACAAACTTTTACTAATGAAAATGTTCTGGAGTCTTTATCAGCAGAGCTACAGATTATGAGAGCCTCATACGAGCAAGGAATCCCCTCCTAAAGCCCATATTGATGTTCAAGGTGCTGATGTGCAGATTACACCCTTTGAGCCAACACGGAGAATCTTGCCAGAGGCCTACTCTACCATGGAGTCCAGGTGGCTACCATATGTGCCATATCCTCTCCGAGCCCCAATGCCCGACTTAGAGGAGCTGCTTCCAATGGGAGGTGAAGGAACTTTGTGGGAAAATGTGGCAAGGCACACCAAACTGGCAAAACCTTGAGCCCCAATGCCCGACTTAGAGGAGCTCCTACCAATGGGAGCTGAAGGCACTTTGTGGGAAAATGTGGCAAGGCACACTAAACTGGCAAACCCAATGCCGAACTTAGAGAAGCTGCTACCAATGGGAGGTGAAGGCACTTTGTGGGAAAATGTGGCAAGGCACACCAAATTGGTAAACCCACACTTGGCTGACCTGTTGGAAATCTGCATTGTCACATTTATGATCAATTATTGTTTCCGTAGGTGGTGCAAGCAGCATCCAGTCCACATACACTGAGTGGATATACAACAATAGTAGCAGATGATACCAACCCCCGCTTTTGGTGGACTTTTGAGTACAACACGACTGGTGAAAGGAATATCTCACATTGCCAGAGTACAACTTTAAGTACACCAGTGCTTACCGCCAAGACAAAGAGTGGACCCATTATACATGCAAATCAAATGGTGGCTCACTCCTTTACAATTCCATGAGGCAAAGCAATGGAATTCCCATGTATGCTACAACTTCCCTCATTTCTCGCCATTAGAATTTCAAGATATAACTAGTCAAAGAAATTAGATGCCAACATGGATATATAAGCATGGCACAAAATACCAGATCCTGACGTAGTAGCGGCCGTAAGATTTTTGAAGCTGATCATAGTTCTTTTATTGATCAACCAAAGGAAAGGTATGATGGATATGATGCAAAATAGTTGTGCTTTAATATGAACCAAGGCTCAATGAACAAGGGATGGTGCTTTATTATCATCGCCTCCTCAGGTGTTTACCAAAGTACATGCATATCACATTGATCAACCAAAGGAAAGGTATGATGGATATGATGCAAAATAGTTGTGCTTTAATATGAACCAAGGCTCGATGAACAAGGGATGGTGCTTTATTATCATCGCCTCCTCAGGTGTTTACCAATGTACATGCATATCACATTGGAAGATATGGTAGACACCAAGTTCTAGACGTCACACTCATCATTCAAAAGAACCCTTAAAAAGCTTCAATCTTGTCGTAACTTTTATAGACATGAGTTCGACGACTAGGTCTTTCAACCTAGGTAAAGGTTATGAGGACAAAACCTACATTAGGTAGGGGGGATGTTAATCCCATTTTGGATTAACAAAGATGCTCCTCCATTTGAGGACATTAATAAGTGTTATGTTGGCACTATAAAGGTTGTACATTATGAGATAGTGGCCAGCCAAGGCTTTAGTTAGTAAGTTTTGGACGCCTAAGTGTGAATAAGGGCCAATTGTATATAAAGGCAATTTCTCATAATGGAAAGACAAAATCTCCCTTTGTGCTATGAGAGCTCTTGCTTTATCTTGTGTATGAGAGAGAGAGAGAGAGTACTCTAGTGCATGTGCCTCTTCTATGTTTGTGTGTGGGAGAGTCAGAGGACGATTGCCTTGCATTGTGGTGTGAGCGACTCCGCAGAGTGGAGGTGGAGATTGGAGGATTAGAGCTTCCAAAAGCAAGCTTGGAGAGCCTCACGGGACGTGAGCTTAAAGCATTGGTAAGTACCCTACGACGACAGTTGTTGTCTATTGCTTCTTCCATTTGTGAATGTGTGGAGGTCTCTTCGGAGGTGTAGTAGGCCATAACATTATCTCAAATTTGAATCTTATCACACCCATTCACATGCTATTCCCATTTAATAGCTTTTTCTAGTTTGATATCGATAAAATGGGACTTTTTCTAAATTTCTACCAATTGTTTGGCCTAATCCAAGGTTCTTTTTCTCAAGTGACGACTATTTCCATATTCCTTCTTAATTCCTCAATTGAATTATATTCAATATTCCTCTTTTGAATAAAAGAATTCATGGGATTTGTAGAAATCAATTCTACCCATATTTTCACTTTTGGTAAATAATCATAAATTGAATTATACTAAAATTTTCTCTTCTTTCCATTTAATTTCTTGGATCTCAAATACCATGGGAATTCCTCTTTTTGCATTTGATTATTTGCATTCCAGTGTCATGGGAATTCCTCTCTTTTTCGCTAATAATTTCTCATAAAATAAATTCATCTAAAATAAAATATCCATTATTTCAATATGCTAGGAATTTCTCTTTTCCCATCTAAATGATGGAATTTCAAATATCATAGGAATTCCTCTTTTAACATTTAAATATTTCTCATAGATAAAATAAATTTATCTAAATTTTATCTTTGAATTTAATTAAAATACTCATTAATTCCAATATGCTAGGAATTTCTCTTTTCCCATCTCAACAATGATGGAATTTCCAAATGTCATAGGAATTCCTCTTTTAACATTTAAATATTTCTTATAGATAAAATAAATTTATCTAAATTTCATCTTTAAATTTAATAAAAATACTCATTAATTTCAATATGCTAGGAATTTCTCTTTTCCCATCTCAATGATGGAATTCCAAATATCATAGGAATTCCTCTTTTAACATTTAAATATTTCTTATAGATAAAATAAATTTATCTAAATTTCATCTTTAAATTTAATAAAAATACTCATTAATTCCAATATGCTATGAATTTCTCTTTTCCCATATCAATGATGGAATTCCAAATATCATAGGAATTCTTCTTTTAAAATTTAAATATTTCTTATAGATAAAATAAATTTATCTAAATTTCATCTTTGAATTTAATTAAAATACTCATTAATTCCAATATGCTAGGAATTTCTCTTTTCCCATCTCAATGATGGAATTTTCAAATGTCATAGGAATTCCTCTTTTAACATTTAAATATTTCTTATAGATAAAATAAATTTATCTAAATTTTATCTTTGAATTTAATTAAAATACTCATCAATTTCAATATGCTAGGAATTTCTCTTTTCCTGTCTCAATGATGGAATTTCCAAATGTCATAGGAATTTCTCTTTTAACATTTAAATATTTCTTATAGATAAAATAAATTTATCTAAATTTTATCTTTGAATTTAATTAAAATACTCATCAATTTCAATATGCTAGGAATTTCTCTTTTCCCATCTCAATGATGGAATTTCCAAATGTCATAGGAATTCCTCTTTTAACATTAAAAATGAATTACTAGAAATTCCTCTTTTGCTAATTACTATTTATGCATAAACATAAAAATCAAAATTTTCATGATTATAATGAGAATCATTCAATTAATCTAGGATGATTAATCCTAGAATATGGTAGAAAGTCCTCTTTTCATAATATAAATAAAAATAATTTATGTGTTTATTTTTTAGAAATTTTACCATAGCTCCGCTACTATTACTGATAATTCTCAATAAATTTGAAAGAATAAAGTTTAGTATTATTCACGTGACTAGAATAACTACTAATTGGATCATTATCCAATTATGGATTGATTCTTAATTTTACCATAAATTAAATAGCATAAAAGTATTGAAAGCCATTATTTTAGCCTCCAATTAGACAAGCATAGAAATTACTTTTAGATTAGAGAAATGCTTCATGAGAAGCTTCATTTGAATTGAGAATAGGTCATAGGAATGACCATTCTTTAGGGGAGAGAGAGAAATGCATAAAAACTATTATAAATTAAGCATAAATGGAAGTTTATGTATTTCTTCATTACAATACATTAAAGAACTTCAATAGTATTCAAAAGCCATTCAAATTAATGCTTCTCAAGCTTGAGAGGGGTTGAGAAGAGAGAAACATTTAGAGATTAAAGAAAAAAGACCATAAACCACATTTTACCTCCTTAGATTGCTTGATTCTTTGATCAAAGTAGAGGCCCCCAACCAATCAACTTGTTTGGTATGTTGATGAAGTCTCCAAGGAAGATTGAAGAGAGAGAGAAGCTCCAATCTCTTCAATTTGTAGAGGATAATAGAAAATATCATTATTTCAGTATAATACTAGCATGGTATAGTTCTCATATTTTTTTACAAAGGGCTAAGGATCTATTTATAGGTGAGGGAGGCCTCTAACCAAGTCCAACTAGTTTCTAGAATTTTCCAGGTTCAGTTTGGTTGAATTTGGACAAGATTTGGACCTAGTTTGTCTTCCTTTTGATTAGGTTTGATCTAGGAGAGAGGAGAGATAAAAATATCACAATATTTTTGAGTTTAAAACTCCACCACACAAGTGAAATAGGCGCCTCCTTGAAGAGCTCCCTTCTCCTTACCAAGGTGTCAAAATTGAATCATTATACCCAAAATATCTCATTTTTTAGTAATACTCATAGTTTTTTACTAATAAACCTTGTCCTTAGTCAACTCTTTATCTTATGTGAGCATTTACTCATTTTTGGGAGTTTTTTCTTTTATAAATTGGATTTATCTCCTCCCCACACTTGGATTGATCCTATTAAGATTCCTATTGGTCCATAGGAACCTTAATTGGACCATAATCCAAAAATTTCTGAAAATCTCGACCCTTAGGCTAAGGTCCTTTTTTCAATTAATTCCAATTGCACATTGGAAAGTTCTTTTTGAATTTCTGTTTCAGGGGAAACCATTTTATACACTAGGAGGATTTTTATATCCAAAAATATCTCAATTTTGGATTACCTCTCTCTAAACATTTTCTCTCTCTAGGTCAAAACAGGGTAAAATAGAATCTTTCTTTTATTTCAAAGAGGGGAATAACTACAAGATCAGAAGGGGAGGTTCTTACACCTATACACCTCAAAAGCTGGAGGGAGGAATCTTACATATACATTGTATGTTATAATAGTCTCACATGTAAGTTCATAGCCACCAGAAGTGGCACAAAGTACTATGCAATAATTCATGTGATGGCTTGGCCTTACGGCCCATGCATTGTGCCACATACAAGCATTTAGACATAAGTGGCACGAATTGCATTGCAATAATCCTAGATGGATTCATTGTGGTGCCTTTGACATGTATGGCTCTTCAATTCTCTAGAAGTTTCTAAAATTCATTTTATTATGTGCATAACCATATTTTATTTTGTGTGTGCTTATCTTTTAATATTGTTTGTGTCATAAGTGTTCGATTGGGAGAGGGAACCATTGCTTGCCATGAGTTTGTCAAAGGCAAAAGACCCAAATGCAACACACTTTTCCAATTATGTTTAAGAGCTACATGAGGAGAGAGGCATATTGGGCTCACATGTATGGTGAGGCATGTCTTATCATTTGTGTGCTAGAGGTAGATGGGCCCACACTACCCAAATATTTTGAAGCCTTCTTTACAGCATAACAAAGACAACATGTGTTACAGGCATATTGTCACCTTCTAGGAAAAATTAAAAGTTACGTGGATGCTGAGAAGATGCTTGAGCTAGTGCACTCAAGCAGGATGCTAGTTTACAAGTACATGCCATTCTTTTAATTTCTTTGAAGTGAATATTGATAGATGTCTGTGAATGTATGACTAATAAACAAATATGGCATATCTAAACTTTTGTAGATGTCTTTGTGAATGTATGGCTAATAAACAAATTTTGGTCATGCCTCCTATCAAGAGAGAGTGGATGGATCTTGGGGATGAGAACACAATGTTATCTCCTACTATATAAGAGAGGGGAATCACTCTATGGGAGTGTTTGGAGTGTCCATGGTGGATAGAGTATCCCATAGGAGTGATTCCTAAAAAATAAAATGACTTACATGTAAGTGAGTATTGTTAGCAAATATGTATTTTTGATATGTATATCATTGTGACTATGTAAAATAATTTGTTTTGTTTCATTTACATCCATTTGTAAGGGTTTTTTGAGGAAGTTTGTCCTACAGATGGGAGGGATAGATTCTTTGGCCCTATTGCTACCCTACTTATGTAGGAAAGCAAAACTCCACAGGAGTTGAACCGAGCTCAAGGGTACAGCCTGGATGATGGAATTATGTATTATAATCACAGACTATGCATTCCCAATGATGAGGGAACTAAGGGTCAAATTCTGAATGAAGCCCATGACAGCCTTATTGTTGCAGGACATCCAAGTTTCATCAAAACCTACATGTCTGTGAAGAAAAGCTTCTTTTGGCCTGGGCTAAAAAAGGATGTGCTTAATCATGTACGTCAATGTCTGACCTGTCAAAAAGTCAAGGCCAAGAGAGTAAAAATTCATGGGAAGTTACATCCATTAGACATCCCCGAGATGAAGTGGGAATGCATCAGTATGGATTTTATTATTGGACTTACATATATTTTATATTATAAGCTTTTGGATGCTCGCATTAAGGATGAAAAATTTCATTGTGCATTTTAAGGTAAAATATATGTTGGCATTGTTAATTTCCCTATCACCACTATCACCACTATCATGAGTTGTATACATGTGAGTTTTAGTTAGAAAAATAAGTCTTTTCTCACTTGAGATGTTTACATTGATAGAATCATAAAGTCCTCTCTTATTTTGCATTCCCTTAGGGCTAATGTGATGTGATGTTTCACTTTTAAGGTCCCAACATGTATTTTCTTCTAGAATATAAAAGTAGGGTTGTATGTAATGATGAGCACAAATAATCCTTGATTTGGAAGTCAAAGCCTAACCAAGTCATTCTATAATAGATTGCATGATAAATATTTATCTTAATTATTTTAACTCATCTAAAGGCCACTGCATATAATGGATCTACTTCACATGAGCCACACAACTCAAAGTGATTAAGGTTACATCTCTCAGGTGCTAAACATGTCTTTGTTGGCATGAAGCATTGGTCTAACAATGTATATTGCTATGTATCTACATCAACTTAACCTCCATAAAACAATGACAAATCTCTTTATTTTACTTAACCTAACTTAGCATATTGACTTTGGCTTATCTTAATTACTTTAACTCATCCACCCACAAGCCACTACATATAATGGATCTACTTCACATGGACTCCAAATTTTACATCTCTCAAGTGCTAAACATGTCCTTGTTGTTAGTGTGAAGCATGGGTTTAACAACGTATGCTACCTATCTATGTGAATGTAAACTCTATTAAAAAATGACAATTCTCTTGATCGTACTTAACCTTACTTGGTGTTAAGATTTACATAATGACTTTTTTAGCATTATCAAGGGTTGGACTTTGAAAACATTAAGAAACTCAAGTCTCAAGTATAAATCACGAGAAAGAAATATTCAAGTTATTGTATGATAAATCATAAGAAAGAAATATTAAAATTTTGACACTCCCTTCTTAGTACACACAAAAATGTGATAATTCTCCATGTAGCTTGACTCAAAGCCAATATAGTTGCCTCTCTCATCAATTTGTACTAAGAACCTTCAACACAATTATCCCATCTAGCATTAGGCTAGCTCAATATCTCCATCCATGATTGGCATGCATACAAATTGATACTAAAATTCAATGTGTTTTGTGCAAGTTTTTTCCATAATGGCCATGCAATTCTCCCTTATTATAATACTTACTCCCAATATCAATTAAAACTAATGTTGCTTTTAAGATATGATCTCAATTACTGTATAAGAATATTGGGATGTTGGTTATCATATTTTTAGATTTGACCACGAGAACACTTATGCAAAGTGCTAGCCATTTATTGCTTTAAGAAAATTGGTGGAGCTAGTAGTAGATGATGTGCCTTAGTACCCACAAGTAAAAGCTAATGGTTGCATATGCCTACCAAAAATAATGGTGGTGGGGCTGGTGGACAAATAGGGGACAAAAGGAGCTAGCTAGTAGACTATATTCATACACTCTTTTTAATTCTTAGAACATTTATATAGTAACAAAAATTGTTTTTGGTCAAAGAAAAAATGTGATTATTAAGAAACGTTAACCTTATTTTAATATTATGACATTTACACCAAGTATTGGTCCTTTTTTTAAAGAAGATAATTGTTTTCCTATTTGAGGCACTTGCTTCATAGCTACTTCACCATGGTGATGTTTGTGTCTAACACCCCCAATTCATTGAACAACAAAGGGACAACTTGATTTCATGGTCTCAAATCACATAGCTAGGCATAAGACGTTGCAAGTATGTGGGCATTCATCTTCATATCTTCTCTATCTTTATGAGATGATTATCTATATATGTAATAGTGTCTATAGCATATGTGTAATCAAGATGATCTACCGCTAAATTTTTACCATTTTATCAAACATTCACGAGGCATATATTTATATTAAGATAGAGCAAGTTACATGAAGCTAACTAATTATGGGGCTTGATAACAAATGGGCCTGCTTTTGCTAGTTAGGAACCACTTAACTACTTATCAGCTCGGCACTTGCTTATCACCTATCCCATTGCATGGGAGGGTGCATGTGGAAGGGTATGCATTTTGTTATTTTGGACAAGAAACATCTTTTCAAGAGTGTTCTTGACAACTTCATGGTAAATTAAATATTGTGTAAAATAGACACTTACTTTATAATAACAATAATATTGTGTGAAATAGACACTTACCTTACAATAACAATAATATTGTTAAAGCCATGGTAAATTAAATATTGTGTGAAATAGACACTTACCTTATAATAACAATAATATTGTTAAAGCCAAAAGGGAAGCATCAAGTGCAACATCGAAATCAATCTAAGAAGAAGGGTAAGGAGAGAGGCATGCACAGCGCACAAAAGAGGAAGGAGGAGCTGTGCGAGAGAGAGAGAGAGAGAGAGAGAGAGAGAGAGAGAGAGAGAGAGAGAGAGAGAGAGAGAGAGAGAGAGAGAGAGAGAGAGAGAGAGAGAGAGAGAGAGAGAGAGAGAGAGAGAGAGAGAGAGAGAGGGGGAAAGAGAGGCGCGCGAGAGGGGAGAGAGAGAGAGAGAGAGAGAGAGAGACGGGAGTTGTAATATTAGTGTGTATTATTTAATGTTAGTGAGTGGCATTAATTAATTAATACACATCAAATAGTTGTCTCAATATGTACACATCAAAATCAATCTATAACAAGGCCGCTCATTTTATTTGTAGCACCAAAAAAAAAAGTGTGCTAAGGGCTGAAGTGTTTTGATCCTTTGATAAGGTTGCTTGTGCTTACGGCTCTGGCTTCCTTAAGTGCCATTTAACATGCGCATGGAGGGGTGGTGTAGGTGGCCTTGAGAAAGAAGTAGAGGGGTGGTTACACCACCTGGCTTCCATGGATGTACTCTATAGCATGCACGAGCCCTACTCATTATGCTATGCTAATCCGTGCTAGGATAGATTTTAGGCACCTCACTTCGGAGTGAGACCACTTTAAAAAATGCCCCTTAAACGTGTCAATAAGACAAATGTAGGCAGTTGTTGAAATCTACAGTTGGAGCTAAGGCTAGACTGATATGACTTTACTTGGTCTCACCTCACCGCACAGCCATTCTACCTCCCTATGCTATATGAGTGGATGCACCTCACCCTTCCATTAGGCCAATGGGGACTAGACCAATGTGAATTTGCCTTGAAGTTGGTAGTCCTTGATGTTGACGATCTGGCTTTTGGAGAAGAGAACAATGCCTTCTCTAACTAAGAGTCATGCCTTCATGAAAATGAAAAATAGTGCACCTATTAGTTGACCATGTTTCTAGCTAACATTCGTGTCTGTCTATGGCAATCCTAGCAAGGTTTTTTACCCCTACACAACCATCTCATTGTACAGCCTTTGGATAAGTCTTTTGTACTCCACCAGCCCAACCATCTTCTCTACAAGCTTTGTTTTTGCACATGATATTGAAGCTTTATTTTTTCATATCTTTTTTTTCTTTTCTAAGATTAGCTATATGTTGTTTTCGAATGTCATGTCCATATTAAAGTGTGCACCGTTTTGCAACTCTCTCCTTGTAATGTCTATGATATCATGACGCTTTGTCTTTTTGGGTGATTAGTTGTAAGTTGCCTACTTGATTTCTAACATGATGTCCATATCAGGCATACACCTTTGCATTTCTATCTCCTTCATTCTATCATTCTTGTGTAAATGTGAGTGCACTTTTCCAAGCTTCTTTTTATTTTGTTGTGAGCTCATTGTCCAATCACATGACAAGATTCCATGCTAGTCACAAGAATCCATGCCTATTATGTTGTAACACAAGTTTGCACACGACCTATTCCTAACCTCAAAGAGTTTGATTTAGTTGATTTAGTTAAAGGATATTGTTAGAGTTTCATGTTAAAAGCTTGACAAGCTATTGTGTGTAGTGATGGGTTTGGAGAAAAGAGGCACAAGTAAATTCTCTAGTTAAACAAGTAAAAATACCAAAAGATTTAGATCTACAAAATGGAAGTGTATATAGAGGAAGAGAGCAACGCTTCAACTTCTGGCTCGATTCACAATTATAGCTTGCTGTGGAACAAGATTCATATTGTATAAGATTAATATTAGAGCAGTATTTGAAGCATACTTAGTTCTTGAATTCTCAATTAGATTAGATTCATTATTGTAGATCATACACTTAATAATTTGCTTAAATTTTATAATTATAATTTTATGAAGCATAATTTGACTCTCAAAATCAGATTCATAATTACAATTGTATGAATCATACTTCAATCCTCATAATCAGAGTGAATGCATACGTAAAATTTAATAAAATAAACACATGCCACTTTCAAGTGTTCTAAAGCTATTTTTGTTGATGAGCTTTATTTTCTCTAACCAAGATCACTACACAAGGATGGTGACCCTTAGTCATTTGGTGCCCGATTTTTAGAATAGCTCTTGCTAAAACTGGGCATCGACACTTGATATGGACCAATCAGAATCTGGAGTGTGAATTATTGATGATAGGAAATATTGTTAACTCTTTTCGTACATCAAATTTACTAAGTAATTCTTTTAGAGGTAATGGTTAAGCTAGAAATCTTTAATCACCTTCTTCTCCACTCATGCTTAATCACACTACTCTGATTCATGCTAACAAGCATGCACACTCAACATATTCCATCCATACATGCACTCATGCTTCCACACCCAAGCAATCAAAAGGGTGAGAACCCAAGAGAAGAAGAAAGCCTTGCACTTGAGAAATGATTGACTTCATCCTATCACATTATCAAATGTTGTATATATGAAAATGGGCTTTACTTGATTGCCCAACTTAATGGGTGCCCATTTCCTATCTCTACCGATATATATAAGGCTTATGGCTAGGTTTTAATATATCATTGGGCCCAAAGCTATGGGCCCAAAGCTATACATAATGTGAACTAATCGTAGCAATAGGTGGGGATTTTATCATAATCACCATAATATTTTCATTGATGTGATAGGTGATGATTTCATTTTGACCCCATCAGAGGCACCACACCTAGGGAAGGATGAGTGCACATCCTCTATACATTAGCACAAGTCCAATACCTCTAAGTGAGTAAGAGCTAAGTGAGAATAAATACCACACGAAGGACATAGCAAGCCTCACATCTTCTTATCCTTGGAAGTTCAAGTCCCAATTAGTTTCTCTTTTATAAGGAAATTCTCAACTTTGGAGAGACTTATCTGACCAGGCTTGAATTTGTAATCCTACTTTAGCCTTCAATTTGACATCTTCTAGAGGACTCTTTTATAAGCTAGTATAAGGTCTGAGTTAGGAATGAGTTTCTTCAAAACCTTGTGAGTTCCTATGGGCTACTAAGAGATCACATGATTAGCACAAGTGTATTATAGGAACTCTTGGAAGATGTTGTGTAATCTTATGATATATAATAGGATCCTAATAGTTCTTAATTTAACATTGTTTAAGGGATCTTTTAACTATATTTTCAAAGAGTCATTTATACTAAAGGCCATGACTTGAAACTATATTTTCAAAGAGTAATTTAGTTTAAAGTCATTTATGCTAAAGACCATGACTTTAAACTATATTTAGTCCCACCAACCCCATAAAGCTTCCCAAGGAGTACGAGGCATCTATAAAGTTTGAGAATTTTGTACCATGATAAAAAGGGTGGCCAGCATAGGCATGGAAGAGTATGTTTTATACATTAAACTTAGATATTATGGAGCTCTATGAGACTATTAAAGTTTTAGGGCTTGGGCTTTACCTTAAGGGCTTTGATTAGGGCTTAGGTATTGCATGTGTATCTTGACATTGTGTCAAAGCACATTATGTACCTCTATGATGTTGCATGTTTATTAGCATGTGCACATGGTCTTGTATGACTAGAAGCATGTAAAGTATGTTAGGTTGATTACATGAATATAAAAGGATGTATCATATGTTGGCTTGAATTTTCATAAGCTACTTGCTAATATAGCATTGTGGGAGTTATGTGAAAGTTGCCTACTACTATCAATGTGGGAGTTATGTAAAAGGCAGCTAAGTCTCAAGGATGTATCCAAGAAGCTTAAGGTACTTTCTTTCCTAGAGGAAAGATTATTTTTCCAAGAAGCTTGAGATAGTTTCTTTCCTGATGACTACTATCCGTTTGGTAATTATAAGCAAGGCTCTTAAGTCTCAAGAATGTATCCAAGAAGCTTAAGGGACTTTCTTTCCTAGAGGAAATATTATTTTTCCATTAAGAGAGAGGGCTTGTAGAGCTTAATGCATTTCTAGGAGAACATGGATTTCTCATTATGGCACGACCATGGAGGAAGCTCAAGCTGAGCAATAGAAGATGATTACCCTTGTAGAGAATCTAGCATTGGTTGAATCTTCTCTCTTGTTTCCCATGGAATTAAAAACTTGCTCCCTCAAGTTCACCAATTATCTAGAAGCCCTAGTCCAGCCTCATACTCACCTCAGAGCATTTTCTCAAACCGATCTTGGTGCCCTCATAAGTGGAATTGCCATGAAGAGCTTTTTGCTCCAATGTCTTCTACGATCTCTCAACTATAGGGATCCTCACAAGAGAAGGGTGCCATCCTATTAACCATGTTCAAGAAGGCTAATGCTTGCAATGAAAGGCTGGCATGAGCTCAAGAAGGATCTAGCCATCATCACGGAGAAAGGCATAGTGGAGGAGGATTGCAAAAACATATGCTCAATCTTGCTTGTGAACATACCGTTTTAAGCCACTGATGAATAGCTTTGGAAGTGCAATAGCTTCCAATGGGTGTGACATGCTTAGAGAGTAGTAGACACTACGATGATGTTGGTACCAAGAGCTTACAATTTGCATTTGAGTATGCATTTAAGGGATGCATTTGAGGAGAGTAGGTGAAGCTGCTTTGCTTTAGAGGAGGCTCAGTCCATATTCCAGTCAAATATTTGAGGGGACTGGTGATTTATAAAGTCGAATCGATGATCCACATTAGGTAACCCTAACCCTGAACACTCCTCTCGCCTTGCCACATCAGCCACACCCACAAACTATTTTAGAGATCCTAACCTCATCGGGGTACACCTTCCAAACATCAACCTCATTAACCCTTCAAGTGGTTCACCATGGATCCTAGCTAGCTAGGGAAAGTATGATGCCTATGCAAGGACCTAGTATCCACAATTTGGCCCTAAGCCCAACTCTCAGCTGTGAGAGCAGAGATCTGCCAAGCATGCATCCCAAAAAATAGAGTTTTAGAGTTTTACCCAAACCCCAAGCCCATTGGATCCACATCAAGATATAAAAAGTGCAAGGCTTCTACGAAGGGAACCTGTCCATCCACTAGGATCCTTGGAAGGCCTTACATGAAAGATGCAAGGCTTCTACGAATGAAACCTATCCATCCACCATGAAAGATACAAGGCTGGTTTAGATTGGGAAACCAATCACATTTACATATGTAAAGGTAACTAGTCCTTGAAAATAAACTTAAAAATAGGGAAGACCTATCCCATGGGGTGAGGCTTTCTCACCAACAAAATGACGAGTCGGACACACTTGATCAGATCGCTTCATTCGATATTTACAAAGCATGCAATGTAGAATCTCACACCACCAGGATCCTTGGAAGGCCTTGTGATGAAAGATGGAAGGTTGGCTCATGATTGGGAAGCCAATCACATTTACATATAAAAAGGTAACCAATCCTTGAAAATAGGGAAGACCCATCCCATGGGCTGAGGCTTTCTCACCAACACAATAATGACAAGTCAAATACACTCGTTCAGATCGCTTCATTTGATATTTGTAGAGCATGCAACGTAGAAGCTCACACCACACTAATGGGCATCTATAGAGCTTGTAACAAGATATTAGATTGTGAAGATAAGGACTAAGAATATGAGCCCCTCCTAGAGTCAAATACACTCGTTCAGATCGCTTCATTTGATATTTGTAGAGCATGCAACGTAGAAGCTCACACCACACTAATGGGCATCTATAGAGCTTGTAACAAGATATTAGATTGTGAAGATAAGGACTAAGAATATGAGCCCCTCCTAGAGCCTTCCCTTTCTGAGCACTGGATTCATCTTCTTACAACCATGCACATTATTCCATACAAGGTTGGGACAAGGTTTGCACAATTGGAGAGTGATAAAATCACATCCATGTTCGTGCTCACTGCATTCGAGATAAAATCAATAGTGGAATTGGCTCACCTTAAGTTAGAGTTCCCCAAAAAGACCATCTAGCTACATGGAATGCCCTGACAATGCTATAATGTGTTGTCTTGGGAGACATGAATGGACCTCATTAGTCCACTCACCTCTCGCACAAATCTATGATTTCTATTGATTGTTTTGAAACAAATTTTGGATCTAAACCTACATCATGAAAGTTCTATGTGATCAATGTAAGTACAATGAAAGAGAGCATCATCCTCGAAAGGAGATAGATCCCATTTACGATTGATGCTTGATCTCCCCTTCAAAATGGTTATATTGTACCTCTCGTGTGGTTAAGGGAACCCCAAACCTATTAATATCCCAAGCCTTATCCTCCCCACCACCACCTCAGGTAACCCCTAACCCTAAGCACTCCTCTCACCTTGCCGTGTTGGTGGACCACCCCCTTAAACTATTTTGGAGCAAAGACCACCTCCCAATCCTCAACCTCAACAACCTTCACGTAGTGGTCACACCAAGGAGTGGGTTCCCAAGAGTACCTTGGTTAGTTAGAGCAAGTACAATGACCATATCCAAGCAAGGAATAAGCACTTTTGGGCTAAGGAAAAAAACCCATGTTTTAGCACACAAGAAGGGAGTAGTGCTAGTTGACTTTGCTCATGGAAGATGAGTAAACTAGTGTGGAAGCTATTAATGGCTTTCATAATGGATTTCACTTTAGCTTCTAAAGGAAACCTGTGAGAGAGCACACTTATGTTGCTATTAATGGCTTTCATAATGGATTTCACTTTGGCTTCTAAAGGAAACCTGTGAGAGAGCACACTTATGTTGCTATATATACTGACCCTATGCGGACATGGAACTTGAATTGAATCAAGGATCTCAAAAGTTCAACCGCACAATTGGTGATCAAAAGTTAGATTGACATAGGTCAGATTGTGAGGATTTGAGGGGTTTGGCTATTTACAAATTCGAATCAAAGGTAGCAATTGGAGGGTGGAATTGGTGGAGTTAAATCGTGAATTGAGAGGTTGGATTGATAATCACAAATGTGAGATCGGTGAGGTTAGATCACAATTTGAGAAGTAGGATTGTGACAAAGATTCATGGATCAGTGAGGTGAGATCACAATTTGAGAAATAGGATCAACGATCAAAGATGTAGGATTGGGGAGATCAGATCGTAACTCTAGAAGTGAGATTGGAGAGATCGAAAATGTAGAATCATTAGGGAAGGGGGGGCACACGATCGAGATTCTTGGATCGCGATATTTAGTTGGATCATGATTCAATTGCTTCATTAGTCTGGCATGACAATTGATGTGTCCATCTTGGATTGCAATTCAAGGTGGACCCATTAATTGGTGAGACTAATGAGACAACTGAATCATCGAGATTGATGGGTCCATCTTAGATTGTGATTCAAGGAATGAACCACAATGTATATCGATGATTCAAGGAATGAATCATTGAGATTGAATTATTGTGTTAGATTACGATTCAGTTTTGTTCAATCACGTGATTGAACAAATTAGATGGGGCTGTAAAATCAGGGATCATGATTAAGCTTTAACTTCAATCGTGATTTATGATAATGTGGCACCTGTATATTTTTCCCCTTTGTGAGACCCCCGCCCCCTCTGCGATACCCCCTCCGAAGGCGCTGGCGGGGCGGAAGCAGCGTCAGTCTCTCACGCGGGGCAAGGATCTACACTCGGGGCTTGCCCACGGATATCCGGACAAGAGACTGGCCCGACGGTTCCTCCGAAACCGAACCCAAAAAAACTTCCCTCGCCCGGAAGGCACGGGCGATTCCACCAGGAAAATCATCTAACAAGAGAATTGATCTAACGAGTCAAAGTCTTAACTAACCAAACTGATCCGACCGAACCCGAAAGTCACATGGTCAGATCAAGGAAGAGACTTGCACTTGGTCCATAGAATCATCGCTTTTTTCCTCCTTTAGCGAGGCGGCACAACCGGCTGATTCCCTCCCACAGAACAAGGGTCTTCCTAGTACTTATTCTAACTAACATAACTTAATCGTAACTATTTGTATCGCACAGAAATCCCCCGATCCAACCTACCCCAACCGGCCCATGGGTTAGCCAAGCGTCCAACCACTGTATTAGTAGGATTCCTTTATAAAATTTGGTTTTGTTTTGCCCGGGTACTGAGGAAAACAGTTCCCAGGCCCCCTAGCTGGCATTTCAAGCAAAATTCAAGGTAGTCATACCACTTACACACCCAATATGAAATTGCCATTTTTAACAAATTCGGCTGTCTTTAAAACAATCTTTCAATGAAATCATAGTATTACTGATCATAATCCTCCAAAATGTTGAGTCCATTGTTTTACAAAATATATCATCCGGACTCTTCGTTGAAGACCAGTTGGTCAACCAACGAGATCCAATATCAAAAATCCATTCATAGAAGTCATTCTTTCGGTTCATCCATATCTTCCTCAACGTACGCATGGGTGTCCTAGCAACCGCGAACCCGTGCATCACTTGGTTAGAACCCTCTAGGATCCTACTTAGGTGTCCTAGCACTTCATTCAGGGATTGCTTCGTTGGTCCTCGCCCATCATACCAGAAGCGCACCATTTTAACCATACCGAGGCTGGTCAAGACCTCGGCAGGCTTTGCCACGAGTGACATCCCTCAATGACTCCCCGCCAGCTATTGCAACAAGTCTCTCCTTAGTTAATCACATACCAAATGCTTCCTCCAGCATTCTGGCGTAAAACAGTCCTTTAAAAGAAAACAGAGGTTCCATGCAAGTAGAATTCCTGGTTCGAGATTGGTTCCACAAAACTCTTTTCCCTTAATCTAGATTTTCTTAATGAGAATCATTGATCTCTCATCAGGGTAATCTACATATCATTTGACTGGATTTCCAACTAGATTCTTGGTGATTTCGGTTAAGGGAAAACTATGCTAATTCAATGGTAGTCTATTCTTTGTGTCAAGAATTGGAATTGGTCACGAGGTTTTGCTTGATTCAGATTCGAGAGATGGACAAGTAGTTTACTGGGGCCACCCCTCTCACAGATGTGATCTAACCAAAATTACTTATTTTACTTCTAACTTTGATTCCTAAGGATTTTCTTCAGATAAAAATCTACTGAACTTCTAACCGTAAGGAAAATTCCAACTTTATGAATTTCATTCCTTCCTAACCATAATAGATTAAGAAATGGTTCTATATGAGAATATTGGATTTTATAAAAATACTCTTCTTCCATTAATCTAATTTTGGTTAAATATCAATTTGGTGATTTATCCACATAAAAATATCTAAGAATATTCTTTCTACCAATTTAATTATCAACCCTAATTTTCTAGATGGAGTTATGGTGAAAATTTCTCTTTTGTCACTCACCAAAATTTAATTTAAACCTTTCTCTACTTAAAATATCATAAAAATTCTTCCTTTTAATTAAATATAAATATTTTTTTGAATATTCTTAAAATTTCTCTTTTTGCATTTAAATGATTGAATTCCAAATGTTATGGGAATTTTGCTTTTATCATAAAATAAAATTATCTAGAATTTCTCTTTTTTTTATTTAAATAAAAATATCCATTATTTCAAATATGCCAAAAATTCCTTTTTTTGTATTTAAATGATTGAATTCCAAATGTCATGGGAATTCCTCTTTTATCATTTAAAAATTTCTTATGCATAAAATAAATTTACCAAAAATTTCTCCTTTTTTTTAATTAAATATTTATTTATAAATACTAAAAATTTATTTCACATGAATATGATGAAAATCCTTCTTTTTGCATAGGATGTCCAATCCTAGAATATGGTAGGAAGTCCTCTTTTAGCATTATGCATAAAATAAGATATGTATTATTTTTTAAAAAATTTTACCATAGCTTCCCTGCTATTAACTGATAATTTTTAATTTTTTCTTAAAAGAATAAAACATTGTAATGCAAATATGATAGAAGATCTATTCTTAAGCTTAAATCTAAACTATGAATTTAAATCATAATTTTAACCATAATCATAAACTTAATTATGATTATTCTACTAGATTAAGCCATTTCCATTTTTTCTCTTTTCCCAAATTGATAGGATTATCTCTTTCTCATTTAGAATCAATTAAAGTAGTTTTTAACTACTTATAAATAATATAAAAGAATTAACTATTATTTTATTAACATAAAAGCATAAAAATACCATTTTCTTATTCTCTAGTTTAACAAGCTTAGAGTTTGGTTTTGAATTAAGAATTTATCAATGAGAAGCATTCTTTTGCTAAAGAAATAGCCATAGGAATGACTTTTCTTTTTGAGAGAGATATATACATAAGAAAGCATTCTAATTAAGCATAAAGATTAACTTTTTCTTGATTACACATCAAAATTTTTAGGGAAAGCTTGATTTGAATTTAAAACAATCAATTAGAAAACTTCTCAAGCTTGAGAGGGGTTGAGAAAAGAAGTCATTTGAGAAAATTTAACAAAAAACCATAAAATTCATTCTTACCTCAATGATTATTCTACTAGATTAAGCCATTTCCATTTTTCCTCTTTTCCCAAATTGATAGGATTATCTCTTTCTCATTTAGAATCAATTAAAGTAGTTTTTAACTACTTATAAATAATATAAAAGAATTAACCATTTTATTAACATAAAAGCATAAAAATACCATTTTCTTATTCTCTAGTTTAACAAGCTTAGAGTTTGGTTTTGAATTAAGAATTTATCAATGAGAAGCATTCTTTTGCTAAAGAAATAGCCATAGGAATGACTTTTCTTTTTGAGAGAGGTATATACATAAGAAAGCATTCTAATTAAGCATAAAGATTAACTTTTTCTTGATTACACATCAAAATTCTTAGGGAAAGCTTGATTTGAATTTAAAACAATCAATTAGAAAACTTCTCAAGCTTGAGAGGGGTTGAGAAAAGAAGTCATTTGAGAAAATTTAACAAAAAACCGTAAAATTCATTCTTACCTCAAAGATTAGCTTGCTTCTTTTTCTAAAAGTGAAGCCCCCAACTGATCAATTGGTTTAGCAAGTGGAGAAGAGAGCTCCAAGAGTTGTTGAAGAGAGAGAAAAGCTCCAAGCTCCCCAAAAGTAGAGGATTTTTAAGGGATAATAGAAAATATGATTATTTTAATGTAATATTGGCATGGTATAGCTCACAAATGAGAATACAAAATAATGAGGGTCTATTTATAGGTGAGGGAGGCCACTAACTGAGTCCAATTGGGTTCTAGAATTTTCTAGCTTCAGTTTGACTCAATTTGGATAAGATTTGGACCAGTTTGGCTTCCCTTTTAATCCAGTTTGATCCAAGAGAGAGGAGAGATAAAAATATCACAATTTTTTTTGAACTAAAAACCCTTCCACACATGTGCTGGAGGCGCCTACCTCAAAGGTTCCCCCCTCCTTATTACCAAGGTGTCAAAAATTCATCATTTCTCCAAAATATCTCATTTTTTTTAGTAATATCACTTCATTTTTAACTAATAAACCTTGTACTCAGTCAACTCTTCATCTTATGTGAGCATTTACTAATTTTTGGGTATTTTCTTTTATTCTATGGATTTATCTCATCCCAACACTTGGATCAATCCTATTGGCCGATGGGAACCTTAATTGGACAATCCAGAAATTTTTGAAAATCTAGACCCTTAGGCTAAGGTCCCTTATATTATTTTTAATTGATTCCTAACGCACATTGGAGAATTTATTTCGAACTTATGTTTTAGGAAAATATATTTTAGATATTAGGAGAATTTTTATATCCAAAAATATCTCAATATTAAATTATCTCTCTCTAGAATTTTTCTTCTCTCTAGGTAAAAACAAGGAAAAATAATATTTTCTTGCATTCTGAAATAGGGAATGATTACAGGGGATTGAGGTAAAAGTTATTCATTATTTAGGCTGAGGAGGAATATTACATTCTCTCCCACTTGAAAAACGCGAGATGTCCTCATCTCGCAAAGTGGGGGTAATCTTTTACCATCTCTTCTTCTTTCTCCCAGGTGGCATCTTCTAGAGGGAAGAACTTCCACTTGACTAAAAATTCTCTGAGAACTCTTCTCCTGAGTACCTTCTCCCTAACGTCAAGGATTTCTTCAAGCTAGAGTACCATCTGGCCTTGAGTTGGAGAAATCAATTGTTCATCATCAAGCACGTGACTCGGGCTGGGTACATATTTCTTAAGCAAACTGACATGGAATACATTATGTACCTTGAGATGGGGAGGCATAAGAAGTTTATAAGCTAGATTGCCTACTTTCTTTATAACAGCATATGGTCCACAACATATGGGAGAGAGCTTCTTATACTTCCCTAAAGATAATGAAATTCTCTTTGGTCGTACTCGAATGAAGACCATGTCTGATTCTTCAAAGTCTCTCTCCGATCTCTTTTTATCTGCATACTGCTTTTGCCTATCTTGGGTGCCTTAATATCTTTACAAATTGATTGCATTTACTAGTCCATGTCATCAAGCATTTGTCTAGACATTTTGACTCTGATTAATGGGTCGAACCAAATCAATGGTGTAAGGCAATCTTGTCCATACAGAGCTTTGAAAGGGCTCATCCCAATGCTTCTATGATAAGAAGCATTGTAAGCAAATTCAACCAGATGCAAATGGCTTAACCACTTCTTGGGTTCCCTACCCATAGCATGACCAAAAAATATCTTCTATTACCTGATTCACTCTTTCAGCCTGGCCATCTGTTTTGGGGTGATAGGCTGTACTGAGATCCAAGAAAGTTCCTACTGCTTCAAAGAATGCAGTCCAAAATTTTGATGTGAACTTAGGATCTCTGTCACTTACTATCCTCCTGGGTAAGCCATGCAATCTGAAGATTTCTTTAAGGAAAACTCTGGCAGCATCCACTGCAGTGTGTTTCTTTCACTAGAATCAGATGGGCAACTTTGGTTAGTCTGTCAACTACCACAAAAATGGAGTTGTAACTTGATTGCACTGAAGGTAATCCACTGATAAAGTCCATACTAATACATTCCCACTTCATTTGTGGAATGTCTAGAGGCTACAGTTTCCCTAGCATCTTGACTCTCTCTGCCTTGATTCTCTGACACATTAAGCATTGCCGCACATGATCAAGTACATCCTTTTTGAGTCCTGGCCAAAAGAAGCTTTTCTTCATAGACATATGGGTTTTTATAAACCCTAGATGTCCAGCTATCAGGCTATCATGGGCTTCTCTCAGAATCCTTCCCTTTATTCCCTCATTGGAAATGCATAGCCGATTATTATAATACATGCATCCTTCATCCGAATTTGTACCCAAGAACTCGACTCATTTCCTGAGGAGTCTTGCTTTCCTACATCAGAAGGGTAGCAATAGGGGCAAAGAATTTGTCCTGCATGATTCTCTCCCTTGCTTCACTGATTAATGGATTTGACACCACTGTAATTGCAAGCAAGGAGGCTTTTCTGTTGAGCGCATCTGCCACCACATTTTCTTTCCCTGGCCGATACTTAATTTCAAAATTGAATTCCTATAGGATCTGCATCCATCTCCTTTGACGCATGTTGAGATCCCTTTGGGTGAAGATCCACTTTAGACTTTGATGATCTGTCATCATCAAGGTGAACCTCTGTCCCAAAAGATAATGTCTCCACAACTTCAGAGCATAAACTACTGAGAGTAACTCCAAGTCATGGATGGCATAATTTCTCTCATGTGTTCTGAGCTTTCTAGATTCATAGGTCACTGCATGACCTTCCTGCATAAGAGCACCGCCTAAGGCAAACCCACTGGCATCAGTAAAATCTGGCAATTTAAGGACAGAGTTTGGTAAAATCTAGCAATTTAAGGACAGGGTTGGTTACTAAGGCTATCTTTAGCTTATCAAAGCACTCCGACACATTATAGTCCACTGAAATAGGGTACTCTTCAAGGGGATACTATCTGAGCATACCTGGGTATAAAGATCCTATACCATCCGGTTAATCCTATGAATCCTCTAACTTCCTTTATCGTCTTGGGTTCCAGCCAATCTACCAATCCAAAAGTTCATCAATCCGCGGGATATGATACTTAATTATTAATTGATTCAATCCTCTGTAGTCAATATACAGATTCTTAACGTTTAATCTTTCATCTTTTTAAAGAGAACGGGTGCACCCCAAGGTGAGACACTGGGTCTGACGAATCCTTGCTCTAATAGTTGCCTTAACTACTCCTTAAGTTCTATGGCTTCAGGGACTGGCATTTTGTATGCACAGTGGGCTATTGGCTAAGCTCCAGGGGTTAACTCGATCTCATGATCTACTTCGCAAGACGGAGGCATCTCAATCAGCTCTTCTAGGAACACATCTGCATACTCACTTAACCACTCTAGTTCTTTAGCCTTGCATTTTATATCTACCGGATTCATCTTAACGACGTAAATAGCTTGCCTCTTTCTGAGCCCTTTTAACAATTTAGAAGCCTTGACTAATTGCAGCACTAGGGATTCGAAAATTCGAATTGAACTTTATTCCCGTGAGAAGGTCAAGGAAAGGGATATTTCCATCGTGACAATGAATGTCAGCCTGATTCTTATGGAGCCAATCCATTCCAAGGATTCCATTATAGATTCCCAAGGGTAGGACTCTAAACTGGCACTCTGTTACGTTCCCATCTAGATAAAACTAAATAAGATCTATCTCAAGGTGTGTGAAAAGAATCTTTCCACTGGCCAATTCCACTTGTATAGGTTTCTCTGATTTTTTATTTAGAACTAACTTACGCAGACATCCTGGGAAAATAAAAGAATGAGTACTGTCTGAATCAATTAAAAGCTTGAATTTCTTATCCTGGTACTTTGTTGGAGTCTAGAGGACTGAAAATTGATGATTATTCCCCTGATGCTCAATTGCGGCATAGATCTATAATTTTTCTTCCTCCACTTCCTCAGCTATAGTGACAGCTCTAGCTGCTGCAATCTGAGGTGGAACTCTCTCTCTTTGGTTTTCCCAATTCTGGGAGGGAGTTCGTCGAAGACTGCTTTGCATGGAGGCTGTAGGCTGAGCTGGCACTCTTCTGGGGTTGCCCTGATTTTGGCGCCCCTAATTTTGGCGCGGGGAACCTTGATTGGACTGATACGAAGAAGTCTGTCTCTGAACTCTGGGACCCTGGCTTCCTTGGCCCACAGAAGGAGATGGGCAATCCTTGAGTTGGTTCCCAAACCCCTGATATCCAAAGCACCTGTTCTCACTTCAAAGCTCTTCCCTCTACATTCTTGAAAGATCCGGAGTTCCTGAGAAAGAGCTTTGAGGAAAAGGTCTTCCTTCATTCCTGAAACTTCTTGACCCTAGATTCTGGTTGGGACCTTGGTGTCTCTTTGGAGGCGAAAGGGTGGAAGAACTTCTCGGTGTTTGGAAACTCTCGAAGGATGAGGGACCTGCTGGCTTTGGCGAGACTTTAACGATGAAGTCTTTGGCGAAGTCCTTCGCCATTCTTACAGCTTCAGCCATGGAAACTGGCTTGGAATTCTTGACCAGGGTGTCTCAAGGTTCGTTCATTCCCCGAATGAACCTGGCCATAAGTTGCTCTTCATCTAGTGGTGGTGAGTACTTGAGGAGAAGAGCAAATTCCTGGTGATATCTTCAATAGTTTTGCTGTCCTGGTTTGGCTCTAAGAATTCATTCATCTTGGTTTTTAAAATCCAGGGGGACAAAATCTCTTCCTTAGATAGGCTTTGAGATCATTCTAGAATTCATTCATCTTGGTTTTTAAAATCCAGGGGGACAAAATCTCTTCCTTAGATAGGCTTTGAGATCATTCTAGGACTGGGTATTCCTATCCAGATGGTTGGTGTTGCAATGGTTTCTCCATGCCACCCTGGCGGTTTCCATAATCTTCAGTCTAGTGAGAGCCATTTTGCTCCTCTCGTTGTATCCGGTGACATCAAAATATTCCTCCATGGCTTCAACCCACTTCTCCACAGCCTCGCCCAAGTTCTCCCCTTCACCTTTGAAGGGTCCTGGTGGCTGATTTTTGTGAAGAGCCTTGCGAACGTCGGGGGGGGGTGGTCAAGCTCTTCCTCAGTGAGAGGATCTGGCTGTCAGCCACACGGTTCCCTCGCCTCATAATTCTACCAAAAATGATACATTATTAAATTTTTATTTTGATTTCGTCAATGAGATCCTAAGACTTAAGAGGTTCAAAAAATAATTTCTTAAACAAGATAAAAGATCTTATTGGAGATCTATAACATATGTCTGAGTAGCAGATTTTGCTTCATCAATTCGTCATGTAATAAACACTCACTTATACAACAAGGAATTTTTCCCCAAACATTTCTTTATTTATATAAAGGTTGCAATATTTACATAGAGCATCTTGGCTCCAGAAAATAAAAACCTCCTCGGGAAATGCATGACGGCGATACTAGGCTAAAGACATGCCCCGATACAAACGTTCCCTTACTACCAAGGGAGCTATCTTCTCCTTTGGAATAAAGCGGCTAAGGAGTCTGTAGATATGGCACGAAAGTCTGAAATCTCGAGGCTAAGGGTGATATAAAATGACACCATGAATCACTACTAGCCTCATCAGAATCATGGTGGCCAACGAGATATTTTTCCTCAGCATCATGCACTGAGAGGCGTGGACATACTACCCTGCAAACCATTTGTGCTGTCGTCTCTCCGCTGGGTCTAGGGGGAAATATAAATCCTCCAAATGGCTTGCGAGTCTGGCTTGGCTTGTTTGAGTTGTAGCGGAAGAGATGAGATGCTCGAAGGCAAAAGCAGTCATATCTTGTGACTGGATGAGATCGGGAATGCCGAATAAGAGTGGAACTTCCATCGGGAATGCCGGATAAGAGTGGAACTTCCATCTATAAAACCAAATTCTTTGATTAAAAAACTTCATTAAAAATGAAGCTTAAGGATTGAAAATACAATACGTAAATGCTCTGTTTGAGTTTTTATTATAAATTTCTGATAAGAATTCATTTTTCCTTATTAGCTTTCAACAAAGCTCTGATACCACAGTAGTGAGACCCCCGCCCCCTCCGTGATACCCCCTCTAAAGGCACTGGCACGACGAAAACAGCGTCAGTCTCTCGTGCGGGGTAGGGATCCACACTCGGGGCCTCGTCCATGGATATCTAGACAATAGACTAGCTCGGCGGTTCCTTCAAAACCGAACTCAGTAAAACTTTCCTCACCCAGAAGGCACGGGCGATTCCACCAGGAAAATCATCTAACGAGAGAATTGATCTAACAAGTCAAAGTCTTAACTAACCAAACTGATCCGACCGAACTCGAAAGTCACATGGTCAGATCAAGAAATAGACTTACACTTGGTCCATAGAATCACCGCTTTTTTCCTCCTTTAGCAAGGCGGCACAGCCGTTGATTCCCTCCCACAGAACAAGGGTCTTCCTAGGACTTATTCTAACTAACATAACTTAATCGTAATCGCAGAAATCCCCCAATCCAGCCTAACCCCAACCGGCCCATGGGTTATTAGCCAACCATCCAACTACTGTATTGCTGGAATTCCTTTATAAAAATTTGGTTCTGTTTTGCCCGGGTACCAAGGAAAAGAGTTCCCAAGCCCCCTAGCCGCGTTTCAAGCAAAATTCAAGGTAGTCATACCACTTACACACCCAATATGAAATTGCCATTTTAACAGATTCAGTTGTCTTTAAAATAGTCTTTCAATGAAATCATAGTATTAATCCTCCAAAATATTGAGTCCATTGTTATCATCTAGACTCTCCGCTGTTGAAGACCAGCTGGTCAAGCAACGAGATCCAATATCAAAAATCCATTCACAAAATTCATTGTTTCGGTTCATCCGTATCTTCCTCCATGTACACATGGGTGTCCTAGTAACTGCCTGCGAGCTCGTGCACCACCTAGTTAGAACCCTCTAGGATTCTACTTAGGTGTCCTAGCACTTCACTCAAGGGACCACTTCGTCGATCCTCACCCATCGTATACCGGAAGCGTACCATTTTAACCATATCGAGGTTGGTCAAGACCTCGGCAGGCTTTGTCACGAGCGACATCCCTCGATGACTCCTTGCCAGCTGTTGCAACGAGTCTCTCCCTATTTAATCACATACCAAATGCTTCCTCCAGCATTCTAGCATAAAACAATCCTTTAAAAGAAAACAGAGATTCTATATAAGTAGAATTCCCGATGATTCGAGATTGGTTCCACAAAACCCTTTTTCCTTAATCCAAATTTTCTTAATGAGAATCATTAATCTCTCATCAGGGTAATCTACTGAATTTCCAACTAGATTCTTGGTGATTTCGGTTAAGGAAAAACTGTGTCAATTCAACAGTAGTCTATTCTTTGTGTCAAGAATTGGAATTGGTCACGAGGTTTTTGCTTGATTCAGGTTCGAGAGATTGGCAAGTAGTTTACTGGCTACCCTTCACGGTCGTGGTCTTGGTCACGAGGTTTTTGCTTGATTCAGATTCGAGAGATTGGCAAGTAGTTTACTGGCCACCCCTCATGGTCATGGTCTACGGTCGTGGTCTAACCAAAATTATTCGGTTTACTTCTAACTTTTATTCCTAAGGATTTTCTTCAGATAAAAATCTACTGAACTTAGGAAAATTCCAACGTTATGAATTTCATTCCTTCCTAAACCATAATAGATTAAGAAATGGTTCTATATGAGAATATTGGATTTTATAAAAATACTCTTCTTTCATTAATCTAATTTTGGTTAAATATCAATTTGGTGATTTATCCACATAAAATATCTAAAAATGTTCTTTCTACCAATTTAATTATCAACCCTAATTTTCTAGATGGAATTATGGTGAAAATTCCTCTTTTGTCACCAAAATTTAATTTAAACCTTTCTCTACTTAAAATACCATAAAAATTCTTCCTTTTAATTAAATACAAATATCCTTTTTTTTAATATGCTTAAAATTCTTCTTTTTGCATTTAAATGATTGAATTCCACATGTCAAGGAAATTCCTCCTTTATCATAAAATAAATTTATCTAAAATTTCTCTTTTTTTAATTTAAATAAAAATATCCATTATTTCAAATATGCCAAAAAGTCCTCTTTTTGTATTTAAATGATTGAATTCCAAATGTCATGGGAATTCCTCTTTTATCATTTAAAAAATTCTTATGCATAAAATAAATTTACCAAAAAATTTTCTTTTCTTTTAATTAAATATTTATGCATAAATACTAAAAATTTTCATCACATGAATATGATGAAAATCATTCTTTTTGCATAGGATGTCCAATCCTATAATATGGTAGAAAGTCCTCTTTTAGCATTATACATAAAATAAGATATGTATTATTTGCTGAAAATTTTACCATAGCTTCGCTACTATTACTGATAATTTTCAATTTTGTCTTAAAAGAATAAAACATTGTAATGCAAATATGATAGAAGATCTATTCTTAAGCTTAAATCTAAACTATGAATTTAAATCATAATTTTAACCATAATCATAAACTTAATTATGATTATTATACTAGATTAAGCCATTTCCATTTTTCCTCTTTTCCCAAATTGATAGGATTATCTCTTTCTCATTTAGAATCAATTAAAGTAGTTTTTAACTACTTACAAATAATCTAAAAGAATTAGCCAATATTTTGTTAACATAAAAGCATAAAAATACCATTTTCTTATTCTCTAGTTTAACAAGTTTAGAGTTTGGTTTTGAATTAGGAATTTATCAATGAGAAGCATTCTTTTGCTAAAGAATTAGCCATAGGAATGACTATTCTTTTTTAGAGAGAGAGAGATACATAAGAAAGCATTCTTATTAAGCATAAAGATTAACTTTTTCTTGATTACACATTAAAATTCTTAGGGAAAGCTTGATTTGAATTTAAAACAATCAATTAGAAAACTTCTCAATCTTGAGAGGGATTGAGAAGAGAAGTCATTTCAGAAAATTTAACAAAAAACCATAAAATTCATTCTTACCTCAAAGATTAGCTTGCTTCTTTTTCTAGAAGTGAAGCCTCCAACCAATCAATTGGTTTACCAAGTGGAGAAGAGAGCTCCAAGAGTTGTTAAAGAGAGAGAGAAGCTCCAAGCTCCCCAAAAGTAGAGGATTTTTAAGGGATAATAGAAAATATGATTATTTTAATGTAATACTGGCATGATATAGCTCACAAATGAGAATACAAAAGAATGAGGGTCTATCTGAGTGCAACTAGGTTCTAGAATTTTCCAGCTTCTGTTTGACTCAGTTTGACTCAATTTGGACAAGATTTGGACCAGTTTGGCTCCCCTTTTGATCGAGTTTGATCCAAGAGAGAGGAGAGATAAAAATATCACAATTTTTTTAAACTAAAAACCCTTTGGACTTTATCCTAACTTGCTACCACATGCTCTTGAAGTGGGAATCGCCATAAATACTCTGTCACACCAGTATGGGCACCCGTCCAAGTTGTAGCTTTGGACACTATTGCTTCATATCTTAAATGTATGACCCTTTGGTGTATCTATTGTGACTCCTTGATGTAAGATAATGGCGGTAGCTCTTGTTAATCCTAGAATTGGATTAACACATGGACTTATGGTTGAAAAACTACGAAGAAAACATTGGTTCGACAATAACTTAAAACAAAAAGAACTAGAAAAGGGGACCTTGTCCTCATGTATGGTTTAGGAGATACGAGCCTCCAAATAGGGGTGTTTTTTTAACGGAATATTAATTTTTTTTATTTTTAAATTTTTACGGACATGTTCACGTCCCAAGCTGTTCACGTCCCATGCCGTTCACATCCAAGCCGTTCGCACCCCAGCCATTCATGCCCCATCTGTTCATGCCCCAGCCGTTCACATCCTAGTCGTTCACGTCCCAGCCGTTCACACCCTAGCCGTTCACGTCCCAAGTCATTCACATCCCAAGTCGTTCACGTCCTGCACTTTCACACCAGACCTTTCACGACCTAGTCTCACGCCCTTTTTTGGAGTGTAGTGAGAAATACGAATTTTTCTTTTTGGGAGAAAATATTTTTGAATTTAAAATGGAAAGGCTATAGGCATTTTCCCAAAAAGGTAAGTGGGAATCAAAAGAGTCAACCTTTTAAATAACACACCTCACACCTTACTCCCAAAATGGACAAATTGATAACTCATGAGCATCTTCTCATTGAATGCTTATTAGCCTTAATAAGTTATGTAAAAAAGTAATTAAGAATTAATCCAAGATTAATTCTTTCACTAATTTTTCTCTCTTTTATACTAATCAAAGACTCTAATTAACCACTAATCCCTAATTAATTCACACAATTAAGCACACCATTGGATAGAGCAAGGAAAAAGTAATCTTTGTGCATCAACCATTGTGTAAATAAATCTAAATTAGGGGATTAATTAGACTCTTAATTATAGTCTCCTCTTTAAGGCAAAATTAAGCAAAGAGAGTCAAATTTCTCTAATTGATCAAAAAATTGATGTGATTAGGTGTTTTCATGCATCTAGATGCTCTCAAAAATCCCAATTTCGACTACTCATATGATCAATTTAGACCCCAATCAACACATTTTCAAAATTTTTAGTCTCTTTAACAAGATTAATCACCCTTAATGATAAAAACCAGTCCATTAAGAGAAATTAGTCAAATTCAAGGATTTTTTTATGGTTTTAAGAAATTTTTTGAAAGAATAAGCTACTCTTAATACTTTCTAACACTCTAATCCAAACAATTTCAACAAAACACACACAATTAAACTAGAATGAATGATCTTAGATCTATCTTTAAACGAAAGAGAGCTAACATTCACAAAAAATTACATTCTATTGCATTGTTTGAGATGTAAACTAAGCCTAATACAAACTATGTGTAAGCCCTAAGAACATGAAAAACCATAAAAACAACAACAAATTAATCTAAAAATTAAGCAAAAAGCATTCTTTTCAAAAACAAAAAAGAGAGCTATTCTACACCAATTCTCACACAAATCACCATCAAATCCACATCTTTTTCATGGGAAGCCGCTAATCAAGATAATAGGCAATGGGTTATGCATAGATTAGAGACAAAATAACGGAAAAAGCCAAGGGATGGCTCCCCAATAGCGGTGCCAAAAATGTTATGGCTCACCCTAACCCTCCTTGAAACACATCCAAAAAGAGATTACCTAGTGAACCGCAACTGTCGTGAGGATCTTTCCAATGGCTGAGTCGTAACCCTTGAGGTCTCTAAGCCCCTCCACAACTCCTTGAGAAGCAATTCCATCGCGTCTCCCGCCATCAATATTGTCACACCGCCACGTTGCACTGTGGGTCCTCGTCCCTCCTCTCACCTCACTTCACTCACACACACACACTAGCATGCATTAGGGAGAGAGATTAGCAAGAGCAAGACTCAATTGCACAATGGAAGAGTATGTTCTATTATGAGAGAAATTCACTTTTATACATGCCCATAACTGTTCACACTCACTTCGACTATGGCTGGCCGGGCACTTTAGGCTCATAAGAGGCCTAATGCTATTACAATGACTACTCTCATAATATATCCATGAAGTATATCACTTAGGACTTCATCCTAACTTGCTACCACACGCTCTTGAAGTGGGAATCGCCATAAATACTCTGTCACACCATTACGGGCACTTGTCCAAGTTGTAGCTTTGGACACTATTGCTTCATATCTTGAATGTATGACCCCTTAGTGTATCTATATCCTGACTCCTTGATGTTAGATAAGAGCGATAGCTCTTATTAATCCTAGAATTGTATTAACATATGGACTTATGGTTGAAAAACTATAAAGAAAATATTGGTTCGACAATAACTTAAAACAAAAAGAACTGGAAACGGGAGACCTTGTCCTCATGTATGGTTTAGGAGATACGGGCCTCCAAACAGGGGTGTTTTTTAATTGGAATATTAATTTTTTTATTTTTTTTTAAACGGACTCGTTCATGTCCCATGCCGTTCACGTCCCATGCTGTTCACATCCCAACCGTTCACGCCCCAATCGTTCACTCCCCAGCCGTTCATGTCCGAGCCGTTCACGCCCCAGCCGTTCACGTTCCAAGCCGTTGACATCCCAAGTCGTTCACGTCCTACACTTTCACACGCGCCGAACCTTTCACGGCCTGGTCTCACGCCTTTTTTTTTAGTCTAGTGGGAAATACGAATTTTCCTTTTTGGAGGGAAATATTTTTGAATTTAAAATGGAAAGGGTATAGGCATTTTTCCAAAAAGATAAGTCAACCTTTTAATAAACCCCAAAATGGACAAATTGACAACTCATGAGCATCTTCTCATTGAATGCTCATTAGCCTTAATGATTTATGTTTAAAAAAGTGATTAAGAATTAATTCAAAATTAATCCTTTCACTAATCTTTTCCTCTTTTACACTAATCAAAGACTCTAATTAATAACTAATCTCTAATTAATTCACACAATTAAGCACACCATTGGATAGAGCAAGGAAAAACTAAACTTTGTGCATCAACCATTGTGTAAATTAGTCTAAATTAGGAAATTAATTAGGCTCTTAATTATAGTCTCCTCTTTAGGGTAAAATTAAGCAAAGAGAGTCAAATTTCTCCAATTGATCAAAAAATTGATGTGATTAGGTGTTTTCATGCATGTGGATGCTCTCAAAACAATCAAAAACCCCAATTTTGACTACTTATATGATCAATTTAGACCCCAATCAACACATTTTCTAAATTTTTAACCTCTTAAATAAGATTAATCACCCTTAATGACAAAACCAGTCCATTAAGAGAAATTAGTCAAATTCAAGGGCTTTTTTATGGTTTTAAGAAATTTTTTGAAAGAATAAGCTACTCCTAATACTTTCTAATACTCTAATCCAAACAATTTCAACAAAACACACACAATTAAACTAGAATGAATGATGTTAGATCTATATTTAAACTAAAGAGAGCTAACATTCACAAAAAATTGCATTCTATTGCATTGTTTTGATGCAATGGATGTAAACTAAGCCTAATACAAACTAAGTGGGTGCAAGCCCTAAGAACATGAAAAACCATAAAAACAACAACAAAAATAACAAATTAATCTAAAAATTAAGCAAAAAGCATTCTTTTCAAAAACAAAAAAGAGAGCTATTCTACACCAATTCTCACACAAATCACCATCAAATCCACATCTTTTTCATGGGAAACCACTAATCAAGATAATAGGCAATGGGTTATTCATAGATTAGAGACAAAACAATGGAAAAAGCCAAGGGATGGCTCCCCGACAGCGGCGCCAAAAATGTTATGGCTCACCCTATCCCTTCTTGAAACACATCCAAAAAGAGATTACTTGGTGAACCGTAACTGTCGTGAGAATCTTTCCAACGGCTGAGCCGTAACCCTTGAGGTCTCTAAGCTCCACAACTCCTTGAGAAGAAATTCCACCACGTCTTCCACCAGCGTTGTCACACCGCCGCGTTGCACTACGGGTCCTCGACCCTCCTCTCACCTCACTTCACTCACACACACTCACACTAGCATGCATTAGAGGGAGAGAGATTAGCAAGAGCAAGACTCAATTGTACAATGGGAGAGTATGTTGTATTATGAGAGAAATTAACTTATATACATGGCCATAAGTGTTCACACTCACTTTAACTATGGCTGGCCGGGCACTTTAGGCAAATAAGAGGCCTAATGCTACTACAATGACTACTCTCATAATATATCCATGAAGTATATCACTTAGGATTTCATCCTAACTTGCTACCACACGCTCTTGAAGTGGGAATCGCCATAAATACTGTGTCACACCATTACGGGCGCTCATCCAAGTTGTAGCTTTAGACACTATTGCTTCATACTTTGAATGTATAACCCCTTGGTGTATCTATCTCGTGACTCCTTGATGTAAGATAATGGTGGTAGCTCTGGTTAATCCTACAATTGGATTAACACATGGACTTATAATTGAAAAACTACGAAGAAAACATTGGTTCGACAATAACTCAAAACAAAAAGAACTGGAAACGGGGGACCTTGTCCTCATGTATGGTTTAGGAGATACGGGCCTCCAAATAGGGGTTTTTTTTTTAACGTCCCATGCCGTTCACGTCCCAATCGTTCACGTCCAGATGTTCATGTCCCAAGCCGTTCACATTCCAAGTCGTTCACGTCCCGCACTTTCACGCCGAACGTTTTCACGGCCTTTCACGGCCTGGTCTCACGCGTTTTTTTTGGAATCTAGTGGGAAATACAAATTTTTCTTTTTGGGAAAAAATATTTTTGAATTTAAAATGAAAAGGCTATAGGCATTTTCCCAAAAAGGTAAGTCGAAATCAAGAGTCAACCTTTTAATAACACACCTTACACCCTTCATAAATGACTCCCAAAATGGACAAATTGATAACTCATGAGCATTTTCTCATTGAATGTTCATTAGCCTTAATGAGTTATGTAAGAAAGTGATTAAGGATTAATCCAAGATTAATTCTTTCACTATTTTTTTCCTCTTTTGTCTTAATGAAAGACTCTAATTAACCACTAATCCTTAATTAATTCACACAATTAAGCACACCATTGGATAGAGCAAGGAAAAGGTAATCTTTGTGCATCAACCATTGTGTAAATTAATCTAAATTAGAGAATTAATTAGACTCTTAATTATAGTCTCTTCTTTAAGGCAAAATTAAGCAAAGAGAGTCAAATTTCTCCAATTGATCAAAACATTGATGTGATTAGGTGTTTTGATGCATCTAGATGCTCTCAGAACACTCAAAAATCCCAATTTCGACTACTCATATGATCAATTTATACCCCAATCAACACATTTTTAAAATTTTTAGTCTCTTGAACAAGATTAATCACCCTTAATGACAAAAACCAGTCCATTAAGAGAAATTAGTCAAATTCAAGGGTTCTTTTATGGTTTTAAGAAATTTTTTGAAAGAATAAGCTACTCCTAATACTTTCTAACACTCTAATCCAAACAATTTCAACAAAACACACACAATTAAACTAGAATGAATGATCTTACATCCATGTTTAAACTTAAGAGAGCTAACATTCACAAAAAAATGCATTCTATTGCATTGTTTGATGCAATGGATGTAAACTAAGCCTAATACAAACTATGTGCAAGCCCTAAGAACATGAAAAACCATAAAAACAACAACAAAAATAATAAATTCATCTAAAAATTAAGCAAAAAACATTCTTTTCAAAAACAAAAAAGAGAGCTATTCTACACCAATTCTCACACAAATCACCATCAAATCCATATCTTTTTCATGGGAAACCACTAATCAAGATAATAGGCAATGGGTTATGCATAGATTAGAGACAAAACAATGGAAAAAGCCAAGGGATGGCCCCCTCACAGCGGCGCCAAAAATGTTATGGCTCACCCTGACCCTCCTTGAAACACATCCAAAAAGAGATTACCTGGTGAACTGCAACTATCATTGAGGATCTTTCCAATGGCTGAGCTGTAACCCTTGAGGTCTCTAAGCTCCACAACTCCTTGAGAAGGAATTCCACCGCGTCTTCCGACGCGTTGCAGTATGGGTCCTCAACCCTCCTCTCACCTCACTTCACTCACACACACTCACTAGCATGCATTAGGGAGAGAGATTAGCAAGAGCAAGACTCAATTGTACAATGGGAGAGTATGTTGTATTATGAGAGAAATTCACTTATATACATGGCCATAAGTGTTCACACTCACTTAAACTATGGTTGGCCGGGTACTTTAGGCTCATAAGAGGCCTAATGCTATTACAATAACTACTCTCATAATATATCCATGAAGTATATCACTTAGGACTTCATCCTAACTTGCTACCACACGCTCTTGAAATGGGAATCGCCATAAATACTCTGTCACACCATTATGGGCACCCGTCCAAGTTGTAGCTTTGGACACTTTTGCTTCATATCCTAAATGTATGATCCCCTGGTGTATCTATCTCGTGACTCCTTGATGTAAAATAATGGTAGTAGCTCTTGCTAATCCTAGAATTGGATTAACAAATAATGGCAGTAGCTCTTGTTAATCCTAGAATTGGATTAACAAATTGACTTATGGTTGAAAAACTACAAAGAAAACATTGGTTTGACAATAACTTAAAACAAAAAGAACTGGAAACGGGGGATCTTGTCTGCATGTATGGTTTAGGAGATACGGGCCTCCAAACAGGGGTGTTTTTTTAACGGAATATTAATTATTTTTATTTTTATTTTTTTTGCAGACCTATTCACGTCCCATGCCGTTCACGTCCTAGCCGTTCACGCCCCAGCCGTTCACGTTCCAAGTCGTTGACATCCCAAGTCGTTCACGTCCTAGCCGTTCACGCCCCAGCCGTTCACGTTCCAAGTCGTTGACATCCCAAGTCGTTCACGTCTTGCACTTTCACGCCGAACCTTTTCACGGCCTGGTCTCACGCCTTTTTTTTGGGAGTCTAGTGGGAAATACGAATTTTTCTTTTTGGGAAAAAATATTTTTGAATTTAAAATGAAAAGGGTATAGGCATTTTCCCAAGTGGGAATCAAAAAAGTCAACCTTTTAATATCCTCCAAAATGGACAAATTGACAACTCATGAGCATCTTCTCATTGAATGCTCATTAGCCTTAATAAATTATATAAAAAAGTGATTAAGGATCAATCCAAGATTAATTCTTTCACTAATCTTTTCCTCTTTTATACTAATCAAGGACTCTAATTAACAACTAATCCCTAATTAATTCACACAATTAAGCACACCATTGGAAATCTTTGTGCGCATCAATCACCATTGTGTAAATTAATCTAAATTAGGAGATTATTTAGACTCTTATTTATAGTCTCTTCTTTAAGGCAAAATTAAGCAAAGAGAGTCAAATTTCTCCAATTGATCAAAAAATTGATGTGATTAGGTGTTTTGATGCATCTAGATGCTCTCAAAACACTTAAAAATCCCAATTTCGACTACTCATATGATCAATTTAGACCCCAATCAACACATTTTCTAAATTTTTAGCCTCTTGAACAAGATTAATCACCCTTAATGACAAAAACCAGTCTATTAAGAGAAATTAGTCAAATTTAAGGATTTTTTTATGGTTTTAAGGAATTTTTTGAAAGAATAAGCTACTCTTAATACTTTCTAACACTCTAATCCAAACAATTTCAACAAAACACACACAATTAAACTAGAATTAATGATCTTAAATCTATGTTTAAAATAAAGAGAGCTAACATTCACAAAAAATTACGTTGTTTAATGCAATGGATGTAAACTAAGCCTAATACAAACTATGTGCAAACCCTAAGAACATGAAACCATAAAAACAACAACAAAAACAACAAATTAATCTAAAAATTAAGCAAAAAGCATTCTTTTCAAAAACAAAAAAGAGAGCTATTCTACACCAATTCTCACACAAATCACCATCAAATCCACATCTTTTTCATGGGAAACCACTAATCAAGATAATAGGCAATGGGTTATGCATAGATTAGAGACAAAATAATGGAAAAAGCCAAGGGATGGCTCCCCGGTAGCCAACGACGCCAAAAATGTTATGGCTCACCCTAACCCTCCTTGAAACACATCCAAAAAAAGATTACCTGGTGAACCGTAACTATCATGAGGATCTTTCCAATGGCTGAGCCATAACCCTTGAGGTCTCTAAGCTCCACAACTCCTTGAGAGAAGCAATTCCACCGCGTCTCCGCCAGCATTGTCACACCGTCGCGTTGCACTACGGGTCCTCGTCCCTCCTCTCACCTCACTTCACTCACACACACTCACTAGCATGCATTAGGGAGAGAGATTAACAAGAGCAAGACTCAATTGCACAATGGGAGAGTATGTTGTATCTTGAGAGAAATTCACTTATATACATGGCCACAAGTGTTCACACTCACTTCAACTATGGCTGGCCGGGCACTGTAGGCTCATAAGAGGCCTAATGCTATTACAATGACTACTCTTATAATATATCCATGAAGTATATCACTTAGGACTTCATCCTAACTTGCTACCACACGCTCTTGAAGTGGGAATCGCCATTAATACTTTGTCACACCATTATGGGTGCCCGTCCAAGTTGTAGCTTTAAACACTATTGCTTCATATCTTGAATGTATGAGCCCTTTTGGTGTATCTATCTCGTGACTCCTTGATGTAAGATAATGGCGATAGCTCTTGTTAATCCCAGAATTGGATTAACACATGGACTTATGGTTGAAAACTACGAAGAAAACATTAGTTTGACAATAACTTAAAACAAAAAGAACTGGAAACGGGAGATTTTGTCCTCATGTATGGTTTAGGAGATACGGGCCTCCAAACAGGGGTGTTTTTTTAACGAAAAATTAATTTTTTAAATTTTTAAATTTTTACGGACGTGTTTACATCCCATGCCGTTCATGTCCCATGCCGTTCATGCCCCAGCCGTTCACGCCCCAACCGTTCACTCCCCAGCCGTTCACACCCCAACCGTTCACGCCACTGCCGTTCACGTTCCAAGCCGTTGGCATCCCAAGTCGTTCACGTCCTGCACTTTCACGCTGAACCTTTTTACCGCTTGGTCTCACGCCTTTTTTTTGGGAGTGGGAAATGCAAATTTATCTTTTCGGCGCGAAAATATTTTTGAATTTAAAATGGAAAGGGTATGGCTTTTTCCCAAAAAGGTAAGTGGGAATCAAAAAAGTCAACCTTTCAATAACCCCCAAAATGGACAAATTGACAACTCATGAGCATCTTCTCATTGAATGCTCATCAGCCTTAATGAGGTATGTAAAAAAGTGATTAAGGATTAATCCAAGATTAATCTTTTTACTAATCTTTTTCTCTTTTATACTAATCAAGGACTCTAATTAACCATTAATCTCTAATTAATTCACACAATTAAGCACACCATTGGATAGAGCAAGGAAAAACTAATCTTTGTGCATCAAATATTGTGTAAATTAATCTAAATTAAGGGATTAATTAGACTCTTAATTATAGTTTCCTCTTTAAGGTAAAATTAAGCAAAGAGAGTCAAATTTCTCCAATTGATCAAAAAATTGATGTGATTAGGTGTTTTCATGCATATAGATGCTCTCAAAACACTCAAATACCCCAATTTTGACTACTCATGTGATCAATTTAGACCCCAATCAACACGTTTTCTAATTTTTTAGCCTCTTAAACAAGATTAATCACCCTTAATGACAAAAACCAATCCATTAAGAGAAATTAGTCAAATTCAAGGGTTTTTTATGATTTTAAGAAATTTTTTGAAAGAATAAGCTACTCCTAATACTTTCTAACACTCTAATCCAAACAATTTCAGCAAAACACACACAATTAAACTAGAATGAATGATCTTAGATCTATGTTTAAACTAAAGAGAGCTAACATTCACAAAAAATTACATTCTATTGCATTGTTTTATGCAATGGATGTAAACTAAGCCTAATACAAACTATGTGTAAACCCTAAGAACATAAAAAACCAAAAAAACAACAACAAAAATAACAAATTAAGCAAAAAGCATTCTTTTTAAAAACAAAAAAGAGAGCTATTCTACACCAATTCTCACACAAATCACCATCAAATCCACATCTTTTTCATGGGGAACCACTAATCAAGATAATAGGCAATGGGTTATGCATAGATTAGAGACAAAACAATGGAAAAAGTGAGGGGATGGCTTCCCGGTAGCGGTGCCAAAATGTTATGGCTTACCCTAACCCTCCTTGAAACACATCCAAAAAGAGATTACCTGGTGAACCGCAACTGTCGTGAGGATCTTTCCAATGGCTGAGCTATAACCCTTGAGGTTACCTGGTGAACCGCAACTGTCGTGAGAATCTTTCCAATGGCTGAGCTATAACCCTTGAGGTCTCTAAGCTCCACAACTCCTTGAGAAGGAATTCCACCGCATCTCCCGCCAGCGTTGTCACACCGCCCCGTTGCACTGCACTACGGGTCCTCGACCCTCCTCTCACCTCACTTCACTCACACACACTCACTAGCATGCATTAGGGAGAGAGATTAGCAAGAGCAAGACTCAACTGCACAATGGGAGAGTATGTTGTATTATGAGAGAAATTCACTTATACATGGCCATAAGTGTTCACACTCACTTAAACTATGGTTGGTCGGGCACTTTAGGCTTATAAGAGGCCTAATGTTATTACAATGACTACTCTCATAGTATATCCATGAAGTATTTCACTTAGGACTTCATCCTAACTTCATACCACAGGCTCTTGAAGTGGGAATTACCATAAATACTACATCACACCATTACGGGCGCCCATCCAAGTTGTAGCTTTGGACACTATTGCTTCATATCTTGAATGTATGACCCCTTGGTGTATCTATCTCATGACTCCTTGATGTAAGAAAATGGTAGTAGCTCTTGTTAATCCTAGAATTGGATTAACACATAGACTTATGGTTGAAAAACTACGAAGAAAACATTGGTTCGACAATAACTTAACAAAAAGATCTGGAAACGGGAGATTTTGTCCTCGTGTATGGTTTAGGAGATACGGGCCTCCAAATAGTGGTGTTTTTTTTAACGTCCCATGCCGTTCACGTCCCAGCCGTTCACGCCCCAACCATTCATGTCCCAGCCGGTCACGCCCCTACCGTTCACGTCCCAAGCCGTTCACATCCAGAAATGGACAAATTGACAACTCATGAGCATCTTCTCATTGAATGCTTGTTAGCCTTAATGATTTATGTAAAAAAGTGATTACGGGTTAATCTAAGATTAATCCTTTCACTAATCTTTTTCTCTTTTATACTAATCAAAGACTCTAATTAACCACTAATCCTTAATTAATTCACACAATTAAGCACACCATTGGATAGAGCAAGGAAAAAGTAATCTTTGTCCACCCATCAACCATTATGTAAATTAATCTAAATTAAGGGATTTATTAGACTCTTAATTATAGTCTCTTCTTTAAGATAAAATTAAGCAAAGATTGTCAAATTTCTCTAATTGATCAAAAAATTGATGTGATTAGGTGTTTTGATGAATCTAGATGCTCTCAAAACACTCAAAAACTCCAATTTCGACTACTCATATGATCAATTTAGATCCCAATCAACACATTTTTAAAATTTTTAGCCTCTTGAATAAGATTAATCACCCTTAATGAAAAAACCAGTCCATTAAGAGAAATTAGTCAAATTCAAGGGGTTTTTTATGGTTTTAAGAAAATTTTTGAAAAAATAAGTTACTCCTAATACTTTCTAACACTCTAATCCAAACAATTTCAACAAAACACACACAATTAAACTAGAATAAATGATCTTACATCCATGTTTAAACTTAAGAGAGCTAACATTCACAAAAAATTGGATTCTATTGCATTGTTTTATGCAATGGATTGCTAAGCCAGGTCTCGAAGCCTCTGTACATGAGTGTGGTGTGAATTATGGAGTTTTTATGCTTATGGTAGACCTTGTAGTAGGGAACACCCTTCTCAACATGTATGGGAAATGTGAGAGCATATATGATGTAAGGATTGGTTTTGAAAGAATGCCTTTTTGAGATATCGTATCTTGGAATGCAATGATTTCTGTTCTTACTCGGAATGAGCAGAATAAGGAGGCTCTGGGTTTGTATGATGAGATGTAAGTTGAAGGCATCAGACCTAACAACATTACATTTGTATGTGCACTTAATGCATGTGCAAGCTTAGCAGCATTAGAAGAAGGGCAGGAGATTCATAACACTATCATTGATAACATTTATGGTGCTGATACCATGGTTGAAAATGCACCCATAAACATATACGGCAAGTGCAGCAACATGCACAGTGCAAGGAAGGTGTTCTTGGAAATGCTTTCTCGGGATGTCATCTCATGGAATGCCATGATTTCTGCGCTTGCTCAGAATCGATATAATGAGAACGCTTTGGATTTTTTTTCAACTGATGCTACTGGAAGGTTTGATGCCAGATGATATCACCTTTTGTGTGGGACCTTTCAATAATATGGGGCATAGTTTTATCGAGGTGGAGGGACACCGGCTTAAGGGAAATACTTTTCCCATTATCATAGCAGACAGGCCTGATACACCCAGTTATGATGGGCTTACACCTCTTCATGTTGCTGCTAGCATGCGTGCTGCTGATGGTGTCGTGGATGCATTGACAAATGCTCCAGAAGAGTTATGGGCAATGACATGGACCAGTGCGAAGGATTCGGTTGGCCAAACTCCTTTGATGTATGCGTTGGGCTGCTGGCAATCGTGCATCTGTCAAACTGGTGCAAAGCAAGCTGCAAAAGCTCCGTAACACAGATACTTTGGAGAGAAAGGGAAGTGATGCAAGGCCCCCACATTTGGCCTTAAGTATAAGTGGTGAGGATGCCGCCAAGCCAATCACTCCTTCTTCACCGAGAAAGATTCCCTTGACAAAGCAAGTACAACACTGCACTTGCAAGGGCAGAAAAATTCTAACCCAAAACCTTCGTTTCAGAGTTCGTGGCTTTAAGGCAGGATCTGTGTGCCGTCCCTTTGTGTTGTCAATGCTTGCTGTTGCAGCAGTATGTGTGTGTGTAGGGGTCCTGATGAAGGGTCCTCCTAGTGTTAACTTCGTGCAAGGTCCATTTGTGTGGAAGTCCGCCTAGCAGAGGCAGCAGCTGGAGACGTATTCGAAGGTGGTGGCTTGCGTGGCAAAAATACGAAGGCTTTCTTTTAAAAAATGGAATATCCAAATTTTAAGCAAAAAAAAAAGGAGGCGCAGCATATTTCGAATGGGAAATCCGAGTTTTTGGCTGCAAAAGTGAATGGAGCCCGAATCTCTTGCGGGAAAATCACGAAAAATCAGATTGACGCAGATACAAGGGGGGAAGTATGCAGAAAGAGGGGGAGAGGAAAAACTAGAACGCCATCTTACAGAATATCTTGTGTTGGGAATTTAATTTCTGTTCAAGCCTTGTAGGGGTTTGAATTAGAGAGTATTTGAAGCTCCTTCTAATGATACCATTTCTAAACATTCCAAAAAAATGAACGAGATGCTGCCTGGCGAGTGGAACCAGCGCATTTTCAGATCATGGGATTGATAAACGTGGAGCTTTTGCTAAAATTGGGTTATTCCTTTATACAGAGATAAGTTTTTTTTTTAAAAATACGATTTCTAAATCGTAAAAGCTTTGAGAGGATGGAGATTTGAGTATATAAGGTTTTTTTTTATTCCCTTTGTAATCCTAAATAATCATGGTTTTGGAGAACTTCTTGGATTTGTGAGCTTTGAAAGTTGTAAGCTTCAAAACAAAGGAGAAAATTCCGGTTTGGAAACTTGTATAAAGATGTTTTGCTTGATTTGCGATATGGGAAAAATGATGCTTTTAGTGGGCACATGAAGAGAATGTATATGTGTTACATTCTATCTATTGCTTCTTTGTGAGATGATGGAAATTATAAGCAGGTCTTTTCGACAAGTTCAATTTTCGTCTTGAAGTTGTGAAGATGGCAACATGCAAAATATGTGATGTGCGAGTTCACATGTATTGGAGACTTGTCGAAGTCTATGTGATGCCAATATGTGACATGTATATGGCATTTGGATAAAGGGTCAGGAGATCTATGCTTGGTTCTGGTCATGCTCTTGACTCATAATTTATGTGCAATCATCAAGTTGAATTTGGAGATGTATTGAAGTGAATTGGCACATGTACATGTCATCAAAAATGGAGATGTCTTATGCTCCTTGATGAGTTATATGTTTTGTTTCCTTGCTCGGATTTGAAGCTAGTCTCACAGCCAGAAGTCTCGCACTTGCCCAGCGATACCGCCCATGTCACGACAACGCCTCTACCATTCGCGCCCTAGCGGTTCACGTCCCAGCCGCCCTGCCGTTCACGTCCCAAGCCGTTCACATCCCAAAATGGACAAATTGACAACTCATGAGCATCTTCTCATTGAATTCTCATTAGCCTTAATGAGTTATGTAAAAAAGTAATTATGAATTAATCCAAGATTAATCCTTTCACTAATCTTTTCCTCTTTTACACTAATCAAGGACTCTAATTAACCACTAATCCTTAATTAATTCACACAATTAAGCACACCATTGGATAGAGCAAGGAAAAAGTAATCTTTGTCCATCAACCATTGTGTAAATTAATCTAAAATAAGGAATTTATTAGACTCTTAATTATAGTCTCTTCTTTAAGGTAAAATTAAGCAAAGATTGTCAAATTTCTCCAATTGATCAAAAAATTGATGTGATTAGGTGTTTTGATGCATCTAGATGCTATTAAAACACTAAAAAACCCTAATTTCGATTACTCATATGATCAATTTAGACCCCAATCAACACATTTTCTTAATTTTTAGCCTCTTAAACAAGATTAACATCCTTAATGACAAAAACCAGTCCATTAAGAGAAATTAGTCAAATTCAATGATTTTTTTATGGTTTTAAGAAATTTTTTACAAGAATAAGCTACTCCTAATACTTTCTAACACTCTAATCCAAACAATTTCAACAAAACACACTTAATTAAACTAGAATTAATGATCTTAGATCTATGTTTAAACTAAAGAGAGCTAACATTCACAAAAAATTACATTCTATTGCATTGTTTGATGCAATTGATGTAAACTAAGCCTAATACAAACTATGTGCAAGCCCTAAGAACATGAAAAACCATAAAAACAATAACAAAAACAGCAAATTAATCTAAAAATTAAGCAAAAAGCATTCTTTTCAAAAATAAAAAAGAGAGCTATTCTATAACAATTCTCACACAAATCACCATCAAATCCACATATTTTTCATGGGAAACCACTAATCAAGATAATAGGCAATGGGTTATGCAATGATTAGAGACAAAACAATGGAAAAAGCCAAGGGATGGCTCCCCGGCAAGCGGCGCCAAAAATGCTATGGCTCACCCTAACCCTCCTTGAAACACATCCAAAAAGAGATTACCCTAACCCTAACCCTACACATCCAAAAAGAGATTACCTGGTAAATTGCAACTGTCATGAGGATCTTTCCAATGGCTGAGCCGTAACCCTTGAGGTCTCTATGCTCCACAACTCCTTGAGAAGCAATTCCACTGTGTCTCCCACTCCCCAACGTTGTCACACCGCCGCGTTGCACTAAGGGTCCTCGTTCCTCCTCTCAGCTCACCTCACTTTTCACTCACACACACTCACTATCATGCATTAGGAAGAGAGATTAGCAAGAGCAAGACTCAATTGCACAATGGGAGAGTATGTTGTATTATGAGAGAAATTCACTTATATACATGGCCATAAGTGTTCACACTCACTTCAACTATGGCTGGCCGGGCACTTTAGGCTCATAAGAGGCCTAATGCTATTACAATGACTACTCTCATAATATATCCATGAAGTATATCACTTAGGACTTCATCCTAACTTGCTACCACACGCTCTTGAAAAAGGAATCGCCATAAATATTGCATCACACCAATACGGGCGCCCGTAATGGTTGTAGCTTTGGACACTATTGCTTCATATCTTGAATGTATAACCCCTTGGTGTATCTATCTCGTGACTCCTTGATGTAAGATAATGGCGGTAGCTCTTGTTAATCCTAGAATTGGATTAACACATGGACTTATGGTTGAAAAACTACGAAGAAAACATTGGTTCGACAATAACCTAAAACAAAAAGAACTGGAAACAAGGGACCTTGTCCTCATATATGGTTTAGGAGATACGGGCCTCTAAACAGGGGTGTTTTTTTTAACGTCCCAACCGTTCACGCCCCAGCCGTTCACGTCCTAGCCATTCATGCCCCAGCCGTTCACGTGCTAGCCGTTCATGCCCCAGCCGTTCATACCCTAGCCGTTCACATCCCAAGTATTCACGTCCTGCACTCACGCGCCGAACCTTTTCACGGCCTCGTCTCACGCCTTTTTTTTAAAAGTCTAGTGGGAAATACGAATTTTTCTTTTTGGGGGAAAATATTTTTGAATTTAAAATGGAAAAGGTATGGCATTTTTCTAAAAAAGTAAGTGGAAATCAAAAAAGTCAACCTTTTAATAACACACCTTACACCCTTCATAAATGACCCCCAAAATGGACAAATTGACAACTCATAAACATCTTCTCAATCATTAGCTTTAATGAGTTATGTAAAAAAAAGTGATTAAGGATTAATCCAAGATTAATTCTTTCACTAATCTTTTCCTCTTTTATACTAATCAAGGACTCTAATTAACCACTAATCCCTAATTAATTCACACAATTAAGCACACCTTTGGATAGAGTGAGGAAAAAGTAATCTTTATGCATCAAACATTGTGTAAATTAATCTAAATTAGGGGATTAATTAGACTCTTCATTATAGTCTCTTCTTTAAGGCAAAAGAGAGTCAAATTTCTCCAATTGATCAAAAAATTGATGTGATTAGATGTTTTGATGCATCTAGATGCTCTCAAAATACTCAAAAATCCCAATTTCGACTGCTCATATGATCAATTTAGACCCCAATCAACACATTTTCTAAATTTTTAGCCTCTTGAATAGGATTAATCACTCTTAATGGCAAAAATCAATCCTTTAAGAGAAATTAGTTAAATTCAAGGGTTTTTTAATGGTTTTAAGAAATTTTTTGAAAGAATAAGCTACTCCTAATACTTTCTAACACTCTAATCCAAACAATTTCAACAAAACACACACAATTAAACTAGAATGAATGATCTTAGATCTATGTTTAAACTAAAGAGAGCTAACATTCACAAAATATTACATTTTATTGCATTGTTTGATGAAATGGATGTAAACTAAGCCTAATACAAACTATGTGCAAGCCCTAAGAACATGAAAAACCATAAAAACAACAATAAAAATAACAAATTAATCTAAAAATTAAGCAAAAAGCACGAGTTCGACGTCTACATCATAAATTCAAAATTCTTTCCTTTTTTCGTCATTTTGCAATCGCCGGTCATCGTGTGCACAAACGCAATCGAGCCTTCCTTGCATCGCCTTCCTTCTCACTTCTTCAAGTTCAATCGACACCTACGTGTTAAGGTGGGAGCTTGGGTCCTTCTTTGTGTTTGCTTTTCTTTCATGTATTCAAACATTGATCGTAATCAATTGAATGACTTGGGCAAACAATGTCTTTGTAATTGCCTCGTGATCATCCTTACACAAAACTCCGCTCTGTGGTCTGATCCAATAATGAATTAATTAAATTTACAGAAAACGAAACCTAAATACTTCACTTGCAAACTCACAGCTAGCCCAAAAAATCAGCAAACTCACGGCTAGCCCAAAAAACCAGCAACCTCATGGAAATCCAACTCATAGATTTCCACTTCACGGAAATCTAACTCACAGATTTCCAACTCACCGAAATGCAACTCACGGGAATCCAACTCACGAATTTCCACCTCACGGAAATCCAACTCACGGAAATCACCTCACAGAACTAACTCTCATGGATTTCCACCTCACAAAACTAACTCTCACGGGATTACCCCTCACCACGGGATCACCTCACGGGAATCTAACTTACAGATTTCCACCTCACAGAACTAACTCTCACGGGATACCCCTCACGACTTGCACTTTCACGGCTTTAACACCTGCACTCTCATGATACTTAATTTGACCTTGTCATATCACAGCTAACATACCCCGCTGATTGCTCACACCACTAACACCCTTCCAATCATAATTAACCTTCTTACCATTTTTTTAAAAGAAGAAGAGAAAAAAGATAACAACAAGGCGTGGCACATGCCCCACCAGGACTGATTTTTTTTTCATGTACAGACGTCGACCTCAAACCCAGAAGCCGCAGAGACCCCTGCGGTGACACAAGCCAGTGCGACAGGATCCCCGGTGAGCCAAAAGAAAAGACCAACATGGGGCCTGAAGATGAACTACCTGGGTCCATATGCCCAAGCTCCATCATCAGCATAAAGAGCTCCACACGGCACATGGAAAGTGGTCTTGTAGTATCACAGCCCGGAGTGCCTCTAGATTATGGAAGAGGCAGAAGTTAAAGACAAGCTGCAAAAGGTGGGCCTCGGGAGGATGGCACAAGTTCTCCCCCAGAACATAGACACATAACTTTGTGCAAAATATATAAAGACGTACGACAAAGCCACCAAGAGGTAGACAATGTGACAAAAGCCGATGGCACCACAGAGCAAGTTTTAATCACGGAAGAATTAATACGTAAGGCTCTGCAGCTCCCACCATCAGTAAAGATACATACACATGCCTTTGACAAGGTGCCCCTAGATGCCATGTTGAAGAAGAGCTCCTACAACTCTAATGGAGCTGAATACGAGAACATCAAGGCCCATCAGTCAATTTGCAACCCATACTTGATGACACAGGTACTGAACCATGTGGCTCGCAAGCCTCTCCCAGAACCAAAACCCAAAGAGAGAATGCAATTGGCACTCCTAACAGAGCAACCAGCGCTGAACGGCTGTGGAAATGCAAGAAGGGCAAGCTGTACTCATGGTATTCCTGACACACCGGCCAACTACGAGGTTGTAGCCCAGAGTTATCAATGGATCAAAAGCCATGGGTGGCTAGAAGTATACAATACTCACCAGCACTTAAACCTATGTGAATCTTCTTTATATCACCCTTTTGGTATTCTAAAACTCTATCATAATATCTACAAGCATCTAGAGGAAATGTTAACAAACGTCCTTTACACTTTTGATAAAACACATATTGAATATCCTAACATAAGTCCTAAGGATATAACTGAGCTCCAAGACTTTATGAAACTACACAAACCTAGCCACCCACCCCCAAGGTTAGGCCATGGTCAGGAAGAGACATCAAGTTCATCATCCAACCCTACTTACCCCGTGTATTATAATGTAGCCACCAGTAAATTACTTAATCCGTATCCTAATGCTCCGCCTATACTGATTGACAAGTCTTAAGTAGACTACATTTTTTCTACTCTCCCTTCTCAACCTTTAGAATTTCCCACTAACACTCTCGCCCCTGAGATGAGGAGGTACCGGCACCTGACCCGTCTCCCCCACGGCAAACTCAGGAGGTATGTCATACTCTCCCGCAAGACACCATTGAATCTTTTACTGATGATACTATTCTCGAGTCCTTGTCTGGTGCAGAGTATGAAGGATTCATAAGAGCTCGCAATCCACTGCTAAAGCCAAAATTGATGTTCAAGGTGTTAATGCAAATAACACCATTTGAACCAACTCGGCGGATTTTACAAGAGGCATACTCAGATGTCACACCAACAAAGCAACCTTATGTACCATACGTACCCTCTCCGAGCACCTTACCCTAGAATTAGAAGAATTGCTACCTTTGGCTGGAGAGGGCACCTTATGGTCTAACGTTGCACGGCACACCAAGTTAGCAAATCCATAATTGGTTGACCTGTTCGAAATCAGAGTGGTGACATTTATGAGATCAATTATTGCTTCCAGGTGGAGGAAGGCTCATCCAGTCCACACAAGAGGGGGGTATACAACAATTATCATAGATGATACACACCCCAAGCTGGAAGATTTCGGCATATAGCTAGACTAGAGAAAGGAGTTCCTCACAATCCCAGAATACAGCCATGAATATATGTGTGCGCTACCAACTCAACGAGTTGATCCCTTGTACATGCCACTAAAGAGAAGATGGACCCCTTTGGAGTTTCAAGAGGCCAAGCAGCGGGATTCACATGTCTGTTATAACTTCCCCATCTTCATGCCAGCCACATTTACAGACATAAGAGAACAAAGGAAGCAAATGCTAAATTGGATACACGTATGGTGCCGTATCCTGGACCCAGCAATAGTTGCCAACGTTCGATTCTTAAAGTTGCTCGTGGTCCTGATCGATCAACCCAAGGAACGCTATGATGGGTATGATGCTGAGCGGTTGCAGTTTGACATGAATCAAGGACCCTCTAACAGAGGCATGATGTTGTATTATCATCACCTAAGGTGTCTTCCTGCCTATATGCATGTCACATTCGAGGACATGGTCATTATCGAGTTCTGGGGATCACACTCGGCATTCCGAAGAACCCTAAAAAAGATTCAATCACGCCTAACTTTTATCGTCCACGAGTTCGACGACCAGGTCTTTCGACCTTAGTAACAGGTTATGAGGATAGAACCTACATCAAGTAGGGGGGGATGTTAATCCCATTTTTTATTAACATGTATGCTCCTTCAATTGAGGACATTAATAAGTGTCATGCAAAGGCACTATAAAAGTTGTACATTATGAGATATTGGCCACCCAAGGCCTTAGTTAAGTAAGTTTTGGACGCCCAGGGCTAATTGTATATAAGGCATTTTCTCATAATGAATGGACAAAATCCCCCTTTGTGCTATTGAGAGCTCTTGTTTATGTCTTGAGAGAGAGCATTCTAGCACTTGTGTCTTTTCTATACTTATATGTTGCATGCTTGTGTTGGAGAGTGAGAGAGAGTGAACCTTGTTAATAAGTCTTATATATATATATATATATATATATATATATAGGGTGTTTCTTTTGTGTCTTGGAGTTCTTCTTCCCCTTGGTGTGCTCAACTTATTGTTCCCAATCATTATGTTACCTTCTATTTTAGATCCTTCTGTTTTTTTATGAAGTAGCTCTTCCAAATCTAGGTTACACTACATCATTTATAGAGAAAAAAATACTTTTTCGATTACTATAGAGGTTTGGGTTTGTGTTAGAGGTTCCTTTGTGGCAACTAGCCCATGAGCTAAGTTTGTATCTATTTAATTTACTTCTTGACATTTTGCAATTGTAGCTATATTGGTTTTGCACCTATTTTTTCTTTTCATGCATTGGAAGAAGATACAACAATGCTTCAATTTTAAGCTAGTCTTGAAGGGGACAAATGCACATTAAGTTGAAAAATGGAAAAAGAGAAATTGTGATGTAGATAACTCCTCCCAAGCCAATGAGACAAAAAAAAAGAGTAGAAAATGCCCTCAAGATGAAGTATTGCATACTTGGCACACTAGTTTTTTTTTTTGTTCATGTGTCACATCCCCAATTAAATGCAACTTTGATTTGTAAAAGCCATAGGCAAGCTCATTAAATTATTAGTCTTGCCAATGATTGTCCACAAAACCTGAAAGAAGAGAAGTTGTTAAATCACCATAAGAATATCAAGTTATTTCACTTGTTTTACCCAATGTCTATCAATTTTTCATCTAGGAGACAGATCATACCTAATTTGCCCAATTCATCATCAAACAAATTGGACAAGCAAGCACTTAATTTTGGCGAGTCAAAATACAAAAAAAGACATTTTATCCTTGAAGCTTGACCAAATCATGATTGCATTTACTTCAATATTCATGGATCTCTCTCTCTCTCTCTCTCTCTCTCTCTCTCTCTCTCACTCACACACACACACACACACACACACAAACATTTCCATATATAGTATTGTAAAATTTTAACATCACTTTAGTTTTTTATTTTTTTTTCATTTCAAGATAGTTTTCCTATTTTTTATTGCTCTATGAAAATTAGTTTAATTAAAATCTCACATATAGTTGATGAGTTTAGTTTCTCTTTTATATCATCATATAAAACTTAGTTAAGTTATAGAAGTTAGTTAACATAATAGTTTGGTTAGATTTGTTTCTCTCTTCATAATACAACTCATACTACAACCTATTGTTTAAAAGTGAAATAAATTACACCACTAGTAAGAGAGACATGACATGAAGATACTAAGTGTGGATTCACGAGCATTAGCCTGGACATGGCACTGTGATTGCATGACAACATAGTCTGTGTGCATCAGCCACTTTTCATCTTCACATAGTTCTGTGTGAAGCAAGGGCCCACCATCATGTGGCATAAGAAGGCTCGACAAGGATTTGAACTTTGTACACCGCCTAGTGTAATTTGTTGCACTAACCATTTGGCCCACCAACCCTTGTTCAGAAGTTGAATGGAGTTATTTTGTATAATATTTGTTCATCTATCCCTTCTGAAAAGGGGACAACTCAATAAGGGTGTTGGAAAAATTGATGAACATGGGATTGAGCACGTCATATGTTCAATTTGGCGTCAGGTATCTATTCATGGCCATTTGTAAGCCTCCCTAAGTTCATGGTCATTTGTGAAGTCTTCCTCTTGTAGAACCCATGAGTTTGATTTTCCAACTAATTTCCAAGCAAATGCTACATACAACAAGCCTATGATAATATCAGCTCCGGACGGACATCTCACCCGCCCAAGGCGGTAAGTGTGTAACCGATGGGGCCAGCATCTTGTCTCTTTCACTCTCAATAGGACGTACCGCGTTCAGGTTGGACATTGTGCACACGGCACGTTCTTCACTTTTGTTGCCATTGAGGTGTTGCTGTGCTGTGAGGCATTGCGCGCGACGATCTGCAAGCTGATTGTAAGTGAATGGATCCAAAGCAATGCAAGGTTTATGACTGCTGACTGCGATCTTCTGAATAACAGTGTGTGTGTGTGTGTTTTTGGGGGAGCGGTCGGTGGGCAAAAATCAGGAGATGTGGCGCTTGAAGCAGCTGATCCCTAAGGAGCAAGCGGGGCTTGAAGGGCGCACGGTGGAGGTGGGCTCTCTGCGGCTTCAGATCCGGAGCACCATCGCCCAGGGCGGGTTCTCCTGTGTCTACCTGGCCCGCGATGCCCAGTCCGGCAAGCTTTTCGCCCTCAAGCACATCATCTGCAATGACACAGAATCCCTTGACCTCGTCAAGAAGGAGGTCTCTGCCCTGAAGACTTTGCGTGGCCACCCGAACATCGTCACCCTCCATGCCCAGTCCATGTATGACATGGGTCGTACCAAGGAGTGCTTCATTGTCACCGAGTACTGCGAGAAAATGATGGTCGATGTCCTTGACAGCCGCGGGGCTGGCTACTTCGAGGAAAAGCAGCTGCTTCTGATGTTTCGCGACATCTGTAATGCAGTCTATGCAATGCACTGCCAATCGCCTCCAATAGCTCACAGGTTAGACTCCCTGTCACTCAAGATCTGCCTTCTCAGCGCACAAAGATGTGTTTGTAAACTTGTCTATGCCAAATCGTTTTTTACGCAAGTTTGCAATCACTTACTTCTGTCGGGATCTGTGTTATAAAATTCTCTACATATCAGCAGGGTCTGAATTCCTGTGTGTAAAGTAAGATCAACAGGCACACGTTCGGCCTGGCTGTGTCTTGCCTTGCACACGTAAAGAGATCAGCTAGTCCTCCATGGCCATGTGTTTGATCTATGTACAATGCTTTACTTGTCAATGCGACCTTCATTTACATGTCCACATTTGTGTGTTCAAAACATTCTGGTTGTTATTAAGGGAATTTAGATTACTGGTGGTGGGTTCTGTGAGTACACGTTTAATCTATTACGATACTTATGGGAACATGTCAGTGATACTTCATTTATATGTACATATTTGAGAGGTTGAAAGCATTGGGGGTCTCTAGTTGTCAGGAAAATTAATTTTTATCAATATGCAACATTTGTGTTACGTGAAACAGGCGAATTGCGTCAAAGCATTGTCAAAAAAACAGTGTTCGATTTTTCCCTCATCCTTATGTACGGGATTTGCTCATTCTCTCTGACTGTTAGCTTCGTCTTGTCAGGGATTTAAAAGCTGAGAATCTGTTGTTGGGAAGTGATGGTCAGTGGAAACTTTGTGATTTTGGTAGCATTTCAACTGATCATAAACGCTTTGAGAAGGCAGCTGAGATGGGTGTTGAGGAGGACATCATAAGGAAGCATACTACTCCTGCTTATCGAGCCCCAGAGGTTTGTGTTTGATAGAATGATATAGTCGGATCTCAACAGGGCAGGCAGATGGAAAAGATTTTTTGGTATTTTCAGTTTGTATGCAGAAAGTAAAGGCAAACTGCATCTCTAATTTACAGTGAAGGCTTACGTTTATGACATTTGATATACTTACTTATGAGGCTCACTTATCTTAACTGGCTTTTCAGATGTGGGATCTTTACAGGAGAGAAATCATTAGTGAGAAGGTGGATATCTGGGTAAGATGAATGCAATTTGCACACTTGTGTTGCTTCCATGTGTAGCTACGTTGGGACATATGTGGGATCTAAGAGTGGCTTCAAAAATTTTTTTTTTTCAGGCACTTGGATGCCTATTGTTTAGAATGGCATATTTGAAGTCTGCATTTGATGGGGAATCAAAGTTGCAGATTTTGAATGGAAATTATCGGCTGCCTGATTTGCCAAAGTACAGTGCGAACATTACAGGCTTGATCAAAGACATGCTTAATTCCAGCCCCGAGGCAAGGCCAGATGCTATGCAGGCAAGGGCTCTGCTTGAACGGCCTCTTCATCTGCATGAACTAGGTTAGTTCAATGGCTGCAAGTTAGGTGACATAGCACGATGCATGCTGTCATGTGATGTCCTCATCAAAGATGTGGTCTTTATCACTAGAAGCAGCAAGCTGGCCAAAGAGTCACATACTGAGGGACAATTGTAAGTGTGTTCATCAGCTTTTGTGGTGCAATTTCAGGTTTGGCACAGAGTTAACAGTTCATTACCCATGGAGTGTCAAAAGAACGGTCCTGATAAAGCTCCATCAACACTACCATCACATGACAATGCTAGTAAGTTCCTTGTATGAGGATTGATGGAAAAATAATTTGTTGTTCGAAGCATTTCTTTTTTAGCTAGTCTTTGCTGGTAAGTGTTTCTATGGACAGGCAATGCTGCTCAGGGCAGGCAACCTTCTGTTATGCCAACAAGAGCACCACCTCCGCCTCCTCAAAGAAATGCAGAACGTGGATCCCCCTCTTCCATACAGAAGGAATCAGACCAGGGCTCTGTATCTAGTGTCGGAAAAGGTGGTGCTTTGGGGTCCTTTTGGTCAACACAGTATGCGCAGGAAGCTCGTAATGATGATGACAACAATCCCCCTGCCAGAAACAAGTCTGTTGGCACGGCTAGCCAACCTGGATCTCTATCCAAGAGTCCTCCTTTGCAGGGTACACAAGGTGCAACTAGTCTTTTCAGTGAGCCCCAACCAACAAGAAGTGACCCCTCAAAAAAAAGGGGAGTTGCAGTGAGAAAGTATTCGGGACCCAGTTCAGGAGAGGGTGATGGTGGTGATGCTAAACTCGATGATGACAATGGTGATGATTATGATGTGCGTAATAAGGGGGGCTTAACTATTGGAGTATCCCAGAAGGCTCCTTATGGGGAGAGTGTGAATCCAACAACTGACGAGGCTTTCAATGAGTTTGCAGCTGAGTTTCAAAAGGCTTCAAATTTCACAGCTGAGAATAAAGATACAGAGGGAGAAAGCTGGCAAGTGGAATTGGAAAACTTAAGAAAAGAGCTTAAACAAGCACGGAAAGAGAAACTGGAGATTGCCTCGAAGTATGAGAAACTCACCGCAATATGCCGGTCTCAGCGACTTGAAATTCAGGAGCTGAAATCTTCCCTTGCAGCAACAAACAATCGGAGTGCCTTCTTTCAAGCTCAAGAACCAGCCTCTCAATCCCGACCACTGTCTTCTCTATCTTCACAGGTAAGTTTGTAGAGCCATTAAGTAACTGTTAAGCTGCCATGATAGAACATATACTTAGAATGGCTTCTTTTGTTGCATGGTGAAAGTTTTCATGCTTGTAATCTGTGCTTGAGATCCCCTTAATATTTCTTTGCTAGAGGGACATCTATGATGTGCGCAGCATTCACGTTCACACCTCAATAATTCTTCAGAGGCTTATTGGAGAGAATGCCGGCTAGGGGTTGAAAAATACACGAGACTGTTAATGAGCACCAGTTAGCTCGAGCTCAGCCATCCCAAGTATCACATGCACTCTGCACTCAGTGCATGGTGACAAGATGGCTCATCATCAGCACTACAACATTTGTACATTATTAGAACCCAGCAGGATGATATTTGTCGTACACAGTGACCCCATTGTACATCCTCAGTCCAGGATAAGTTAGGCACGAGCTACGTAGGTCATTCCTTAGCCTTAGCGGGTCATTCAGTCAATCAAGTCCCTTAACCCACTTGGAGAGAATCATTCATGCATGTAGAGTCAGTAGAAGCCTTAGGGGTTGCATCAGAAAGCACTTTGCATCTTGCATAATATGCATTCATATGCCTGCGCATGATTTAGAACATCCCAGAAGCCTTAGGGAATGTACTAGGATTTATCTAGTATTTTTTTTCATATTTTATGGTATTTATTTAGCATTTAATGTCATTTATAAATATAAACTTTATTAAATAAATGACCAACCAACTTGACCAGCCCCTAGTTAGTATAAATAGGCTTGCATAGGGCTTAGTTCTACCATTTAGTCTTCAATGAGCTAGGTGCCTTCCTCCTCAGCACTAGGAGCATTCCTCGCCTTCAGCCTAGCCTAATCCATCCCTCTTGAAGCTTCTGCGTTTGCTTCTCCAGCCTTTGAGAACCAGCGTTTGCTTCAGTCAGCAGTCTTACACAGCGGTTCAGCAGCAATACAGTCCCTACAGTCATCAGGTGCAGCCAATCAGTACCTTAACGCAGCAGTTCAGTCCCTACAGCCATAGGTGCTTGCATACAGCACCCTTCCAGGCCCCAGGACAGCAGTTTACCCTATGTGTTTGAGCCCATATCACGACCAGCAGCTATTCAGTCCATATAGACCTGCGTTTGCAGATCTACAGCCCTACAGTATGCGTTTCAGTCCTACAGTCTGCATTTCATCCCTACACTTTGCAGATCTACAATAGTTTTCAGTATTGCAAGAGTACCCCGCCTTCTGTGCATCATCCATACATGCAATAGTCATCTGGTGAAGGTAACATATCATTCATAAGCATTTACAGTATAGTTACATAGCTTAGAACAGTCCACCGCAGTCCTTTCTCAGCCTCAGGTGTGCAGCCCTTCCTCATGCCCTTGGGAAGAGTGCATAGGCTTGAGATCAGTTCATTGAGGTGTTTCTACAGCCGTGTACAGTTCAGCCAGGCTTCCGATCCTCCGAGATCTTGCGTTTGGCTTATCTACAGTCCACAGTCATTCTCTCTAAAGTAATAAAGCAAATACTATCTCGTTAACGGGATAGGGGACCATTCAGTGGGTAATTTGGGACCTAATCTGCATTTCTCAGGAAAGATGACCAAAGACAATGTTCAGGGACATGGCACGAACGGAATGGGGACTGGATGGAACAGATGCATAGATCGTCATCACAGTAGAGTGAATTTGGAGACCGGGCCGGGTGTTCAGTGAAAAGGTTGCCAGAGTAGGAAGGATGACAGAGGGCCTTCGAGAATAGAGAATGGGATGATGATAGTCATCCAAGAATACAGATTGGAATCCCGTTATCAAGTTTAGCAAAGGGAGATGTCATGTGCAAGACATGCATTGGTTGAACCTAGAGCTAATCTTGAAGAGAGCAACCAGATAAAGACAGATTAGAAGCAGAATTTAGGAGCATATGTTGCTGATTTGGTAGGGTTTTCTGTGATGGAAGGTGTGGTGTTGCTGTCGGCTAGCAAATGAGAGACTTGAAGAACCTGTCGGCTACAGCAAATCATATGGATTTTGTCCTGGACTTGGCCGACCAGCAGTCGGCCAGTCCATCAGGTTATCTCCAACCTATAAAAGGCAAAACATGCTCATCGTTTAATTCATTCAGCACTTGCTTGGGTGAGTCATAGATCTAGGCCTAGAGTTAGGGTTTTACACCTTTTCATGGAAGGCAACCCAAGACTGACGTACCTTTTTGTACTATGTAATATACTGAATACTCAACTGTCTCTCTCTTCTGCTTGTGTTTTGCATCAGCATGTTCCCAGATGGTGTTTAGGGGTGAGAAAAGACTCCGAGAGCTTCCGCATGTGACACTCCCAGCCATAGAGGTCTGTCAAGCCAGTCCTCTTAACCCAGCCCCAAGGTCAACCCAAGGAAGTGATATCCTTGTGAGGGGTGTCAAATACCCTCAGCCATCATCTAGGCCCAGTCAGCAGCCCTAGACAGGGATTGGGTAGTAGTTGGCGAGGCCAGATAGCAGTCGGTGTAACGCGCGGAAGCTATGGGAGTCTTCTTTCAGCCCTAAACACTCTTGAGAACCATCTGATGCAAAAACGCAGGTATAGAGAGAGAGTAGAGAGAGTAGAGAGAGAGAGGTGCTGGAAAATTCAGTATATTCTATGGTACAAAAAGGTACCTAAATCTGCAGCCATGGACTGCGTTACATAAAAAGGTGGTAACACACCAAAATTTGTCCCCTATGGGACTCCTACTGACTCAAACCCCTAGAGGGAGTGAATGAATAAAGCAATGAGCACTTGGGCTATTTATAGTCCCTTTGAATCCATGGGAAACTGGCCGATTGTTGGTCGGCCAGTATTAAATGCATAAATGCTATTTAACTCAGCCCCGACTGGATTTACTCCTGGATCTTGATGCGCCTTTGCTGCTGCCCTCGTCCTCTGGTTCAGCCAACCTCTTCAGTGTGCAGCCGACAGCTCTTTGGCATTGCTGATGTAAGCCGACAGACCTTTCTGGCAGCCAGCCGACAGCTTCTTCCATGCCTTGCTCCAAGTCCTGCTCCAGTTTACACTGCCATCAGTGCTCTGTGCTCCATCATCCTGGTTCTACTCTTTATTTGACTGCCTCTTCTGGATCTAGCCCTGAGAATGTCCATGGCATCTATGATGCACATGACAGTCGGCCAGGTTTGACTGTGGTCGACTAGTAGCCAGGCAAGCCCACTATTAATTTCAGCATTCAATGCTACTCAAACCAATCGTGGCAGAGATTAAACATGCTGACAACAAAATAAACCAGTCGAACAACACCCTTTGGTCATATAAAAAGGTGAGCCATCCATAGAGCATAAATCAGCATAAATCATCAGATAAAAAGTCAAGTTCTCAATCATTAATCAAGCATGTGTACTTAGGCAACCAACCTTAGCATACTTTCAGCATTCCTTTGTGCTTTCAAGCCCAAGGCATCCAAAGCTGAGTCTCTTCCTAGAGTTCTCAGCACACCAACCCTCAGTCTTGGGCCGGTGTATTGTCTTCAAAGATAGCTTCACAATTGCTTACAGCGTATGCACAGTTTGCCCAGCATTTGGTCACTGTCCTTGCGTTTGGCGGTCAGTTAGTCAATTTGTCTGCCTAGTCTTGTGGACGCAGTTTAAGCTTGTATGAAGTTCTCCAAAAGAAATAAAGCAAATACTTCTGATTGTGGTGGGGGGGGAGGGAGTGCTTCAGTGGGTAATTTGGGATTCCATTTAGTGTCATCTCGATTACATCTTTCAGTTTATGTATGATGTTTAAAGGATTGCTAAAGACTCACTAAACTCAGGTTTAAAGAAGGCCCCGTTGTTTCACATGGTCCTAGCTTGGCGTATGCTACATTGGTATTAGAGCTTGGGACGTGATTCGATCCAGAAACCGAGGGTGAGAGCATCCTGTGGATGGTAAAGCTGAGATCGGAAAAAAAGCCAGGAGCACCACTGGTAAGAGGAGATTGAGCTGGACCAAAAAGGTAAAAGCCGCTTTTCCAAGAAGTAGCTCTAGAGCGAAAAACAAGGCCTTGAAGCTAGAAAAGCAAAGTACAAGAACTTTGGAAAAAGCTGGCCATATTTGAAGTAATATTTTATTTTAAAAAACAAAAAGAAGAAAAGCAAAGTGAAAAGGTAAAGCAAAAGCATTGCAAGCTTTTTGGCTAAAAGCAGGACCTCTTCAAAGTAAGTCTCTCTTGAGCACAATTTATGGAGGGCATGAAGATCATTTGGAAGAGTAGCCCCTTCTTTATTATCATCGAAGGGTGTGCACCATCATCATGGAGTAATCATTATCGTAGAAGGTTAAGAGTTCATCATTGATATCATCATCGAAGGGCGGGATTTCTTCAATGTCACCCGTTGACTGTCAGCTGGTGCTCGCCAGCTATGACATGTGGGAGCTTAAGACCGTAGTAATCACAACCTTAGTCTAACTAAACTGCACTTAATGATGTTCAAGAGATAGACAAATATGTGTCAATGCAATGCAGCTATATTAGATGAATGAATGCGGTTACAATGAGATCCAAATGGATCTATACTGCTGAATATGCTGCCTATATGCTGAATGAACTGCTATGATGAATGAACTGCTGTCCTGATGATGAAACGCAGATGCTCTCCTGTTTCCTGGGAGGGAAACGCTGAGCAGATAGATGCGTTTGCTGCATATGCTGGACTGAATGCTGTATGCTGATGCGTTGGCTGAATATGCTGCTCCCAAAGCTTCCTGGAGGAGATGCGTTGGAGAACACACTGCTAAATGCTGCTGAACTGATATGCGATGATGTTCTCAGCCCTTCTGGAGTAGAAACGCTGAGGGACTGAGGCTGAATGCTAAATGATGGACTTGCAATGCTGAATGGAGAGGCGCTTGTATATATATGCAAGCATGCTGCTGGTCGGCCAGCATAAGTGCTGTCGGCCAGATGCCATGTCCACAACTGCTGTCGGCTGTCCCATAAATGCCTGTAAAAATGCCTATAAAATTGCATAAATGCCAGTAAAATACCTGATGATGTCTATGATGCTAATATGATGCCATGTCACTGTACACCTGACTGGTGTGCACGTGACACTCCCCGCTGCTAAATTGTTGCTGGGTGGTATACCTGGCAACCTTCGACTCCTCTGTGATCCTTCTCCTCCGAACCACTGCCCCCTTCTGTCTTTTGCTGCCGAGACTGAGGTCGTCTGTAGGAGTGAAATCCTTCGAGCCAAGACTCTTATGTACTGCGGGAACTGAATGGCAAATACCCGAGTCACCCTTGACCTGCCTCTGGAAACCTTTCACCCACCATCTCCGTCGTACCTGAAGCTCTGAACCTCCTGAGGCGATGTTGGAGCAAACTTCCGTCTTCTGTGGAAGAGAAACCCCCTGCTGCCAGTTGAAATCCAAAACTTATGTCCTCCTTTGATGATGGATGTCATTCTTCCCCAGAGAGTTCATGGGCAACATGTATGCAAGACTGACTGCTAAGATGTCTGCTATGCAAGCCATGTGCAACCCTATATGCTGTGCAAGAATGCAGATGGATGGGTTAGTGATGCAGACCTAAGGGAAAATCCCTAAGGGTGGCTTGCAAAATTTTGAGAACTGGGTTTAACTGTGCGGAAGCGATTAACATGATGTCTGACTGAATGACTGATGGACTGAACATGCTCTAAGGCTGGTTACCCTGTAACGCTCTGATACCAATGTGGCGTGTGGGAGCTTAAGACCGTAGTAATCACAACCTTAGTCTAACTAAACTGCACTTAATGATGTTCAAGAGATAGACAAATATGTGTCAATGCAATGCAGCTATATTAGATGAATGAATGCGGTTACAATGAGATCCAAATGGATCTATACTGCTGAATATGCTGCCTATATGCTGAATGAACTGCTATGATGAATGAACTGCTGTCCTGATGATGAAACGCAGATGCTCTCCTGTTTCCTGGGAGGGAAACGCTGAGGAGATAGATGCGTTTGCTGCATATGCTGGACTGAATGCTGTATGCTGATGCATTGGCTGAATATGCCGTTCCCAAAGCTTCCTGGAGGAGATGCGTTGGAGAACACACTGCCGAATGCTGCTGAACTGATATGCGATGATGTTTTCAGCCCTTCTGGAGTAGAAACGCTGAGGGACTGAGGCTAAATGCTGAATGATGGACTTGCAATGCTGAATGGAGAGGCGCTTGTATATATATGCAAGCATGCTGCTGGTCGGCCAGCATAAGTGCTGTCGGCCAGATGCCATGTCCACAACTGCTGTCGGTTGCCCCATAAATGCCTGTAAAAATGCCTATAAAATTGCATAAATGCCAGTAAAATACCTGATGATGTTTATGATGCTAATATGATGCCATGTCACTGTACACCTGACTGGTGTGCACGTGACACCAGCACTTGGCCAGCGCCGCTTACTGCTTTGGCCAATGCCGCTTACTGCTTTGGCCAATGCCGCCTTCGCTGCTAGGGTTACGCTACCTTTCTGTGTTGCTAGCACTTGTGTGCTACATGTTGCTGGCACTCTGCGTGGCTGCGCCTACCAACCGCTTGAGCCACCGGCTACCATTGTTGCTGTTTTTTGTGTGTCAGTTGTTGCCAACCATCTGTTGTACTCTGTGTTGCTTTTAGTCAGCGTTGCCAACGTCGATAGCTTCGCCAGCCAGCACCGCTGCTTGTGTTAGCTAGTGCCTGTCAAAAGTGCGCAGCGGAAAGCGTGAGACCTAGGCACAGAGAGAAAGAAAACGAATCTACATAATGATGAAGAAGCAATGGTACAAACAACCCTGTGCAAGGGGTGGTCCCCCGTTAAGTGAGGGCATGATGAGCAACTCCCTTGAGGGAGGACCCTGGCCTGGAAGCCCCTGTCAAGATATGTCCAAGTGAATAAGAGCATGGCCTTATATAGCTCCTTGTAGAGCTGGCCGACTGGCTCTAGAAAAAGACCCATGACTGGACAAAAACAAACATGTGATAATGGGTGGCCAACCCTACAACCAAGGGCCTGAACATGAGGAAAAAAATAAGGTGCTGCTTGGGAAAAATCTGGGCACTCTTGATACACAACTTGGGCACACTACCAGGAGATGAATAATGCTAACAGCGCCGCCCTGCTTGCTCGTGCCACCTGCGCAGCCCTTCTTCAACACTGACTGCTCTGTGCCTTCCACAACGTTGTTGGCTGCAGTCTCCTATACGCCAACCTACAATGCACCAGTTGTATGCCACCTAGCCCCACTTACTGTCCAGTACTACTACCACGGACTTGACAAAGTCATTGCTAACCTATTTTCTGTCTTGTGCGCCGATTGACTGTGTTGAGCTGGATGTGGAGTTGATCATTCGCTTTTGTATGACCCTTTGTGGGATTGTTATTATTCTAGGTTTGGACAAGAGACTTACAATTGAACATTATAAGCCTCATCATCTTCAAGATTCTTCGGTATCTTACTTTCAAGTTGATATTGGATATAGTACTAGCCCGGTGAGAGATACTTGTGGGTCATCCTCGTGGTGTGCTCGGCATCAGAGCTCTACATCGACTTCGACTTGGATATTCTACAATGGCATATTTGTTTGCTTTGTATTCATTGTTGTATTGATCCTGGCTTGCGAGCGTGTGGATTGTTCCTGAATAAATTCTTGAAAGGAGGCGGGACTTGTTCCCCATTCAGTGTGTGTGTATTGTGCAAAGTTTCGTAAGCCCATCTCTCTCTCTCTCTCTATCATTTCTCTCTCTATTTCTATCTCTTGGATATGTGGTTGAATCTATCATGACACACCCCGCTGGGGTTACAGCTCCAAACTCTTTCATCGCGAAGACTTCCGTTGTTGTCGACTCTACTTGCAATTGGTAAGCTCACATGACCAATTATGTCAACAAGTAGCAAGAGGGAAGGGCATGACTCTGTACACACATCCTATGTAGTGTTCTCTTGTCCTACGTGCTCTCTTGAAGAATGTTTCACCCATGTTTGGGTGGAACAATAGAGAGCAGGTGGAAGGCTGAGAGGGTAGTGTGAGAAGGCAACTCCTTGGAGATCTTCATCGACAACCATATTGTTTGCAATACTGATTTCATATGCATTGGTATGGAAATCTGGTCAGAAATGCCTGTGATGCTATGTACTTGATCCTCCCAAGCCAAATATACATTATTTGAGGGAGGGGCCGGCCGTTCTGGCTCATTGTGCATCTCTTACCAATTCAGCAAATTACATTTTGTATTGTGCTTGATGTCCGTTAAATCTTAATGTGTTGATTAGCATGTGTTAAATCAAACATTCTACACCAACTGGTGGAATTACGGCTATGCATCCAAGCTTGTGTGAGAGAGAGGGCTTTCAAATGGCATCTATAATGCTTTACATAGTATTTGTTGCTAACATATGAAGGGAGTACTTTGTGAACTTGCAAAATGTTACATATTTGATGTTGTCAGCTCTATGGTGATTAATTTGAGCAACTAAGTGTGTTTTGAGATGAAGCTCAAGCGTAGTGTGAGCGCGTCAATTTTAGGTGTTAATTGTCTTTTACATTTGAATGTTTTGATGCTTGTGACTTGCTGATCTTTATTGGGCCTTGATAACATTGTCAAAATGGCTGCATGGTAAGATGGTCTGTCTAGACTTCATAGTTTTGGTCCATTATGGGCTATGAGTCTTATTGAGGTCACACTAACTAGTTTGGTCTGTTTTCAAGCAGAAACCGGAACGACAAGTTGGTACAATCTGGGACTTGGAAGAGGGCCTAAGCTCCCCAGGGAATTTTTCTTCTGAGCCACAAGGATGGAGGCCTTTTGGTGATGCTGCTTCCAAGCAGGTACCGAATGGTAAAAAGGATCTCCATCAAGATTTCAGCAGTGTAAGTGACACATTTGGCAGTGCAAGGTTTGATATCTCAAGATCAGAGGTTTCAAAGACGGGAGCCTCGAGTGTGAATAGTCAACACTCAAATGCTACAAGATCTGCTGGAGATGTTTGGGGACTGCATGATAGTTTTGCTGCTCTCGGGGCTGGGTTTACAGCAACCAAGGGGATGGGACAAGGTCCACAGGGTGAAGGTGTAATCAGTGGCCCAACTGCCTATGACGTAAACTCATCCAAAGGAACTTCTCGTCCTGCCAATCACAGTCAACCATCAGGTTGGGCAGGTTTTTGATTCAACAGAGGACATTCACAGCTTGGTTTACGGTGTGCGTTCTGCCACATTGTCATTTAGCCTGTGTCTGCCAAGCACTGAGTTATATGCGAGAACTGTTGACGCTAATGAGTGTTTTGCATCTAATGCGATATTCAAGGTCTTATGAGCCGTACAGTATGATTGTAAATTCCAGCACCACAACTAGGCCACAGTTATATAGTCTTACAGAGTTTGTTGAATGGTGGCTGCCATGGGCCAGAAAGTATGTTCCTGGCAAATTATCTACGGAAGGTCTGCTCCCAGTTCCTGCCATGTATATTTATTTTCATAGCAATTCAACCTTTCATGATTTGTCTCACATATGCTTGTACTCATGAAAGTTATCACCACACCTCAATGACCAATGAACCTCAGTTTTGAGATGCTAAGAAATCTGCTAATCAAGGGTAATTTAATTTGAAAGTTTAGTGGAATAAGACTTAGCTCTTAAGATCCATTGGTTTGTAGAAATTTAAGGAAACTAGGACAATGTCTAATGGAACTTATTATTTGGATCTCTTGTCCTGCACGTGTGCATGCGCAGGGGTTTGCATGTACGTGATTGCATGCCATGTTTTGATGCACAACGCTTCAAGGTCGCTTGGCAATAACATATGTAATGCCCATAATCATCACATAAGGGAAGATAGTGGAGAATTTGTTAGAAGGGGAAAGCAGTAATGTTAACAAAGAAAGGAGTGGTACTTGATAACTAAGTTTCACAGTTTCTTTCATTATGCTTTGTAGTCTTTTGGATGCTTCACTTTAGTTTAGTTGCATCGCTATGTTGTTAAGAAAAGTACTGTTGTTTTACAATGTGTGTTCATTTTGGTAGAAGTACAGGGCTCTTCGATCTTGTAATTAAGAAACTTCCAAAGCAACTTGAAAATTGCTTTCAGAATCCCATCTGTAGCTTATGCACATGCATGATTTGGTGGTACTCATATTCACCCTTGGTTGGATGTGTGAACCGTGTTCCACTTTTTTTACTCTCTCCACATCTCTTGGTTCTTATTTAATAATCTTCATGGGTGGGTATTGTTTTGCTGTTGCAATGTGGTCCTTTTGGCAACTCAAAACTGAGCACTCTGGGTTGTCTACCCTAAATGAGTGGAGGCTTCAAGCCTTTGAGCATGTTTTGTACCAGTTGGGAACAAAGTGTGGATTGTACTTGCTGTACTCATACCTTCTCAGTGTAGGCTTGATGCCTTATCAAACCTGCATTGCCCACGTGAGTATGTTGCATTTTCTCTTGAGACCAACCCTTAGAGATCTATTTTTCATATTCAAAATCAATCTTGGAGAGCATAGTCATGCAAAAATGCACTTGTGTGCATCCAGGCACATCTTACATTGGAGCAGCTGATAAGATTCAAATCTATTCTCAGCTTGCTGTGTCTGCTTCAGTGGAACCTTGTATTATTTATGTAGTTGATCTTTTTTCAGACCACTTTTCTACAACTCTAGAAGAGTAATCTCTTCGGAGCAAAGTCCATGACAAAGCCTAGATCAAGGTCTTTAACATCAATGCTACCATTGAAGGCACTCATTATGCAATATTATGATTGATTTTTGATATTAAAAGCACATAATTAATGCTATGTTTCTTGTTTACTTGTCCAAGTATTTCTTTATAACTATATTTCAAGGCCACAATAAAAGCTTTCAAAATTAAGCTTCTTTTTTAAGGGCAGAATTTTCGTTCCCCCCTTTTTTTTAGCATAAAATACCTCAAGGATGTGTGAGGGCTAGTTTGCAAGCACTCAATCACAAAGGTAGGCGTTTCAAGTTGCCATCATTGTGACAATCATGGCATGTCCTACACTCCTTGTTTCTGCATTTATAGGTAACCACTCAAAGATTGTGAGCACTAGTATACAGTTGTGCATCTGAGGAGTTCTAACTTGGTATTCAATCTTCATATAACTATTTGAGCTTTAGTTGTTGAGCATCCACCTTTAGCAACTCAACATAGTGAAAATAGTGCAAAAATCCTCCTTTTTTGCATGATGTATGTGTATCACAATCATGTTTATTCCTAGAGGTTTTTGGGTTAGCATATAGGGAATAGTTACAGGGAAGTCATTCCACCCAAGTATGTGGCTGTGGGCCTGTAGTGGTCTTACTTAGATTGTATGGATGAGATGCTTTCCCATGACTTTCAACCATGACAAAATGGTTAAATCAAGAACGTTGTTTCTTCCTAATCTTGACATTGGAAAAAAGAAATTATCTACTTTGGAAGTTTAAGGTGAAGACAATTCTTGACTCATAGTAACTAAGGGAAGCAACAACATGCGTTGAGAGAATGCTAGAAGCCATAAAAGATGCATGTGGTATCATTCTCTCCTATAGCAGAGAGTCTTTGACATAATGATATTGCACCTTAATGTGCCTAGTGCAAGCATTCGTTTCAATGCCCTTAAGGTCACTCCAACCATACCGTGTTTTTAAAATCTTTCAAAAACTCCATTTTTTAAATTCCAACTTTTTGTATCAATGATCTTTTCTATCATTACATTTGTTTTCATTCACGTTCTCTCTAGAACCAACGCATTGAACACTTTAATCCCAACACTGCATTGAACACTTTAATCCCAACACTTCCAATGGCTTCCTTGGAAGACATCATTAATGCTCCTAAAAAGGAATGTTGACTTGCACATTCGTATTTCAAAGAAATATACAATCCTCAAGAAGCCCAAGAATGGTGCAACAATTGATTTAGTCAGTATTCAAAGCCTTTGCCAATAAGGGAGACAAAATGTGGGATCTGTGGGTTGGCAGTTCACTATTTCTATGGACATACCCCATCTTAGGCAATATTGATCTGGGAGAAGGATGCTTGGGTTTAGCTAAAGACTAATGATGTTTGGAGGCACACGCATTCGATATCGGCTTCCACCGACATTCATTTCCCTTGTGCCTTCGATGTTCGATCTTAGGATGGATTTCTCCACTGTGTGGTTGATTTGGCATGAAAAATGTAATTAGGAATGCAAGCTATGGGATAACAACTAGGACAAGCCCAACAAGAAGCCATGCCCATGTGTGACATGCTTATCTATAGGCTTGCTAATACAAGCTAGCCATGGTGGGGTCAATACATGTGCATCCCCTCTATCACCTCAAATCAACCTTCACTCCACAATTGATCCTGTTTACACCATGACCTGCCCTCTTACAACTTACCCACCCCCATTCTCTCTGACCCCGCTCTTGACTCCATAACCTTCCCCTCTCTCACCTACATCCCCTCATTCCCCAGGCACCTCACCAACAATCCTTCAACCTACCCCTGGCTCTGAACCCTCACCGACAACTTCCCCATTACATTGTTTTAGCTAGTACTGCGTCCAGTCTCTGCTCTCTCTCTCTCTCTCACACACACACACACACATACACACACACACCACTCCTCTTCTGATCATCTTTTTTCATTGCTTTGTATTTGTATGCAGTGGCAGCTTTTGAAGGCATTTACGGCTCAGAGATCCGTTTCCTGCAGATTAAGTTCTATGCGATTGCCATGTATGCAGAGTCCGAAGTCGCTGGCCACTTGCAAGCACGGAAAAGGAAGCCGCAAGACGCTCTCCCAGCTGAAGACAGCGGATTCTTCACTAGCCTCTGCGAAGGTAAGGCCTTGTTTTCTTGTGTATCTCAGTGGAAATGGGTACCTTCATCTACACAGGTAAAGCCGCTTGCCAACCTCTTCCATCAATTTGGAGGAGCACTAATCATTTTTATGGAACTTAAACATTAGCTAGAAGTGTAATAGTGCTAATTACCACTGGAGAGCACTAATCATTTTTCATTGAAAGCCTAAGCTAGTATTTATGGTCACTAAAAATGATTAATGCTAGCTAATGAAATAAAAAAGTTCTACGTCTTTTTTTGAACTATTTTGAGGTTTCCAAATTAAGATTCTACCCAAACTTCCTTCTTCCCTTCCCGAACCTCCAAATTCTTGCCACGTGAGAGCTTTGTGAAACGGTTCTTTTATATAATATATACAAAGTATTCACACCTGAACTTAACCCATGCATAATATCACATGCACATCCATCCTTAGATATCAATGGACACATGTCCAATTGTAACTTCCTCATGCATTTATATGAAGCTTTTTTAGTTGTAAAACGGGAGTAGTTCAATACATATTGTTTTGTTTTCTTGAAGGTTGTGGGTTCAAATTGTGCTAGTTTGTTGTATTCATAGGTTGCATAAAAAGCTTCAAATAAAAAAGTTTGGAGTATGCAGTAGCAACATGGCTCACTTTGCTTTACAATTGACACCCCCTTCAGAACCCGCAAACCCTTACAACACACTTGCAAAATTTATGATCTCACTTGTAAATTTTATTTTTGCAATTTTAAAGATCGACAAAATTTGAAGCATTTTAGTTATATTTTTGTAGAAAAACTTATAATTATTGAAGGAAAACTTGTAAATTTTAAAATTGCAAGTATTAAGATCGGAGAAGAAAAATATTCTCTGTGAACACTAACCCCCTTCCATAGAGCTTCCCCACAACATCTTCGTCTTCAGTTTTGTCTCCATCCATCAGGTGGAGGTGGTGGGCGTTCCTTCGCCACAATAGTGCCAGCCCTTGTTTGTTCATCCCTTTCCAGCAACATGGCAATGGCTAAAGTACCTCCAATGGCCACTCCCTCTGTCAATAGTACTAGGTTGGTAGCGACAGTGCCTTTTTCATATCTGTCGTGCCTATCAAATTTTGCCAGGAATTTAGCTAGATTTACCAGAGCATGAAGCTGCCTTCTCTTGTGTAATTGAGAGATTAACTAATCAATAAAATTAGAAGAAACTATTCGCCTAACTCTCTCATCTTTCTGCATCTCTCTCATACATTAGCTGTGCCTATGCCTCTGTTAATACCTCATTAATTAAGGCCGTTCGGCTTGACAAGGAATTTTTCCAAGAGTACCGATAGATATTGGCGGACTACTAATTGGAAGCCATGCCACTACCGCCAAGCTACTCAAGAGGAATGTCACATGCAACTACCACCAAGCTCTGCAGGAGGGAATGCCACATGCATCCATGCACTATGGCACAATGTGACACACTGGCTCATCATCAATCCCATACTTGTACAAAATAAGTTCCTTTTTAGGATTATTTATTGTACGTCGTGATTGAGCCCTGGTCTAGGAGGGAAATGTTAAGCACAAGGTACACATGTCTTTCCAAGACTTAGGTGAGTGTGTCACTCAACCCACTTGTCAATTCATGATGTAGGTTACCCTAGCATTGCATAGCAAGGGCGTGCAAGGCTCTTGGCCAACTGCTAAGGCCAGCCATGGTAGCCTAGCATATGGGCAGCCCACAGGCCACGAAATGGGCTAGAAAAGGATTTATCTCAATAGGCTAGCTTCATTCAATATATATGTAGCTAGTCGGCCAACAGCATGAGCCGATGCATCACACGTGTGAAAGCAATGAGATTTTTTGTAGTCATTAGCATTTTCAGTAGGTCGACAACACTCCACATAACCGACTAGCAACCTATGAGATATAAGGCCCCCCTCAGCCCTTGCATAAATCATCTCATTCTTTGATAAATTCATAAGTATGTGTGCTTGAGTATTTGGACTTGTGCATACAACAATTCAACCAAGCACTCATTGTGCTATAGTCCAAGGTATTCCAAATCTATCTTTAGCATTCAACCTTCAGTAATGCATCTCCCTCAGCAAATCTGGCGTGCATAAGGCTCTCCAACCTCTCTCTGAAGTGGCTTCACAGTTGTCTCCAACCCGTTTGATGGTTCTAGTAGACATTTGGTCTACATTGTCTTTGCATTTGGAATTCCTTAGTCAACCATCTTTAGTAAGTTTCCTTTATTGTAAAGTTCTCCAAAGCAATAAAGCAAATAATCCTACTTACAGGAAGGGGCCCTTAAGTGGGTAGATTGGAACCCAATTTGGTGTCGTCTCTATATTCTCTCTCTCTTCAGCTCTATGTTTGTGAATAAAGGTTAAAGTCGATTGCTTCATGCTCATTAACATAAAGGTACAAAGAAGGTCTTGCTATGCATTACACATTCATACTTGACATTCATACATGTTGCATGTTACATTCATGAGAGTATTCCTAGATGATTTTAATGTCTTCCAAGAAGGAAGCAAAACATCTCCTTCACTTAAGGTTAAAGTCGATTGCTTCATGCTCATTAACATAAAGGTACAAAGAAGGTCTTGCTATGCATTACACATTCATACTTGACATTCATACAGGTTGCATGTTACATTCACGAGAGTATTCCTAGATGATTTTAATGTCTTCCAAGAAGGAAGCAAAACATCTCCTTCACTTGAGGTTATATGCTTGGAAAGTGTTGAAAGGAATGACTGAGTCTCAATCAGACAAAATGTGCTTTTGCAGTTATTAGCACCAAAATTCTTTTGGGGCACATAGTGTCTAAAGATGGCCTAGCAGTTGATCCATAGAAAGTGGAGGGTCATTAGATCATTAAGCAACCCAACAAGTAATGCAAAAAGAAGCTTAGCAGGTTTCTTGGGTAAATCCATTGGCATAGCTAATTCCTCTAATATTTGGCTGATTTGCTGCATCTATTACGTGCATCTATTGCATGGTATGATGAAATAGAACATGGTGATTGTTGGCATCGATTACATTTCAGAGAAGAAGGTATGTTCCCCAACATGAACAACAACCATCTTGTCAGAAGCCCATCAAAAGGTATCACAAGAGGACATTTTTCAAGAGACATCAAAGGGTAGAAAGTGCTCTAGGCAGGATTATGGTGTGGCTGATGTTGCGCAAAGATAGTTGGCTAGAGAATGTGATGTATGGTAATGTCTTGAGACTAGCCTACGATGGGAGATCGAATGTCTCACAATCTAGTCTTGCCTTTGAAGCCTTTTTAGAAGCGGAGATTAGATTTTGTAGGTCCTTGAAAACCCCTTGCAATACTGGCAATAAGTATATTTTGGTGGCTATTGATTACTATAGTACAAAATGGGTGGAAGCTTGTGAATTACAGGATAATCGGGTGGAATGTGGCTAAGTTCTTGTATGAGATGATTATGTCATGATTATGTTTCCCAATCGAGTTAGTAGTAAGTGATTAATTTTCTTAATTATGTGATCATTGATAGAGAAAAACCTTGAAACCCATTTTTAGGGGTTCCCTTCAAAGAAGCCTTGAGCTTTTAGTAGCGTTGGTGGGATCTATTGAAATGTAGTGGGATGGAATTGGGTGTGTGTATTGGGGCCATGGCTTGAGTCTCTTCATCTTAGAGGTTTTGGTGTGCAAATTTCAAGGATTTTGGGACCTAGACAAAAGGGTTTCCCTCATAGAAGCCTTAAGCTTCTAACACCTTGATAGGGATCCAGTGTGGGGCTTAATTTGTGGTGGTTAAACCTCCTTTGCTCAGAAATCTTGCTCGGCATATTTCTCCTCATAGGCAGACTTCTGGGGTAGCTCAGTCTTTGAAAAGATGCAGGGGGGAAGAGAGCTTGAGCTCTTGCAAGCACACACACACACTCACAAAACCCTAATAGAGAACACACAAGGTGAGAGGCTGAAAATCTTCTTCTTCTTCACTCAACACTCAACACACCATATACAAGAATAAGAGTACACATAATATGAAAGGTACTCAACCAATACATACACGGGTTCTCTATAGTGTGAACCCGACTAAATGAGCTGGCGCTATAACTATGCTAGTCTCTAGAATGGCTGTCACACAGCCTGTCATCCCACTGGCCGCATATCACCCAAGATCTCACCAACCATGCCAGTGGTGTAAGTGTGGGGCCTATCCCCCAGGCGGGTCATCAGTGTCCACCGCCTCACTAGACGAGCTCGATATCTCAACACTCCCTTCGAGCTCAACTCCATCTCATGTACACCAAGTGAAGCCCTGAATCTGCGGAGCTTCTCTGTACCCAATGCTTTGGTGAAGATGTCAGCTACCTGATCCTCTGTGCTGACATAAACAAGGTCAAGATCTCCTGCCAAGACCTTCTCTCTGACGAAGTGGTAGTGGACCTCTATGTGCTTCGTACGAGCATGAAAGACTGGGTTCCTGGCCAATTGTATACTGCTAATGTTGTCACAGAAAATGACAACTTGTCTATCCACTAATAGACCCAAATCTGCAAGTAGCTTTCTCAACCAAGCTACCTCACATGCTGCCATAGCAGCTCCTCTGTACTCGGCCTCTGTACTCGATAGAGCAACCGTAGGCTGCTTCTTGCTGCTCCAAGTCACAGCAGCACTCCCCAAAGAAAACATGAATCCACTAGTAGATCTCCTATCTGAGATACTACCAGCCCAATCAGCATCTGTGTACCCATGTACACATGTACACATATCTCTGTCCCAGTCTCATAGAATAGTCCACAATGCAAAGTAGACTTCACATACCTCAGTATGCGTCTCACTGCATCCAAATGCGGTTTCCGTGGAACCTGCATAAATTGACTCACCAACCCAACAGCATAACTCAAATCTGGTCTGGTGATCGTCATATAGATCAAGCTTCCTACTATGCGCCTATACATAGTAGGATCCTCCAAGATCTCTCCTGAATTTGCACTCAACTTGCCATTCTGATCCAATGGCACAGAAATAGGCTTACAGCCTGTCATACCATACTTGGACAACATGTCCAAGCCATACTGTCTCTGCAGTAATCCAATACCATGTGGTGACCTAATCACCTCAATGCCCAATAAATATCTGAGCTCCCCCAGATCCTTCATCTCGAACTTCTGTCTAAGCAAGATCTTTACATCAAAGATCTCTGCATCATGGTCCCCCGTAATGATCAAGTCATCTACATAGATGACAACAAGCACAACCCCTCTATCACCATGTCTTACATACAGCGAGAAATCTGCATTGGCTACATGAAAGCCAATAGTGACAAGATATTCAGAAATCTTGTCAGACCATGCTCTTGGTGCTTGCTTTAAGCCATACAAGGCTTTCTTCAACCTGCAAACATGCTCAGGGTGACCCACATCCTCATAACTAGGTGGTTGCAACATATACACCTCTTCTTGCAAATCCCCATGCAAGAATGCATTCTTTATATCCATCTGATGTAAAGACCATTGCTTTGACGCAGCCACTGCTATCACAACTCTCACCGTTGCCATCTTGGCAACTGGGCTGAAAGTTTCCTCATAATCAATCCCATATGTCTGTGCATATCCTTTGGCTACCAATCTAGCCTTGTACCTGTTTATGCTTCCATCACTGTTATGTTTAACTTTGTACACCCACTTGCATCCAATGGCTTTCTTGCCTTCAGGCAATTGCACTAAATCCCAAGTTTCATTTCCATATAGTGCATCCATCTCCTCATCCATAGCTTTCTCCCAACACACATTTCCAACAGCCTCATCAATGCATGTGGGCTCTACAACCTGCACAACCTTTGCCATATATGCATAGTGATGTGCCACATAAACATCATATGTAAATCTCTGCACAGGGTTCTTCACTCTCCCTGATCTTCGCAGCTTTTCATTCATGGCTTCCATAGCCTTCTTTACACCAGGTGTTCTCATAGCTGGGATCCCAAGCTCCTCATCAAGGCTCATATTTGAGCCACTAGACTCTTCATCAACATGAGAATGCCCTGTAGAAATGTCAGGCATACCGAGGGGCTCAACCACTTTCTCTTTTCCTTTACGTGATGTACTAATCACATTTGCAGGACGCAGCCTGCCACTCCATGGTCTATCAATAGACCCACTAGATGAGGACTCTCCTGGTCCACTTAGACTGTGATTGCTGACCTGCATTCTGTGCAACCACACTTCCACTCACATCAGCCCCAACAGCTTCTTTTTCAGCAGCATACCAGCTGCTCATCTCATCAAAGACAACATCCCTGCTTACCCTCAACTCATGTGTAGCAGGGTTATAACACCTGTATTCCTTTTGCTCAAGGGAGTATCCAATAAACACACATTTTTCAGCTTTTGGATCTAGCTTAGTTCTCAGCTCATCTGGCACATGCACATATGCAATGCATCCAAAGACTTTCAGATGAGACAAATCAGGTTTTCTGCTAGTAAACCTCTCCTCTGGAGTTACATCATGTATGGCTGCAGTTGGAGTCCTGTTCATGATGTATACTGCTGTAGAAACAGCCTCAGCCCAATAGCTATGCGGCATATTCTTCTCTTCCATCAATGCTCGCGCAATCTCAGCAATGTGCCTGTTTTTTCGCTCAGCAACACCATTTTGCTGCGGAGTGTATCTGCATGTAAACTGTCTCCGAATACCATTCTTCTTCAAAAATTCAGAGAACTCATTGGAGAAGTACTCTCCCCCTCCATCTGACCTTAGGCACTTTACATATTTCCCTGTTTGCTTTTCAACCAAAACTCTGAAATTCTGAAAGTGAGTGAACACCTCACTCTTCTCCTTCATGAAATATACCCACACTTTCCTTGTGTGGTCATCAATGAAAGTCACATAATACGTGCAGCCTCCCATAGATATGGTCTTCGTAGGACTCCATACATCTGAATGCACAACATCTAGTGCATTTCTGCTCACATATCTGTTACGTGGAAACACATGCTTTGTTTGCTTCCCAAATTGGCATGCTTCACATATTTTCTGCATACCTTCCACTTTAAATTTTGGCAGCCCTGTCACAATTCGTTTAGTCTGCATAGACTTCAATCTCTGCACATTCACATGTCCAATTCTTTTATGCCAAATGTCTGTGTCTGTAACAATTCCTGAACCGTTTGCAAACATCGCAGCACTCATTTCAGGCATGTCTACATTCAATGTAAACATTCTGCCCACTCTGTTGCCTTTTGCAACCAACCTGCACTTGTCTTTAAAATTTTCAACATAACAACCATCAGGGTTAAACCGAACCTGCAAACCCTGCTCAATCATCTGGCCAACTGAAACCAGATTTTTTGTTATGTTCGGTACATGAAGTACATCTGCAAGGTACTTCACTTTGCCATCCTGCATAGACAATGGCACATCTCCAACATGGGCAATTGGATGAGCAGTGTCATCCCCTGTTTCCACAAAACCTGGTCTTTTGGTTTTTCATCTCCTTGAACCACTCCCCATGACTTGTCGTGTGGTTCGAAGCACCTAAATCCACATACCATACATTATCTTTTTGTGCTGCATCAACATTTTCAGACATGGCATTCATTTTCACGACATGCTGCAGAACAAATAACCTTTCATTATCCTCATTATTTCTGCTTGAGGATGCATAGTTGTTTTGCTGCACTTTCCCATTTTGCATGTCAGCCTGCTTCTTATAACATTCTGCCTGCATATGTCCAGGCTTACCATAATAATAGCATTCACGTGCATCATTATATTGCCTTTGCCAATTTCCATGGCCTCTTTGACTCCCCCTGCCTCTGAATTTGCCTCTTCCACCTGCATGTTGTTGTTGTTGTTGATTCTGGGACTGTTGTTGTTGCTGCTGGCTGCTGGCCATAATTCTGATTACCTGTTCGGCCACCTCCTTGACCGCGTCCACAGCCTCCTCTACCTCGTCCTCTTCCTGAACTCATGTAGAAGGCCTGTTGCTCGGAACTGTTTTTGCTTTGTGAAGACTGTTGGTCTTCACCCAAGCTCTTCTCTTCGATAATCAGCATAGACACCAAATCTGTAAAGTTCGAAATGTTTTCCCGAGTCTGAATAGACGTCTTGAATGTCTTGTATTGTGGCCCGAGACCACCTAGACAGACTTCCACCTTGTCATCATCATCTACTGACACACCAATAGATGCAAGGGATTCCACAATACCCTTTATCTTCAGCGCATAGTCATTCACAGACATGCTCTTTTTCTCTACAGTATGAAGTTCATTCTTCAACTGTATCTTACGTGCCTTGGTATTTGTTTCATAGAGCTTTACCAAGGTGTCCCACACCTCCTTGGGGGATTTGGCATCCTGAATGTGCTCAATCATGGTGTCCTGTATACTAATGGAGAGCCAATACATAACCTTCCTGGCTCCTTGGTTCCAGTCTTTAAACTCTTTCACATCTGCAGCAGTCGGTATCCGGTATCTCCGGTGCCTTTTCATGCTCACCCTTTATGTAGTCCCAATAGCCTTTTCCCATCAGGAAATTCGTCAACCTGAACCTCCAAGCATGGAAATTCTTATCAAGCTTCTTAGCCACAATCTGAGTTATCCCATCATTTGACATCTTGCCAAACACACAATTTTACCAGAAACTGCACTCTGGTTTTTCTGCACAAACTGTTGTATTTTCTGCACAGCGGTACTGTAGTACTCTCAAATGTCACAACCAGTGACTTCAATGTGCATACATACACCCAATGGCAACTGTAGACCTCTTTGCAGCACCCACAGTGTCTGCACAGTCAATCTGTCTTCCTGCAGTTCTTAAAACAGAGTTCTGCAGAGAATCGATGACTTACCCGCAGTGCTCGAAATTGCCTGCTTTTTGAAAAACGCAGGTCCAGACGCACCCGAAACGCGTTTTCGGCCCAGAAAACTAAGTTCGATAGGATAGAATAGTTTCCCTATAGCTTTACTCCCACGAAGAAAGCTCCTCAATCAGAGATTGTTGTCAGTGCCTCCCGTAGAGCTCCCGACAAGGGTATAGTCACCAACATAAATAGGGAAGAGTAGTTGAAGCTCTTACCCTCGTACCGCTTCCTGTGGTTCTCTTGCTTGCAGCTCAGCCCTTAGCACGAACCAGGCTCTGATACCATGAAAAGATGCAGGGGGGGAGAGAGCTTGAGCTCTTGCAAGCACACACACACACTCACAAAACCCTAATAGAGAACACACAAGGTGAGAGGCTGAAAATCTTCTTCTTCTTCACTCAACACTCAACACACCATATACAAGAATAAGAGTACACATAATATGAAAGGTACTCAACCAATACATAGACGGGTTCTCTATAGTGTGAACCCGACTAAATGAGCTGGCGCTATAACTATGCCAGTCTCTAGAATGGCTGTCACATAGCCTGTCATCCCACTGGCCACATATCAACCAAGATCTCACCAACCATGCCAGTGGTGTAAGTGTGGGGCCTATCCCCCAGGCGGGTCATCAGTGTCCACCGCCTCACTAGACGAGCTCGATATCTCAACAGTCTTTTCTTGGGCATCATGGGTTTTTTACCTCCCTGAAGGGTTATTGAAGTTGACGTTTGGGAAGGTGCTCTTTGTCATCACTGCTGATGAGTTTTTACATCTTCATAATAGTTTGAAGAGTTAATGAGGTTGACATTTGGGGGGTGCTCTTTATCTCTCTCTTGCTACCGCTGAGCAAGTTTTTACATCTCCATAATAGTTTGAAGGGGTGGTCAATGTAAAACCTCGTCTCACTGTCAAGATGAGGTTTTACATCTCTTACATCTCCATACTAGTCTGAAAGGGTGGTCAATGTGTCAAGGTAAGAGGAGTGTTGAGTGTTAGGGGTTACCTGAGGTGATGTCCTATAATTGGTAGACAAGGATTGGGATGTGTTGGAGGGTCTAGGGTGTCCTTGTGGTAAGATAACCATTCTGTGTGAGAAAGCTCATGTAGCGGTCTTTTGTACCTACTAATTATGCAATCAATGGGCTACAATTGATCCCTTACCAATGATGATGCACTCTTCTTTACCCACTAAGTATGCAATGGCTGAAATTAATGGATGATGCACTCTTTCATTGTACCTACAAGGTTCACATAAAACTCATAAGATGAAGTTTTAGTTCTAATGTAAAATTCTCACTCAAAACAATCAGCGATAATTGATTGTGAGTTGTTTACTGCGGTGCTGATAGCTTCTACAGACGGTGTTAGGGATGGATGGCCTAATAAGTTGCATGCCTCCCAAGACAAGACATTGTGACTAACCTTGGTGTCAATTAAGGCTACCTACATAGCTAGATGGTCTTTTTGGGGAAATTGTGAGCAAGTTCCATCATTATTTCTATTTTAAATGCCTTTAACATGAATACAGATGTTCTTTTGGCATCATCCACCAACTCCAAGCTTCTATAGAAGAGTATCCATGGACTCCAAAACTTGAATCCAATCCTCAAAGTTGTCAAGCTTCAAGAGGGGCTTAGATTCCTCATCCAATATCTTGTTATAAACTCTACATATATTATTTGAAGTGGTGTGAGCTTCTGTGTTGTATGCTCTATAGATATCGATTGAAGCCGTCTAACCAATTGTGTGTGAGATTCATTGGTGAGAATGCCTTGACCCATCGGATGACTCTTCCATGTTTTCAAGTCTATTTTTGAGAAATGGTTACCCTTACATATATAAATGTAACTGGATTCGTAATTATGAACCAGTCTTGCTTCTCTCATGTAAGGCCTTTCCAAGGATCATGGTGTATGACCCTATTCTTCTCTAGAAATCCATCACCATAAATGAGTGGTAAAATATTAGCCCGAAGGTCTTGATTTTTGCATCCTAAAGGTATTGGTGTTTAGCCAACATTTATTGAGTTTACACATGAAAATAGAGATAAAACACAATACACAAATAAACTCTGAGACAACATAGTTGCTTGATCATGAAATTGGATATATTAGTGAAGAACGTATAAGCATGCGCAAAGAGAGAGATGGAGGTTCAAGCCACATGACTAGTTGGTGCACATACATTAGCATTCATGGTGCCAAGATGGGGCATGTGTAAAGAGAGAGATAGAGGTTTAATCCATGACTAGTTGATGCACAGAGATAGAGAGAAAGAGAAAGTAAGAGGGAGAGCGAGAGCGAGATAGAGTTATGATAGCAAACAAGAGAGAAACAATTGTACAACTCAAATGATTCTCAATGCTATTAGAACCACCCAAGTACATTCTTTTATAGGCATCAAGCCGCCTTATATTTTGACCAAAACCAAATAAGGACTATTCACACCCAAAGAGGGTTCTCACACCAACTTACTCCAAAATACTCCTTGTGGAGTTGTTATGTCCACCCTTTAGCTAAACGATGGGGATGACCATGATGCTAGTGTGCCATCCTAGTGAATTGGTATCGTGGGGGACTTCGCATTAAATACTAGTTACCCAGTGTTATAGCTTGAGACCATGCTTGATGGGTGTATGTTATCAAAGTGTAACAAGTAGTGCCATGCTTGACGAAGTGTGTTGTTAAAGCAAAACAAGTGGACTATGCTAGAACACTACACATGGTTGAAGTGTAACAAGTGGTTTATGCAAATGACATGCCCTGCTAGATGATGTGTATAGTGATATGCTCATCAAAGTGTAATAAGTGGTGAGACACGCCATGATAGATGATGTGTATAATGATACTCTCAATTGAAGTGTAACAAGTGGTGAGTGTATGTTGTGTTTGTGCCTATCAACTTTTCATATTGGGATTAATTGTTGTGATAGCAATTCATTGGAATAACTAATGTGTTTACGTTTGTGAGATAGGTGATGAGCAATGCGTGTGTTGCACATGAAGGATATTTTCTATATCATCTCAGATTATTCTTATTTCATATGAGTTATTTTGTTGGTCATGTGCCAAATGATTGTACATATTATGTATGTGCACTTGTGCATAGCGTTGTTATTTTATAAGCACGTGTTAGTGGAATTTTAGTTATTTTACACCTAGTGTGTGAACAAGCTTTAGTACTTGAGTTATTTTACACTTAGTGCGTGAACAAGCTTTAGTACTTGAGTTATTTTTATATAAAAGTGAAAAAGAAAAGCCCTATTTTGTACGCACAACTATTACTAGCTCCTTGTGGACTATATTTTAAATACAATTCTCAAAATACTCATGTTGTGAAAGTGGAGTTGCATGCATGAGGAGGGAGATTGCACCCAATAGTGTGTTGATGGTGATGTTTACTCTATCTCATGTCTTTATGTTATGATTTAATCTTGTCAATTTGGTTTAAGTCTATGCTTTGTTCCTCGAAGTGTATGCTATCGTACAAGTATCCATAGCTCTGATACCACTGTCATGAGACCGCATGTACTTGTTGAAGAATTAATAAGCCACTCGTGAGCAAACTAAAATCACCCTTCTTCTTGCAACACCACTTTCCTCAATCTTTAACCCCTCAAAGATCAAGTAGTATGGATGTAATTAGCAAGTCAAGAGCTTCATCACCCTAATCTCAAAATTTCTATGCCTATAAGCTAGAAGATTTTCATATCCAAGGGCTTTTATTTTTTTTCCATCTCTATAACTTTTCCTCCTCTAGCCTCACAGGTTGTTGCGCATTGCTGCTAGGCCATTAATCTTTTGAATAAAGATTAATCAAATTAAATATCTAAGTTTAATAGAAGAGAATCAAAGCTTAAATTTTTCCTTCTCTTCTCTCCATTGTGACTAGCGGCGGGCGATTGTTTTTTCTCTTCTTTTCTATGTTATAGTACCAGCGGTTCTTGAGAAGTCTTTTAAAAGCTTAACCTTTATAAGCTAATATTTCTATAAGCCTCATTCTCTCAAAAAGATTTTGCAAGGGTTTTTGTAAATCGTCATCAAATCTCATAGCCAAAATGGAAAAATTCTAGCAAATTGTGCAACACTCATATTACAAGTCATTGAAAAATTCAAAGGCCAAGTCTCTCTCGCGCTCCTTATGGCAAGTTCATGCCCGCTTTGATACTACTACTCGATGGTATCTTGGCAAGTTCATGCCCGCTTTGATACTACTGCTCGATGGTATCTTGGCACTTGTGGATTTTTCTTCTCAATAGATTGAGTGAGCAAGCTTCCGACTTCTTACAAATTGTAGATAAAAGCTAAGTATTACCATTATTTCAGTAATTTCCATTTCTACATTAAAAATTTTCACCTTTCATCTATCTAAATCTATCTTTTCATCATGAATCCTCTACCCCCAACCATTCAAGAGAAAATTCAATCACTCCAAAACTAGATTCTAGTTGAGAAGGAGTTGAGAATGGATCTAGAGGATAGGTTTTCTTGCAAGAAGAGGCATCGAGGTGCTAGTAATGGTGAATCTTTAGACTCTGATGGTGACCAAATTCAAAGAACTATGTAAGCTACTCTTACAGCTCAGAAGTCTAGGAAAGAGAAGAAAACTAGCCTCCATAGAGCTTTCACCTTTCAAAATTTTGATGGTAAGAAAGATGCATAATACTTGCTTAGCTTAGTCAACTTGATGATTACTTTTTGGGGGAGAAATTTTCCTAAGAAAGATAAAATCAAGTGTGCTACTAATCACTTGGACAATGCAGCTTTATGGTGGAGCGTGACTAGAACCAGCAAGCACAAACCTAAATCTTGGAAGAGATTTCATAAGCTCATGAAGAAGGATTTCTTACCCTTTTAGTATAAAACTAGAGCTAGACAATGATGGTCCATCTTTAGACAGCTTGAGAAGGAGAACATCTCTTCTTATGTGGCTATATTTTGATAAACCTTGTTACAAATGCAAAATCTCATCAGAAAGGATTTATTACCCTCTCAGTATAAAACTAGAGCAAGACAACGATGGTCCATCTTCAGACAGCTTGAGAAGGAGAACATATTTGTTATGTGGATAGATTTTGGCAAACCTTGTTACAAATACAGGTAATTGAGAAAGTTTGTAGCAAGGATCAAAGAAGGAAGTTTATAGCAGGTTTAAAACCTATAATTTGATCAAAAGTGAACACGTTTTGATCACACTCTCTTAGCTCGGCTATTTCTTTAGCCTTAAATTGTGAAAAGAAAAATGGCATTCCAAAGGAAGAAATGACACCTCAAACCTCGACATCAAAGTTCTTAACATTTAAAACCTTTCAAAAATTATTTGATAAACCCCTCAATGGCAATAGTATAGGTATTGATATCGATGATTCTCAACAAACTAATAAACATGATTCAAAGAAGTGTTTCAGGTGCAACAAGATTGGACATAGTGCATTGAATTGTCTACGAAAATCAAAGAATATAAGAATATTTCAATTGGGATAACAACGATGAAGAAGAATACTCCACGAAAATCAAAGAATATTTCAATTGGCATAAATATAATCGACAAAACAATGAAGAAGAATACCCCTACTACCACAAATATTCTGACTCCTAAGGTAACATCCACATTTCATTTAATAATTATTAAACAATAAAATTTATTCAAAAGTTTTTATAAATTTCAAGGAGAGTTTTTATACATCAAAGTAGAACTTCTTGGGGAGGAACTGGCCAAAGTCTTGTGGTATGGGACACAAAGATTAATCCTGTGTGAAGAATCTTAATGCATACTTATCTCTAGATTTATATGGGATATTTTCTGGTGGTATGGGACACTAGAATTCCTTAATAGAATGTCTATTTATCATAATTAGAGAAGATACTAGAATTTGTATTTTATAAGACTTTGATCTCCTTTGCTGAAATAAGCAAACACGCAACTGAGGTCAGTTTCTTAACTAAGCAGGAGGGATGTTACATAATTTTTACCCTTTGGCTAGACAGGGATGCCCGAGATGCTAGTGTGCCATGCTAATAAATTGGTATCATGGGTGACCCCACATTAAATACTAATTATCTAGTGCTATTGGTATAGCTTGAGACCATGCTTTGATGGGTGTATGTTATCGAAGTACTGCCATGCTTGGACGACTATGTGTTGTTTAAGTGAAACAACTAGACTATGCTAGATAACTGCACAGTCAAAGCGTAACAAGTGGTCTATGCAAATGACATGCCACACTAGATGATGTGTATAGTGATACGCTCATCAAAATGTAATAAGTGGTGAGACATGCCATGCTAGATGATGTGTATAAGAATACTCTCATCAAAGTGTAACAAGTGATGAGTGTATGTTATGTTTGTGCCGATCAACATTTCATATTGGGATTGATTGTTATAATAGTAATTAATTGGAACACTGCATGTGTCACACATGGAGGATCTTGTCTATATCATCTCAGATTTTTATTATTTCATATGAGTTATTTTGTTGTCCATGTGCCAAATGATTGTACATATTATTTATGCATGCTTATGCGTGGCATTGCTATTTTACTAGCATGCGTGTTAGAGGAGTTTTAGTTATTTTACATTTAGTGTGTGAGCAATCTTTAGTGCTTAAGTTATTTTTGTAAAAGTGGAAAAACAAAGCTCTATTTTGTACACATAAATATTATTAGCTCCTTGTGGGATATATTTTGAATACAATTCGTAAAATATTCATGTCATGAAAGTGGAGCTACATTGCATGAGGGGGGAGATTGCACCCAATAGTGTGTTGATGGTGATGTTTACTCTATCTCATGTTATTATGTTATGCTTTAATCTTGTCAATTTGGTTCAAGTCCATGCTTTGTTACTTGATGTGTATGTGATCTTGATTAATTCTTCAAAAGTACATGAGGTCCCATGACAAGAGTGATTGAGGTGATGCTTAATAGACCTTCACTAGTCATACTGATATGGAATCTAAATTGCAATCACATGATACAAAAAAACACATTATTGTCATCACACAAACTCTCATATTGAGCATGATATAAGAGCTTCACCACTAGATTATATACTATATTAATCTCTATCAAGACAACCCCTCCTTGCTCTACGCATGGGGTATAAGGGAAATGTAGTATTATAAAAGGAAACACACACAATATAAATTTTGGGAGACTTTCTATGCAAAGAACACATGACTCAAACATAAGCTAGCAAACGGAATGATGCAAAGATGAATTACACAAGCTAGCTATAGCTTATATACTTAAAAAATATCAATATTAGATTTTGGCTAAAAAGTTTAGGTTCTTCGTGAATCATTGTTATACCTTGTGAACAACCAAAACTTTTACAACTAGTTACATTATGCATTGGTTTCTTCTTTTTTAGAATTTGACTTCATTGTTATAGTAAGAAAAACCTTTTGATCTTCTTGATCCATTTGTCAAAAATGGTAGAAATCATTAGGGACAATTCATGATTCCTTGACCCCGGCATACTCTGTAGTATGATGAACCCTCACTCATGCACAAGTAAAGACCACCCTCGAGAATCACTTTAGAGTCACATATCCAACGACCAAATTTTATGCCATTTCCAACCCCCAAAAGTAGCATGCTAGCTCGACAAGGTCGGGCCTTATGGCCTTCAAAAATCAATCATCATGGGGCCAAGATCTCCCTCTCACCCTTCACTTCATTGAGTCCTAACAGAATAAGGACTATTCAAGGGAGGACAATAGTTGGTTTCAAAGAAATTGGCTGATAACCAGCTATTCATCATATGTTGATTGAAATTCATCTCTCTATTCAAAGTGACCATTAGAAGCTTCTTTGGATCATTGAGCTCTAAGTTGAATAACAAATCTCTAATCAATATTATAAGATTTGAAATGAAAACGTTTATTATTTCCTTATGCATTAACTCATGAAAAACATTTTCAAGCACAAATCCTTTATGGAAATTTTTCCTTCTCTTGCTCCATAATATATGTACCTAAAACAATTTTCCAAACCCTGGCACTCTATTATTCGAAAACATGTGAGACTAAACTATTATAAAACTAGAGAAACTGCTCTTATGTACCAGAAGGATGTTGTCATCTCCCCTTGAATGATAGAGTGAGAAATGATGCAAGGTGCCTAATAAACATTTTAGGTACTATTTCACTTATGTCTAGAGAAGGTTCTACAAAAAGTCTTTCAAATTTTCTTTGGGTTCCATATATGAAGAGAAGAAACCATCACGGACTATGACTTACACGTCCACTTGGATTTGTGCATTCATTCTTGATGGCTATGATAAGGTCATTGTTTGCAAGGGCATTCGAAGGGAGGAAATTTTGACATTTGTAGTCCATACTAAATTAAGTAACAACAAACCTTGGCATGAGAGGTATGGGTATCTCAGTATGTAGACTCTTTGAGATGAAAAAAAGTAAGCGAGTTGAGCACTTGCCATCGATTTCTGGATAATCCGGATGTATGTGAAGCTTGCATTATTGAAAAATCTTTTCAAAAGAGGCTAGTTTTAGGGTTAAGATTCCTCTTCAACTCGTACATGCTGATCCCTGTGTGGAAAGATGAGTACAATTACATTTAGAGGTTGTTCCTATTTTTTCACATTGATAGATGATTACAATAGGAAGATTTAGAGGTTGTTCCTATTTTTTCACATTGATAGATGATTACAATAGGAAGATTTGGGTATATTTCTTAAGGAAAAGTCTCAAGCTTTTGCTTGCATTGATTAAGACTATGACATGAACAAAATTAAAGCAGTTCAAAATAATTTCTTGGGTTTCTACAAAGAAAGAGGCATAAAGTGATAGCTCACTACTGCTCACACTCCATATCAAAATGGTGTTACAGAGCGCAAGAATTGTCCTATTATTAAGATGGCAAGGAGTATGCCTAAGGGCAAGAATTTACCTAAATCCTTTTAGGCTGAGGCTATTAACATGGCTATGTATATTCTTAATAGAAGTGCAAAGGCCTTCAAAGAGGTGACTTCATTATTACAAGCCTACTCAAGTAAGAAACCTTCAATTGCACAATTGAATGCTCTTCATTTTGTGAATGTTATTGTAAGGTTCCCCCCCTTCCAAAATAGGGGAAACACTTAAGATAGTCTACTGTCTTAACTTGGAGAAAATTTCCTACTCGTCGACACATTGACCATGCAAAGATTCAAGGATACAATTTGTAGGTAAGACCTAGTCCTATCCCACAGAGCAGGGGGAGCGTGGTCTTCTAAAGATCAAATCACCCATAGGGTAATTGATCATAATTTGGGCAACTACTAATCTAGATTCCTAGAGACAACACTTTTTTCCTCATCCATGCAAAGCACAGCCCGCTGGGCCTAGTCTTCTAGAATAGAGTTGCCCGAGAACCTATTTATCTAGGGTAGGGCTTTTCACTTAATCTGTTGGAAAGCTACCCGACTAATCGGGTCCACCCATCCGTAGGATGGTGCCATCAGGGCATCCATCCTCCCACTTTCCACCCTACTCACGCATCAATTTGTTTTCTAATTAATCCTACCACACTGTTTGACATAAATAAACATGTTCCTTAATTAGGACCCTTTAACAAGGTTTGTTAAAACAGCCTCTTTCCACAGTATAATAATGCTAAAGACAAGATATATATATATATAAAGTTTATACAAGAATCAATTCCATACAAGCCAAACCGGCTCTCTTGTTCTTTTCCTTTATACTGTCAATGATCTAGAATTCAACCTTCCAGCTTGTACAGATTGGGAAAACCCTACAGGACCATACACCTCATTGCGTTGGTAGTAGCTGGCAAGGACTTAAGATGGCATGTTGCCCCCTTAGGCTTCGTCGCTCGATCCTCCCGCCCCTTAGAGGTCACAATTACTCCCTCAATCGGCAAACCTCATTCTCCTAATGGTATGAGGGATACCATGGGCCGTCTCCGGGCCTTACTGCTAACATCTTCGCCGTCCGGCTACACAAGCACAAGAACAGGGCAACATCAAGGTAGGGAGAAGTTATACATGTACCTTTAGAATTGATTTTTGTAAATCCCATGAATCTTTTACTCAAAAGAAGAATATTGAATATATTTCACTTGAGAAATTTGAGAAAGAATATGAAAATATCCGTAGAGAAAAAGTACCTTTAACTAGGCCAATCAATTGGTAGAGATTTAGAAAAAATCCCATCATTGGTATCGAAGTAGAAAAAGCTACTAAATGTGATTGTGATGTGAATAAGATGTGAATGTGATGTGATAGGATGTGATAAGATGTGATGTGAATTGGGATAGATGTGAAAGGATGTGATGTGATGTGGATGAGAATGAGAATATGGACGTGATGTAATGTGATGTGAATCGGGATAGATGTGAAAGGATGTGATGTGAATAAGTGAATGCGATGTGATAGGATGTGAGTGCATGTGATAAGATGTGATGTGAATCAGGATAGATGTGAAAGGATGTGATGTGATGTAAATGGATGAGAATGAGAATGTGGACGTGATGTAATGTGTATGGGATGTATGTGATGAGATGTGGATGTAATGAATGAGATGGATGTGAATGGATGCGATGAAATGTGAATGGATGACATGTGATGTGATGTAAATAGATGTGAATGGATGTGAATGTCATGTGATGTAAATAGATGTGAATGGATGAGATGTGATGTGAATGGATGTGATGTGATGTGAAATGGATGTGATGTAAATAGATGTGATGTGAATGGATGTGAATGGATGTGATGTAAGAATGGATGAGATGTGATATAAATGGATGTGATGTGATGTGAAATGGATGTGATGTGATGTGAATTGGGATAAATGTGAATGAATGAGATGTGACGTGATGTGATGTGAATCGAGATAGATGTGAATGAATGAGATGTGATGTGATGTGAATCGGGATAGATGTGAATGAATGAGATATGATGTGATGTGAAAATCAGGATAGATGTGATGGATGAGATGTGATGTGAAATGGATGTGATGTGAATCGGGATAGATGTGAATGGATGAGATGCAATGTGAATGGATGTGATGTGACGGATATAGGTAGATGTGAATGGATGAGATGTAATGAGGATAGATGTGATGAGATGTAATATGATGTGCTTGGATGTGATGTGACGGATATAGGTAGATGTGAATGGATGAGATGTAATGAGGATAGATGTGATGAGATGTAATATGATGTGCTTGGATGAGAATGGATGAAGGACGATGGGAATACATATGATTGAATGTAATGAGGATAGATGTGATGAGATGTAATATGATGTGCTTGGATGAGAATGGATGAAGGACGATGGGAATACATATGATTGAATGTGGATTAAGCAAAGTGAATTGATGTAGAAGAAAGTGGAATAACGAGAAATGATATGGAACAATGTGGAAAGATGAGAGTTCGTTAGAAACTGTATTTATGACCTATTTTTAAATGATTGTTTTATTTCAAGAATGCTGGGGAAGCATTTTAACCATCTTGTGAATGAGGTTGTGGAGACCTAAGTGATAAAGTTGCAACAGCTGATGGAGAGTCAAAGGAGGACGTCTCACATAGCAACAAGGTCGGAGGTCTTGACCAGTCTTGGTTCGATTTAAATGGTGAGCTTCCAGTACATTGGATGAGGGACCAAGGAAGTGTCCTATGAGTGAAGTGCTAGGTGACCTGCGAAGGAGCCTAGAGGGTGCTGACCATACGGTGCTCAAGCTTTGGGTCACCGAAGATACCCACACGTGCGTCGAGGAAGAAAATGGAATAAGGAGTTAGAGTTGTTTTCTGAACTCAGGCATGGATTTGGTTGATTGTCCTTGCTGGTCCTCAACGGATGAGTCCATGGCTCTTTTATATGGATCTGTTGGTTGATCTTGCTGATCTACGGAGTGTCCATCTGGATTTTTATAAGTGAATATATTTCCGGGTACTATGAGCTAGGAACTATTGAAAAGGCCCATGAGTGAACAGGTGGTGAGCGTTTGGTTGCCAATGATGCCATAGGTACACGATGAAATAATGATTGGTGGAAATTAGAATTCAACATGGATATTTTGAAGGATTATGATCAATGATACTATGGTTTCATTAAAAGATTGTTTTAAAGACAATTGAATCTGTGAAACAGGCAATTTCATATTGGGTGTGTAAGTGGTGTGACTATCGTGAAGTTTGCTTGAAGCACAGGCTAGGGGGCCTAGGAACTCTTTTCCCTGGTACTTGGGACAAAACATAACCAAATTCCTAAATGGATCCTATCACTATAGTGGTTGGACAGTTGGCTAACCCATGGGACTGGATGGGGTTGGTGGGCTGGACTGATGGATCCCTAAAATGAGACTCAATTCTATCATGTTACGATAGATGAAGTAAATCTCGGATAGTCCTTGTTCTCTATGGAAAAGAATCAATGGCTGTGCCTCTTGACGAGGAAAAAAGTGTTGGTCTCTATGATCCAAGTGCAAGTCTCTTCCTTGATTTGACTATGTGATTTACTGGTTCGGTCAGATCAGTTTGGTTAGTTAAAGCTCCTCTTGACTACGTTAGAATAAAAATATCCTAGAGGAATCGCCCGTGCTTTTTGGGTGAGGGAAGTTTTTCTGGGTTCGGTTTTGGAATAAACCAAGGGATTAGTCTCTTGTCCAGATATCCATGGGGGAGACCCCGAGTGAGAGGCTCTGTCCTGCGTAAGAAGTGTTACTTCCGTTACTAGCACCCCCCGAATTCGTTGCGCGGAGGGGGCAGGGATGTTTCAGAGATCGTGGACATGGCCAAGGTGGTTGGCCGACAGGTAATCAAAATCATGTTCAGCAATAGCAGTATAGTAGCAGCAACAGTTCCATGAATTACAACAACAACACACAGGTGGAAGAGGCTAGTTTAGAGGCAGGGGGAGTCAAAGAGGTTGTGGAAGTTGGCAAAGGTAGCATAATGATACACGAGGCTATTTTTATGATACACAAGGCTGTTTTTACTGTGGTAAGCCTGGACATGTGCAGGCAAATTGCTATAAGAAGCAGAATGAGATGCGAAATGGAAAAGTGTAGCAAAATAACAGGCAAATTGCTATAAGAAGCAAAATGAGATGCGAAATGGAAAAGTGTAGCAAAATAACTATGCGTCCTCTAGCAAAAATAATGAGTATAAATGAGAGGTTGTTTGCTATGCAACATGTAGTTAATGATGTGTTTAGAAATGATGTAGTAGCATGTAAGGATGACGTATGGTATATTGATTCATGTGCTTCATACCACATGACAAGTAGTCTTGAAAGACGAGGTTTTGTTGAAACAGGGGATGATACTGCTCATCCAATTGCCCATGTTGGAGATGTGCCATTGTCTATACAGGATGGTAAGGTGAAGTACCTTGCAGATGTACTTCATGTTCCAAATATTACAAAGAATCTGGTTTTTGTTAGCCAGATGATTAAGTAGGGTTTGCAGGTGCGGTTTAACCTTGATGGTTGTTATGTAGAAGACTTTAAAGATAAGTGTTGGTTGGTTGCAACAAAATGAAATAGAGTGGGTAGAATGTTTACACTGAATGTAAATATGCATGAAGTGAGTGCTGCAATGTTTGCAAATGGTCCTGGAGTTGTTGCAGATATATATATTTGGCATAAGAATTGGGCATGAAAATGTGCAAAGAATGAAGTCTATGCAGACTAAAGAAATTACGACAGGGCTGCCTAAGTTTAAGGTTGTTGGTATGCAAAAAGTATGTGAAGCATGTCAACAGACAAAGCATGTATTTCCACATGACAAAAATGTGAGCAGGAATGTACTAGATGTTGTGCATTAAGATGTATGGGGTCTTGCAAAGACTATGTCTATGGGTGGTGTAGGTATTATGTAACATTCATTGATACCACACAAGGAAAGTATGGGTGTATTTCATGAAGGAGAAGAGTGTAATTTTCACTCATTTTTAGAATTTTAGAGTGATGGCTGAAAAGGAGATAGGAAAGCATGTGAGCAGGAATGCACTAGATGTTGTGCATTAAGATGTATGGGGTCTTGCGAAGACTATGTCTATGGGTGGTGCAGGTATTATGTAACATTCATTGATACCACACAAGGAAAGTATGGGTGTATTTCATGAAGGAGAAGAGTGTAATTTTCACTCATTTTTAGAATTTTAGAGTGATGGCTGAAAAGGAGATAGGAAAGCATGTGAAGTAACTAAGGTCAGATGGATGGGGAGAATACTTCTCCAATGAGTTCTCTGATTTCTCGAAAGAATGGCATTTAGAGACAATTTACATGTAGATACACTCTGCAGAAACTGAGTGAAAAAATAGGCACATTGCAGAGATAGCACGAGCATTGATGGCAGAGAAGAATATATGCCACATAGCTATTAGGTTGAGGCTGTGTCTACAACAATTTATATCATGAACATGACTCCTACTGCAGCCATACATGATGTAATGCCAAAGAAGAAGTTTACTGGCACCAAGAAACCTAATTTGTCTCACTTGAAAGTTTTTTGATGTATTGCATATGTGTATGTGCCAGAAGAGTTGCGTACTAAGCTATATCCAAAGGAAAACAAATGTGTGTTTATTGGGTATTCTCTTAAGCAAAAGGGATATAGATGTTATAATCTTGCTACATGTCAATTGAGGGTAAGCAAGGATGTTATATTTGATGAGATGAGTAGCTAGTATGCTACTGATGTAAGCTACATGTCAATTGAGGGTAAGCAAGGATGTTATATTTGATGAGATGAGTAGCTAGTATGCTACTGAAAAAGATGTTGTTGTTGGCACTGATGTAAGTGGAAATGTGGTTGTACAAAATGCAAGTCAACAATCATAGTCATTAAGTGGAAATATGGTTGCACAGAATGCAAGTCAGCAATCATAGTCATTAAGTGGACCAAGAGAGTCCTCATGCAACGGTTTTGTTGATAGACCATGGAATGGCAAGCTGCATCATAATACCAATCCTGGAAATCTAGTTGGTACATCACATAAAAGGCAAAGAGAAAGTGGTTGAGCCCCTTGGTATGCTTGATATTTCTGCAGGGTATTCTTTTGTTGATGAAGAGTCTAGTGGTTTGAACCTTAATGAGGAGCTTGGGATTCCAACAATGAAGACACCTGGTGTAAAGAAGGCTTTGGAAGCCATGAATGAAAAGTTACAAAGATCTGGAAGAGTCAAAAACCCTATGTAGAGGTTGACTTACGATGGTTATGTGGCACATCACTATGCTCACATGGCAAAAGTTATGCAGGTTGTATAGCCCACATGTTTTGATGAGGCTATTGGAAATGTGTATTAGGAGAAAGCTATGGATGAGGAGATGGATGCATTGTATGGAAATGAGACTTGCAATTTGGTGCCAAGAAAGCTATTGGATGTAAGTGGGTGTATAAGGTGAAACATAATAGTGATGGTAGCATAAATAGGTACAAGGCTAGATTGGTAGCCAAAGGATATGCGCAGACACATGGGATTGATTATGAGGAGACATTTGTCCCATTTGCAAAGATGGTAACTGTGAGAGCTATGATTGCGGTGGCTATAGCTAAAGGCTAGTTTTTACATCAGATGGATGTAAAAAATGTGTTCTTGCATGGTGACTTGCAAGAAGAAGTGTATATGGATCAGCCACCTGGTTTTGAGGATACAGGTCACCCAGAGTATGTATGTAAGCTTTGTAAGGCCTTGTATGGGCTGAAGCAAGCTCCACGAGCATGGCATGACAAGATTGTTAAGTATCTTGTCACTATTGGCTTTCATATGGTAGATGCAGATCACTATTTGTATGTGCGTAAGAGTGATAAGGCTATTGTGATCATCACCATCTATGTAGATGATCTTGGGGGTGACAACTTGGAAGAGATTGACCATGTGAAAAGTCTTCTCTCAAAAGGAAGTTTGACATGAAGGATTTTGGAGATCTGCGCTACTTTTTGGGCATTAAGGTCATTCGCATACCTGCTGGTATTTGGCTATCACACACAGAGACAGTATGTATTGGAATTGTTGTCCAAGTATGGGATGACTGGTTGTCCAAGTATGTATTGGAATTGTTGTCCAAGTATGGGATGATTGGTTGTCCAAGTATGTATTGGAATTGTTGTCCAAGTATGGGATGATTGGTTTTGCAAGCCAATCCCAGTGCCATTAGATCAAAATGGAAAGCTTAGTGTGGATGCAGGTTATGTGTTGGAGGACCCCACTATATATAGGAAGATTGTGGGGAGCTTGATCTATGTCACGATCAACAGGCCAAATTTGAGTTACATTGTTGACTTAGAGAGCCAGTTTATGCAGGTTCCACACAAACCACATCTTGACAGTGTTGTGCGATGCACACTTTGGTATTTGAGGGCCACTGTTTATGCAGCAGGTTTACCATTGGAGCTATATGGGTACACAAATGTAGATTGGGCAGGTAGCATCTCAGACAAGAGATCTATGAGTGGATTTATGTTTTCATTAGGGAGTGCTCCTGTGACATAGAGTAGTAAGAAGTAGCCCACAGTTGCCTTGTCAAGTATAGAGGTAGAGTACAGAGGAGTTGTGGTGGCAGCATGTGAGGTAGCTTGGTTACTCAAGCAACTTGTTGATTTGGGGTTACATGTGGAGGGAAAGGTTATCATATATTGTGACAATCTTAGCAGTATACAATTGGCTAGGAACCCATTTTTCCATGCACAGATGAAACACATTGAGGTATACTACCACTTCATCAGGGAGAGAGTCTTGGCAGGCGACATCGACTTGGCCTACGTCAACACATAGGATCAAGTCGCTGACATCTTCACGAAGGCCTTAGGAGCTAAGAAGCTTCACAAATTTTGAGATATTCTTGGAGTTCATGAGCTGAAGTTGAGCTTGAGGGGGAGTGTTGATATGTCAATCTCAAAATAAGTTGACACTCACAAGGCGCCTGCGTGATTGTTCGACATTTACATTACTGGCAGGTTTGGTAGCTAGCACCAACATATCTTTGCCAGAGATTCCACAGCTATACTACATTGACTAGTCCTCCACACCTACCCACTCCACTTTAGCGTGTTCACATTATGGACTGCTTGTATATAGTCTAGTATGTGTGTTAGTCATTTTATCTTTTTGTTGTAGACCTCTTTTGTTGAAGAAGAAGAAGAAGAGCAATTTTCAGCCTCTCATCTTGTGTGTTCTCTTCTAGGGTGTGTGAGAGTGTGTGTGTGCTTGCAAGAGCTCAAGCTCCCTTCTCCCTTGCATCTTTTCACATGCTAGTATATACCCATTTTTGGGTATACTTATCATCTTTGTACAACACACATTCATTATCTGTCTATCATCTCATTGTGTGCTCCCTTGAGCTTCTCCATTGTGTGTGAATGTGTGTGCATTCCTGCAACCTTATTTCCAACAATAGATTCAACTTCCATTATTGTGTATTCTTACACTCCAATGGTGTCTCCATATCGATGTACGTCTAAGAAAATAAAGTCCTTAAGAAGTTCCACAATTTTTTTCTCTTTCAGAGTTAAGCAATCATAAGACATGCTTTTATTCCCTTCCTTGGAGTGTTAGTCTCTAAGGCAAACGACGGTCCTATTATTGTCAGTGTTAAAGGATTTGAAATTTTCAAGAATTGGTCACAAGTTTCCCCATCATTCCTTTCTTCTTTTTTTTGGTCCATGTCCCTCTTGGCTTCTCTCTTTACCTCCACCAAAGCTCTATTTCTTCTTTCCCTCTTAAACTTGGAGAGAAGTGGTTTAGATTTCTCTATTAAAGGGGCTACTTCTTGGATCTTGTCTTTGGCAATGACTTTTTTCAACTCTTCTCCCCAGTTTTACTGATAAATTCCTCATGAACCTTAGTACCTTTGATGTATCTTAACCCCACCATTGATCACCATTTGGTTTCCTTCATAATAAGTTGTCACACTTGGAATGTTAATGCTTAGCCTCAACCATCTTTTTAAGACATCTTCCTTTCAATTATGCACTCATGTCTAAACTATTTGAGCTTGAAGACTTTAATTCTTTATTACACACAATGGTCCTGATGCTCGTCTCATAAGGACTGATATCAATGGGATTTTTTTTGTTACATCCACGTCCAAATACTTTGTACCTTAATTTGAAAGTACATCAATGGTAGAGAGCATGTGCATCCAATTTGCACTAAAATCTATGGGATGTAAGGATGTAGACATGATGTCCTCATCTTCTTTTATGTATGGGTGTTTATAAACTCACACACTTATACTTAAGTGGTTCACTTTGTTGTCAGTGATTCATTCCCAAAGATATGTTTATAGGTCTAACTTTAGAACTTGGGATTGTTTTTGAAAATAGATTTGGTCCAAAGACTAATCGTGCACCTACTTAGCCTCCCTTCATGAAATCTACCAAGTATGATGTAAAAATTCGGTTGCCACAAGATGTTCACAACCACAAAGGTGTGGCGATAATAAATCAAGGAGATATTTAATCTCAATCAATGCAAGACACCCATATAGGCCTTGATGCAATGTCTATTGACCGTCTTCACAATAAGATCCATTCGTTCCAAATAAATTTTTTTCCCAATTTCTTAGTTATATTTTTCACTTCTGCTCTCCCATCCCCAAGATAGCAGTTGTCTTTGGTATTTGTTGTGGTGGATAGGGATGGTGGCATTTATGGTGTGGATAGGTATGGTGGCTGTGAGATACCACTGCCCCCTCCGCACACCGGATTCCTGATTGGCAGCGGAAGCAACTCCCTCTTGCGCGGGGTAGGGTTTCCCACTCGGGTCCCCGTTTTCCGGGCATGAGACTAAGCTGGTGCTCATTTCGAAAACCGAAACAGGGAAAATTTCCAATGCCTGGAAAACGGGGACGATTCTAACATTTTGAATTTCTTAATGAATTTTTCTAACAAGGTCAAGATACTGAACTAACCTTCATCTGAATAAACCAGATAGAAGGGAAACTATTACAAACTTAACTTGAAGGAATCAACGCTTTTTTTCCTAATTGAATCAGGCACAGCCGTTGATCTATTCATTTGAGAAGTCTTCAGGTTATTATTTAACTATTCGAGTTCTAAGCGTATTCCTATTGGTCAATTTTATTATTAAAACTCTAATGATTCCAGCCTACTAACCCCATCCGCCGGCCCATGGGTTAGCATTGGAATTGGTAGAACCAGACAAGTACTCACCCACCCATAATTGAATGCCTTTCTTAACTTCTGCTTTAGAATACAGATACGCACACACTCCTCTTTAAACTTTAATTTATAAAACAATCCATTAACAAACAATTATTGGTTACAGATGTCATAACTCAAAATTTCCATTCAATCCTTGTTTCTCACAAAAACAGTATCACTCTGGACTCTCCATTCAATCCTTGTTTCTCACAAAAACAGTATCACTCTGGACTCTCCATTGAGACCAACAGGTCAGCAGCAAGATCCAGTAACAGATTACAATAAGTTTCTTGCCATTATACATATATATATATCTTCCACGACATACGCATGGGTGTCCTAAGCACCACGAGCCCGTGCATCGCCTAGTCAGAACCCTCCAGGATCCTCCTTAGGTGTCCTGGCACTTCACTCAGGGACCGCTTCATCGGCCCATCGTACTGGAAGCACACCATTTTACACCATACCCAGGCTGGTCAAGACTTGCGCAGGTTTTTGCCGCGTGAGTCATCCCTTGAACACTCCCTGCCAGCTGTTGCAATCGAACTTCCCTTAGAAAACACATATACCAAATGCTCCCTCCAGCATTCTGGCGCGTAAGACAATCCTTTAAGAAAACAGGGTTTCTATGCAAGTTTTTAGTTTTGATTTTCTTTTAAATACAATGAGTATATCTTAATTCCGTATCCCAAGACTTCTAGTTCACAGGTATAGATTCCCAAGAAGAATTCCTCGAATCTTGAATTCTTGATCCTCAGATCAAAATCAAAGGTCTCAACTTAGTTTCAGATTCGGTGGTTGGGTGATTTGAGTGTAGATTACTGAACTGGTCACATCGTCTTTTCTTGAAAGTGACGAAGGAGTTACGTCTTGGTCATAGTCTGATTCAGGGTTTGAGTCTGGAAAGGTTCTCCTTGAACTATCTTTCTCGAAGGATAATATTTCAATTACTACTTTACTGAATTTCATTCATTGAGTATTTTGCTTAACTGAATTCAAAACTAGTCATAAATTCCTATGAGGAATAAATTAATCATTTATCTAAAATTCCGACTTCGATAGTTTTTCTGAATTTTCTCATTACCATCCTAGAGAATATGAAACGGTATAATTTTCCTTCATTGAGTATTTACTTATTCATTTTCCAATATTCATGGGATTTAAACATAGGATTAAAGAGAACTCTTATTTTGATATAAAAATTTTGTATGCATCTATTTATGCATAAAATCCAACTTCTATGAAAATAACACTTTTATATAAAAGAAAAATCCTTTTATGCATCTATTTATGCATTAAAAAAATCAATTTTGATGAAAGTAACACTTTTATAATAAAAAAAATTCTTTTATGCATAAAAAATCAATATTGATGAAAGTAACACTTTTATAATAAAAAAAATTCTTTTAGGAGCCATCTTTCTTCTCTCATCGTAGCCAGTTACATCAAAGTATTCCTCCATTGCCTCAATCCACTTTTCCACTACTTCACCTAACTGCTCCCCTTCACCCTTGAAGGGACCAGGATGGGATCTGTGCAGGGCTTTTCGAACATCCGGATCTAACTCTTCGGCATCGGTTAGAGGATCCGGTTGCCTTGCACGGGCCGCGCGCCTCACGACTCTGACAAAACGATATTTTAACTTTGACAACAGATTTATGATTATTTAATTTTTACAATTTATTCTTTAAACAGATAATTATTTCATCATACATCATGAAATAAGATTTACTCTGATAATTGTATTAACCATATTCACAATCATGAAAACAATTTGGAATTTTTTTGCAAAACATCGTTTATTATCAAAAGTTTTTGATATATACATAGAGCATCACGGCTCCCAAAATCACTGCCTCAATTGTATACGCATAAAGAAGCGAAATTGCGAAGGAGACATGTCATGGTACACACGATTCATTACAGAAAGAGGTGCTGTAATTCTACTTCTAGGGATAAAGCGGCTAAGAAGCCTAAAAACTCGGCATGAAATTCTGAAGTTCCTGGGTGAATGATCAAAGAGTTGTACATGCTAAACAAAGCCCTAGCCTTATCAGAATCATGGCTAAGGAAATATTTTGCCTGAGCCTCTGACGCTGACTAGTATTGACATTAATACATCGTCCTCCACACAACCACATATACCGACGTTGCTCAAGAGGATCAGGAAATTAAAGACTCTCAAAATGACGTGCGAGTCTCACTCTGCTTACTCGGGTCAGAACAGAGTTGATGAGGTGCTCGAATGCAAAGGCTATCATATCCTGACTCTGGGAGAGTTCACGAATGCCAAATAGATTCGGGGTATCCATCTATAAATTTCCAATTCAATTTATGAGTTTTCAATTTTTGAAGTTCATTCAACATAATCTCAAAAAACAAAAACATTATTTCCCAGATTTACTTTAAAATTTAGGCAATTTTTGATGCTGTTACGTAAATTTACAATAACGCTCTGATACCAACTGTGGGATCCCATTGCCCCCTCCGCGCACTGGGTTCCCGATTTGCTGGCACAACGGAACCAGCTACCTCTTGCGCGGGGCATGGTTTCCCACTTGGGCCTCGCCCTCGAATGTCCGGGCAGGAGACTAAGCTGATGGTCATTCCCGAAAATCAAAATCGAGAAAATTTTCCATGCCCGAATAACGGGGACGATTCCACCATTTTGAATTTCTTAATGAATTTTTCTAACGAGGTCAAGATACTGAACTAACCTTCATCTGAACAAACCAGATAGAAGGGAAACTTAACTTGAAGGAATCAACGCTTTTTTCCTAGTTGAATCAGGCAAGCCGTTAATCTATTCATTTGAGAAGTCTTTAGGTTATTATTTAACTATTCGAGTTCTAAGCGTATTCCTATTGGTCAATGTTATTATTATCACCCACCCATAATTGAATGCCTTTCTTAACTTTTGCTCTTAACTTTTGCTTTAGAATACAGATACACACACACTCCTCTTTAAACTTTAATTTATAAAACAATCCATTAACAAACAATTATTGGTTACAGATGTCATAACTCAAAATTTCCATTCAATCCTTGTTTCTCACAAAACAGTATCACTCTGGACTCTCCGTTGAGACCAGCAGGTCAGCAAACGAGATCCAATAATAGATTATAATAAGTTTCTCGTCATCATACATATATATATCTTCCACGACATACGCATGGGTGTCTTAAGCACCGCGATCCCATGCATCACCTGGTCAGAACCCTCTAGGATCCTCCTTAGGTGTCCTGGCACTTCACTCAGGGACCGCTTTGTCGGCCCTCGCCCATCGTACCAGAAGCACACCATTTTACACCATTTTACCTAGGTTGAAAGACCTAGTCGTTGAACTCATATCTATAAAAGTTACGACAAGATTGAAGCTTTTTAAGGGTTCTTCTCTGAATGCTGAGTGTGACGTCTAGAACTTGGTGTCTACCATATCTTCCAATGTGATATGCATGTACCTTGGTAAACACCTGAGGCGATGATAATAAAGCATCATCCCTTGTTCACATCGAGCCTTGGTTCATATTAAAGCACAACTATTCTGCATCATATCCATCATACCTTTCCTTTGGTTGATCAATAAAAGAACTATGATCAGCTTCAAAAATCTTACGGCTGCCACTACGTCAGGATCTGGTATTTTGTGCCATGCTTGTATCCATGTTGGCATCTAATTTCTTTGACTAGTTATATCTTGAAATGCTAATGGTGAGAAATGAGGGAAGTTGTAGCATACGTGGGAATTCCATTGCTTTTCCTCATGGAATTGTAAAGGAGTGAGCCACCATTTGATTTGCATGTATAATGGGTCCACTCTTTGTCTTGGCGGGAAGCACTGGTACTGAAAGTTATACTCTGGCACTGTGAGATATTCCTTTCACCAGTCGTGCTGTACTCGAAAGTCCACCAAAAGCGGGGGTTGGTATCATCTGTTACTATTGTTGTATATCCACTCCGTGTATGTGGACTGGATGCTGCTTGCACCACCTCTACGGAAACAATAATTGATCATAAATGTGACAATGCAGATTTCCAACAGGTCAGCCAAGTGTGGGTTTACCAATTTGGTGTGCCTTGCCACATTTTCCCACAAAGTGCCTTCACCTCCCATTGTTGGTAGGAGCTCCTCTAAGTTGGGCATTGGGTTTGCCAGTTTAGTGTGCCTTGCCACATTTTCCCACAAAGTGTCTTTAGCTCCCATTGGTAGGAGCTCCTCTAAGTCGGGCATTGGGGCTCAGGGTTTGCCAGTTTGGTGTGCCTTGCCACATTTTCCCACAAAGTGCCTTCACCTCCCATTCGAAGCAGCTCCTCTAAGTTGGGCATTGGGACTCGGAGAGGATATGGCACATATGGTAGCCACCTGGACTCCATGGTAGAGTAGGCCTCTGGCAAGATTCTCCGTGTTGGATCAAAGGGTGTAATCTGCATCAGCACCTTGAACATCAATATGGGCTTTAGGAGGGGATTCCCTGCTCGTATGAGGCTCTCATAATCTACAGCTGCCTGATAGAGACTCCAGAACATTTTCATAAGTAAAAGTTTGTAAATCGTCACGAGGGGGTAGATGATATACCTCATCGAGCTACATGGGTGGAGATAGAGTAGCTTCTAGCAACTCCTTGGGCGAGAGGGTTAGTGGGAAATTCAACAAGGATAAAAGAGTAACGAGAGAATATACAATTTGCCTTTAGTTTTGATAGTGGGAGAGACACTAGGATAGGGATTTAGTAGTTTACTAGAGATGGATGTGAACACTGGGTAAGTGACATAGGTTGAGTGTCCTCTTGACCCTCCACTAATGTGGGTGGAGGTTGTGGGGGTCTCACCGTTTTCATAAACTCATGTTCTTTGATCTCTTCTTGTGCTATAATGGGATATTCAATATGTTCATGATCAAAATCATAAATAACATTTGTGAGCATTGCCTCTAGATGTTATGTATCTTTTAGTGAGACAACCTCATAGTTGGCTAGTGTGGATATCATGTCATCTGGGCATGAACAGGTCAAGTTTGTCGACACTATCATCCATGATGATAGAATGTTGTAACACCTAACACTAACTATGAAGGTTGAGCATTATGGGGTGTAACTTGAAAAAGAATATGTCAACTGGGTTAGTAAGAATAACATCACCCCTTAATATCCCCATTACCAGTGTAGGGTCAGCATCCCTCTCAGTATTTTGATGTATGAGGGTGAGATCTCCTAAACTAAGGTCTTCTATTAGATTGATTTCATATTGAAGAAGAGAGAGTGTTAATGTAGATAAAAACAAAGTGAGAGTTTGAGAAGGGGCCTGAGAAGTCACCGACAAGGAGCCTATCTCGGAAGCATGCTCAATGAGTTGACAAAGCTCGTCGGTTTAATCACTCCTTCGAGGGCTTTCTTGGATTGCGAGACTTTGTTCTAGTTCCAGGATTCTAGAGTCCTTGTCATTGAGTAGTGTGGTGATGGCTGCTTCATGTGCATCTCGAGCAGCTGCTAGTTCTATATATCGTTTATCAACTTCTTGTTTAGCACTCGTGTGGGTGTTGGCTTGAGCTTGAGCCTCTTCTACTTCTATAAGCATTCCTATGCCAAGGTTTGGCTATTGTGGAGTTGTTGATTTACATGCTCGAGAACATGTTGGTGGCTTACCAGCATCTGATCCATTTCCCTTGTTTTGGCACTTATAATCTCATTGAGATCTCTTAGTTTTTCTGCATGTGCTTTGTTCAGTTGTTCTCATTTTGTTTGGAGGCTAATCACCTTTTTTTCAAAGTCAATAATTTCTTCCTTGAGCTCATTGATTTGGCTGGTGTACCCCTCTTCTTTGACTTGGAATGTGGTGTGTGCATCCCGCAGATGTTGTGTGTTCCACCTCTTTCTCTTTGGTGTGTGCCACCTCCTTCTACAAAGCTTTTCTTTTGCTTGATCTAGTTGAGCCTTAAGGTCCTCATTCTCCTTGGCTGTCATGACTATTGTCTTGCTCAATAGTAGCCAATTATGACCTTCCATGGTTGTCAGCCTTGCCTCCTGTTCTTTGGCAGTCTTTAAACTTTTACTAATGACCTCCTTGTCTGTTGTGTCAGCTTGCAGCTAATTGGTCTTTGAGAGCTTGCACTTGGTCTATTTTGTCTTTGATCTGCTTCCATAATTATGTGTGTCTCTCATGTAGTAATGAGTTGTGAGGAGGAGGTGACAGCACCATACTCTTTGTTCTTGTGACCATATAGATGAGTCAGTAGAGGTTGAGCCATCTGCTTCATGAAATTGGAGCTGTAGCATCTTGTCAAGACCTTCCATGCTCTCTGCGAGGAATCTACTTGCATCCCTGGGCATATCCACATAGTCTAAGAAGGATCTTCAGAGTCCATTCTTCATCTCTTGCTGGGGCTTGGACTTTCTTTATTCCTTTTGCATTTGTCAGCCACTTGTTCTTGTTCTTCCTGAGTAGTTTCTGGGTGTGTTGTGATGATGCTTCTTTTTGTTTGCTACTTTCGCTTGTGGCAATTATTGTTCCTTCTAGTCTTGGGGCACACCTATTTTAGCTAAGGTAGGCAGATCTAAGAGTACTAGATCATATAAAGGTGGCAGGTTTTTTAAAACCAACGTGGCGGGGCTGGGAGGGGGTGTTGGGAGTACTGATTCTGGAAACACGGATTCCAAGGATAACTTTTCTGTGAAGCTTATGCTTTTAATTCCCAATTTGGGGTTAAGGGTGGTGGTTACCTTCAATGATGTTTGTTGGTCTACCAGTGCTGCCTGATATGATGCAATGTCCTTGGCAACCTACTCTTCCGGGTGCTTGGTTTCCACTTCCACTTATTACTGTAAACTGCCTCTCATCTTTTTAGGTTTGTGTGGCTTCCTACCTTCCTTAACTCCTTTGGTTATTTCCTTTAGGATCTCCTTGGTATCTTTAAGGACAACTTGTCCTCTGCTATGAGGTGTGCAGGATCCGCCATGACCCCCTGTTCCATGTGGGCATGTGATATTTCCTATTCTTGAGTTCTATTAGAACTAGGGTTAGGGTTGCAACAATGCATACACACAAGATAGAGAAGCTTGAGAGCACACAAACTCACTAGATTAGAATAAACAAATGTGTGCCAGATACAAAAGATAAGTACACACCCCAAAATGAGTAGATAAGAGGGTGTACATACGCACGGGGGGGAAAACCTCCTAGTGAGGGAAAAAGTGCCCTGACGGTCCTAAATGTGTTCACACACATCACTACCATATAATGCTACAATCCCCCCTTGGAGTGATGATGTGAACATGTACAAGGTATGGCTGATCAATCTTGAAAAGGTAGTAAGCCCAAAGCTTTATGAAAACCTTTGAACTTTTCACGAGGAAGAGCCTCGTGAATAAATATGCCATGTTGTCATGTGTAACCACATAGACCAAGCCAATCTCTGCTATAGAGAGTCTTTCCTTGATATAGTGGTAATGCATCTCAATGTGCTTAGTGTGAGCATAAAACACTGGGTTCCTCGCACAACTGCTAATGCACTCTGGCCGTCAGTAAAAATCGTAGTGCTATCTAAAACCCAAATCAGCAAATAAGACGTCTGAGCCACACACACTCAACTTTGTAGCTGTAAAATTTGCCCTGTACTCATCTTCACAGCTGGAAGTGGCCACTGTAGGCTACTTCTTGTTGAGCCGTGATATACATAAATCACTAAGGCAAAAGGAAAACCCACCAGTATTCAGTGAATGCAACCTCGAATGGTTGCCAACTGACTGAATCACTGCAAAGTGTATGAAAAATAACACAAAGTAGAGAATAGAGTGTTACTGGTGAAAGTATAATGGTCGATGTTGTTGAAGACACTGTAGATTTTGCTGCACACCAAATCTTTGCCCGCTATACACAGCCCAAACACCCAAAATCGAGCAGAACCAATCCAAAATGATGCCTCTCCAAGAATGTCTATGCAAACCTTACGGTGCCCAAAATGTGCCCTAATTGTGCGGACCTAAAAATTTTGTATACTTCGTATACATCGCACTACAGTATATGCCTTCTTCTCCCTACTACGAGGGTATCTCAATCGAAGACCAAAAAAATAGGGCTGTGTGATGAGGAGGGAGGCATACTACTAGATCAAGTGTCAAGGAAGCTAGCTCTAATACAAATTGTTGGAATTAGGGTTAGGATTGCAACAATGCACACACACAAGATAAAGAAGCTTGAGAGCACACAAACTCACTAGATTAGAAAAAACAAATGTGTGCTAGATACAAAAGATAAGTACACACCCCAAAATGAGTAGATAAGAGGGTGTATATACACATGGCGGGAAAAACCTCCTAGTGAGGGAAAATGTAAGATTCCTCCCCAGCCTCTCAAGATATCCAGCATCTTCCCATGTAATCAATTCCCTCTTCAGAATTATAAGAGATCTCGTCTTTGCCTGTTTTGACATAGAGAGAGAAAATATTCTAGAGAGAGAATATTCAAATTTTGAATATTTTTGGATAGAAAAATATCTCATCTTATTAAAATAAGTTCCCCTGAAACAGAAATTCAAAAAGAACTTTTCAATGTGCAATTGGAATTAATTAGAAATGGGTATAAAGGACCTTAGCCTAAGGGTCTAGATTTTCAGAAATTTTTAGATTATGGTCCAATTAAGGTTCCTATGGGCCAATAAGATCAATCCATGTGTGGAGAGGAGATAAATCCAATTTTGTAAAAGATGATACCCAAAAATGAGTAAATGCTCACATAAGATGAAGAGTTGACTATGTACAAGGTTTATTAATAAGAAACTATGAGTAATATCAAAAATATGAGATATTTTGGGTATCCAAAAATGAGTAAATGCTCACATAAGATGAAGAGTTGAAAATATACAAGGTTTATTAGTAAAAAACTATGAGTAATATCAAAAATATGAGATATTTTGGGTATCCAAAAATGAGTAAATGCTCACATAAGATGAAGAGTTGAAAACGTACAAGGTTTATTAGTAAAAAACTATGAGTGATATTAAAAATATGAGATATTGTGGGTATAATGATTCCATTTTGACACATATGTAAGGAAGGGGAGTCCATTAAAGGAGGTGCATATTTCACATGCTTGAATGAGTTTTAAACTCATAAATAATATGATATTTTATCTCTCCTCTCTCCTACTTCAAGTCTAGTTGCAAAAAGTTAGCTCAACTGACCTAAAGATGGTCAAAAATTGACCAAACTGATTTGGAAAATTCTAGAATCAGTTTGTTTGGTTAGGAGCTCAATTTTTTCTATAAATAGAAGCCTCCCCTTTGTTGAAAAAGGATAATTTTTAATGCATTGTTACTCTACTCCACCCAAGCCAAGAACTATGAATTTAATTAATAATTCATTAGTTCTTGACATTTTCCTCTTCCAAAGATTGGTGGCCACTCTTGTTCAAACAAGAGTTGAACCCTCAAACCATCAAGCCAAAGGAAAGCTATCAAGGTCTTTAGTAAGTTGGTGATTCTCTTTTTATGATTTAAATGGTTTTTATGCTTTATGTCTTCTCTAAGAATGTTATGCCTCATTACAAAAAGGCATTCCCCTCTCTTCTCTAACAAAACCAACCATTCTCTATCCTAGGTGAATGGTTGATTGATTAATGTCAAGTTTTTTTTAATAATGATTATTTTATTATAAAAGTGTTATTTTTAGCATAATTGAATGACATGCATAGAGGTATGTATAAAAGATGATTATTTTATTATAAAAGTATTATTTTTAGCATAATTAAATTTCATGCATAGAGGTATGCATAAAAGATAATTATTTTATTATAAAAGTGTTATTTTTAGCATAATTGAATTTCATGCATAGAGGTATGCATAAAAGATGATTATTGTATTATAAAAGTGTTATTTTTAGCATAATTGAATGACATGCATAGAGGTATGCATAAAAGATGATAATTGTATTATAAAAGTGTTATTTTTAGCATAATTGAATGACATGCATAGAGGTATGCATAAAAGATGATTATTTTATTATAAAAGTGTTATTTTTAGCATAATTGAATTTCATGCATAGAGGTATGCATAAAAGATGATTATTTTATTATAAAAGTGTTATTTTTAGCATAATTGAATTTCATGCATAGAGGTATGCATAAAAGATGATTATTTTATTATAAAAGTGTTATTTTTAGCATAATTAAATTTCATGCATAGAGGTATGCATAAAAGATGATTATTTTATTATAAAAGTGTTATTTTTAGCATAATTGAATTTCATGCATAGAGGTATTATTTTTAGCATAATTGAATTTCATGCATAGAGGTATGCATAAACGATGATTATTTTATTATAAAAGTGTTATTTTTAGCATAATTGAATTTCATGCATAGAGGTATGCATAAACGATGATTATTTTATTATAAAAGTGTTATCTTTAGCATAATTGAATTTCATGCATAGAGGTATGCATAAAAGATGATTATTTTATTATAAAAGTGTTATTTTTAGCATGATTGAAATTCATGCATAGAGGTATGCATAAAAGATGATTATTTTATTATAAAAGTGTTATTTTTAGCATGATTGAATTTCATGCATAGAGGTATGCATAAAAGATGATTATTTTATTATAAAAGTGTTATTTTTAGCATGATTGAATTTCATGCATAGAGGTATGCATAAAAGATGATTATTTTATTATAAAAATGTTACTTTTAGCATAATTGAATTTCTTGCATAGAGGTATACATAAAAGATGAATATTTTATTCTAAAAGTGTAATTCCTACTAAATTGAATTTATGCATAGGAAGATGCATAAAAGATTGATTTTTAATTCAAAAGTATCTTTCTCATCTAAATTGAATTTATGCATAGGAAGATGCATAAAAGATTGAATTTTAATTCAAAGTGTCATTCTCATTTAAAATAAATTTATGCATAGGAAGATGCATAAAAGATTGATTTTATTCAAAAATGTTAGTCATCCTTAAACGGAATTTATGCATAAATAGATGCGTAAAGAAATCTTATATCAAATATGAGAATTCTCTTGTATTCTATAAATAGATATGGGAAATGATAAGATGTGATAAGATGCGTATGAGATGAATTAGGATGTGATAAGATGAGTTAAGAAGTGATAAGATGTGTATGGGATGAGGTAAGAAGTGTATGTGATGGGATAAGATGTATATGGGTTGTGATAGGGTGAGAATATGGATGTGGATGTGGATGCATGAGTATGGATGTATGGATGTGAATGTGGATGGGTATGTATGGATGTATGAATGTGGATGTGGATGCATGGATGTGAATGTGGATGTGTATGCATGGATGTATGCATGGATGTGAATGTGGATGTGTATGCATGGATGTGAATGTGGATGTGTCTGTATGGATGTATGCATATGTAGATGTATGGATGTGAATGAGAAAGTAGATATGGATGTATACATGGAGATGTGGATGTATGCATGTAAATGTAGATGTATGGATGTGAATGTGAATGTGGATGTATACATGAAAATGTGGATGTATGCATGTAGATATAGATGTATGGATGTGAATGAGAATGTAGATGTGGATGTATACATGAAAATGTGGATGTATGCATGTAGATGTAGATGTATGGATGTGAATGAGAAAGTAGATATGGATGTATACATAGAGATGTGGATGTATGCATGTAAATGTAGATGTATGGATGTGAATGTGAATGTGGATGTGGATGTATACATGGAAATGTGGATGTATGCATGTAGATGTAGATGTATGGATGTGAATGAGAATGTAGATGTGGATGTATACATGGAAATGTGGATGTATGCATGTAGATGTAGATGTATGGATGTAGATGAGAATGTGGATGTGGATGTATGGATGTAGATGTAGATGTATGGATGTAGATGTATGGATGTGAATGAGAATGTGGATGTGGATGTATACATGAAAATGTGGATGTATGCATGTAGATGTAGATGTATGGATGTGAATGAGAATGTGGATGTGGATGTATACATGGAGAAGTGGATGTATGCATGTAGATGTAGATGTATGGATGTGAATGTGAATGTGGATGTGGATGTATGCATGTAGATGTAGATGTATGGATGTGAATGTGAATGTGGATGTGGATGTATACATGGAGATGTGGATGTATACATGTAGATGTAGATGTATGGATGTGAATGAGAATGTGGATGTGGATGTATACATGCAGATATGGGATTGGATATATGATGTGGATGTACGAACATGGATGTGTATGTAGAATAATGAATGTGAATGTGTATGTGAATTAATGTGTCGTCGATATGAGGGAATGGATGAGACTGAGTACACATTGAATGGAATGTGCAATAAGTAATGTGGATTGAGGAAGGATAATGTGGAAAGACGAGAGTTCGATATAGAAACTGTGTTTTGTGACTATTTGTAAATGACTGTTTTATGTCAAGAATGCTGGGGAAGCATTTTGACCGTCTTGTGGATTAAAGTCATGGAGACCTAACTGATAAAGTTGCAACTGCTGACGGAGAGTCAATGGAGGACGTCTCGCGTAGCAAGGTCGACCGAGGTCTTGACCAGCCTCGGTTCGATTTAAATGGTGAGCTTCCGGTACGGTGGATGAGGGACCAAGGAAGCGGCCTATGAATGAAGCGCTAGGTCACCTGCGAAGGATCCTAGAGGGTGCTGACCATACGGTGCTCGGGCTCTGGGTCGTCGAAGATACCCACACGTGCGTCGTGGAAGATATTGGAACAAGGAATAAGAGTTGTTTTCTGAAACTGGGCATGGATCTGGTTGATTGACCTTGCTGGTTCTTAACAGATGAGTCTATGGCTCTTTTATATGGATCTGATGGTTGATCTTGCTGATCTTCCACCCAGATTCCATTCTGTTATGTGAATATAATGCCGGTTACTATGAGCTAGGAACTATGGAAAAGGCCCCTGAGTGAACAGGTGGTGAGCATTCTGGTTGCCAATGATGCCATAAGTACACCGATGAATGAATGACTGGAAATAAGGATTCAACCAGAGACTTTGAGGATTGTCATCAGTGACATAATGGTTTTATTAAAGGATTGTTTTAAAGCTAGTTGATGATGCTGTGTAAGTGGTGTGACTAGTTTTATGTTTGCATGAACTTCCTTCTAAGGGGGCCTTGGAACTCTTTTCCTTGGTACCCAGGACAAAACCTAACCAAATTCCAAATTGGATCCCATCACTACAGTGGTTGGGCGGTTGGCTAACCCATGGGATCGGATGGGGTTAGGTGGACTGATGGATCCGTAAATCGAGACTCAATTTCTGTTATTACGATAGATGAAGTAAATCCCAGATAGTAATTGTTCTATGGATAGGAATCAACGGCTGTGCCTCTTGATGAGGAAAAAAGCATTGATCCCAATGATTCAAGTGCAAGTTCTTCCTTGATCTGACCGAGTATCTTTATAGGTGCAGTCGGATCAGTTTGATCAGTAATGGTCTTGACTATACAGTAGTAGTAGACACAAGAGAAAAGATCAACTAGGTGGCCATCTACAAGGAGAATTTGGCAAAAAGAGCGGCCACATGGGCCAAGAAAAAATAGCCAACAGTGGTGCATGCACACCTAAGAGCCATAGCTCAAGCCGCTAGGTCTGTAGAATCCTATGTGGAACGATCACACTGCGAAGTTGGGGGATCCTTGAAGCCCACCAGAGTGACCTTTAGATCCTTTGAAGATGATGTGGATGATGAAGAAGAGTGGAAGAAAATTGCTCTAAAGGGGGCCAGCAAGAAGAGAACTCTCAGAGTAGACGAAGAGCTGCTGTCTAACCCAAATGATGTAAAGAAGCAGAAAGCACAAGAAGAAAGAAAGAGACAACTAGAAGACACACAAAAGTAGGAAGCCATATAAGCATAAAAGAAGAAAAGGCTAGAAGAAGAGAGAAGGAAAAAGGAGGAAGAAGAAAAGACAAGGAAGGAGGAGGAAGAGAGAAAGAGGAAAGAAGGGGAAGCTGTCCACAAGTGTTGAGCTATCCATTTCACCGGAATTATAGCCTTGGGTGGTAGCTTTAGCATAGACGATGTAGGAAGGACCAACAAGCCACAGCCCGAAGCTACCCGGAGAACTGGACGCACAACTCCCTACTCAAACAGCTACACCTAAACAAAGGGCTGATGATGACCATGGCCCGGAGTATCCTATCTCATGCCCTTGATTTTGTAGAGTAATATGAGTCAAAGGCCCAAAGCACCATCAATCAAATGTACACCCTGAATCGACAACAACATGGACTGTTCAAAAATGCTATAGCTAAAGCCAGGGACCTAGAGAGAAAAGAAAATATAATGGCTCAACATAACATAGAAATGGAGAACAATCTTGCTTTGGTGGAGAAGGCCTTAGTCCAGCAGCAGAAAGAGCTGAGTGAAGGGAAGATCAAAACCTCACTAGTGAGAAAAACATGCTCAAAGCTCAGGTAGACAAACTTAAAGAAGAGTTAGCGAAAGCTCAAAAGCCAGCCATGGTCTGGGGGGCGATGCCATACAAGGGCTAAAAGAAGAAGTGATGGAGAGCACAACAACATTGGCAATTGTCTAGACAAAGATCCAAGCCCAAAAGACCCAGGAAGAAGAAGAGATCATATGCCTTCCGCTTGATGCTAAAGCGGCAATCATTAAAACAGCAAAGGCTAGACTCAGCAAGGTTTGGAATCAAGCCTTGGAAGACCTACTACAAATTCAGGATGATGACCTTTGTGCACACTCACAATGGAATGAACACTTGGCTTGCTTAAGAAAGGTGTTTAAGAGGTTTTAATTATATCGTATATCCTTAGACCCTTTAAAGTGTCAGTTTTGGGTCAAACACGGTGTTACCTTAGGTCACATTGTGTCTAAGAATGGTATTTCCACTCATGAGAGAAAAGTGAAGTTAATCTTGGAATTACCATCACCAACAAACTATAAGGGTGTGTAGTGGTTTATGGGACATGTTGTGTATTATTGGATATTTCATCATAGTCTATGCTAAAATTACCAAGCCATTGTATAGACTACTCATCGTCTTTGAATGGACTGAAGAATGCCAAGAAGCATATGATAAGTTGAAGAAAGCACTGGCTAGTGCACCAATTTTACGACCACCCAACTAGAATCTCGTATTCCATGTACACATTTATGCATATAATTTTGCTATAGGATGCATATTGGCACAACTTGGGGGATTCAAATTGGATTACCCAGTTTATTTTGCCAGTTGACAACTAAATGATGCAAAAGTAGACTACACCACAATTGAGCATGAAGGGTCGGCCATGGTTTATGCTAGTAAGAAATACAAACATTACTTGTTGGCCAATAAGTTTGTATTCTTTGTTGGGGGATTCAAATTGGATTACCCAGTTTATTTTGCCAGTTGACAACTAAATGATGCAAAAATAGACTACACCACAATTGAGTATGAAGGGTCGGCCATGGTTTATGCTAGTAAGAAATACAAACATTACTTGTTGGCCAATAAGTTTGTATTCTTTGTTGATCACTAGGCCTTATTATATCTAGTGAATAAGCCATGCACCACGGGGAGAATCACATGATGGTTGCTTTTACTCTTGGAATTCGACTTTACGGTCACGATGAGAAAAGGAACATAACATATTTTGGCAGACCATATGTCTGGAATTCTAAATGGGGAACATGCATTTATGGACGACCTCCCAGATGCATGTCTTCACAAAATTGATATGGTGCCTGAGTGGAGCGAGGAAATATCCGCGTACCTAGCTCATGGTTTTCCACAAGATCTGCCCTTGAACAAAGATAAGATGCATCAGCTTATTAAGCTGGCCACACCATATCAATTGATTGTGGGCGAAATATACAAGCTAGGCAATGACGATATCCTCAGGAGATGTGTGCGAGAAAATGAGTTCATTTAGAAGAAGCACACTTAGGAATAGCCAGAAGACATTTTACTAGAGAAGTTACCGCTCATAAGGTGCTTCAAGTAGGGCTATGGTGGCCTACGTTATTTGGAGATGCCATAGAATTTGTGAAAAGATGCAAGGAATGTTAATGATTTCCTATTCCGCAACTGAAGGAAAGAATGTCACTGACCCCTGTAATTGTGAGACAACCCTTTGAGAAATGGGGTATTGATTTTTTTGGACCCATTAGTCCAGCAGCACATTCGTCGTCGCAAGCTTGTTATGTGATCGTCGCCATGGATTATTTCACCAAGTGGCTAGAGGCAAGAGCCTCTAAAAAAGCCGATGCTTGAACTATAGCCAAGTTCTTGTATGAACAAATAATTTCTAGATTTGGGTGCCCACTGGAATTAGTTAGTGATCAGGGTTTACATTTCATCAATGAGGAGTTGAACAATTACTCACATGATTCCTTGTAATCCATCAAAAATCATCACCTTATTATCCATAGGCAAATGGCCAAGTTGAGAGTACTAACAAGATTTTGTGTGCTATCTTGACCAAGACCTTAGAAGCCAGTCGAACGGATTGGGAACACAAGCTAATTGTAGCACTATGGGTCTATCATACATCATATAAGGTAGCAATGGGATACACCCTTTCGTCTAGCCTATGGCATTGATGTGGTAATGCCTATGGAATTATTAGTTGTTGCAAGCGTATTGTAGTACAAGAAAGGCTTATAGAAAATGCATTAGTTGGAGAGGTTGATTGACTTAGAAAACTCGATGAAACTCGACTAATTGCATTGCATGGTCTTATGGTCAAAAAATTATAGAGAAAACATTGGTTGACTATAGCCTTAAACACAAAGAACTAGAAACAAGGGACAAGGGACCTTGTCCTCATGTATAGTGTTGGAAGCACCAAGAAAAATAAACTGAAATGCATAGGGTTAGGACATTTTAGAGTGTCTGAAATCACCCCTCAAGGGTCAGTCTGAATTGAAACCATAGATGGGGTAGAAATGGAGGGATATATTAATGGAAGTAAGCTAAAAAAAATATTATGGACCTTTGGAAATGTTTGCACAAGAGTATCTTCTTAAACAAAAGAAAGAGCTAGTTAAGGAAAAAATCAGACAAGCTCAAGAGGAAGCCGAGGCAAAGGAAGCCAAAGCCAAAGGAAGCCGAGGCAAAGGAAGCCAAAGCAAAGGAAGCCAAGCCAAAGGAAGCCAAAGGAAGCCAAAGCAAAGGAAGCCAAAGGAAGCCAAAGCAAAATAGAGACTCCAAGGGAGAACGATACATGTCAACATGGCTTCACTCACCCTGCTTGAAGAGGATGACCTGGATATTGAGCCAACACGTTGCCTCAGTGTAAATGTCTCTACAAAGGGTAGTCACACAAAGAGCATTGCATTGATCGTCATAACTTGATTTCCTATGAAACATGGGTAGCTCTAAACAAACCCCAGCTAGAGGCAACTAGTGCAAAGGTTTACAATGTGCATTTATCAGTTACGCGCAAACAATGGGATTTTTAAATATTAACATCTCTATTAGAAATAATCCTTTGGTTGGAAAGGTATTTATTATGCCTACCAAAACCATGGAAGAGGAGATGATCCTGGATTTGTGCGAGCAACTGTCACATCCCCAATGGGACAAACGGGTAGTAAAATTCAGCGATGGCAATGACACCATCACCATCCCATTATGGAGTTCCTTGAATAAGCGAAAGCGGGCAGCTACATGTGACATGGAGCCACCAATGCTAAGCAAAAAAAAAAAAGAATCAATAGAACATGGGCAGCTACATGTGACATGGAGCCACCAATGCTAAGCAAAAAAAAAGAATCAATAGAACATGCATCCACCTCAAACTAGCATCGTCATTTGAGAGGACCACAGAAAAGGCAAGGAATGTATCCAATCAGGCAACAATGGGTTTCCAAATCCCAGCTTCAAGCCCAAGGATACTATGATAGTGACAAAACCTCATGGGTATCAAGGCAAAGACACAAAGCTACATGCAAGAGCCACGAGCATCAAGCCAAGGAGAGAAAGCACGAACCCAAGCATGCTTGAATACCACATGGCATTCAAAAGAGGTCGGTAAGGAAAGACTTACTAGCAATGCAGGGCTACTATCAAGGAACAACACAAGTATGGATACCAAAAACCAACACAAGATCTAGTGGAGAATTTACCCCCAACAGAACAAAAGAGAGCCATATGCACAAGCAGAATCAAGGGCCAGATATATGAATGCCAAGGTAGCACCAAAATTGGTATATGGAGGAAAAAGCCAGTCACCCAAGTAAACAAGGGAGTGAAACACCACCAATGTCACCTTAGAAAAAGATCAAGTAGAACCAAATTTATGAAAATGAAGTGAACCCACAAGCACAAGTAACACAACTGGTTCACAAAGATTCAGAAAATGTACTTCTCCACTAGGTGGAAGAGAAACTAAGGAGTTCTAACACAGAACTAAAGCATCTACAACAACACATACCCACTACTCCAAAGTACCAACTTGGTTCCCATGGCCAATAAGAAATAAGGAGGGCTACAAAAAGTACCTAGATACCAAGGTAATCACTTCAATTGTTAATGGGTACAAGGTAAATGGTTAAGCATTCACACTGATGCCTATGCCTATCCCATTTCTCACACCGTGTGAAACAAGTTCATATGTTTCACATGCTTAGTTCTACTCCTCTAAATGTGTATTCCTTGTTGTGGAATGTTTCAGCATATAGGACTCCCTAGGTTATCAACAATTGCATGAGGGAACGAGGGCTGTTTCATGTCGTGAAACACTTCAGGGCTATTTCACATCGTGAAACACTCCAAGCCTGTTTCATGTCATGAAAAACTCCATTATATCTTTGATAAGGATATAACATCAGAATACTTTGTGATTCCATTAGTAGGGGAGTCAATTAAGAACCATCACTATGCACACCAACGTAACCAATTATTGATCTCACAAAAAATCTCCTACATTCTCTAAAGCATATATAGAGATACCCTATCAGAAGAGTGTGGTAAAATACTTACTCTCTATGGAATCTCATGCAGGTGTTCTTCATAAAATGTTATTAGCCTGCACACTTATTGAAAAATTGAATGAGATTCCACAAATTTACAATGGCAATGTGGCTTTTGAGTCACCTGGTACTTAACCCTTCATCCTCACTAATGCAAGGAATGGAGCAAGCACATGATGGCATTGTTGGGCTAAAACTTGTGGAGAGTCATACAAAGCACTACAAGAGTTCAACCTAATACTGTCATATCAACATCCAAATAGTTATCAGACTGGCATCTTTACTGATGAGTACACTGAGGCTATGTGCTTGCTAGACCATCGTATCACCATCGGAATAGTTATTGGATCTGCATCTTTACCAATGTGTATATTATCGATGTAAATACCAACATAAATACTAACACTAGTATAAATTTCTTTTGGATAGAATGGACGTATTGGGGTAGTTTGCCACAACCTATCCCATTCTACCCATATTACCTTGCCAATCACTTTAAATATAAAGACATTAAAGATAAATATAGAAAAGATAATCCAATTTATGCATAAAATTTGGAAAACTGAAAAGTGTACAAATATCCATATTCAAGATTTTGTAACTCATTTTGACTTTAAGAAACCTCACAAGTAGCATAAAATTCCAAACACTGTGTTAGGAAATTTGAGAAAATCTTGATACTTTGGGAATTTTGAAAGAAGTCTTATAAAAAAAATTTGAGGGAAGCTAGCACTCTTACAAAGTTTACAAACATAGCTCTTACAAAAAATATAAGCATGTATAAACAAAAGGCCTATGTAAGAGCTACTTATCATGATCACATCAACGTCTCCTCTTGCTTCTCATGGCTCCTCCAGAGGTCCCTACTGCATGAATAAAACCATAAGTTCTACTCACAAGGGTGTACTTTTAGGAAAACCTACATACAACATACATTCACAAAAGGGTATTAAAAATACCCTTTTCTGTGAATTTTGACTTAATAAAATGACCCCTTTTCTTTATAAACTTACGAGTTTTTTTTCAAAATGCCATTTGAAACCCCCTTATGTAATAAGTAGATTTTTGTAAATTTTTCTCAAAATCTTAATTAAAACCCCCTCCTAATGATCGCACGTAGTAGACTTACATATTTTTAAGTGAACCCCTTGAGAAGTTTTATCAGGACAATTTGACATAAAAAAGACAAAGATGTAAAAAAGATAATCAAATTTAAACATAGTTTATGCGTAAAATTTGAAAAACAGAAAGTTATATGGTTGATGATATTATATACTTACATAATTGGATGATGTGGGCCCAATTGAGCTCATGTCCTTCCCACTCCATCTTGTCAAATAAGGATGTAGTTTCATGAGACCACACGAAGTCATACTCTTCTTGAGTATAACCATGGCCCATTGCTTCTCTTTACACACAACAAAGGAAGAATATTCAACAATTCATACATACATTATTAAGTATATTGCAAAAAGAAAGAGATGAAAACTTACGAAGTATGTGCAAAAGCACATACTTCGTAAGAGCAAAAGCACCTGGTGCCACCAACACTAAGGTGAGAAGTCCTTGAACCTTCGAGGTGTGTTTTAGCAGCCTCTCGTTGTTGCTTTTATGTATTGGGGGTGTACAAACCTTTGCCTTAACCTTTCTCTAGTCTTCAATGTCAAGATACGGGGGCTTACTCTTTCCTTCCTTTATTATATCTTTCATCTTAGACCTTCAATGGCTTATAATATCTCACATTCTCTTGAGTATCCACTTGTTATTAAATTACTCAGAGAGGGTTGGAACTTTGAACTCTTTATGAAGCTGCTCAAGCTGCTCAAGAATGTAATTATTTTTTTATTTGGTTGGTCGTGCCACTTCATGAGGATGTCGTAGAGCGGAAGTGTACACTATTATAAAGCTGATGTATATACATCAGTATCCTACCACCTAATGATGGACCCATCATTATAGCATTTATAGGAGTATAGGGACCCTGATGCTAGAGAATGAGGAGTAAAGGGAGTGCGAGCAAAAGGAGTACCTACCGGAGTGAAACCTAGAATATCTCTAGGAATGAAACCCAAAGTGCATGTAGGAGTGATACCCTGAGCAGTGCATAGAGTAGTCTCAATAGAATGTGTAGGAGGACTTTATGAGTCGTATATACTTTATGCATATGAGCCATATATACTTTATGCTTATAAGCTATGAGATAATCATGGATGCATGCTCTATACTCTATAAATACATAGCATGCATACTTTATATATGCTCTATGATTTATGCATGATTTATAAAGTATGCATACTTTTTGCTTTATGCATACATAAAGAGATCATGAATATGCATGCTCTAAACATGCATAAAGAGTATGCATGATGTATGTATGCATAGAGTATGTAAGCCCTATACATGCATAGAGCATAGTTTATGCATGCATAGAGCATGGTTTATGCATAAAGAGAGCATGGCTTATGCATGCATAGAGTATACTTTATGCATGCATAGATCATAAGCATGCTTTCTCTCTCTAATCCTAAACACTAGCACCCAAGGTTGCAAAAAAGAAAAGCATAAATAGCAAAAACATAGTGCATAGAGCATAAAGAGAATGTGGGGGAGAGGGCGAGCTTGAGTTCCTCTCGCAAGCAAACACACACACACACACACACACACACACACACACACACACACACACACAAGAGAGAGCAAGTCACACAAGAGATGATGGGTGGCTGAATTCTCTTCTATCTTCTCCTCTTCTCTACAACCATATAACTAAAAAGATAAAGAGTACATACTATAAGGGAAAGTACTCTCCTACAAAAACATACAATGGTCAGTCCATAGTGTGAACTTGACTACATGAGTTTGTGCTATAACTATGCCATAACTCTAGTACTCCAAAGTGGTTGTAACATAGCCTGCCATCCACTAGTGGCATATCAACCATAATCTCACCAACCATGCTAGTGGCATAAGTGCGAAAGATATCACCCAAGTGGATCATCAATGTCTGTAGTACTAGTTGAGCTCGATATCTCCACACTCCCCCTCAAGCTCAACTCCACACATTGCACTCCAAGTGAGCTCCTAAACCTATGGAGCTTCTCCTTCTTACTGCTCCAACTCAAAAAAGTAATCCTAAATGAAAACATAAAGCCACTCGTAGACCTCTTGTCTGCAACACTATCAACCTAATCAGTATCTATGTATCCATGTAGTTGTAGCTCTGTACACCAGCCTCATAGAAAAGTCCATAATTAATTATGGATTTTATATACCTAAGAATCCATCTAGCCATAGCTAAGTGTGGCTTCCTAGGGGCCTACATAAACTGACTCACAATTCCAATAGCATAGCTCAAGTTTGGCCTAGTAATGGTCATGTAGATCAAACTACCCACTATGCGCATGTACATAGGTAGTGGGGTCCTCCAAAATCTCAGCTGTATCTATGGAAAGCTTTGTATTCTATTCCAATGGCACTGAAATAGGCTTACATCCTAATGTTATACTATACTTGGACAACATGTCCAACCCATATTGCGTTTGTAATAACAAAATGTCATGAGGTGATATCACCACCTCTATGCCCAAGAAATACCATAGCTCACCCAAATCTTCATCTCAAACTTCTACTTCAAAAGCCTCCTTACATCATGTATGTTAGCATCACTATCACCAGTGATAATCAAGTCATCCACATAAATGACTATTAACATGATCCCTCTATCTGTCTTTTTCACATAAAGTGAAAAATCAATCTGAAATCCAATAGATACTCCTTAATCTTGTTTGACCATGCTCTAGGGGCCTGGTTCAAGCTATATAGGGCTTTACGTAGCCTACACATAAAATCTCGGTGTGCATTACTCTCATAACCTGGTGGCTGTATCGTGTATACTTATTCTTGCAAATCACCATGCAAGAAGGTATTCTTTACATCCATTGGATGTAAAGACCAACCCTTTGCTGACATTAATATCAATGATAACTCTCACGGTTGCCATTCTTACAACCAGGCTAAATGTCTCCTCATAGTCAATGTTATAGGTTTGTGCATAACCCATGGCAACCAATCTTGCCTTATACCTTCTTATTAATCCATCTGCATTATGCTTGACCTTATACACCCACTTACATCCAATTACCTTCTTTTCCTTAGGCAAAGGCACTAACTCCCATGTTGCATTTGCATCCAATGCTGCTATCTCCTTATTTATGGCATCCTTTCATTTTTTATTTCCAAGAACCTGCTCAAAAAACAAGTGGGCTCCAACTCATGTATTGCTTTAACCATGAAAGCATAATGATGGGATGTATATCTATCATATCTCAGCTTGTCAACAACAAGGTACCTAACCCTCGTAGACCTACATATGCCCAGATCACTAGGTGTCCTCAAAACAACCCTGGTTCCCTTACACTAGGAGTAACCACATATAGAATGCCAAGCTTCTCATCAAGGCTCTACTATGAGCCACTAGAGTCACCATCCACCTATGAGTGACTTGTTGATAGATCAGGCACAAAAGGTTGCCATTTTGTTGTAGAGTATACCTACATGTAAACTGTCTCTTGATTCCGTGCTTTCTCAAGAAATCATTGAACTCATTAGAGAAATACTCTCCCCCACCATTTGATCTCATCAATTTTATTTATATGCCTTTTTTCTTCTTGACCAAGACTTTAAATCTCTGAAAGTAAGAAAACACCTCACTTTTCTTCTTCATGAAATAAACCCACACTTTTCTTCTTAATGAAATAAACCCACACTTTCCTAGTGTGATCTTCAATGAATGTAATTACAACCTACAATTGTTACAATCTTGGTTAGTCCCCAGACATCTGAATGCATAACATCTAATAGCCTTGCACTTATATGCTTTTCATGTGGAAAATCATTTTTATCTTACCAAGTTGGCATGCTTATGCATACCATCAACCTTAAACTTTGGCAACCCTGCAACAATATTTTGGGCCTACATAGACTTTAGCCGATGTATATTCACATGACCGATGCGCTTGTGCCATATGCCAATATCTGCTAAAATGAACCTATTCCATGTGCAAACATGGCAGTCTTTACCTCAGGCATGTTCACATCCAAAGTAAACATCCTACCACTTTTTTACTCTTTGTAACCAAGCAACATTGATTTTTGAAGTCTTCCACAAAACATCCTTCAGGATTAAACCTCACTTACAGACCCTCCTCAACCATTTATCCAACAAAAACTAGGTTCTTTATAATATTTGGAACATGAAGCAAGCACTTCATTTTGCCATCATGCATAGACAATGGCACTTTACCAACATGCACAATGGGATGTGCAATATCATCACCTGTTTCTACATAACATAGTTTTTTCATTTTTTGCATGTCTCTAAACCACTCACTATAACTGGTCATGTGGTTAGAGGTGCCAGAATCCATATACCATATATCTTTAGATCCTAACACAACTCTTGTTGTGGAACTGAGCATGTGCTACATCACAAAACAACTAATTATCACCACCCGGTTTACTTGATAATGCATATTTACCTTGCTACAACTTTCCACTTTTAATGTCAATATTCTTTTTAAAGCAGTCCTTTACCATGTGCCCTGGTTTGCCACCTCGGACCTTCTGGCTCCCTCTTCCTTTAAACTAGCCTCTTCCACTTGTGTATGATTACTGTTGCTGTGAATCATTGGACTATTGTTGTCCATATTTTTGGTTTCTATGTGCCACAACCTTGGCCTCCACCATGATATCTACCTCTACATCTATCTTAATTGGAGTAGAAGGCTTGTTCTAATGTGTTCTTGCTTTGTGAAAAAGATTCCTCAATATAGACACTAAGTCTCGAAAGTTGGAAACATTATCTTTGAATGCAATGGAGGTCTTGAATGGTTTGTACTCTTTGCCAAGCCCATTTAGACAAATGCTCACTAAATCGTCATCTTCCACTGATACATTTATAGATCTAAGGGATTAAAAAATGCCATTGATCTTTGAAGCATACTCATTGATAGGGATTCTTTTCTTCTCCATAGTATGCAGCTCCTTTTTTAGCTACAGTTTCCTTGCCTTTGTGTTGGTCTAGAACATCTGCATTAGGTTCTACCATGCAACTACTGCTGGAGTGTTGGCATCCTATATGTATCCTATTATTGTGTCTATGACATCATGATTGAAAGCCAATACATGACTTTCTTGCACCCTAGTTCCAATCCTTGAATGCCTTTACATCTACTAAAGTGACATTCTATTCAGGCAACTCTGGAGGCTCCTCACATTGTCTCCTTTGACATATTTCCAAAATCCATTATCCATCAGAAAATTGATCTCATTCTGAACTTCCAAGCATGGAAGTTATTCTTGCCCATCTTCTCACTGACAATTTGATTGATTCCACTTACAAAAAAGTAATTTCTATATGCAACGTGTAACATAGTAGTATCTTTTGCTTGCAGTAATACTTCAGCACATGTATGTCACCAAATGTAACCACAGTACATGTACATACACCCAAGATTAGCAATACATGTGCAAGCACTGTGTCCAAAATGCACTCTTGCACTACAATAACCAGATTTCGAGCGAAGATAGTTCTCTATTGGAACTTCCTGGAACTATCAAAAATAGATCGAACGGAGACCGAAACACTCCTGAAATGTGATTTTGGTCGTAAACATTAAGTACAAAGTATTGAACACATTATAGGCACCTCTAAGCCTACAAAGAGAGCTCCTTAATATCAGAGATGCCTAGCTCCCACAGGGGTGCCATACCTAAACAAGAAGGGAAAGGGATGATGATGCTCTTACCCATGTACCACTTCCTTTCTTGCTTTTTTCTTACATCTCGCTTGTCTCCTTAGCTCTCACATAAACGGGAGCTCCAATAACAAAAACACACACAAATACACAAGAGAGAGCAAGCAAACACACACACACAAGAGAGAGCAAGACACACAAGAGAGGTGGATGGCTCAAAATTCTTCTATGTTCTTCTCTTCTCTACAACCATATAACTAAAAAAACGAGAGTACATGCTATAAGCGAAAGTATTCTCCTACAGTAACATATAATAGTTGGTCCATAGTGTAAACTTGACTACATGAGTTGGTGCTATAACTATGCCATAACTCTAGTACTCCAAAGTGGTTGTCACACAACCTATCATCCCACATTCAACCATAATATTACCAACTATGCAAGTGGCATAAGTGCGGAAGCTATTACCCAAGCAGATCATTAATATCCGCAGCACTAGTTGAGCTCTATATATTAACAAAGCATGCATAAAAACATAGAGCATAGAGCATAAAGAGTGTGCATACTCTAACTCCATGCATAAAAACTATGCATGAATAAAGAGTATGCATGCATGAAGAGTATACATGCTCTAAGGCTACATAAAGATCCTGCATAAAGGCTTAAAGCATGCATCCTTGGAGCTCTAAGCATGCTCTAATCATATGCATAGAGTATAAAGCATAAAGCATGCATAAAGGTTGCTCTCTTTATGCAATAAGCATGCTCTAAGCATGCATAAAGAGTATGCCTTATGCATGCATAGAAGAGTATGCATGCTCTAAGGCTACATAAAGATCATGCATAAAGGCTTAAAGCATGCATCCTTAGAGCTCTAAGCATGCTCTAATCATATGCATAGAGTATAAAGCATAAAGCATGCATAAAGGTTGCTCTCTTTATGCATAGAGTATAAAGCATAAAGCATGCATAAAGGTTGCTCTCTTTATGCAATAAGCATGCTCTAAGCATGCATAAAAGAGTATGCCTTATGCATGCATAGAGCATTCTCTCTCTCTCTAATCCTAAACCCTAGCAACCAAGGGTGCAAACAAGAAAAGAATAAATAGAAAAAAAGCTTACGTTGAGTTCATTGAGAAGAGCTAACGGCTCAAAAAAGGCAAGAGACCTACAATACAATAAAATGATACAATCATGATACCAATGCTAGAGTATGCATGCAAGAAAATGATGCAACCATGAGCATAAAGAGTATGCATGCTCTATGCTCTGTGCATGCGTAGATCTTGTTTACATAAAGTATGCATGCATAAAGCTCGCTCTCTTTATTCTCTATGTATGCATAAGGCTCGCTCTCTTTATTCATGCATAAAGCTCACTCTCTTTATGCATGCATAGAGTATGCATGCACTAACTATGCATATACATGCATAGATCATGCTCTAAGCATACTCTCTCTATCTAATCATAAAACACAGCACCCAAAGATGCAAACAAGAAAAGCATAAATAGAAAAAACATAGAGCATAGAGCATGCATAAAGTTTACCTCGAGTCGTTGTTGAAAAGAGCCAATGGCTCAAAACGGTGAGAGATCTGCAATACAAGAAAAATGATGCAATCATGAGACCAATGCTAGAGTATGCATGCGTAGAGGGTATACATGTATAAAGTATGCATGCTCTATGCTCTATACTCTATTCATGCATAAAGAGAGCATGGTTTATGCATGTATAGATTATAGATCATAGAGATGCTCTATACTATATGCATGAATAAAGAGAGCATGGTTTATGCATGCATAGAGTGCATGCATAAGCTTGCTCTCTTTATGCATGCATAGAGTGCATGCATAAAGAGAGCAATATTTAGGCATGCTCTATGCTCTATACTCTACGCATGCATAAACCATTAGAGTATGGAGCATAGAGCATTCATACAACTTTCTCTCTTTATGCATGCATAGAGTATGGATGCATAAAGCTCGCTCTCTTTATGCATGCATATAGTATGCATGCTCTAAGAATGCATAAAGACTATGCTTTATACATGTATAAATCATACTATCTCTCTCTCTAATCATAAACCCCAACACCCAAGGGTGTAAACAAGAAAAGCATAAATTGTAAAAACATAGAGCATAGAGCATGCATAAAGCTTACCTCTAGTCATTGAGAAGAGATGGCTTAAAAAAGTCCAGAGACCTACAATTCAAGAAAATGATACAATCATGATACCAATAGTAGAGTATGCATGCTCTATGCCTAGAGTATGCATGCATAGACTGCATGCTCTATTGGAATTAGGGTTAGGGTTGCAAAAATATACACACACAAGATAGAGAAGCTTGAGAGCACACAAACTCGCTAGATTAGAATGAACAAATGTGTGCTGGATACAAAAAATAAGTACACACCCCAAAATGAGTAGAGAAGAGGGTGTACATATGTACGGGGGAAAAAACCTCCTAGTGAGGGGAAAATTATCTCGGCGGTCCTAAGTGTGTTCACACACATCACTACCATATAATGCTACAAATCCCCCCTGGAGTGATGATGTGAACATGTACAGGGTATGGCCGATCAATCCTAAAAAGTCAGTAAGCCCAAAGCTTTACGAAAAGCTTCAAACTTTTCATGAGGAAGAGCCTTTGTGAATAAATATGTCATGTTGTCATGTGTAGGCACAAAGACCAAGCTGATCCTCTGTTGTTGTAGAGAGTTTTTTCCTGACATAGTGGTAACGCACCTCAATGTACTTAGTACGAGCATGAAACACTGGATTCCTCAAAACTTCTAATGCGCTCTGGCTGTCAGTGAAAATCGTAGTGCTAGATGACTGTCAATACCTAAATCAGCCATAAGATGTCTAAGCCACACACACTCAACTGTAGATGTAAAGGCTACCCTGTACTCAGCTTCACATAGCTGGAAGTGGCCACTGTAGGTTGCTTCTTGCTAAGCCATGATATACATGAATCACCAAGGCGAAAGCAAAATCCACTAGTGGATACTCGTGTGTCATAACATCCAGCACCCACTCTGAATCACTAAAAGCATGCAGCTGTGACTCACCCCCTTTTGGATAAAACAATCCAAAATACTGAGTGCCTTATAAATAGCAAAAAACCCACTTAACAGCCTGCCCATGCTTCGTACCTGGGCTATGCATAAATCTGTTCAATTGTGAGACCGCATACTATCTATTTGGCCTCATAATGCATACATAAAGAAGGGATCCAATAGCTTGCTAATACAAAATAGCATCAAAAGAGTCTTTTGCATCTTGTGAAGACTAAGTCAAGTACCTGTCTCCATAGGTGTAGCCATAGGTTTACAGTCTTCAAGATTAAACCTCTTCAATAGCTTTTGTATATATTTAGACTATAGCATAACAATGCTATCATTGCGCTTCATAAACTGAATCCCCAAATAGTAATGCAACAGCCCCAAATCTGACATCTCAAACGATGACTACAAATCAGCCTTAAAGGCTGAAATCTGATCTATATTGGGTCCCGTTGATGAGCAGCACGTCATTAACATATAGAACGATGACCAAAAATGTGTCCTTACTCCTCTTCACATAGAGGGTACTCTTTCTTGGACTGTTGCAAAAATAATTTGCAACCAAGTATGCATGAATCTTCTCATACCATGCTTTAGGCGCCTGTTTAAGGCCATAAAGAGCCTTTTTCAACCTACATACTTTAGACTTATCTCCTTTATCACAACAAAATCGGGAGGTTGCGATACATACACCTTTTCATGTAAATAAAAATTCAAGAATGCATTTTTAATGTCCAACTGATGTACATTCCACCCATGATGTGCTGCCAAAGTAATGAGACACCTAATGGTAGTCATACGAGATTTGGGTGCAAAGGTCTCATCATAATCAATGCCCTTTTGCTGGGCATACCCCTTTGCAACAAGTCTGGCCTTGTAGCGATCAATGCTACCATATGTTAACTTGTAAACCCACTTCGTACCAATGGCTAAAGCTGACAGCAAGTTCTTCTTAATACCTGGCACATATAAAACTTTAGAAAGAGTAAATGCGTCCCCATTTGCAGTAGTGAGCACAACTCTACCAACTCCTTTGACAGGATATGAGGAACCATTTGCACATGTGACGGTTCTTGCACTTGGGACAAATTCCAGAGATGAGAACAAATTTTTTTTTGTGAAATAATGTGCTTACTAGTACCACTGTTAAAGTACCAAGCATCTAATTATGTCACTGACATGCATGCATCGTGAACAGAAGGGTCATAATTGCAATGTACAGTCCATGCCCAATCATTTTAAGAAAAACTTGTAGATTCCTTTTTCACTGCACTTGGTGCAGATGCATCAGTCAACAGCCATGCCCGATTCTTTCTTTTTCTCCTTCTCTAGCCTTTTCTTGCACTCATTTATGTAGTGCCCCGGTTTCCTGCAATAGTGACACTTGCCCTTCTTTTTAGGCTTATCACCTTCTTTCTCTGCATCCTTACCTCAGGATTTTTATTTTGGCTTATAGCCACCATGCGAAGAAGCTATACCTTTGCCTTTCTGATTGGCACAAAAAAAGCTTGGTCACCAACTCGCATAACAGATCTGTTTTACCTAGACTGCTCTTCTTGCAAGAGTAGTGGAACCAACTTATCAAATGTAAGGGCATTTGGATTTAAGGGTAGAGGCAAAACTCTAATAATAATCCAGCAATGCATTGAGAACTGTGGGCACCAATGTACTATCAGGATATATCTCATCCACACTAGCAAGCTACTCCTTAAAATCTTTGATCTTGGTCAAGAAGCTATCCATTGAGTCTCCCTTATTCATGTGCTCAAACTCCAACTGTTTGCGGAGATATGCAACACGTGCTTCATTGCACACCTGGTATAATGTAGCAAGTGCATCCCATGCCTATTTTGAAGTCTTACATGACCGAATATGAGGAATAATGCTTCGCTTCACAGAAAGCGCAAGCAATGCATGTGCCTATGGCATCTCTTCCATCCCATCTCGTTTGAGTAGCAGTGGGAGGTACTGGTGGTGCATGTGAAGGAGCCACATCTGTATTAAATTCTACTTCAGATGTACTGCTGCAGCACCTGGTTGCACTGGTGTTATGAAACAAGACGAGTTTCACTACTACTGACCACATTTCAAAGGCCTTTATAGCAACCAGTACATGCCTCATTATATAGGACCACAATGGGTAGTTAGTCCCATCAAGTTTGTCCTTAGCCAACCAGCAAACAACATATTGAATCTTTCAACATGTGAGCCATGACTTTCTACCAAATGCAAAATCTTTCAACACACTGCAAGTACTCAGTATTCATTGAATGCAACCCTAGATGATGGCTGCCAAACTGACTGAATCACCTGTAAAGTGTATGAAAAATAACACACAGTAGAGAATAGAGTGTTACTGGTGAAAGTATGATGGTCGATGTTGTTGAAGGCATTGTAGATGCTACTGCACAACAAATCTTTGTCGCTACACAGGCCAAACACCCGAAATCGAGCAGAACCAATCCAAAATGACGCCTCTTTCTAGAACGTCTGCTGTAGAAACCTTACAGTGCCCAAAATGTGCGCGAATTGCACCATGGACCCCGAAAAATTATATACTTTGTATACAGTATATACCTTCTTCTCCTAAGAGGGTATCACATTTGGAGACAAAAAAACAGGGTCGTGAGGAGGGAGGCAGACTACTAGATCAAGTGTCAAGGAAGCTAGCTCTGATACCAATTCTTGGAATTAGGGTTAGGGCTACAACAATGCACACACACAAGATAGAGAAGCTTGAGAGCACACAAACTCACTAGATTAGAATGAACAAATGTGTGCCAGATACAAAAGATATGTACACACCCCAAAATGAGTAGATAAGAGGGTGTACATATGCAAGGGGGGAAAAAACCTCCTAGAGTAAGAGAAAAAGTTCCCCGACTAGAGCATGCATAAATCTCTCTCTTTATGCATGCATAAAGAGTATACTTTAGCACCATGGGAAGGGTGCAGGGTGCAACCAGTTGTCATGGGGCTTTGCGCTTCCACACTTGTTGGGAGCACAATAGCTCAACTAAGAAACAAACAAGTCCTAGCCTAGTACACAAATGCACGGTCGGGGTGTGTCACTCACCTCGTGAACACAAGTCACCTGGGATTCTGCTGATAGGTAGTGTTCATAGTGCACTTAAATGCTCCACTCCACTGCCATCACCTACTATTCTTGTCTTACTCTAATAGAAGCTTAACCCTCTCTCTCTCTCTCTCTCTCTCTCTCTCTCTCTCTCTCACACACACACACACACACACATGTTGTTGTCTTGCTCTAATAGAAGCTTAACCCCCCCCCCCTCTCTCTCTCTCTCTCTCTCTCTCTCTCTCACACACACACACACACACACACACACACACACAATGGAGCACACAAGAGCTCAATGCAAAAAAGAGATAAGCAAGGGAGGAGAGGAAAAGAACACTCAATTAGATTATGCATATTAAAAGAATGAGTGGTAAGAGTTACAGTTTACCTTTTACATGTGTGGCTTCTAAGGTTTACACTCTTAACATTAGCTCCTAGGGCTCATTTCACCACTCTAGCTTGTGCAAACACTTAATCCACAACTATTACTCTCCACCTAAGATCCTGTGGTATGCCTTTAAAAGACAAGTGATGATCTCACATGCAAAATAATATAATATAAGCATCTTCCAATGAAATCTGGCATTTCTAGTTCCTTTGGCCAAAATTGTTGAAGATGGTAAGGTAGCTAACATTGACGTTGTGGATGTCTCTAGCAACGGTTTAACATGCCCCCCTTCTTAATGTAGATTTCGCCCTCGGAAGATGTTGATGAAGACAAGTCAATGTTGCATGAGGGAAGCACATGAAGCTTAGCATTACGTGCAGAACAACAAAAATAACAAGTAAGGTATTTTGGGGAAACAAGAAAGATTTAGCAAAACAAAACATTCATCACGATATAATCATTATACAATGGAGATAAGATTGGTCAAACTTCCCAAAGATGCTATAAAGATGAAAATTAATGCAGATTTAATTTATAAATGAGTAAAAGTCTTCTATCCAACATGAACTTAGTGCAAAAGTATGCCTATGGTTATGAATCCACAGTCTCAAAACACAATGATGCATATAAGCCATCTAAAGTAAGATGCTAACGCTATAAGCAAAATTTCTCGTGATATTTATATAGAAAAAGTCTCTTTTGTTTTATAAGAATTTAATTTTTTGTGCTTCTTTTTTTTCGCAATAAATAGAGATAAGCCACCACCCCATGGAGACCAAAGAAATGGCCCAAACACCTTTGCTAAGAGGATCTAAGAACCATTAAGAACCTCTTTACGGGCGATGGTTTTTGAGGGGAGAAAAAACACAAAGTTCCACCCCATGAGAAATCAAGGCATTGGTCTAAAGTACCATTGTTGGTGTCCCAAAGACTTACCAAGATCTTACATGGCAATGGCTCTCTTCTTGGTCTTCTATTTTCTTTTATTTTTCTTAATTAATTAATTTATTTATCTATGTATTGTAACAACTATCCTTTCACTCACAAATTGCCTAGAGAGTTAGAATATGGCTAAACAAGGCTCAATAAAGATAGAGTGGAGTACTTGGCATACTCCTTTGGCATACCTTATTTTGGATGCAAAATAGGAAGACTAAGACTCTTTTTAAGAGAAAATGCTAGCATTAGTATTCATTTACATAGTAATTGAGAGAAATGGACCAATCCAAGTGTAATACAAATATTCTTCAGTTGAACAATGAAAGTAAAAAATTACAAAAGATCTACATACAAAGAGCAAGTTTTGAATACACCTGTTCAAATAGAAGAGACTTATCATTTTGCTGCTTGTAATATGGTTGAATGTGGAGATGTGGAAGGCTACATTGATTGATAACCCTAGCAAATCTAGAAACTTGACTGCAAAAAATGAAGAGCAAAGCTTATCGTAAAAGGTCATCATTAGAAAGATGCAATCTGCGCAACGAATTCAGGGATGCTAGCAACGGATTCAGGGGTGCTAGCAACGGAAGTAGCATTTCTTGCGCAGGGCAAAGCCTCTCACTCGAGGCCTTACCCAAGGATATCCGGAAAAGAGACTAATCCCTCGGATCTTCCAAAACCGAGCCCGGAAAACTTCCCTCGCCCAACAGACATAGGCGATTCCTCGAAGATAATTTTCTTCTAACGTAGTCAAGGTCATCACTAACCAAACTGATCCAACTGGACCCGTAAGTCTCATGGTCAGATCAAGGAAAAGACTTGCACTTGGATCATAGAGTCCAACACTTTTTTTCTCATCAAGAGGCACAACCGTTGATTCTTTCCATAGAACAAGGGTTATCCGAGATTTACTTCAACTATCGTAACTTAAAAGAATTGTCTCATTTTAGGGATCCATCAGTCTAGCCAACCCCCCAACCACTGTAGTGATAGGATCCATTTAGAAATTCGGTTATGTTTTGTCCCAGGTACCAGGGAAAAGAGTTCCCAGGCCCAGGGAAAAGAGTTCCCAGGCCCCCTAGCCGGTGCTTCAAGCAAACTTCAAGATAGTCACACCACTTACACACCCAATATGAAATTGCCTGTTTCACAGATTCAGCTGTCTTTAAAAAAAATCTTTTAATGAAACCATAGTATCACTGATCATAATCCTCCAAAATATCTAGCTTGAATTCTAATTTCCAATCATTCCTTCACCGGTGTACCTATGGCATCATCGACAACCAGAACGCTCACCACCTATTCACTCATCAGGGGCTTTTTCAATTGTTCCTAGCTCATAGTACCCGGCAATATAATCACATAAGAAAATCCAAATGGACTCTCCATTGAGAGTTCAAAAAACAACTTTAACTCCTTGTTCCATTTTCTTCCTCGACGCACGCATGGGTATCTTCGGAGACCAAGAGCCCGAGCACCGTATGGTCAGCACCTTCGTAGGTCACCTAGCGCTTCACTCATAGGCCGCTTCCTTGGCCACCGTACCGAAAGCTCACCATTTAAATCAAACCGAGAGGCTGGTCAAGACCTCGATCGACCTTGCTACACGAGACGTCCTCCGTTGACTCTTCGTCAGTTGTTGCAACTTTATTACTTAGGTCTCTAGACCTCATCCACAAGATGGTCAAAATGCTTCCCCAGCATTCTTGACATAAAACAGTCATTTAAAAACAGGTCATAAATACAGTTTCTAACAAACTCTCATCTTTCCACATTGTTTCACATCATTTCTCGTTATTCCACATTCTTCTACATCAATTCACATTGCTTATTCCACATCCAATCATATGTATTCCTATCGTCTTCATCCAATCACATCATATTATATCTCATCACATCTATCCTCATCACATCACGTCACATTCATCCTCATCACATCTCGTCCATTCACATCTACCCATATCCACATCACATCACATCTACCCCGATCCACATCACATCCATTCACATCACATCTCATCCACCATTCACATCTACCTAGATCCACATCACATCACATTCATCCACCTTACTCACATCCACTCACATCCACTCACATCCATTCACATCTCAACACATCTCATCACACCCATTCACATCCATCACACCCATTCATATCCATCACATTCATTTCATCCACATCACATCACATACATTCCATCCACATCTATCCTTATCACATCACATTCATTCCATCCATATCACATCATATCCACATCTATCCACATCACATCTTTTTCATTCCATTCACATTACACGACATCCATATCTATCTATATCTCATCACATCCATTCACATCACATTCACATCTTATCACATTCACATCCACATCCATTTACATCGCATCACATCCACTCACATCCTATTCACATCTTATCAAATCACATTCACATCTTATCACATTCACATCCACATCCATTTACATCGCATCACATCTCATCACATCCACTCACATCTCCTCACATCACATTAACATCTTATCACATCCACTCACATCACATTCACATCTTATCACATCCACTCACATCACATTCACATCTTATCACATTCACATTCACATTCACATCCAAATCCATTTACATCACATCATATCCACTCACATCTCCTCACATCACATTCACATCTTATCAAATCACAGTCATTTATATTCCTTAAGCTTCGTTAATGAGAACTAATTCTAAACTTCCGTTTACTCATTGGATCCTCGATCCTTTCAAGGATTCTAGATTCTCTTTTTTTGAATAAGAATTATCCAAGTTTTCTCGATGGATATTTTCATATTCTTTCTCAAATTTCTCCAGTGAAATATATTCAATATTCTTCTTTTTGAGTAAAAGATTCATGGGATTTACAAAAATCAATTCTACCCATATTTTTCAATATTTCTTAAATTTTTCTAAAGAATAAAAACTTGTAATGGAAATATGATAGTAGGTCCTCTTTTATGCTTAAAATCAAATTATGAATTTAAATCATAATTTTAACTATAATCATAAACTTAATTATGATTATCCTACTAGATTAAGCTCATTTCATTATTTCTCTTTTTCCAAATTGATAGGATAATTTATTTTTCATTTAGAATCAATCAAACTAGTTTTTAACTACTTATAAATAATCTAAAAGAAATCGCCATTATTTTGTCAACACAAAATCATAAAAATATCATTTTCTTAATCTCTAGCTTATCAAGCCTAGAGTTTAGCTTTGAATTAAGAGACTATCATTGAGAAGCATCCTTTTTCAAAGGATTTAGCCATAAAGATGGCTATTCTTTTAGAGAGAGAGATTTACTTAAAGAAAGCATTACAAATAAGCATAAAGATTAACTTTCTCTTAATTAAGCATGAAGACTTTAAGGGAAAGCTTTATTTGAATTAAAACAATTATTTAGAAAGTTTCTCAAGCTTGAGAGGGGTTGAGAAGAAGAAAGTCATTGAGATAAATTGAAAAAAACCATAAAATTTGATTTTACCTCCAAGTTTGGCTTAATTCTCTATTAGCAGTGAAGCCCTCGACCAATCAATTGGTCCACCAAGAGGAGAAGAGCAACTCCAAGAGTTGTTGTAGAGAGAGAAAGAGCTCCAAGCTCCCAAGAGAGAAAAATTTAAGGGATAATAGAAAATATGATTATTTTAATATAATACTGGCATGGTATAGCTCCAATATTTTTTTACAAAAGACTAAGGGTCTATTTATAGGTGAGGGAGGCCATTAACCAAGTCCAACTGGGTTCTAAAAATTTTCAAGTTCAGTTTGACTCAATTTGGACAAGATTGAGACTAGTTCGGCTCTCTTTTTTATTTGGTTTGATCGAGGAGAGAGGAGAGATATATCACGATTTTTATGAATTAAAAACTCTTCCACACATGTGAAATAGACGCCTACCTCAAGAGTCCCCCTCTCCTTACCAAGGTGTCAAAAATGCATCATTATTCCAAAATATCTCATTTTTTTAGTAATATCTCATAATTTTTAACTAATAAATCTTGTACTCAGTCAACTCTTCATCTTATGTGAGCATTTACTCATTTTTTGGTATTTTCTTTTATTCTTTGGATTTATCTCATTCCAACACTTGGATTAATCCAATTGGCCCATTGGAACCTTAATTGGATAATCCAAAAATTTCTGAAAATGTAGACCCTTAGACTAAGACCCTTAGGCTAAGGTCCCTTATACACATTTTCAATTAATTCCTAATGCACCTTGGAAATTTTATTTTGAACTTCTATTTCAGGAGTAGACACTAGGAGGATTTTTATATCTAAAGATATCTCAATTTTGGATTATCTCTCTCTAGACATTTTCTCTCTCGAGGCCAAAATAGGGTAAAACAAGGTCTTTCTTCTATTTCAGAGAGGGGAATAATTTCAAGAACAGAAGGGGAGGTTCTTTTACCTTTACTCCTCAAAAGTTAGAGAGAGGAATCTTACATCCTACTCCACTTAAAAAACACGAGATGTTCTCATCTCGCAGTAGGAGGATAAACTCTTTCACCTTTAGATCCAATTGATTTTGGGGTTCCTTATAGTCTGGTCAACCCACACAGAATCTTGGGATAAAGATCCCTTCTACATAAGAACATACAGAACTCATTATTAGAGAACAATTCATTCAGAACATATCATTCTTATCCTTAACACAATAATGGTCCATCATACCAAAAATTCTATCTGAACATTCCCCACGAAAATTCTATCTGAACATTCTCCACGAAAATTTCAACTATGCAAGTTCTCAATCTATCATCCCTTAATTAGATCCACTGGGTCAAAGGTCAAACAGCAACAATCTGTCATCCCTTAATTAGATCCACTGGGTCAAAGGTCAAACAGTAACAATCTGTCAGCATAATCCACTAATATCATAGTGATTTGCTAAAGTCATAATCGTCATTCTAGTTACTAACATCATCACTGGGATTCATCCCATTCATCCTCATTGTGGCTTTGTCCAACTTATCTTCTTTCAACCCGAATTCAGAAATCATCATCTTTAAATCAGAATCCAAATCAATTAATCAATTCTCAACCAGAATTCAAAAATCTTATCAACCAGCATTCGAATTCATCATATGGATAGCATTTTTTCTTATAATTTCAAGGTCTTAGATTTACTCGTATATATTGTCAGTAAGAGCTGCAGTCATACAGTATATACGGGTAGTTATGGTCCTTGGAGTTATAAGGTAAATACTATCATATCTAGGCCTCAAGCAAGTCAGGGATTCCACACAATTGCGGTACTTCCATCTGACGACACAATTTCTAATTTATGAATCTTTATCTTTAAATTTGTATGAATTTTATCACACAATTACAATCTTTTATTGGTACTTCATACATTTTTGACATTTCTGGCTTCTTGATTGTTCCACTTTAGCCAATTCGCTCTGATACCAGCTGAAAGATCTCTGTCTCCTCCGCGCAATGAATTCAAGGGTGCTAACAATGGAAGTAGCATTTCTTGTGCAGGGCAGAGCCTCTCACTCGAGGCCTCGTCCACACGGATATCTGGACAAGAGACTAATCCCTCGGATCTTCCAAAACCGAACCGGGAAAACTTCCCTCACCCACAACAGACAGGTGATTCCTCTGAGATAATTTTATTATAACGTAGTCAAGGTCATCTCACTAACCAAACTGATCCAACTGAACCCGTAAGTCTCATGGTTAGATCAAGGAAAAGACTTGCACTTGGATCATAGAGTCCAACGCTTTTTTCCTCATCATCAAGAGGCACAACCATTGATTCTTTTCCATAGAACAAGGGTTATCCGAGATTTACTTTAACTATCGTAACTTAACAGAATTGAGTCTCATTTTAGGGATCCATTAGTCCAGCCTAACCCCATCCAATCCCATGGCTTAGCCAACCACCCAACCACTGTAGTGATAGGATCCATTTAGAAATTTGGTTATGTTTTGTCTCGACTACCAGGAAAAAGAGTTCCCAGGCCCCCTAGCTGGTGCTTCAAGCAAACTTCAACACACCCAATACGAAATTGCCTGTTTCAAGATTGTCTTTAAAACAATCTTTTAATGAAACCATAGAGTATCACTGATCATAATCCTCCAAAATATCTAGCTTGAATTCTAATTTCCAATCATTCCTTTATCGGTGTACCTATGGCATCATTGGCAAACCACTTGTTCACTCAGGGGCCTTTTCAATAGTTCCTAGCTCATAGTACTCGGCAATATAATCACATAAGAAAACCCAGATGGACTCTCCGTCGAGATCACCAAGATCAACCAACAAATCCATATAAAAGAGCCATGGACTCATCCATTGAGGACCAGCAAGGACAATCAACCAGATCCATGCCCGAGTTCAGAAAACAACTTTAACTCCTTGTTCCATTTTCTTCCTCGATGCACGCGTGGTATCTTTGGTGACCCAGAGCCTGAGCACTGTATGGTCAGCACCCTCTAGGCTCCTTCGTCGTCGCAGGTCACCTAGCGCTTCACTCATAGGAATATCAAAATTTAGTTCACAAAAGTAATTCCTTCCAATTCATTCATATCTTTCTCGACGTACGCATGGGTATCCTAGCAACTGCGAGCCCGTACATCACCTAGTTAGAACCCTCTAGGATCCTACTTAGGTGTCCTAGCACTTCACTTAGGCACCACTTCGGCGTTCCTCGCCCATCGTACTGGATGTGCACCATTTTAACCCATAACGAGGCTGGTCAAGACCTTGGCAGGCTGTGCCGCGAGCGTCTGGTCCCTCATCCACTGTACCGAAAGCTCACCATTTAAATTGAACCGAGGCTGGTCAAGACCTCGGCCGACCTTGCTACACGAGATGTCCTCCGTTGACTCTCCGTCTCAGCTGCTGTTGCAACTTTATCACTTAGGTCTCCACGACCTCATCCACAAGATGGTCAAAATGCTTTCCCAGCATTCCTTACATAAAAGAGTCATTTAAAAACAAGTCATAAATACAGTTTGTAACGAACTCTCATCTTTCCACATTGTTCCACATCATTTCTCGTTATTCCACATTCTTCTAAATCGATTCACATTGCTTATTCCACATCCAATCATATGTATTCCTATCGTCTTCATCCATTCTCATCCAATCACATCATATTACATCTCATCACATCTATCCACATCTATCCTCATCACATCACGTCACATCCATCCTCATCACATCTCATCCATTCACATCTACCCATATCCACATCTATCCTCATCACATCATGTCACATCCATCCTCATCACATCTCCACATCTCATCCATTCACATCTACCCATATCCACATCTCATCCATTCACATCTACCCCGATCCACATCACATCCATTCACATCACATCTCATCCATTCACATCTACCTAGATCCACATCACATCACATTCATCCACCTTACATCTCATCCACCTTACATCTTATCCATCCATTCACATTACATCACATCTATTTATATTCATTTAGATCCATATCTCATCACATCACATCCATCCACATCACATCTCATCCATTCACATCTCATCACATCCACTCACATCTCATCCATTCACGTCTTATCACATCCACTCACATCCATCACACCAAATCACATCTCATCACACCCACTCACATCCATCACACCCATTCACATCTATCACCCATTCACATCCATCACACCCATTCACATCTATCACCCATTCACATCCATCACACCCACTCACATCCATCACACCCATTCACATCTATCACCCATTCACATCTATCATCCACTCACATCCATCACACCCATTCACATCTATCACCCATTCACATCCATCACATTCATTGCATCCACATCACATCACATAAAGGTAACGGAGTACTCCACGCCACTTCTTCTAGAGCTAGTTTGGATTCCCAAACGATATCGATCGATACCACCTAAAGGAAGGGGGGAGTCATAGGAAGCTTCTAGCTCCTCATGCCATTCACACGTTGATATAGAAGTTTCTGCACGCTTTATACCTACCCTTGTCAATACCCACCAAGAAACCAATGAGTCTATGTCTCCCCTTGTAAATGTATCGTCGGAAGCCATATCCTCCGTTCATTCATGAGAGCGTATACTACCATCTCTGCAACTTGATGTGGCCACAAGGGTCATAAAAAGCTGTCTGCCCACATCACCACCTATAACCCACTGGACAAATTGGTTCCAAGGGGCTACAACATCATTGCAAAAAAATGATCTACCCATAGAAGGGGGGGGCATGTACTCACGTTCGACATTCTATTGCTTCCTCCCTAACCTTCTCCCCTGACCATGTAACTCCCAAATTCGAGGGAATGTATATATATAGGTTCATACACAAAAAAGAAAAAAAATAGTAAAAAGAGCAAGAGCGCATTAAGAGGAGAGTTATCCGCTCACAATTAGAAACAAGATTGACCTGTCTTCATGAACCTACTGATGCTATATCTGTGTTTGCAGCTATGGCAGATGCACGAGCATCACACACTTCATCCACTCCCACCTTTGGTGAGAGGTATCATCTGTACCTTTCTCAGATATTTCATAGGTGCTATCCTGTAATTAAAACCGAATTGGGTCATATAGATGTACTAGTAAGCCAGCGAGGGAAATGTTAAGGAATTAGAATGGCTAATTTGCCTATTGACCACGACTGACCCCTACTCCATAGAGGATGTATCCCCAATAGCCCAAGTCTTTACTTTTCCATAGGATGACTATCCTCGCATAGCTACATTCTTGACGAGTCTATGTGGATGGGAGGACGAAGAAGATATATCTGACGAGATGAATGGACAGATGAGACTCATATTTAGATGATGTGAATAGAGGCTTAGCCTTAGGGCTACAGCCAGAACTCTACGACATCCTCTTACCTTGATCCTCTGTATTAGTGTGGTGATTGGTAGGTAGGTTAGTGTTTTCAAGTTGTTTCTAGTTTTGTGTCCTTAATAAACGAGTCCTTATTTTTTCCCACTGATGTGCCTCTCAAAGTATAGTGCTTGTTAGTTAATTGTACAGCTTTCATAGTCCTGGGACTGCCGCAATGTTCATACATGGATATCTACATCAAATTACGGGCATTTCTCACATCGAATCAATGTTCATAGTCCTGGGACTGCCGCAATGTTCATACATGGATATCTACATCAAATTACGGGCATTTCTCACATCGAATCAATGAGATCTCCAAAATACAGGTGTAATTCTTCCATGCCCACTCTCTTTCATTTTTACTGTTCAATTAATTGCATGAACTATAATGCATGACCACATGGAATTTGTCAAGCACTAAGTTTTTGAAGTTGCATAAGGTGTTAGTGTAAATCATTAATTGAGTTTAACCTTATTTTAGATATTCTTGGGAATGCATGATGTCTTTAGTTAACCTTGGAATATGGTTGTCTTAGGTCCAGGGTTAAAACCATCTTAATGCTTGAACAACCTGGCCGTGTGTGTTGACCTCTAAGACATAGCTTCTACCCCTTTGTCGAAAGGATGTAAGAACGCATGATAATTTGGAAGCAAAAATCCAAATAGATAAATAAAAAATAAAAAGAAAGGCCTACAAAAAATGGCAATGTATGTCTGTTATGTGCTTTCATGTCGGCCTATCGCCCTATTGACACTTGGTAGGCGAGGAGTATTCCACTCCAGACTGATGCCCTCGGTTGGTAGGGGGTAGTCTTGCCTAAGGTGAGCTAGTAGATTCTCGGAGAAGGCCTTGTGGTAAACATGGCACCAGGGTCGATGCTAGTTTTGCTTTAGGGAGGTCGCCATTGTTTGTAAAAATTATCACGTGCATAAAAGAAATAAAGGCAAAAGACTCCTATGACTTTGATGTTTCTTGTGTCCTTAGGCTCTTGGGATTAGCTTGTTCTTAGAATAGACACATTGTGGTCATTTGTTTATTTATTAAGCTTGGTAATTTTTTTTGACTTAGGCCAATTATAGACCTTGATTAACCTTCGGCACCTTGCTAACTCTTGAATTACTTTCAATAGTTTTAAACTCCTGTTAATTTGCTATGCTAGCTCCTTAATGTGACCTCTTAAACTAGGTTCTCATGGCATACTTCCATTGTGTTGGTCTAAAATGCTTGATTTTATTTTTGATACACTCTATATCTTTTGAAGACCAAGCATGCTTTCACTCTACTTCCCTATTTTGCAGATACAATCTACCCCACAACAAACCCTTTTGAGCTTACCATACCATAGCTTTCGAGGACGGAATCTACATCAAGAAGGGGGGCATGTTAACCTATGGCGGACATTGAGACGTATTACTTTTTACGTCATATAATTATTTTACGTATTCTGAGTCACGGGCCGGGCTTGTCGGCACCACATGTAAAGGGTAAGGGGATTGGGTGATCGCCGATGAGGCGCACCTCAAATTTCATCAGGATAAGGATTAGTATCGACCGGCCATGTATGGGCGCCCATGTGTGAACGGCCAGGTCACATATAAAAGTCAAATGTAACGTAAAACCTCTCATTCTCTGTGTTGAATACAAGGAGTGTTCTTGCTTCATCTTCTCCATCTCCTTCTCCAACATGCGTGTGTGTGTGTGTGTGTAGCGATCGAGCATTGCGTGGCGGCACGGCGGCGATCGAGCATTGCGTGGCGGCGAGGCGATAGAGCGGCGGCGGCGGCTCCTTCTTCATCGCGGCGGTGCAAGAATTGTTCACGAGACGGCGGTCTAAGCGGTGAGTGACACACCATTGCTCCCTGTTTTGAGCTTGCTGGTTTCCTGGTTGTGTGCTTGCAGCCATTCGTGGCTCGCACACGGTGCTTGGCAAGTCCCTAGCTTTGACACGTGCGGCAAGAGCGCACAAACATAGTATTGGGTGGTTATGTAAATTATCATAATATATGTATTTAAGCTATTTAAATAAAGTGCTTGTAGCATGTGTGAACAACTGCTAGTGTATGGATTCTCTTGTACATGGGAACAATCCCTTAGAAGGATTATGATGTATGTAGGTGACACGTTATAGGGATGCTTGGTATCTTGATGTGAGATGTGGCAAGTGTGGTGGCGGCATATGCATGCACCTTGTAAAGGTTATCTCTTATATCAAAAGGATCAAATCTAATAATCAAATGATATAGTCCATGATTGGTTTAAATCCCTAATTCCTCACTAATTCCTTAATCATCTTATTAACCCCTTGTTAGTCATCTCTGTTAAGAGCTCCACTCTATTTGTACTCTCTTTCTGTGTGTGGTCAACCTTCCTTGGGCCTAATCTTCCACCACACATTCATGGTGATGGATTTTCAGAGCTGAGGGTCATATACCATGATCCTTGAAAGGCCTTACAATTAGTTTACGATTCAAAAACCAATCACATTTATATACGTAAGGGTAACCAATCCTTGAAAATAAAGTTCAAAATAGGGAAGAATTATCCCATGGATCCTTGCCAATGAGTCTGACATAACCACTCGGACTGCCTTCAGGCATGTGCCACCACTTGCAGTCACCAACTTTTCTCGTCCTTGCTTGCTATAGTTGTTGGCATAGCCTGCTCTCTGCTCCCACCTAGTGGGGTCACACGTGATGGTTTATGCCACATCAGTAGCCATGTGGTTACAACATAGCAATAAGCATCAGTAACATGTGCACAGTGTTTGCATGGTGTAGAGAGTTGGCCACGTCAGAAGAGTCGTCTCGAGAGAAGGAGGATCATTTAGGTAGGAGGAACATTTAGAGAGAAGGATCGTTTAGGGAGGAGGAGAATTCAGGCTCATTCAAGGTTATTTTTTTTAAACAAACTTTGGTTAGCACAAAATTGAGGATTTTTGTCAAAGGGGATTAAGAAGTGGTACTTTTGAAGCATCCATAGGCACTCTAGTATATGTGCAAACTCTAGGCACTCATGTTCTTCTGCACATTTCCCAGAGATTTTCTCTACTAACTCAAGTATACATCGTGTTTTCTCATATAATTTGGGGATCACATCTTACATCCCATCTTATCCTAGTGCCTTGTGAGCACACTTTCGTATGTCTTACCTTCCCTTACTTTCCCAAGAGCTCCAAGGGAGACTTCACTATTCCTTACACCATATCAAGCTTTAGGAAATCCTGTACTGTGAGGAAGTTGCGGAGAGCACCTAGATTTGGTGGTTTTATGATCTCTAAAGATCGGTATGATGGGCCTAACTACTCACTCTGGAGCTTCATGATGAAAATCTACTGATAGCCAAAGGTAGTATGAATGAGGAAATTTTAGGGGGGATGGTGGTGACATGGAAGCAATGCAAGCATGGTTGATATAGTTCATTATGATAATTATAATTACATGGTGATAATAAAATCTCATGTATTTTATGCTTGCCTAAAAGTCGATTGAATTCTAGTTATTTTGTGTGTGATCTGATTATATATGGAGGGGTTGATATAGTCTACTATACAACAATGGAGAATTGTATAGATATCTTTATTCAGTATGACTTTGTTTGTAATCCCATCAGAGATAAAGAAGTTAAGATAATCTACTTCCTAACACAAACAGAGAATTATATGGACATAATTCCCCCTTTGTGAGCAGAATCTAGGGTTGAGAGCTTTCAACACTCTATCACGTTTTGGTTTAATAATGATTGCTAGAGGCCTATGGTTATAGATGGATTAGTTAGGTTTGGTAAACTTCATGGTACAAGTCTTCATGAATTAGTTAGGTTTGGTACACTTCATGATACGTGCTTAATTTGAGTATGGATCATTATTTCCAGATTAGTAGCACCATTCCCACATCAACAAGCTACACTAAGGCTTAGAAGGAGAAGGAGATCTTTAAAGGACAACTTGTGAGTGGATTATAAGGCCCACATGAGCACCTAAAGCAATTCAAATGAGACTATTATTACCTTGGTCATCATGTGAAAGGATTATAAGGCCCAAATGAGTATCTAAAGCAATTTAAATGACACTATTATTACCTTGGTCATCATGTGGAAGGATTATAAAAAAATAAGCTAACGGGAAGTCTAAGAGATATAAAAATCAACCAAGGATCATAGTGGCAAAAGCCATAATAGATTCACCATGAAAACAACACCTTTTGTTAATCTTTCTGAATGCCCTACATAGTTGTTTTTTCTTGCATGTGCACATACAATGCCAATCAAAAAGACCTAGCTACTTAGAAAAGAGTAATAAAATTGAAGTGCTACTTTAGAATAATGTACTAATGTTATAAGTATTTATCTTTATTTCATTACTTTATATCATATCTTATAACTAAGCACAAATTAAATAAGATATTTTTTCTTTATATTATTATTATTTTATAACATAAGCATATAATTTGCAAACTATATATTTTGATTTTTTTCAAGTGTATATTATAATGCATATAACTAAAAGAGACAAACTTAAATGCATAATAAGAAAGGCTAAATACATAATGCAATACTACATGTAAATATACACACGTCCCAAGGGTCTCATGTGGCCTTCCTTCGCTATGGATTTAATGGGGTCCTTTCCTCCATGGAGGGATCAAAGTTCAACCTTTGATTATGATTTTTTTTTGAAAATAAAATAAAATAATCAGTCAAGTCGATATACAGGAAAAAGGGGGCAAAAGAGTGTAACCAGTTCTGAGAGGGGGGGTGAAAATTTAGAAGAAAAAAGAAAACAACAAAATAATTATTTTTTTGCTCCAAATGCTTTGAATGGTTGCATTTTGAGAGAGAGAGAGAGAGAGAGAGAGAGAGAGAGAGAGAGAGAGAGAGAGAGAGAGAGAGAGAGAGAGAGAGAGAGAGAGAGAGATTTTACTTAATGGGATTAGCAAAGTTGAGAAATTGTTGTGTAAGAAAATTTAGATAAAAAGTGTTTTTTCTAAAGGAAAAGAAAGAAAAAGAAGTAAGGAGCTGTAAATTAACAATGGGAGTTCAATTCGAGGCTATGGGGGTGGATTTTGACTCTTCTCAAATGCTAACCTTAACCCGGATTTGGGGAGTGCAGGTGTAGCGGGGCAAGCAGCGAGAGGGTGCATAGCCTCAACAGATGCACATGAAACACACACACACACACACACACACACACACACACACATATATATATATAGATAGATAGATAGATAGAGAGAGAGAGAGAGAGAGAGAGAGAGAGAGAGAGAGAGAGAGAGAGAGAGAGAGAGAGAGAGAGAGAGAGAGAGAGAGAGGAACATTACTCAAAGTGACACTAAGAGATTCAATAGCATAATCTACATAGGCATTCCCCTTACCACTTGGTAGTCTCTTGTATCTACTCTAATATTCTCTAAAACGATCTCCTCTCCTCTTTCTCTAGGTTTGTGGTAGGGGTGTATAAAAGGGGCAGATTGTGCATGGGTGGGAGCAGTGCTGCATTGGCACATGGGTGCAGAACAATCATTTCTCACTTTATTTCTTTAATCACACCCCTTAGCCTAATATATATTAAGTACAATCATTCTTTTTATTTTTTATTTTTTTGCTTCATTTATTTAATCGTATCCCCTTATTATGGTGTGAAGATAATGGTGAGTATTGAACTTAGAGGTCACCTACTTCTGGAGTTTAAGCTTTATCATTGAGCTGTTTTCAGTACCCCAATGACATTCATTCTTGCAACTTTTATGATAATAGTTATTCTTACTCACATTATAAAGATTTTCAATGGTAGAATTTACTACCTTATTTGGGATTCACATTATAAAGATTTGCAATGGTGAACTTTATAACCTAGAGGTAGGTAGGTTGTAGTGTTTATAAGTTTAAAGTTTTGAGTGAAAATTATTATACTTGGTTGTGCTCATGGTTGTGTTATATGTGTATGCACTTCAGAAGAAAAATGTCATTTTATTAAAATTTAATCTTTTACTTGTGTTTTGTATATCCTTTAAATAAATTTCTACTGTAAGAGGAAGAGGTTAAAAAACATATTCAACATGGCTCTTTTTTTCTTTTTGGTAGACTTATTTCACTCACCCTGTAATAATCTTTTATCTTTATTTTAACATAACGTAAATCTCTCTCTCTCTCTCTCTCTCTCTCTCTCTCTCTCTCTCTCTCTCTCTCTCTCTCTCTCTCTCTCTCTTCACATGGTGGACATTTTTGATTTATGTTCCACTCAAGAAGATGACACTACATGAGCTATGGTTTTTATCATTGTACATATAGGTCTATGTAGTATGTGGTTTTTATCATTGTACATATAGGTCTATGTAGTATGTGGTTCCTTTTTCTTTTGGAAGCTCTTTTTTCCATGTTCACTAGTTATCCATGGATCACACGTGCTCAATTTAGTCTCATAAACTCTTGGGTCTTTTGTTTTCTTCTTTCTTTCTTTCTTTACACACATAAGTAAATATATACATAAAGTCTTTTGTTTTCCTTTCATTCTTTCTTTCATCTTCTCATCATAGACTCTTGGATCTTTTGTTTTCTTCTTTCTTTCTTTCTTCACATACATAAGTAAACATATACTTGGTATCCACATGCCCACATGCAGAATGTTAGGAGGGTTTGATAGAGTGCCAAGTAGCCTACAGCTTGGATCTTTTGTTTTTTTCTTTCTTTCTTTGTTCACATACACAAGTAAACATATACCACATGCCCACATGCATAATGTTAAGGAGGGTTTGATAGAGTGCCAAGTAGGCTGCAACTTTTATGGACCAATATCTCTATATGGATTCATACACGTAATTAGTGGGTTACCCCATAGTAACATACCCTCAAGTTTTGGGAGCTTCAACATGCACCTTTGATGGTCTTGGAAGCTATACTAGGATAATAGACTCTTTGTGACTCATTGACGTTAGCTAATGGTAATATTGATGTAGTTGACACAATAGTCTCAAAGGACTCCCAAGATTGAATGCACTTTTTAAAAACTATTTAGAGCATCCACATTATATTTTTCACCTTCATTATGAATTATAGAGTAGCTTTTTCTAGCATGAAATCTTTGTTTTGAGAATTCAAGATCATCCATCAAAGCTTCCTTCACTAGAGTGCATCGATGTGGGGCTTAGTCATCTATTGTATTCAAACACATCAAAAACATAGTAATGTTCTTCATTTTTTCTACTCTTACAATTTGAGTTCACATTTTGTCTTGTAAAACATTCTTCTTCATGTGCCCTTGATATGGCACATGTTGTATTCTCTTATAAAAATGAAATCATCAATAATTTGTTATATATAAATTTACCTATGGTAATTACCAATTTAATTTCAATAAAAAGTTAAACATTTTTTCCCTTTTGTGAAATCACATATTTATCTTGTTTACTCACTTATTTCTTTAAATAGTATTGGAGGTGTGAAGATCTTTTATTGACAAAGCAAGTTGGATACTTAAATGATTTACAACAGTGAGGCAATCAATATTTGAAATTTTTATCTTTACCTTTAAAATTTATTACTCATAACTATTAATGAAACTTCATACAAAAATATAATCATCTAAGCATGATATCTTTATTAATAAATTCATAACTTTGTACAAAAGTATGAGAACATTCTTAGTCATTTTTTCTTTCTTTGAAAAATTTTATTTTATAAAAAGATTTTGGATATCTTTGTAAACATGTTTATTATAAGTAAAAGGTTTAAATGATATGTGTAAGATTATAATGAGAGAACTTGTTTATTGGGATTGGGCAATTATCCACCACTTGTTATCTAGTTGCTAGATGAGGCTATCTTATGGATCCTCCTTATGAAATTAGACCTTTCTCACTCATAACAAAGTCTTAAATGTGAATGTACCTTTGTTGGGTTACTTGTCGTTGAAAGATAAATGGACAATGAAAGTAAAATATTAATGTTTAAATGACATGTATAAGATTATAATGCGAGAACTTGTCTATTGATAGCCCCAGTTTGGGCTTAACTAAGACAGTCACTTTTACACACACCATCACGTAGCAAGAGCATAAGTCAATGAGGGATTATGTCTCTCATCTTAAGCACTTACACTCTCAGTGTAAGCTTAATTTGTTTATTGTTAACTCAATCTTGAGCTTAATTAAGGCACTCCCTACTACACACACCATGAAGAAGCAAGAGCATAAGTCCATGAGGCATTATGTCTCTCGTCTTAAGCACTTGAAATTTGAGTGTAAGCTTCGAGAGAGTCTCACCGATAAATGGCTATTGCCATGCTTCTGTAAGGGAGTATGAGATCCTATAGTACATGATTACCTGCTCTTATTAGAACGTGCCACATTGGATGTGCATTGAAAATTGGCCATATAATTTGAAGACAACTTGTTAGAATTACCCCATCTTGAGGAAAACAGCACTTCATCTTCAGCTGCACCCGAGTGTCAAGTGGTCATGACTCAGATACTAGGGACACACATGTAAAAAATATGACTATCGATGAACTAACATTAGTAATTCTTGAAAAGGTTAAGCCAAAATAGGTGCCTCCTAATAATGCACACCTTTATCCAGGTAGGGAGCTAGTATAGTGTTCAATATACAAACATAATCATTAAATGCCGCATGTGCAACCAAGAACATCGCTCTATGTGCACATTATAGGCGCCTTGGAAATTATGAAACATCCATGTGCAGATATGGTGCTCATCCTCGCTCGCATAAGTATCGATAACTAGATTAACCATTAACCCCCTAAAATGGTAATACTGGACCTAGATAGATGACTAACTCTAGCTAGAAAAAGTACTAATATCTAGACTAACCCTAGCTCTGTTAGCAACACAAACCCCCTAAAATGGTAATACTAGACCTACAACTACACAGGACAAGAATACACACAGAATTTATAAGGTCCTTGATGTATGCTTACCACCACATGTCCTGCCACCACAACCATCTCCACCAAAGATTACCCTGACCATTCAAGTTATAGGCGAAGAACCGCTGAAAGAAAGTGAATATCCACGTGAGTCTAAACTTAACCATGACTATTATAAAGGAGCCGTAGGATATTGTGCTTGATTTTTATGTTATACAAGGAGCAACGGGAGTGCTCGTGTTTCAAACCTCTATCCAATGGAAGGGGAGAGACATGAATGCAACAACTCAGAGGCCCCAAATACAAGTTTTCATTGTCGAGGATCTCATATAGGGTAGTAAAGTGCTCACACAAATTGAGTGCCCCTTCTCAGCAAACATCAAGCTCCACAATTATAAAAATAACTCTAGTGTTTACATGTACAAAGTGTGGAGTGGATATCTAATTAAGGGTTGTCCATATAAAACTAGCGGGGAAGCAACAACTTCCACTGATCCTTGGCAACAAGCCTATGCTTGATTATAAAAAATAACTCTAGTGTTTACATGTACAAAGTGTGGAGTGGATATCTAATTAAGGGTTGTCCATATAAAACTAGCGGGGAAGCAACAACTTCCACTGATCCTTGGCAACAAGCCTATGCTTGATTAGTGTAAATTTAGACGTATTGTAGTACTATTAAATGTGCTAACACGTGCCCAGACCCACTATATGAAAAAAGACAAGGTAGACGTGCAATCACTAGTCATCAATTTCTACCTCTAAAAAAGATGAACAAAAAGGGTAGGCAAGGATGAGTAAATGGTCCTAATCCAAGATGGTTTTGATTAAGGGACAATAGAAATAGGGTCAACAGGGTTGAGTCGAGAGAGCATCCCTATACAAACAATCCCTAAACAAATGGCCCTAGAAAGGCGACCAATAATCACAAAAGATGTGGAGCAATACCCTAACACAAAAAAACAAATTATAAAACTCACTCGATAAACACTTGGTTATAGCCAAAGAAGCCATCTAACAAGCTATAAGCTTCTTTGCAGCTATTCTTTCTAACACATGTTCAATATATGTAAAAGTTCTAAGGGTGCAAGAGTTATCAGATGCATTGGGGACCTTGGATTAAGCATTAAATCAATAAGTAATCTCATTCATCCATGATTAATTTACTCATTACTCATTTGGCAGCTAAATTAGGCTTCTGTTAGTTGGTGTCTATCGGAGTGAAACTTTGTGCATTTCTAGACCTTGATTTGTTCAAAATCTTAGTAGTATTAGACTTGAGTAACTCACCCAAAAATAAGTGTGGAGAAACTATCTTCTTCCTTGGGGTTGGGTTTTGACAAACTAGTCTCTGCATCCTATTTTGGAAAAATGGGCAAGTATTCTGTTCAGGAGTGTGTTTTAAACTTGCCAATCTCAATTGGTCTTGTTTATGGTCAAGTGAGTTGCATATGGTTTTCTCAAGAGGACAAAATATGGCTTTTTGTTATAGATAAATAGCAAGCGACTTAAGTTGTAGACCAATTTTTTTGAACATGTGAATCTTGATAGGGAAAATCACTGTGCAAATCCATATGCAATTTTGATGTTATATAGCCCTTATTTTTACCAGTTGGGAAAACTTATAGGTTTCCAAGGCAGGGTTAACAAAAGTTATGACTGGAGATAATTTCTAATGGTCTGAAGTTGGTGTAAACCATGTCAGTTTGAGGGGGGGGGTTGATATGAGGCAAGTCTACACATCCACAAAGCACTATGTGAAACCCCACACTTGAATCTAAGCATGGGAGGGGGACTTTTTAACTAAGTATGGAGCAATTTGCCTAGGTTCTTTTAAAATGTGTCCTCTATAAAAATTGTCCTCTATAAAAATTGTCCCAAAAATATGTTATGACCTTGTTTTTCATGTCTAGTGCATCCAGACTTGGTACCATAGTGAATTGCATATAGATTAATAGTTGTGCAAGTGTATGGACCATCTGTTGACATCCATGCAACTCTTTCGGGCTAAACATAAAAATCTGAGTGCTTTTGCTAGTTAATTTATTGAAAAACCTTTGTCCACGGGTCTTTTTGAGAGTTCATAAAATATTCCACATGATATCAGATTAGGTCGAGGTTTGATATGTTAAATTTACACACACTTGTTATTATCTCTATGTTAACTTGGTTGCATTAGAGTAGAGGAATGGTGCTTTTTCTTTAGGCATAGAAAGCAATCATCATCTTTGGGCATCACTCAACAAATGTACGTAAACATGTGAGGTTTTGATGAGTGGATGAGATTTTACTAGGCATGGAAATTCATATGGTCCTCTACTAATTTATCTCAGAAACTAGCTTCCTACCCTACCAGGTGCATGCTGGATAGTTTACAAATCCCAATTTTGGTCCATACTTGATACAAGGGTGAATACTGGCTAAAAAAACATGTCATCAAATCCTCATTGAAAAAGGATTAGTAGAAGGATTTCTTCACAAAACTAGCACTCAATTTAGGATTTTTGAGTCAAGAGTAGTATGCCTTTGTTTGGTAGGCTACTTCTACTTGCCTGAAAGCATTGCATATGATGAAGGAATTAGGGGAGGTTTGATATGCATCAAGTATGGATGTTTGCTAACATATGTAGAAGGCCATGCACTCAATATAGAGGTCTCTAGGGCCTTCTTTTCATCAGGTAGCATAGAAAATAAAAATCTTCCTTGGAGCCAAATTTCGTAACTTTTACCATAGCATATCCCCTAACTAGTTCTAGGTGGTGTGGTTGGTTAGTTTGGACTTATCAAAATTCATCTAGAATACGTATACTTGTGAGCCATATATAACTACTAGAAGGTTTTCGTACCATCATACTATAATTTGATGGTATACTCAACTTTTCTGGAGCTATTGGGTAAACTTTTAGGTTTCGGAGTCAAGGTTCACAAAACTTTTGTTAAGAGGCTAATTTTAGCCTTCAAAAAATAATAAATATGTTGTCAAAAATATTGGAGGTTTGATAGGCATGAAGTTTGGATATATTAGGGGACCTTTTATGAGACCATGTAGGAAATAGACCCTTACAGGCCTTTTTTTAAAGCATGCGTGGAAAACAAATTGCCTTACTGAGCAACTAGGCCCTGGAACTTCCACTACTCAAACTATTATTTGGTTATCCTTAGTCAGAATTGGACATAAATTGATAGAAGACTGAAACACTATTTGAAGAAGACTCTTGTAAAAGCATGCTATAAACTAATTGAGCATAAGGCCTTCTACACAGCTCACTTAGAAATTTTTAGCTTTTTATGTCCACTTTTGCTAATCTTTGCGGGGGGGGGGGGGGGGGGGAGGACTTTGACCAATCTGAAAACACCTCTAACTATGCTAGATTTGCTATAAGTTTGATACACACCAACTAGAGATAAATTTCTACCTACATGTGATTGTGTAGAAAATAGAGGCTAGGAAGGCCCCCTTTTTAACAAACATCGAAAAGAAAATGCCCATGTGTGCATAAAATTACACTTTTTCATAGCCTAAACTATCTTGTTGTTGATCTTTGATCAGTCTGATATGGTCAAAGAAATGGCTAGTATTGCATACACATGATGTTTATAATATGTAGACTATATCTATGAAAGAATATATCGATTTGGTGCACACATCAACTCTTCCATTGTAGTAGTACAAACTTCTTGTTGATACTCTGGAATTTTTATCGTATCCACATTGGCCTACCTCATGCACAACCTTCTTTTGTTATTCCTTTTAAGTTCAAACTTGGTAAGCTTGAAGATCCTGATGCATTGAACATGTTTGCAAAGCGTTGCCAAAATTTACCTTTAATAAGGCCTTCTCCAAAACAAACAAAGAAAACTTTTATGCCAATTGACTAAAAATAGTCTATGATCCATATAAAATCTTGTCCAAACCAATCTCATGCATGGTTTGAGCCATAGTAATTGCATTCATAACAATGCTCTATACCGACCTTGATCTATTCTACCATGGTTAAGACTTCCAAACTATGAGGCTCAAAGAAATTGAAAAGCATTTGCTAGGGTTTGGGTATAAATAGAAGGCTTATCATGGAAAAGCCATCTTGATTGGTACACGATATTTCACTATTATTGTCCATTTATATTTCAACAAGTAACCCGGCAAAGGTATATTCACATTTAAGACTTTCTTGTGCATAAAGTTAAGCAAAAAAGGTGTAATTTCATAAGGAGGATCCATAAGATAGGAGCCTCTTTACTAGCCATTTTAAGAAAGATAAAGTCATGGGACATGACATCCCTTACCTATGTGAGTGGGTATAAATTGGTGCCTACTTACTCTAAAGATAAAGCAACCCTTGCATATGTGTGTGGGTCTCCCTTTGTATGTGAATTTGATGCAAGCACCAGAGGTCATCACATATGTGCGCGACTCGCTCTCCCTTTGTATGTGAATTGAGAAAGCAGCAAAGGTCATCACATTGATTCAACTACATATCCTTCTCTTAGCTCATTGAAAGCATTTAGTGCAATTACTTTTGAAGCCATTCCTAATGAAGAAGAAATCATCATAGTATAATCAACATATAATAAAATAGCAACAAAAGGAGAATATGAAAAAGCACCAACCCCAAATAGATTTAGAAATTCGACTTGTTCACAACTGCTTTTTGGAAGGAAAACTATTAAAAGCAACTCAAATGTGTGTGTGTGTGTGTGTGTGTGAGAGAGAGAGAGAGAGAGAGAGAGAGAGAGAGAGAGAGAGAGAGAGAGAGAGAGAGAATCTAGTTAAAGTGAATATGAATGATAACATTTATTAAGGCAGACATTAAAAAAAATGCCATGCATAAATTTCTCGTGAGGAAAACCCTATGGTTAAGAAAAAGCAAGAAAAGTTTGTGTAGCAATGAACATCGTTTAGTATGAAAACTAATGCACTTTTGCATGATGCACGATTGATGTAAAAAACATGTACATAAATCTCACCATAATGTAAAGGGGAAGAATGGAGGACAATAGAAAAAGCTATCGATAAAGGTTAAAAGCAAAACAACAAATGTTAAAAAGTCAAGAAAGGGCCAAACAAAGCTATACGTCAATCTCACAAGGAAAACTATTTGGACACGAAAAAGCAAGCAAAAGTTGGAAATAAAATTCAATTGTCAATCTAATAGCTTGCATTTAAAAAGAAGAAGATCAAAAAGGTTTTGGGGAAAAAAAGGTTTTTTTTTTTTTGGAAACTTTGGTCCACCTCCAATCCAAGTTTGTAAAAAGAGCCAAAAAGAAGATCCAAGTTCTAAGGGAGGAGGACAAACATAAAAAGCAAGAATATATGTTAACACTTGCATCTTAGGACTTCCATCCAAGATCTCGGGAAGCAAAAGAGAAATGGGGAGGAAAAACCAAGGACAACGTGTATCTTTGGACCTTGAAAAAAAAAAGGACCTTAAAAAAAAAATTGCGTATATCTTGGACCTTGAAAAAAAAAAGGCGAAAGTGTAAGGTTGAGAAAGAAATGATCGTAATTAATTAATAGTTGTAATATAGAATAATAATAATAATTAGCAAGTATATATTCCGCTTTAGGAGGTGTCACGAGGACAAGTCTCGACTGCCGACACACACGTACGCATGCACAATAAAGTCGACGGTTCGTCTCTGACCCGGCTCCAAAAATAAAAACTAAAAAAATAAAGTCGAGACTCGACGTTAAGCGGCTCTGGCTCTGGCTCTGGCTCTGGCTCCGTCTCCGTCTCCGTCTCCGTCTCCGTCTCTCTCTCTATATACACACACAAACACACACGTGCGCGACACAGTTTGCTTCTCCTCTTCGCTTATAAATAAAGACGCCCTCCCAAACCCTTCCCTTTCAAGACGACGAGCAGCTGCTGCTGCTGCTGCTGCTTCTTCCCAGATGAAGTATTTCTATTAAGCACACGCACACGTGCGCGACACAGTTTACTTCTCCGTCTCTCTCTCTCTCTCCCACACACACAAACACACACGTGCGCGACACAGTTTGCTTCTCCTCTTCGCTTATAAATAAAGACGCCCTCCAAAGCCCTCCCCTTTCAAGACGACCTCCTGCTGCTGCTGCTGCTGCTTCTTCTTCTTCTTCTTCCCAGATGAAGTATTTCTATTAAGCGCATTGTGAGCATCCTCCTACACGAACCTCTTCTCCTGCTGATCGCCGAACATCATCATGACTGTCGGAGGCCCCAACCTGTTCGGTTTGCACCAGTACGACAACAAGACCAGCTTCTTCAATGGCCAGACTGTTTTCTCGCCGGTACATTTTTTCAAAAATAATCTTTATTTCACTGAATTCTTTTGCTTCTCAAATGTCTCAAATCCATTGCCTCTCTGAGTCCAGGGAATTTTCTGTTTAATGATGCATTCATGGGATTATGTATGCCATTTTGGTGAAGATCCTTGTCTGCTAAACGGTCTGTTTGCAGCATATGCCATTTTGGTGAAGATCCTTGTCTGCTAAACGGTCTGTTTTGCCTGCTCCCCAAGAATATCTTGATCTCTTTGCAGTGTAAACTTAATAGTTGTCTTGTTGTAACAAAGATATCATCTAGATAATCTTTCCCTGCTGTTGCTCCTTGCCTTTGTGTCTGGGGCTTCTTGAATTAGATAGATCTACGATTACACTTTCATATAATTCTACTTGAATGCTTTTTATGGCTATATAAAGTGGTACAGTCATAAAGGACTGAAACTGCTGAGGAATGCCACAGGGGAATCACCTTCTGCATGTTCTTAGAAGTACACATACATGATTTTGGCAACCCTTCGATAAGTCGAATACACATACATGTTCTTAGAAGTAATTACTGATTTAATTATATATATATATTAAACGCTCGTGGGTGTTTAATTATCTGCCCATAGGCGATGCCGCCGAAGAACCATGTGGTCCTAGGCAAACACCTTCACCACACAAGGGTCATCTTATAGACACAATGGTGAGCCAACTTGGCTTGTCAGTCTATTGCTGGCTGGCCAGCAAAGTCAACTGACTACTCCCATTTTCTTGTATTGATTGCTCCATCGATGGAACATCATTTAGTATGATAACTAATGCACTTTTGTATGATGCATAATTGATGTAAAAAACATGTACATAAATGGGGAAGAATGGTGGACAATAGAAAAAGCTGTCTATAAAGGTTACAAGCAAAACAACATATGTTGAAAAGTAAACAAAGGGCCAAAAGCTATACGTCAATCTCACAAGGGAGACTATATGGGCAATAAAGCGCAAGCAAAAGTTGGAAATAAAATTTAATTGTCAATCTATCAGCTTTGCATTCACATTGCCTTTGTATTAAAAAGAAGAAATAAAAAAAGCAAGGTTTTGGGATTTTTTTTTTTTTGGGGAAACTTTGGTCCACCTCCAATCCAACTTTGTAGAAAGAGCCAAAAAGAAGATCCAAGTTCTAAGGGAGGAGGACAAACATAAAAAGCAAGAATATATGTCAACACGTGCATCTTAGGTATCAATTAAATGGAAAAGTTTTTTTTTCCTTGAGAGGATATTTTTTATTTATTTTATTTTTATATTAGTGCTGAAATGGACAGACTCCATTGGTGGGTATTGAACCCAAGCCCTCGTGGTGTAGGGCAAGAGCCCTTACCGTGGCGCTGTCTCCCCCACCTCATTAAATGGAAAAGTTAGGAGGTTGGAGAATATATTCCTCTTGAAGTGGTTGCATATTGCTTGAAAAACTCGGTTTGTAGTGTATTTTTAAAGGCTAAAATTCAAAGATCCTGATTGAAATTTGGCATTATTTTAATTTTCAAGAGACCAAAACGGTAAATTGTAATTAAAATCTAGATATTCTCTTGAGTATCCTCATTATAAGTCATACCTTTATTTTGATTGATTGGAAAGAACATCCTTTTTTTATATTTGGGATCTTTTGTGCTCGTGTGCGTGTATGCTTCCGTGCATCCGTCACAACAACTTCAACACCTTACGGCTAGGCTCTATCCATCCAAGATGGGTCCTATCAAGAAGAAAAAGGCAAATGGGGCAAATCCAAGGACCTTGAAAAAAAAAGGCGAAACTCTAGGTTGAGAAAAAAATTATCGTAATTAATTAATCAATAGAGAATAGAGAATAATAATAACGCTGCACACCCCAATAGGCCCCCGAGAGCTTGCAACTGTTCTGTATACCCATGTGTGCATGCCCTTGTAATCATGTAACCCCTAGATCAGTATGGTTCTTTTTAAAAGGGCACAGCCCGTATTTGCTATGTAATCGTCAGTCCCTTTTCTTTTTCTAATTCAAAATCCCCGCTTTTTATTAAAAAAATAAATAAAAAAAATAATATAGTATATATTCCACTTTTAGAGAGGTCACTTGTGGGACCTTGGAGGAGGAAGAGTTGACTGTCGAACGTTGCACGCGCCACTGGACGGTCTCGTCATGCGCTCTCTCTCTCTCTCTCTCTCTCTCACACACACACGTGCGCGCTCTCTCTCACTCACACACACGTGCGCTCTCTCTCTCTCTCTCTCTCTCTCTCTCTCTCTCACACACACACACACATGTGCGCGCTCTCTCTCTTTCTCACACACACACACACGTGCTCGACACATGTTAAAAGCGCAATGTGAGCATCCTCCTACACGAACTTCTTCTCCTGCTGATCGCCGAACATCCTTCAACACCATCATGACTGTCGGAGGCCCCAACCTGTTTGGTTTGCACCAGTACGACAACAAGACCAGCTTTTTCAATGGCCAGACTGTATTCTCCGCGGTACATTTTTCAAAAATAATCTTTATTTCACTACTTTTGCCTCTCAAATGTCTCAAATCCATTGCCTTTCTGAGTCCAGGGAATTTTCTGTTTAATGATGCATCGAGTCCTTCCTCGCACCCCTTTACAAACCTACCCCACCTCCCCTCCCCTCTCTCTCCCTCCCTCCCTCCCAAAGTAGAGGTCCTGCTAATCAGCTGAGGATGTTGCTCCTCTCCAAGCTCAACCCACAAGGACCAGGAAGAGTCCAGAGCCCGAAGTATGACCGGGTGTCCATCCGCTGCGGCAAGTCTGGATTGGACCAAAGACCCCCTGCTCAAGAACTCAACCATTCACCTACTATATGCTGCGGACATGATGCATTGAGCCTTGCAAATGCAAAGTTCATTAGAGGAATACCTTTGATGGTCTATCATGCAAGAAAATGTTATGAGTGGTAGGTATTGAGAATTTCCAAAGCCATGCATGGGATTATGTATGCCATTTGGTGAAGATCCTTGTCTGCCAAACGGTCTGTTTTGCCTGCAAACTTTCTTAAGTCAGCTCCCTGCTTTCATTACTGGGCTGCCCTGCTTTCACCTTTTTCACACTTCATTTGGTCCATATGAATGGCTATCAAGTCTTCCACCAACATCCACAACTATGACATCATATATTACTACTGCCTTAGACTGGGTCACGGAGACCATGATCATACGACATCTTCTCTAGAAAGGGTCATGGAGACCATGCTCATATATGAGGCTTCTTGAATTAGATAGATCTACGATTACACTTTCACACAACTCTACTTGAATGCTTTTTATGGCTATATAAAGTGGTACAGCCATAAAGGACTGAAACTGCTGAGAAATGCCACAGGGGAATCACCTTCTACATGTTCTTAGAAGTACACATACATGTAGGATGGAATTTTGGTAACGCTTCGATAAGTCAAATACACATACATGTTCTTAGAAGTATAAATGTCAATCTCCTGCAGGTACACATACATGTAGGATGGAATTTTGGCAACCCTTCGATACGTCGAATACACTAGAGGCTGACAAGTATATATATATACTGATTTTCCACTGCCCGTGGGCGGTTAATTATTTGCCCACGGGCGATGCCACCGAGGAAGCACCTGGTCCTAGGCAAACACCTTCACCACTTGAGTTATCACCTCATTGGCGCAGGCATCATATATTTACGAGTGATGATCCAGGAGAACCGCTGATGCAATTGCATGAAGTGCTTAAACAAGGGTCAACTTATAGACACAATGGTGGGCCAACTTGGCAACTTGGCTTGTTCAGTCTATTGCTGGCTGGCCAGGAAAGTCAACTGACTACTCCCATTTTCTTGTATTGATTGCTCCATCGAGCCTGCTCTTTATGCCTTGTCTGGCTTAGCTCTTGCTTACTTGGCCAGACTGTTGCTGTAAACGCAAGGCTGCCGAGTAGATCTACTCTCGGAAATGCAAGGCTGTGCATTAGATATTCTCTCAACAATCTCAAGCAGTACAAAAATGCCACAGGTACCAAGAGTAGAAAAGTCTATGCAGCATCTCCATGTACTTATTTGTTCGCAGAAGTCACATGGCCTTGTGTTAGTCAGAAAACAGCGGGCCACGTGACCTTGTGCATGCCTTTGTCTTAGAGGAAAGAACTAAAAAAAAAGAAATTGCACAGGTGCCACCAAGGCTGAATCAAGGCTAGAATATACATCAAACTCTCAATCTACTTCATTGATGGTCTACCACTGATTATCATAGTGTAATGGGAGCATGCCCCAAGAGATATCAATCATCCAGTTAATTAACTACACAATGAAAGATGGCATGGATGCAAGAAAAATCACGTGTATATGTGTGCTGAGTATGAGCGTATGACAAGAAGATGGGCCAGTGCACCCCCCCCCCCTCGTGCCCTTTTTGGCAATTATATTCCTAAAGAGAAGTTTACAAAGCTCTATGGGCACTTAGTAATTGGTCACCAAGTACCAGATTTTCCAAGATAAACTCCAACAAATTAAGTAGAAAAGAACATGACAGACCTCTCTCCAGACATGATCCAAGTCTGAAGACTAGCACAGTTCTTGTCTTGAACAGCCTCCTCCATGGACTGGCTGCCTTAGGAAGGTTTTAATATGGGCAGTATGATAGGTGGGACAGGGTAGTGTCCAAGCAAGGCGCCCCCAGGCAGGGAAGCAGGTGTAAATAGGCAAGCAAAGCATTAAGGTCCAGTCTTGGAACTTGTAAAAATTAATCATAATTAAGCATGCCATTAGCAGCTGGATCAGCTTTTAAGCAAGCCAACTTGCAAACACAGGACTATAAGAAGCTTTCCTTAACCTCCTCATTTCTGTTAGAAGTCATCTCCTGTCTATATTTATACACCAGGGCCTCTGTTGTGGGTGTGCCCGCCCTGTATAAGGTGTTTTATCATTTTTCCACACTCCCCGTATTTTTTTCTATTTTTTCCCATTTTTCCTAGTGGTGGGGAGGGTTGCCAGAGGGTGGCAGGAGCACTCCAGGGCTGGCCTACTGTCCCAACAGTAGTCCTGTAATAACAGGCCGACTGGCTGGCCGACTGCACACAGGTGATGCGTAGGCCTCTAGACTGCTGGCCGACTGCATTCACACAGTTGTGGGCATTTTTCTGCTGGCCGACTGCATTTATGCAGTCGTGGACTTGTACAGTGCTGGCCGACTGCTCTCCCAGGGGCATATAAATAGGCCCCTTGCCCCCACCACTTCCTCATTCAGTTTTCTCGGGATCTTGTGTATAGAGAAGAGTTTACACACCTATCTCTCTGTGTTTCTTGTGCTGTTTATTTTCTGCAGTCTACTTGCTCTTGTCTACCCAAGTTTGGTTATCATTTTCGCTGCATATTCTAACATGGTATCAGAGCCTTAGGCTCGAGATAGATCTTGGGAGTTTTTATGAGCAAGAGGGGGAGCGTTAGGCTGCTGATTGGTGGACCGTTTTGGGCTGTACGGGAAGAGAAGGTGCAAGAGGAAGGCGGGCTAAGGTGCTGGACAGCCACTTGCAGGTTTACATATTTTTTTTTTCCCACCCACCCACCCTTTCAGGTTACTCTCCGCGATGGCAAATTTACTAGAGATGGCTGAGAAGCACGTGAAGATTCCGACTCTCCCCACGTTCCCAGTGGATCGGTAGCTGGACGGGTCTAATTACGGCATCTGGATGGTCATGATGGAGTCGGTGCTGGAGTCATATGACCTTGCTGATTTTATCATCATTGGAGTTCCACGGCCGGAAGCTGAGGAAGGGGAGTTACTGTCGACGAGGAAGGACCACGAGGCACAGGCACACATGTGGGATCGTGTCAACGCCAGGGTCCGGTCATTTATTTTCCTCAACTGCACACCACAAGTGATCAATCATGTGAAGCACATGACGCTGGCGAGAGGCATATGGGAGCACTTGGCTTCTTTGTATAACAGGGTATCACCCATGAAACGGATCTCCTTGGAAGTGCAGATGCAGGTTATGAACCCTGCAAAGTCCTCGACGATGCGGGAACACATTAACAAGCTGCAAGCCCTTCAGCAGGAAGTCCTACAAGCTGGGAAAGAGATATCATCTGAAGACATGGCCATCGCCTTGCTGTCCCACTTGCCTGGTCAGTATTCTGCTTTCTATTCCTCGTTCATTACGAGTGGCAGGCTCAGCACCATAACCTGGGAGGAGCTTGTGCCAATGGTCTTGGACCAGGAGGAACGTTTCACGAACCCTCCTCACAGCGGAGGTTCGGAGGCCTTAACTGGCCAACGGTCGAAAGGCCGGAATAACAACAAGGGCAAAGGGAAGGCTTCACTGGAGAAGTCTTCTGAGAAGCAGCCTGATTCAGAACGACAGAAGCTGAAGGTCGAAAGATCTTGTAATGATTGTGGCGAGAAAGGCCACTATTGGAGGAAGTGCCCTAAGCGGACAGGGAAGAGTGCTGATTCCTCAGCCTCAGCTACAAAGACTCCGGCATTTGTGCACTTAGAGATGGTGGACTCCGATGCTTCATCATCTTCGAGCGAGGAGGCAGTTGGCTTCACCGCGAAGGATACCCGGGAATGGATTCTTGACAGTGGTGCTCCAGGCACATGACTCCATCCCGTGACTTCTTTCTGGATCTGAAACGGCAGTCAGGTCGCATCTTTATTGGCGATAACTCCACTATTCCGATACGTAGTGAGGGCCGGATGGAGATTATTCCCGACGGCAAGGGGGCAAGCATGCTTCCCGTGTTCTTTATGTCCCTGCTCTGGGTTTTCATCTTCTGTCAGTGCATGAGGTATGCAAGACTGGCTTTCGGGTGAAATTTGAGGAGCATTCAGTTGCTCTAAGGGACCGTGAGACTGGCCAGGTTGTTTGGGAAGGCGGTGTGGAGAATGGTATCTACAAGCTCTCTGCACTCTCCACTTTGACAGGGTCTCAGGTCGGAGATTTGTGGCACTTTCGTTTTGGCCACTTAAATGTGGATGCTTTGAGGCGCGCCTTCCGGGACCAGATGGTGGTTGGCTTGCCAGATGTTGGTAGTAGGCAAGGACGTTGCAGTTCTTGCATACGTGGTAAGCAGCACAGGGAATCCTTTCCGAAGCAGGCTTCCAGGCGGGCTTCGAAACCATTGGAGTTGATTCACACTGACTTGTGTGGACCTCAACAGATACCATCTTTGGGAGGATCTCTCTATTTTATGCTGCTTGTTGATGATTGTACCATATTCACGTGGGTCTACTTTCTTTCCCAGAAGGACCAGGCTTTTGCTCGGTTCAAGAATTGGCACGTGATGGTGGAGAAAGAGTCTGGATATCAGGTTAAGACTCTCAGGGCTGATAAAGGAGGTGAATTCTCCTCGACTGTATTTTTCAGATTTTGTGCAGATCATGGCATCAAAAGGGAATTGGCCAATACCGGATCGCCTTCGGAGAATGGAGTTGTTGAACGCAAGAACAGGACTGTGGTGGAGATGGCGAGGACCATGCTGGAGCATTGTGATCTTCCTCGTCCACTTTGGGGTGAGGCTGCGGCAACGGCTGTCCATACCATTAACCGATCTCTGACGACTTCAGTGCCCCATATGACTCCATTTGAGGCATATTTTGGCAGGAAACCCGATGTCTCGCACTTCCGTGTCTTTGGGAGTGATGCGTATGTACATATTCCGAAGAAGCAGAGGGGGAAGCTTGACTCCAAGTCCTGCAAGCTGGTATTTGTGGGGTATAACTCTCTTTCCAAGGGATACAGGTTGTATGATCCAGATAGGAATGAGATTGTTGTCAGCTGGGATGTGGTCTTTGACGAGCATGTTCCAGCATCCATTGTCGAGGAGCCGCCACTTCTTGGAGATCCAGAGGAGTCTGATGATGATTCCCAGTCTATCATTCCAGTTGATCCACCTCAGTCATCACAGGAGGTTGAGCCCGCAGCTGGAGTAGAGCCCCTGCGACCACAGGAGGCTCCACGATCTGTTCGAGTACCTAGGTGGTTGTTAGACACCCTTCGGGAGTCAGGTGTCACGGAGCTACCCTCCGAGTGGACCACAGAGGACGGCCCTCGAAGATCACATCGAGTCCGAGATAAAAGCAACACAACGGAGCTTCTTCAGGTGAACTATGCTTTGATGTCTCGTATCATGCGGGATAAAGAGTCCACTTCCGTAAAGGAAGCCCTTTCACAGGATACTTGGAGGAAAGCCATGTAGGTGGAACTTGATGCCATCGAGAAGAACAACACTTGGGAGTTGGTACCGAGGCCGTCGAAGCGGTCTGTCATTGGTGTCAAATGGGTCTTTAAGACCAAATATGCGTCTGATGGGTCGGTGGACAAACACAAAGCCAGACTTCTGGCTAAAGGTTATGCTTAGCGGCCAGGCATCGACTACGAGGATACCTTTGCACCGACAGCGCGGATGTCCACGATTCGGACCATTCTTGCCCTTGCTTCTTCTTAGAGGTGGCCCATGTATCAAATGGATGTAAAATCTGTGTTCCTTAATGGTGACCTGCAGGAGGAGGTGTACGTTGAGCAGCCTCCAGGCTTTATTGTTCCAGGATCGAAAGGAATGGTTTACAGGTTACGTAAGGCCTTGTATGGTCTTAAGCAGGCTCCCAGGGCTTGGAATCAGAAGATTGATTCCTTCTTTATTCGGACTGGATTTCAGAGATCGATTGCAGATCCGAACCTGTATCTCTTTCGGGAACGCGGCATGGTCACGCTTATCATCCTTTATGTGGATGATCTCATTCTCACCGGCGGTCATGTGGAGCACATTGGAGTGACGAAGGCTGTCTTGTCAAAGGAGTTTGAGATGACCGACTTAGGCCTACTCCATTTTTTTTTGGGATTGGAGATCTGGCAGACCCAGAGGGGGTTTTTCGTCTCTCAGCAGCGGTATGTTCATGAGTTGCTTGAGGACTTTGGGATGGAGAACTGCAAGCCTATTACCTCGCCGATGGACCCGAACACAAAGTTAACTATTACAGATCCTTGTGAGCCAGTTGATGCCTCGCAGTACCGGAAGTTGGTTGGTTCATTGATCTGGTTGCTGAACACCAGATTGGACTTGAGCTTCTCCGTGGGGCTGTTGAGCTCTTTTATGCAGACGCCATTGAAGTCTCATTGGGACGCAGGATTGCGGATCTTGCGGTATCTGCAGAGTACAAAGAATCTGGGACTCTTTTACACAGGAGGGAATGGAGTCAAGCTCCAAGGTTGGAGTGACTCAGATTGGGGAGGAGATCCAAACACGAGGAGATCTACTTCAGGATACAGTTTTACCCTCGGCTCAGGAGCAGTTTCTTGGAGCAGCAAGAGGCAGCCAACTATTGCCCTTTCTTCGACAGAGGCAGAGTATCGGGTTGCTTGTGGTGCTGCCTGTAAAGTTGTATGGCTGCGGAGGCTGCTAGGCGAGATTGGGTTTCCACAGAGGGAGCCCACAGTCATCCTGTGCGATAACCAGAGTTGTATAGCTATTGCTCGGAACCCGGTTTTCCATGCCCGGACCAAGCATATAGAGATACAGTATCACTTTGTACGTGAGAAGATCTTGGCTGGTGACATCTTGCTACTTTATTGTTCGACGGAGGACAATGCGGGGGACCTCTTCACGAAGTCTCTACCTCAGGCTACGCTCAGGCGGCACTCCAGCTCCCTTGGGTTGGTTTCACAGCCAGGAGCTGAGAGGGGGTGTTAGAAGTCATCTCCTGTCTATATTTATACACCAGGGCCTCTGTTGTGGGTGTGCCCGCCCTGTATAAGGTGTTTTATCATTTTGCCACACTCCCCGTATTTTTCCCTATTTTTTTCCATTTTTCCTAGTGGTGGGGAGGGTTGCCAGAGGGTGGCAGGAGCACTCCAGGGCTGGCCGACTGTCCCAACAGCAGTCCTGTGGCTGGCCGACTGCACACAGGTGATGCGTAGGCTTCTGGACTGCTGGCCGACTGCATTCACAGAGTCGTGGGCATTTTTCTGCTGGCCGACTGCATTTATGCAGTCGTGGACTTGTAGTGCTGGCCGACTGCTCTCCCAGGGGCATATAAATAGGCCCCTTGCCCCCACCACTTCCTCATTCAGTTTTCTCGGGATCTTGTGTATAGAGAAGAGTTTACACACCTATCTCTCTGTGTTTCTTGTTGCTCTTGTCTACCCAAGTTTGGTTATCATTTCCGCTGCATATTCTAACAATTTCTTCTACATTGAGCTTCAGCCCACACCTCTCTGGCCCCTCTCCACCTCCGTGAGCAGCACTGGACTAGCAGCAAATTAGTGGCAAGAGTCTTCCCATCAGTTCACCTGGTGATTATCCTGCAGACATAGTTTCCAGGATTGACTTGGGTTGCTCGTGAAACAATTCTATAGTAGACTTCTATAGTTTCTCTTTTCAATTTGGAGCCTTTAACCACTTTGGCAAGGTTGTACATTGAGCAATTTTCTCACAACACTAATAGAGTATACAATAGCTTGGCCATCTGTGAGGGGTGCTGGAGGGGAGGGATAAAAAAGGCAAGTGAGAGAGCCAGGTGGGCGGTGGCAAGCAGTGAATGCTGTAGGGAGGTGGGTGGGCGGGGCGGGGGGGGGGGTGCGGGGCGTGCACTCCTGCTATCTACATCCCATAACCCAGATTTTTATGACAAGCAAGTGAAGAACATCGATATTTATTTGAATTTGGAATACAAGTACTTCTTTTAAGGTCACAGACAATCCAACCTTCCATGCAATCTTCTATTCCCTAGAATCCATAGAGTCTCTTGCAAAAAATCATTGGCCTAGATTTTGGAAAGTGATTCTAGAGATCATCTGTCTGACTTTCTCATCAAATACATATCAGCACTAGTTAAAGCAGAGTGTGACGGACTGCCAAGGCTCTGGCTAGGATCATCTTGAATTGGGAAGCTTGATGGCACTTAAATGTCAACAGCCTTGCCCAGAAAACTCGTCAACAGGTTCCTTAGGTCTTTGCAAGCATGTAATTTGAGACCTTCGGCTTCATGGGGATGAGGGGGGCAGAAAAGGTCAGGCTTTCTAGGCCGTCTGTGGGGAGTGGATAGACTCCCTGCAGTGGGTAGGTAATGGCAGAGGTGGAAGTGAAGAATCGCTGAGCCCTCGCTCATTCTGTGTCATTCCCCACCCATGGAAGGACTTAGTCAGAGTGGCAGCTTTTTTCTGGGTGGGGATAGTCCGTAAAGGCCCTGAGTAGGCAGCAAAAAGCCCATTGCGCCCCAATTAGGAGCTCCCAGACCAAAGGGTAGGCTTCTGAATGAGAGGTTCTTGTTGGAGGTGGCAAATATAGTACAAGGGAGAGCATGCAAAAATACTTTTGACTTGTAGGAGAGTAGCTGATGTTTTAAAGGAATCACGATGTTGAGAAGAAAATTGAACATGATGAAGGTGCCTTCTCGCTACCAGCCTCTTCTATACAATCACAAGATAACGTAAAGTAATCTTTACACCATCTGTATGGAAAGCTTTGATGGTATTTGATGTTTCTCTGCTTTTGTTGTTATTGAAAGAGTAAGGATGATATTCTTCTTCACATTCACAATTTAGTGTAAGCTTTTCAGTTGAAACATCTCTCTCACATCCCTAATGCAGATGCACCTCATAGCCACTTACTATCCTTAACGACATTTGAGCTGAGGCTTGTGAGCAGCCAGTTTGATTGGAATTCCCTTGTGTGCACTTGAAATAGGCCATGTCAATATCCTGAATATCCATGCTTGGAAGTTGTTCTTGTCTAGCTTCTCCCTCACAATCTGGGATAGACTGAGAGTTATAACATTAGATAAGCAACATTTCGAGCTCACTCTATGTAAATCACCTGTCAAAGCTACTAATCTTCACACCAAAGTCTGGAAAGCTCTTGAGATCAGTCAAATACCATAAATTAATGCTGATAACCAAAGCAAAGCTGAACCCAAAAATTTTGAAGTTCTAGGATTTGATATAGCAGGTCTTTATTTAGATAGTCTATCATATACATCTTTGCTTTGGATAATCTTCGCTCTTCTATGTGGGAATTACTGTGGTAGCACTGGAATTGATAGATATGCAAGATGTCTTCATCTAATAGAGGGCGTTTAAAACTCTTTAATTTTATTTTGCAGAGCGTAGGTTATGCAATTATACTTGGATATGGTGCCTTTTTTGCTGCATTGACGATATTGATCTCCTTCTTGGATAAAAGATATGCTGGTGCAAAGAATGATTCAGAAGAATTCAACACAGCTGGACGATCAATCAAAACAGGCCTTGTGGCTGTGGATGTTGTAAGCCATTGGACATGGTAAAGATATTTCTTTCTATTAAAATACTCAAAGTCAATCTATATATGCTCACGTTCCTCATTTCTTAATCAACATGAGATTTAACTGGATTATCCATTACTAGAAGCAGCAAGAAATCCTCGAAGTCTCTCCTAGCACATAACTGCAACATTGTCTTTAGCTTCTTCTTGCCATGCTTGTGATCACTACCTTAATCTAAAACAGAGCCAATATGCATAATGATGTTTTTCTCAGGTCACTTTTTTTTTGGGGGGCAAGAAAATGAACGTCTACTAAATATGACCAAATTACAAACATATCCAGGATAAAGTCCTAAAAAGCCTCATAAAAAATTATGCCGAAAAGAAGTGACGCTGCCATAATTGGTCGGGGAGAGTGAAAATTGCCTACAGCTGTATATGTGAAGAAATGACGTAAAAATGTCCACATACTGCTCCAAGCCTGGATGATGGAAGCAAACCAATGGTGGGGAGTGGTAGGGAGGATGGGGGGCGGTAATTTGCCTCAAAGAAAATAAAATGTGTGCTCTCAGGGGCACATCTAAGAATATGGAACATGAAGAAATCCTTCCGGGTTCAGTAACGTTCTAACAACCAACTTGCAAAGTAGAGATTTGCACCGGATCTCTGGATCAATGATGTTCAACCCCCCTTCGTGCTTGGGAAGGATAATAGTTACCCAAGCAACTCTGGCCTTGGTATCTGATGTGCCATCAAGTCCTGATCACAAGAAGTTGTGGATCACCCTCCGCAACTGTACAATGCATCTACAGTCATAAGACTATCAAGAAGTGACATACCAAGATGTGGCAAGCAACACCTAGGGCACGTCAAGTCCTCTCCATAAGACGTAGATCACCCTCTGCAACAGTGTAATGCATCTATGGTCATAACAGCAACAACAAGTGACATACCAAGGTGTGGCAAGCAACACTTGGTTTACCACCAAGGCTCTAGATGCAAGATCGAGCTTCTTGGAGCTCCACTGAAGCAGCTTTTCTTTATGCTCATGAGCACAGGGGCATGGGGGGTAGGTGATGTCTATTGAATATTCCGACTTGGCATCTCTCTCCATCCATGTGAAGCCAACATGTGTGCCCCAATCAACCCTCTCAAGGTCATCGACCCAAAATCGGATAGACTTATGCCAATTTATAAAGGTCCATGCTGCGACACATAACTCTTCCAAGGCAGTGTGAAATGAGCAAAGACATGAATAAGATGCCTCAAGAAACACCGTTGTATCGTCTGCCAACTCAGAGTCTTAAGGATCCTCCTCTGTGTGCAGTGGCAATCCTCAATCTAGATACTCCGGCAGAGGAGAAAAGGAAAGTGCTCAAAGATTTTGCAGCAATTAGATACAATAGGGGAGCTAAGAGGTGCTAAGGGGCAGCCCTGCCATATGGAGCGAGAGATTTGGAAGTGCTCACCTTAACCTCCACAAGCAAGCATAGTGTTGTGAGCATCTCGATAAAGGCAAGAGGCACCTGTGAACCAATCTTGAGAAAATCCCATTCGTGTGAGAATACCCTGTAAGAAATCCCAATCCACTCTGTCATAGGCTTTCTCAAAATGAAGAAGATTGCCAAGGGCTGAATACTTGCCTTGGCCCACACTACCGCCTCCCAAACGGAAGAGATGATATCAAAGATGCTTCTTCCTTGGAGGAATCCATTGTGTGTGTATTTCATGAATGACTATATGTAACACTGGCTGCAATCTCATGCTCAATGCCTTGGCAAGAATTTTGTATGTGGTCCCAAGCAATGTGATAGGCCTCCATTGGACAATGTTAGTCTTATCACCACCCTTAGGATCCGGCTCGGGAGGACCAAGATGGTGTTCTTTTCTAGTCTACATTCAGTTTCCCCCATGTGCTTCCAGCTAGAGGAGGCTTGTGGGCGGGAGTGGGGGCTGGTAGCAGCTCCATTTTCTGGTGCATGGGAATCATGAGTCGGAGTTCCAAGCATTAAAAATTTGGCAAGACAAGTCAGCTATGGTGTAGCACAGACTATGGACAGGATCTGTTCTGAGTTCCGAGTTCATTGTTTGAGGTTTTGGGACGTGATGTGTTCACAGTTCACTGTTGGGGGATAATGGGCGTGGTGTCTGGTAGCTAATCATTCTATTCTTGGAGTTCATTGGTGTGGGAATTCGGAGCCAAGTAAAGTTCTTTGCTATTCGTGGTGGCATAGTGTTTCGAGGAAACCGGTTGGCGGGTGCTCTCTCCAAGGTGATTCCGGTATCTGCAGTATTGGAGGGTCCATGGTTGCATCTTCATCAGCTTATCTTCTTCAAACTCTTGCACTCTATGAGCTGCAGCGGGGGTGTTAGAATATTGTGTATCTCTGTGTATTTGGCGTGTGCCCATGTACTAGGTATTTATGCTTTTTTCCTTCCTTTATGGGTCGTGAGGCTGTTGGCCAGCTTCCTTGCATCACTATAAAAGGGGCCTCCCCATTATCACTTGTTATCCAATCCAATCCAAGCACATTGTATTGCTCCCTTGTTGGGTATTGCCATTGTAAAAGCTTCATGCTATAATAAAAGGTGATCTTGTCAACAAGCTTTGTCTCCTTTGCTTTCTCTCTCTTTTCCTGTCTATGCTTCCACCTGTGCATACTCCAACACCATGTCAGTCCTAAAGCTGGTAATGTGTCAGCGGGGCAACCGAACACCAAATCTTCTGTAAGTCTCTGCAACTCCAAATGCACTGCTGAACTGACTCTATAGCAGCTGAGCTTCTATGGCATGATGGGTCTGAACCAAGCACTGCTCTCCAATGCTTAACTGGAAGCCCACCATGCAAGAATATCTGAAAGAAAAGAGAAACAGGTCTCCTCCTTTAAGAATTCCAAATTCCATGCTAGAACATAGTCAAAGGCTTCTGGCCTATGTTGGTGGTCTTATGTGTCAAAAGATGAAGGTATGTCATGGCAAGACTTGGCAGTGGTCGATGCTTTTGGAGATTTGATATTCCAGAGAAGATTTTCAAATACATCAGTATGGATTTGTCACAAATCTGCATCCAAGGGCACCCTATGGTTAGAGTTTAGCAGAATATTAAGGCTATTGTAAGCTAATTTTATTCTGCATGGCTCTGCTCATACAAGTACTCTCCTAGTAAACAAACCCTCATTTTCAGCATAGGGGCACATGTGGTCGTTAAGTGGATCCCTAGAGGCAATTTGGTCAAGAATCTTAGGAGTGGATGTAATAACTGAGTATTGGTTGAGCAGCAGGGTGCTTGAGTTCATGCAAACATTCATGAGAAGCTTATGTATTAAAACATCTCATGTCTTTCCCTAGTTGTCCATGTGGTGGTGATTAACTAGCTTCTCCTTGCTCCGTTCAGATCACATCATTATTGGGAGTGTGCCTTCTTGGAAGATTTGGAGATCCAGATGCACCGAGGCCATTAAGGGCATTCATGCTTTTCATGAGCAGGAACCTCCTATCATATGGTTTTACTCTTGTTTACACACTCGCTTCTTTTTGGAGCAGTGTAGGGTCTCACCGTTTGGCAGAGGCCAAACGGTATGCCTTCATGAGTACTTGTGCACTACCACCTTCTTGAGCAGTTATGCTTGTACTTCCTGAGAAGTTTATTGTCAACTACTTTTCATTCTTGTATGTTCTGTGACCTTAATAGAGGCCAAAAACATTTTGAAGTGGGATTCTGCATAGATGTTCCTTTGCAGGCATTAGTTGGGTGAGACGATCTCTCATATGGTTGAGATGTAATGAAGAGTGAAAAAAATAGACGCACAGTAACCTTAATTGATGCAGAGATTCATCCCATTGGGTTTGGTGCTTACAGCGGTAGCCACTCATTTATCAATTATGCTGATAAAGTGGCTTGTTTAATAATCAATTTGACACTTTACTAAAACCTTACTACTAGCAATGAGAAGTCAAATCGATTGCGTGCAGGGTCTCAACTTTACTGCAATCGGCCAATGAGACTTTTACATATGGGATAAGTGGATCCTTTTGGTAAGACCTTAAAATAAACTGTCCTTTTACTGAAGACAATTCAAGCTGGACTTACCTTTTGAAGAAAAAAACCATGTTATCTGTGGTGCAGGTATGCAACAAGTTCAGCTGTCCAAATATTACTGTTTGGCATGGTTGCCATGGAGATCAAAAGAAGGGCACCGAAGGCTCACACAGTTTTGGAGCTCGTTCGGTGTCGTTGGGGCCATACAGCCAACCTTGTACTATACATAAGACTTCTCTTGCCCCAAAATACACTTCAAAATCTGTTCACTGAATATTCCAAATTTCTAAGCTTCATCGCATTTTTCAAAGATCAGTGTGGATTTAATCTCAATCAGGATTAAACAGTTACTGATGACATGACAGCTACATTAAGATGCTTATAGTAGACTGAAAGTGGTCAGCCTAGTTTAACATGCAGCTTGGAGAAAGAGATGGCCAGCACAGAAGGGGCAATATGAATAAGAGATGGGTAGACAAATGGCCAATTGTATGGTGAGGATTTGGCTTGAGAATGAAAGCAAGGACAGCTGAGAGGCACATGGTATTGAGAGCTTTTCTCATATGAGAGGGGGTCCTCTACAAACATGAACAACCCAATATCCGGGCACACATTGATGAGAGTGGAGGATTGATTTAACATAGGATCCATTTTATGATCTTCCCAAGGAATCTAGAGAAGTATCACAATGCTACATGAATGGAAAAGTTTAATTTTATTATTGCTAAAGAAAGGATAAATGAACTGGCAACGGAAGCTTTCACAATTAGGGAAAGGTTGCTTACCGAATATTGATTTTAAAAGCCTTTTAGAGAGTTGAATATATGTTTAGCTTGTGACAGCAGGTTCTAATTAGTGCATTGATTTCTAAAAAATATGCAGGTGTTTTTGTACCTTTGTTATTTAAACAACTTGTTTGTATGCGCTATTTTATTCATTGGCGCAGGGGATGCACTGATTGCGGCTACAGGTGGGTTTTATGCTAGTCAACCCATCTTGTCTATTGTGATGAATATTCTTCATAAATTATAGGTCAAAGATGTGCTAGTTACAAAAATTATTGGGCTTAATGCTCTATTTCCATTGTAAAGTTTTTAAAGTTACGTAATGCTTAGAATGACCTGTGGAGGTTCTCACTATGTCTGAGCATGGATGAGGGATTCTGATGCTACTGAGGAGTCCACAATTTTAAAGGACTAAGGTCGACAAGCCAATAACTGTGCAAATAGATATTTTATGGGTGCACAATGATTGGATAGAGATTTAAAGAGGACTCTAGCAAGTAGTGGGTAGGATAAAAGCTAGACGAAAGGTTAAAAATGGAAATGTAATTTGTCATGCATGGCTTTGACCTGTAAGGTGGTGTTTCTGGGCTCCACAAATACTGTCCTCATCAAGTGTTCAACTAAGAGGCTAATATCTCCCAGCCTCTATATTGATAATGCCTCTCCACAAGTTGTCCTCATCCAGTAACCCTAACACACAGGCTGCAAGAGGCCAACATGATATGAAAGTCCACTCCTGTAGGTTGCTTGCAATAGACACTAACTACATGTTTCGTTGAACTCACGGCTAGGAATAACTGCGCCTCCACATCAGCGTTTTCTGTATTCATATGATTTCTAGGTTTTCAAAAGCAATCAGGTCAAGCGTAAGCACATTATCACCAGCTTAAAGTTGCAAATGTCAGTTTTGGTGCTAAGGCATTTTCTGTATTCATAAACTCTCTAGGTTTTTGCAAACAAGCAGGTCGAAGAGTAATCACATAATCATATGGGTTATTCAAGCTAAAGCCACAATTTTGTATTTCAGGCATGAACATCTATGCAGCTTTGTTGTTGGTCCCATTTAGCGTTGTGATCTACACAGTTATGGGGGGGTTGAAGGCTACTTTTACATCATCCTACCTGCACACTGTTATCATCTTTATTACCCTGAATTTATTCGTCTTTAAGGTTATGATCACTAGACCGCAGTATTTCTTGTATTTTGAATACGAAATGCAAGCAGAGAGCTGATAGTGCACAACTAAAATTCTTATGATCTGATTGTAAGGTTTATTCCTCTAGTATCTATCCATTGGGAAGCATCGGCAAGGTCTGGAGGAACCTTGGAACGTACGCCCGTTTTGCACCAGTTGAAGGCAACTACTCTCAAGTCAAGCCTTGCTTCATTTTGCTGAATTGAAATGATTTTCTTTGAATCACTGTGGCTAGTTCAGAGACAATCAACTTGGTGTGTTTTGTGGTGGCGTTTCTCATCAAAACCTTTTGTACCATGTTAATAATACACTAGATGTCTTCATTGCAGGGAATAAGGACGGCAGCTATCTGACGATTCTAAGCAGAGGGGGCCTAGAGTTTGCAGTGCTGAACTTCATTGCCTCTTTTGGAAACATGTGGGCAGATCAATCCTACTGGCAGGCAATCTTTCTTAGCAGTTGTTATGGTCTTTGGTTAGCTCATTTGAATACCAAGTTATGATTGATAAGAGTGGCACATGATTGTTCTGAAATATTTCCCAGACATTATGATTATTTTCTTAATCAAGAGAAATTGCCACATAAAAATTATATGGTCTCTGTTTTAGACAACTCACCATTGGCAAAGTACAAGTCAAACGACATACTGCTCTCTCACCTTGTAACCTTAGATCCCCAAGGTACAGCCTTGCTTTAAGCTCATCCTGAGGTATGGGGAATTGATTCTAGCATCAAAAACCTTTGGCACATCACGTAGCACCCACCAAGGTCCTTCCAACTAATTGAACCGAAGGGTTGACTAGGTCTATCAACCAGTCCCTGCTCAATAGCTCTTTGTTCAATGCTTTTACGTGGCTTTTAAAAGTTGGATGTAAGGCTACTATTCAGCTCCCAATGGTAATCCCTTGGCATAATCAAGACACAGAGAGTATCAAGTACCTGTGATGGCTGAGGTCTGCTAAAACTCCAGTCGTAGTGCCACGCCCGTGCTATCCTTCTAATGGTGATTTGTGGGGGTTGTCAATGTGTCTCCATCGCCCAAGCAACCGCTCCCAGAAGATCGAGTGAGTACTTTAGAGAAAAGTGTTTGGAGTAAGCAAAGAAGATGGGATGTGCTTAAGGGTCTCTCCAGTTCTGCTCCGGGGGCTCCACTGTAACCTGGCCAAGGGTCTATCCTCCCAAGTCAAAGTTGCCAACAAAAATTCCCTTAGAGCCGAAGGGGATGGGTCAGTATCGGCCATGAAAGTTAATTACCATAACATTGGTCTCGTGGCATTTACGGTTTACCTAGCTTAGGAGTACAACCTGCCTTCAACGAGGATGGGTCGGTATCGGCCATGAAAGTTAATTACATGAACATTGGTCTCATGGCATTTACGGTTTACCTAGCTTAGGAGTACAACCTGCCATGTCTTTGAAGGCTCCCCTCTAGGTTGAAGACCTCACACAATTAGCTTACAAAACAAAGCTTTGCTCTCCATTTCAATGATGCCTAAAGCCCCCTGATGTTCAGGCATGATGATGGTGTCCCAAGGGAAGCAGCGGCGGAACCACAGATGAAAGCAAAGAACTCCCAGATCTCCTTGATGTGCTAGCACATGGCACGCTCCTGCCTCCAGACTGTGGAGTCTGTGCTACCACCTCAGCAATCCTCGGTGGTCTCAATCACGTTGAAGTCTCTGCCCATGAACCATGCATCCACCTGCGGAAGGCCTTGTCTCACCTCTATTTAGAACTTGGTGCGGTTGTGGGTTTTTGAACTCGGCATATGTTGAGGAGACCAACACGGAACTCCCCAACCGATAAGATCACCCACTATGTTCTATCCGGGACAATGGTGCCAAAGTCCACCACCTGAGAAAGCAGCTGGCTACTGATGGAGATGGAGACACCTCCCTCGTGAGGAAGCCCGTCTCTGGGGACCACTGTGATTGAGGAGAATCTTACCACAGTGGCGAGTGGGGCCTGCAGCAAGATGATGTTCCTAAAGGAAAATAATATCAATGCCACTCCCAATTGGAGCTCACTAAAGCCCCTCCCACACTATCATCATATTGGCGATGCAACATGCACCTCCAAGGCCGTGAACATTCCATGAGAAGCTCTTCATGGCTAACGAAAGAGGTTGCAGGCCCTGCACAATTTCCTTGCAGCCCGGGAGACCTTCACGGCTGGATTTGATGGAGAATAGTGGCTGTTGGCACAGAAGCAAAGGCACTCTAAGTGGAAGGCGGAGAATAAGTGGCTCTCGGCACAAAAGCAAAGGCACTCTAAGCGGGAGGTGATGCACCGTGCAAGAGGTAAATTGACTAGGCCCCCACCCTGTTTTGGGTCTCCATGGAGTGGTCGTCATTGGAACGAGGGTATTTGTAGACCCCTCTTTTGGTGGTGAAGGTGATGGGCCAAGCCTTGCAGATGACATCCGTGTACTGTGTGATGTAAACGTTCCCAACAAACTTGAAGAAGAAGATGGTTCGGTTGTGGATCATGGCCTCAACTGAGTCATTGACCCATCTACCCGGTGCCACACGGGGAGAAGAAGATGGCGGTGCCCATGTCATACTCCAATGGGTTGGGAATGTTGAAGAACTATACAATTGTGGATGGAGGCTCTACAACATTGGCAAAGGAAAGTGCCTTGACCAGCAGACACTTGAAGAAGGTGTAATCCATTGGATGTCCCATAATCCGCAGTTGGTTTGGGTTGGGGGGCACATCAAGGGACTCTAGAGAAAGGGCTAGAGCCGGCGAAGAAATTATGAGACCCCTGGTGGCACCACCAACAGATGGCACGATCCAGACTCCCTTATTAGGGTCCTTGAGTTGTGCACGCACATATAGATCGTTAGGCCCCAAACCAGGCCTTGGACCAGTGTTAACCAAGGCTAGATTAACCCACAGTTAAGAGATAAGCTAACCCTTGGTTAGGGTTAGGGAATAGCAAGGTGCAAGGGCCAGTAGAACCCCCCATAGGGCTAAGGGCTAGCAAGGATGAGGTTTGAATTGGCTTAGAGTCAATCAAAAGTAAGCCAAGGGCTATATATGCAGTTGGCTTCACCACGAGGGATACTCGGGAGTGGATTCTTGATAGTGGTGCTTCCAGGCACATGACTCCTTCCCGTGAGTTCTTACAGGATCTTAAATGGCAGTCTGGTCGCATTTTCATTGGCGACAATTCCACTATACTGATTCATAGTGAGGGCAAGATGAAAATAATTCCTGATGGCAGAGGGGGGAAGCAATACTCTCGTGTTCTTTACGTCTCCGCACTTGGTTTTCATCTATTGTTAGTGCATGAGGTTTGCAAGACTGGCTTCCGGGTGGAGTTTGAGGAGCATTCTTTTGCTCTACGAGACAGAGAAACAGGCCAGGTTGTTTGGGAAGGCGGAGTGGAGAACGGTATCTACAAACTCCCAGCACTCTCCTCTCTGACAGGCACTCAGATCGGTGACTTGTGGCACTTTCGGTTTGGCCACTTGAATGTGGATGCGTTGCGGCGGGCTTTTCGGGACCAGATGGTGGATGGCTTGTCAGATGTTGGTAGCACGCAAGGACTCATAGTTCTTGCATATGTGGTAAGCAGCACATGGAATCTTTTCCGAAGCACGCTTCTAGGTGGGCTTCGAAACCTTTGGAGTTGGTACACACTGACTTGTGTGGACTTATGCAGACCCCATCCTTGGGAGGTTCTTTGTATTTTATGCTGCTGCTTGATGATTGTAGCAGATTCACATGGGTACACACTGACTTGTGTGGACTTATGGAGACCCCATCCTTGGGAGGTTCTTTGTATTTTATGCTGCTTGTTGATGATTGTAGCAGATTCACATGGGTTTATTTCCTTTCCTAGACGGACCAAGCTTTTGCTCGGTTCAAGCAGTGGCATGTGATGGTGGAGAAAGAGTCTGGATGCAGATAAAGACTCTTCGGGCTGACAAAGGAGGAGAGTTTTCTTCTAATGCGTTTGTGCGGTTTTGTGTAGAACATGGCATCAAGCGCGGGAGCTGGCCAATACAGGTTCGCCTGTAGAGAGAATGGAGTAGTTAGAGTGAAAGAACCGGACTGTGGTGGAGATAACGAGGACAATGTTGGAGCATCGTGATATTCCTCGTCCACTTTGGGGAGAGACTGTGGCTACGGTTGTCCATATCCTCAACCGATCTTCGACGACTTTAGTACCAAAGATGACTCCCTTTGAGGCTTATTTTGGCAGGAAACCAGATGTCTCCCATTTTCGTGTATGATGCCTATGTTCACATTCCAAAGAAGCAGAGGGGGAAGCTTGACTCGAAGTCCCAGAAGCTTGTATTTGTGGGATATAACTCTCTTTTCAAAGGATACAGGTTGTATGACCCGGAATGGAACAAGGTTGTTGTCAATAGAGATGTTGTTTTTGATGAGCATGTTCCAGCTTCCACTGTCGATGAGCCGCCACTTCTTGGAGACCCAGATGAGTCTGATGATGATTCTCAGTCTATTGTTCCAACTGGACAGCCTCAGTCAGTTGTAGAGGTTGAGCCCGCAGTTGGAAATGAGTCCCCGCAGCAGTAGGAGGCTCCACGTTCTGTTCGAGTACCTAGGTGGTTGTTAGACACCCTTCAGGAGTCAGGTGTTATGGAGCTTCCCTTCGAGTGGGCCATAGAGGACGGACCTCGCAGATCGCATAGAGTTCGTGACAAAAGTCATTCAGCGGAGCTCTTACAAGCAATGGCCCGTATATCAGATGGATGTCAAATTTGCATTCCTTTATGGTGACTTGCAGGAGGAGGTGTACGTTGAGCAGCCTCTAGGCTTTGAGGTTCCAAGATCAAAGGGGATGGTTTACAGGTTGCGAAAGGCCTTGTATGGTCTTAAGCAGGCTCCCAGGGCTTGGAATCAGAAGATTGATTCCTTCTTTCTACGGATTGGATTTCAGAGATCAGTTGTAAATCCTAACTTGTATCGCTTTCGGGAATGCGGTTTGGTCACGTTGATCATCCTTTATGTGGATGACCTCATTCTCACTGGTGGTCATGTGGAGCACATTGCAGTGACGAAGGTTGCCTTGTCAAAGGAGTTTGAGATGACCGACTTAGGCTTTACTCCACTTCTTCTTGGGCTTGGAGATGTGGCAGACCCAGAGGGGGTTCTTTGTATCTCAGCAATCAATGGTATGTTCATGAGTTGCTTGAGGCCTTTTGGATGGAAAACTACAAGCCTATCACGTCACCAATGGACCCAAACATGAAGCTTATAGTGAATGATCCTTGTGAGCCGGTTGATGCCTCTCTGTAGGGACAGTCGATGGGACAAAAAATGCCCACGACCAGTGAATATCACCAGTTGGCCAGCTTCTCAGGGTCGGCCTCACACGTGTGGAGTCGGCCAGCTGCTGCTGAGAGAATCTGGGACTGCTTGTGACCAGTCAGCCAGCATTTGGTACAGCCGACATACCAATACTGCCTCCCATACCCTGGAAAAATAGGGAAAATGGGAAAAAAATACGAGGAGTGAGGAAAAATGATAAAACACCTACAAAGGGCGGGCACACCCACAACAGAGGCCCTGGTGTCTGATAAAGACAGGAGATGACGTCTAACACTTTCCTATGGGGTTGTTGAGCTCGTTCATGCAGACGCCTTTGAAGTCTCATTGGGAAACAGGATTGCGGATCTTGCGGTATCTGCAGGGTGCGAAGGATCTTGGGCTCTTCTACGATACTGGAGGAGAAACGAAGGACCGAGTCGGGCTCCAAGGCTGGAGTGACTCAGATTGGGGAGGAGATCTACATCAGGTTACGGATTTACCCTCGGCTCAGGAGCTATATCATGGAGCAGCAAGAGACAACCAACTATTACCTTGTCATCGACAGAGGTAGAGTACCGGGCTACTTGTGGTGCTGCTTGCGAGGTTGCTTGGTGAGATTGGGTTTCCACAGAAGGAGCCCATGATCATCCAGTGCGATAACCAGAGCTGTATCACTATTGCTCGGAACCCAGTCTTCCATGCCCGGACCAAGCACATAGAGATACAATATCACTTTGTTCGTGAGAAGATTTTGGCTGGTGACATCTTGTTTGTTTATTGTTCGACAGTGGACAATGTGGCGGACCTCTTCACGAAGTCTCTATCTTAGACTATGGTCCGGTAGCACTCTAGCTCACTGGAGTTGGTTCCACATCCAGGAGCTGAGAGGGGGTGCTAGCAATCAGCTCATGTCTATACATTACACTAGGGCCTTTGTTGTGGGTGTGCCCACCCATTTTTCCTCACTTTTCATGTATTTTTTCTCATTTTTTTGGGGTGTGGGAGGTGTTGGCGATGCAATCCACACTTCTAGAGAGAACCAGCTCACGTGGTGAGACTGGGTTTGAATCTTGGCAAATTGAGGTTTCTACAAATTGGATTACCGAAGGTTCCCTAACACCTTAAGGTTTTGAGGTCTGGATGGCTAGATCAATTTGTGGAACACCTAAGTTAAGCGCGCTTGCGCAGGAGCACAACCCGGATGGGTGACCTCCCAGGAAGTGGGAGGATCCATGTTTCCAACTTGGTATCAGAGCTAGGTTGCACCCTCTACCCATACAGTTTCTGGTGCTGTGTTGCTTCGAAACCCTGCGTTTTTTCGTCGCCTGAGTCTGTCCGTCGACGCTGCAGTCCGTCCGGCGGCCTATTCTGTTGTTACAGTTCGTCCGACAGTCCTGTCCGTCTGGCAGCCTCCGTCGACGTCCGCCGCCAGTCAGCGCTCTTGCCGCCCGATTCAGCCTCCCAAAGGGGCGGAGCTAGTGGGGAGAGCTCCACCGTCGCCCCGCTCGACAGCGGCGCTCAAAGCACGTGAGGCGGCTAGAGCGTAGCCCTGCTCGTTCCCCGTCAACGGTTGCAGATTTGTCCGTCCCTTGCCTTCGCTCCGTTCCAGTCGCCGGCCTCCAGCATCAGCTCATGACCACCACTTTAGTTGTGTAGAACATCTCGCCGTCAGTCACCAGCCCAGGCATGAGAAACGAGCAACAGCTCGGGCGCTGCTCCTTCTTCGAACCATGGCACACCACTCCACGCTTGCCCGACGAAGATCCCGATAACTGCAGCCATCGCCCACCTCCCATGAATGATCTTGGAAGTTCAGAGAATTTTTGGGGTTTGGCAAAATTCCCCTTTGCATGAAAAATTGCAGGATGCACCATAAGTAGACTTCTCAATTTGATGCAAAATTGCCAAAAATTGAACATGTTGCTTTGGTTGGAATTTGGGGGTTTTTGAAATTAAGTTCAAAATCAGCAAATTAAGCCTCTTCTAGTTGTAGAAATTTGGGGCTTTTGTGAAAATTGGGCAATTGACTGCACATTGAAGCAATTGCAGTGCATAAAGTTGGGGCTTTTCAGTTTGGAGCATGTAATTGGGGATTACAATCACATATGTATACACATTGTGTGTAATTGGACAATTTGGTACAGGTTTATACTTGCTTCAGGTTGCAGGCAAAAATTTGCACATGACATTTGGTTGCCTGGCAGTGCACATTGGTGCTTGGTTTGCCTGCAGGTGTATTTTGTCGACATGGCTCAAAATGCTACAGATGTATTTGGTGTGCTCACCCAGGAGGACAAGTTGGATGGATCAAACTACTCCCTCTGGAGTTTCCTGATCTGTAATTTGCTAGTAGCCAAAGGGCTTTGGGGCATCGTGTGTGGTGATGACACACGCCCACTTACCATACAGCCAGTAATGCCTCAAAGGGGAGGTGCTCAAAGAGCTCCTGAGGTAGAACTTGCTCCCACACAAGAGCAGAAGAGATGGGCCTCTAGGGATGCACATGCCATGTCTTTTTTAGTCCTTTCAGTGAAAAGGTCTAGTATTCCACACACTCGGTCTTGCAAGACATCGAAGCTTGCATGGGACACATTGGGAGCATTGTATCAGGTACGCAATGAGGCAAGAGTTGCCTACTTGAAGAGGCAATCGGATCGTCTTTCTATGGATGAGGGTGACTCCATGTGAGATCATCTCACTAAAGTGAAAGATTTGCAGGAACAATTGCTCAACATTGATGAGGTTATCCGAGACAGACAGCTGGTCACCAACACTCTTCATTCTTTACAACCTTGCTACTTGGGCTTTCGCACCTCTCTCAACCTCTCTATGAGAGGAGGTGGTGATCCCATCACTTTTGAAGAGCTGGTGGGTTTACTCTTGCAGGAAGAGCAAACAAGAGCAAACCTATCTAGCAACCGTGGTGGAGACAAGGCATTTACAGCCAAGGATAAGGGTAAAGCAAAGAGCTTTAAGCATGGGGGATGCAAACAAGCCTAAAAAGAAGGGCAAATGTCACTTTGTAGCAATGGCTGAAAATATGTGTGGATGTAAAGTCCAAACACTCCGCTCAGATAGAGGTGGAGAATACATGTCAAATGCATTCAAGGATTATATGCTTCAAAAGGGCATCAAACACCGATGTTCTGTGCCTTATACACCACAGCAGAATGGTGTAGCTGAGAGGAAAAACAGATCTCTCATGGAGATGGCAAGATGCATGGTGAAAGCACAAAAGTTGCCTCACAATTTTTGGATGGAAGCTATAATGTGTGCAACTCACGTGTTGAACAGGTGTCCAACAAAGGCTTTGAAAACCATAACAGCATTTGAGGCGTGGTATAGCCGAGAGCCAAAAGTGGATTATATGCGTACATTTGGGTGTTTGGCATATGCACATGTGCCAGAACAACTCCGAACAAAGCTAGATGATAAAGCAATGAAATGCATTTTTGTGGGCTATAGCAATGAGAGCAAAGGATACCGTCTTTATAATCCAACAACACGCACGATTTTTGTCAGTAGAGATGTGGTATTTGCTGAAAATTCAGTACAGCCCATGCATAGCTTGTATAAAAGTCATGATACAAGCATACAGGACATGTTTGATGGACTATTACCCATTGTAATTAGGGGGGATTCATATCAGCCAACCCCTACACAAGAAAATCCTCATGTAGAACATGTGGAACAGCCAGCAATTCAGCCCCCTTCTATGGAAGAAGTTGAAGATCTTGTCAGGGAAGAGCAAACAGCCATAGACACAGCCAAGTCCGTGCCAAGATGGTTGCTGAAAACTTTGCAAGATAGCAAACTTGCAGCTCCATTGACAGGTAGAGAACAAGGGCTAGTTCCAGCCATGCATTGAATATGCATCATGGGGAGTCTGCATTAGCCATGGGTGGTCTCTTTGATTTAGAAGAGCCTTCTTCTTATGAAGAAGCACATGAGAATGCGCAATGGGTGCAAGCCATGCAGGATGAAATCTCTTCTATCATGAAGAACAATCATGGTCACAGGGAATGGGCATTTTTAGACTTGGGAACGTTGGGGATGGCAGCATCTTCCCGTTCCCATTCCCATCCCATGTCACTCTATAGTCACAGGGAATGGCCATTCTTAATCTTTTCCGTCCCCGTTCCCCGTCCCCATTTCACGTCCCATGTGACTATGAGAACAATACTTGGGATCTTGTGGACGTGCCGAAAGGCAAGAATGTCATTGGGACAAAGTGGGTGTACAAGTCAAAAGGAAGTCTAATGGTACTATTGACAGGTACAAAGTAAGACTTGTGGCTAAAGGCTACTCTCAGAAAAGGGAATAGATTATGAGGAGACTTTTGCTCCTACTTCGAGAATGACTACAATAAGATCAGTGATTGCATTGGTTGCACATAAAGGATGGAAAGTGCATCAACTCGACATCAAAACTGCATTCTTAAATGGGGATTTACACGAGGAAGTATATGTAAATCAGCCCATTGGTTTTGTAGTTCCTGGTGAGGAACATGAAGTATGTAGGTTACACAAAGCATTGTATGGGTTAAAGCAAGCTCCAAGAGCTTGGTATGATAAAATACATGCTCATCTACCCAGCCAAGGTTATGTGAACAGTCGAGTTGAAAGCACATTGTATGTGAAGAAAACCGGAGTTATCTTGTATGTAGATGACATGCTCATAATAGGGACTAGCAGTTCATGCATATCTTGGTTGAGCAAAAAGCAACCCACTGTTGCCACATCTACTTGCGAAGCTGGGTACAGGGCAGTCTTCATAGCTATAGTAGATTGTGTATGGTTGAGGAGATTATTGGCTGATCTTCGTAAGTGTCAACAGACACCCACCACCATTCTTACTGATAGCCAGAGTGCTATGGCTGTGGCATGAAATCCCGTATTTCATGCACATACCAAGCACATTGAGATTCATTATCAATATGTCAGAGAGAGGTTGCATGCAAGGGAGATTAGTTTGTCTTACTGCCCTACACAGGATAATGTTGCAGATCTATTCACAAAGGCTTTACCTCAAGAGAAGTTTGAAGCTTTTCGCAAAGCTTTGGGTTTACTCTCATACAAAGAGTGATCTGCTACCTTGTATAGGTTCACACCTTCACTAAGGGGGGATTTGTAGGCATAAGCTCACTTATGGTAGTGCTACATGTGAACATGGCTTAACCAAGGGCACTTTTTCCCAAATGGTTTTTTCCCTTGGATATCAAGTGTGAAAGAACACTCTATCCATATAACTTTTGTACTTATATATCATATGGATGTGACTCACATGCAAGGGTTGACTTGCATTTTGTGATCACCACACATTTTGTGTTTAGCTCCCTCTCTCTCTCTCTCTCTTCTATGTGAGCTTCTTCTCCCTGCACCTAACCCTAATTTACAGGAAGCATTGTTGTGTGTGAGTGTGTGTCTCCCAACAATTGGTATCAGAGCCCAGGTTGTGATGTTGGAAGCTAAGACCTCAACCAAAGTGTGGCTTGAGGGGGTGTTGGAGATGCAATCCACACTTCTAGAGAGAACCAGCTCACGTGGTGAGATTGAGTCTTCAGAGGAGTCTACTACGGTACCGATACTTGTTTGCAGATACAGAGGAGGTACCATTTTCCTTGGAGCTATCAGTGGTTCCCTTTCCTGAGAACTTCTGGATTGATCTCGGTGCTGCTTCTACATCACCTGCTTTGGATGTGTCCATGATTGGCCTTCTCATGAGATCCATGACTTGTCCAAGTCACACCAAGAGAAGCTCTCATGGCTTCTCCTTCTCTGCCTAAATAAATATGCATATGCAGTCCACGCTATGCATGATAGAGTTGATGAACCTAGAACTGCTCGCTCGCTGAAGCTCCCGCCCCCCCCCCCTGCTCTGCGCACCTTCGATCCCCCCCCTCCTCGCGCCCCTTCTCGCCTCTGCCCCCCGTTTGTCCCCTCTGCTCGCCACTGCGCCCCCCCCCCTTCCTCGCTGCTGCGCCGCCCCCCCCTCCTTCAGCGCTTCTGCGCCTCCACCCCCCCTCTTCGCCAGGTCGCCCCCCTCCCCGCTGCCGCCTTTCGCCCTCCCTCCCTGCTGCCGCCATTCCGCCCCCCCCCCCCCCCCCCCCCCCCCCCCCCCCCGCCTCTTCGCTTCTTCATTCTCGCCGCCTTTCAGCAGCGCGCCCCCCCCCTTCCCTCTCGCGTTGTCGCCGCCTTCCCCCCCTCTGGGCCTCTCCTCCGATTTCCGCCCCCCCTTCCCTCCTCTGTCGTGCTGTTTCTTCCCTTAGGGGTTTTTTGTTTTTTTTCCTTATCGTCACCCGTCCTTCCGCCTCTTGGTGTGCAGCCCGCTTCTTGCAGGGGTTTTCCGCTTTCGCCTCGCCTTCGCTTGAGCTTCAGACTCTGATGGAGACTCCTCCCGCCTCGCCTCAGAGGGACTCTTCTGCAGCCCCCTCGCCCGCCCCCGAGGTCATCCCCATCAGGCTTTCTCTTTCGCCGGAAGAGGAAGCGAGCCTCACCGCAGAGGTGGAGCGCCTTCAGGCTCACTCCACCATCTGCCGTATAGTCGGCACTCGCCCCAGCAGAGGGGAGATCAGGGATCTTCTTCAGGCCCGCCTTCTTGCAGATGTGGGCAAGATCCTGGATGTACAGCTCTTGGGCCGGGGACATTATCAGATCGAGTTCGAGGCCGCCCAGAGCGTTGCCAAGGTCCTTGCCATGAGTCCTCTGGATATCAGGGGTGCTCGGGCTTTCTTCAGGCCTTGGCAGCATGGATTTGACCCAGCAGCGGCGGAGCAGGGAGAGCGCCTCTTCCATATTACAGTTTGTTTCCCTGGTCTCCGCCGGGAGTATCTTCCGCTCCTCCCCAGGCTCGGAGCTTTGGTGGGCTCGGTTCTTGAGACGGGCCCCTCAGCAGCTTCAGTGGTGGCCAGAGCAGCTGGGTTACCTTCGGTCAGAGTGTTGGTATCTGACATCTCCTCCCTTCCTAAGGTCATTCAGCTACCTAGGATAGGGGGGGGGTGGATAGATCAGAGAGTGGAGTTCTCGGGGCTCCCGAACCAGTGCTTCATTTGTAGGCAGGTCGGCCATTTGGCCAAGGCCTGCCCTCGCAGGAGACCTCGGCCCTCACCACAGCAGCAGGCCACGGATGGCCCGCCCGCAGATTCGGCCCGGCAGGCTGCCTCAGGGACACCTGCTCAGGCCACAGAGACCTCGGAGTGGCAGCCAGGACAGGGGCGCCGTCGAGGGAGACAGCCTCAGCAGCGCGCCCAGGTACCGCTGCAGCAGCAGCCACAGCCTCAGCCTCACTGGGTTCCCGTGAGGAACAGATTTGCTCCCCTTCAGGAGGAGACCCCTGCAGCGACCGAGGACCAGGAGATGCCAGCTCCCCCTCCTTCACCTCCCCCACACCCACCCCCTCCCACCGCCTCGCGTCCACCATCGCCTCCTCCCGCCCCCGCTCCGGTCTCGGCAGCGGCTCCCTCTCCTCCTCCCTCTCCTCCCCCTCCTCCCCCTCCGCCCGCCTCGCCTTCCCGGGAGGTCCTGGCAGTTCCCTGGCGCTCACCTGCAGTCCGGAGGGCGCTGAGCACTGACCTCGCTCGAGCATCACAGAGGAGACCTATGCCGATTAGGGCTTCACGGATTTCATCTATCCGCAGTCGGCTGAGTCGCCTCGGCATTCGTCAGCGCTCGGAGGCGTTTGATTATACCTTTACACGGCTTTTTGGAGCCGAGGGCCCCCATGAGCCAGCACCCATCCGAGTGCATGTAGTGATACCTCCGGCCCGCGGGGAGGAGGCACTAGACTCAGCGGTGGCCTTCTCATTCCCTCTTTGTGGACCTTGTGACCGGGAGTGGACTCTAGAGCTCGCTCTCAGCACGTTGAAGACTCAGGCAGTTGAGTTTTCTCATCACATGAGCGATTTGGAGGTTACAGATGTGATAGGCCGACTTTGGGAGTTGGCTCATTTTTTCTTGGATCCCGGGAGTGTGGATACATCCGGGATTCGGCATTTGGTCGTGCGCATAGTTGCAGATTTGGCACGCGACCCAGGATATGTGAGTATACACGAGGTTACTATGTCAGAGCAGGAGGCAGTCGCCATGGGTCACAGCCATTGGCGCCTGATCCGGGATTCTTGCAGTACACCGGGTGGGCAGACTCGCAGCCGTTCGGATGGGGACTACTCTCCATCCAAGCCGCTTGCGAAGGCTCGCCGCACGGCTGAGACAGCATCCACCTCAGTAGGACATCCATGAGGATCATCTCATGGAATGTTCAGGGCCTTGGCGGAGCACACTTTATACGTTATCGAGGCTGCTTGAGGCAGGAGCTACAGAGATGCCTGGTTGGTGGCAGCATAGACATTCTGATGATGCAGGAGCACCACTTGGGTGAGAGCAGGATCCGGAGATATGGTTCGGTGATGCCTGGTAGATGGGACACTTTCTGGTCTGCAGGGTTTGGTCCTTTGGGTGGACAGGGAGGAGTATGCATGGTTATTGCAGATGCATGGCGGCAGGCCATTGTGGATCGAGGGATCATTGTGCCTGGCAGAGCACAGTATGTCATTCTGAGGATGCATGATGAGCTATTGGGTGTGCTCAACATCTATGCGCCCAATCATGCTAGTGCCAGAGCAGAGTTTTGGACTCAGGTTACAGATGCATTGCCAGAGGCCGCACATTGGTGTGTTGGGGGAGACTTCAACATGCTTGAGGACCCGGCAGATAGGGTGGGAGGCAGTCATGTTACAGTGCACGGCACGGAGCTTGCAGCTTGGGACCGGTTTTGCATGTCACTGAGGATCACTGATGCATGGCAGCATGGGGCTTTCTCCCGGTCTCAGGACAGTCTTAGTTTCTCTCGGTCGGATCGCCGACAGGGAGGGACTAATCTATCTCGGATTGATCGCTTTTATGTGGGCGATTGGTTGGGGGAGCGAGGGGGCTCCGTCGGCATTCTTGCTGGCACCTCATTTTCAGATCATGCGCCAGTTATATTGACTTTGGAGGAGGGGACTCGGGAGCCCAGCTTGCAGTTGAGGATCCCAGAGCGGGTACTTGCAGACCCCAGTCTCGCTGAGGACATTGAGAGGATCTGGCAGGATAGTCAGTGCTCTGACCAGGATGCAGCGGGCCAGTGTGCCCAGGGACTCATTGATCTTAGCTCTTTTCTGCACGCTGCAGCTTTGACACGACTGGGAGAGATTCGAGAGCGGGAGCAACGGCTGAGACGTAGCCTTGCTTCGCTACAGCGACTTCAGGAGCAGCAGCCAGCATGTGAGTGGGTGGCGTTCCAGCTGAGCCAGGCCCGCCAGGAGGTTAGAGAGGCAGAGGAGCAGAGACATGAGTTTTACTATCGTCGTCAGGCCTCTCAGTGGACGCAGCTTGGTGATAGAGTGACTGGGGAGTTTTTTGAGATCACTGGACCCCGTCATGCGCGAGCAGGGGTTCGCCAGCTTGGTAGACCGGATGGATCGATAGCTACTGAGCTCGGGGAGATCAGAGACATTGCCACAGCTTTTTATAGTGACTTGCTTTCAGCGGAGCCAGCCACTGAGGATCGGGATGTATGCAGACAGACTGTGTGGGCCCATGTGCAGAGGAGGGTCACAGACCATATGCGCACAGTTTTAGGTGCGCCTCTGTCAGAGACTGAGCTTGCCGAGGCCTTGAGGGTCCTACCGCGACATAGTTGCCCAGGGGAGGACGGACTGACGCCGGCCTTCTTTATGCGCTACTGGGACCTTTTGGGGCCAGGCCTCCGCAGGGGCTTTCAGCATGTTTTGGACACTGGGATGATGCCGCAGAGCTTTTCAGAGGGCTTGATCTATCTTATCCCCAAGGGGGAAGGAGTATCAGATGATATTCGGCATTGGAGGCCTATTACGATCCTCAATACTGTCTACAAGGTCTTGGCAAAGGCCTTGAGTTTGAGGATCCAGCCCTTCCTGGGGGAGTTGATTCATGCTACTCAGACCGGATTTGTCAAGGAGCGCAGTATCCTTGACAACATCTTTACTTTCTGGGAGGCGACGGCCCGAGCCAGGTTTCTTGGTGAGGACTTGGTCGTGATGCTTCTCGATTTTGAGAAGGCATACGATAGAGTCGATTGGGGATTCTTAGAGGGCACTATGCTACGCCTGGGCTTTGAGCCAGGATGGATCAGAGGGGTGGCAGCTTTGTATTCCACAACTCGCAGCCAGGTGCTGATTGCAGGAGGTCGGGGGCCGAGTTTTGAGCTGACCAGATCAGTCCGTCAGGGGTGTCCTCTCGCTCCTTTCCTTTTTCTCTTCTTTGCGGAGGCTATGAGTATGTATTTGTCGGCAGAGGAGGTTGGTTTGAGAGGACTTCAGCTCCCAGTCCGGGGGGAGGATTTGCTTGATGCTGAGTTTGCAGACGACACGGGCTTATTTTTGCATGGCCAAGAGGCCAATCTTATTCGGGCAGAGCAGTCGCTCCAGGTTTTTAGTGCAGCTTCGGGAGCATTGATCAATTGGCGCAAGACAGTGGCCTTTTGGATCAGTAGTGCTCCCACTCCGGCATGGAGTCCGGACCCCGGTTTTAGATGGATTCCTCCCGGCACAGCAGTGCGGTATTTGGGATGCCAGATCGGCCTCGATTTGTCACCTGAGCAGCAGATTGCCCCGCTTCTTCTGAGCATTCGGAAGAAGCTATTGTATTGGAGTACAGCTCGACTATCCTTGGCTGGTAGGGTGGTGGTGGCAAATCAGGTGCTGTTAGCGACTATGTGGTACATTACGTCTTGCTGGATTTTCTCGAGCTCTTGCATCAGCCAGGTACAGAGGCTGATCAGGAACTTTCTGTGGTCTGGGCGGGACGGTCAGCCAGCTCGGGCAAAGGTTGCATGGGCAGTTATTACACTTCCGCTGGCTCAGGGCGGTTTGGGCATTATAGATCCAGTCGATCAGAGTAGAGCCTTATTGGGGAAGCTTATTGTTCGGGGGTTGCTTCCAGGCGCTGAGCCTTGGAAAGAGCTCCTCTTGCAGCGACTGCAGGCCCGGGCGCCTCCTGCAGGGGGTACTTGGGCACCAGAGATTCGCTGGATCTTCATAGAGATGAGGAGGACAGGCCTCAGTAGAGGATGGGAGGACAGATTTGCTTTGAGTATCCTGCGAGCTTGGGAGCTGTTGAGACCGGGGCTCTCTCAGCGGCCTCCTTCTTGTGTTGAGGAGCGGGCCAGGCAGCCGCTCATCTGGAGCCCAGCGGTTCGTACAGAGCAGGGTCATATGCTGGGTTCTCGGCCTCGTCTAGCCTGGGGACCTTTAGCGGCAGGCCCAGCTCGTAGTTTTGGAGACTGGCAGGCTTTCTGCAGTCTACCAGAGGAGACCCAGGTGGAGAGGCTGAGTCACTTCAGAGGGGGATTGATTATGAGGGATGATATTCAGGAGGCACTTTCAGAGGAGTGGTTCACACCTCTCGAGCCAGTGGCCCCACGGTGGATGGGAGCCTTTACACAGTTGGAGATCCTGATTGCTGTCAGAGCTAGCACTGAGGATGGCAGATGCCTCTATTATGAGATTCAGGATGAGGGCAGACTCCAGAGAGTGGAGGTGGAGTCGCCTTTGGTTGCAGAGTGCACCTTTCAGAGGATTCGGGTAGTGGCTGCCGCTTCTCGGAAGTGGCATATTGACCCCGACCCTGCGGACGTGCTCCCGGATTGGCGCATCTGGGCATATGCAGCGCGCCCCTTGGCCCGGCTGCAGTGGGACCCCGGAGAGTACGAGTGGCATGATCCTTATGCATCCCTTGAGGCCACAGAGATCACATTTTTCCAGTATACTGTTAGGCTGGGACGGCATATCTTGACGGCGAGGAGGACGGTGTCTCCAGCGGCAGCGGGGCATTGGCGATTGCAGGGACTATCACAGGAGTTCCTGGAGGATTTCTGGGCTCGGCTCTGGGCTAGTCGACAGGCCCGCAGGATCTCGGCTTTTCAGTGGCTGGTCGCCCACAGGGGCTCAGCAGTTGGCACTTGGCTTGTTTACAGCGGTCTTCCGGCGGCCTGCGTCCGATGCGGCCACCCTATGGAGACACAGAGACATTGCCTGTGGGACTGCCCTCAGGCACAGCAGATTTGGCTGCGGATGCTGCGTATTCTGGCCCCCCTCTCTCCAGAGGGTATGTTTACGTGGGGTGCCGCTGCTTGGTCGACTTCGTCAGGGCCTGCTATGGGCTATGAGATGGAGCAGGGCAGTCAGGCCATCAGATTTATTAGGGGCCAGCCTCGCCTGGTTCCGGCACCGGATTTCTCGTCCGCCAGCTGGACACAGGAGAGGGATTTACGATGGGAGCTCCTCAGCAGCCTCACCATCTGGTTCACCTGGAGGGCCCGGTGCTTCACGGCCTTTGAGGGGAGATTGGAGCCACCAGCAGAGACTGTTCGGGGGATTTGGCAGGAGTTGATCCACACCCTGCGAGGACAGTACGACCGCATCCGGGGAGACTCGGATGAGGCGATCTTACGGCGCCAGGCCTTTCATACCACTTGGCGCTGCGGCCCGTTCTATACCCTACACACGGGATCCCCCCGTTGGCACTACAGGCCACCTGTTTGGCTCTTTCCCCCCCCCATTGTATGATTTAGCCGCTCAGTCCTTTAGGCTGATGCTTGTATTTTGCAGCACCTAGGGAGAGTCTCCCGGGCTGCCATGATGTATTCACTGCTCTTCTCTCTGGTAGGAGCAGGAGAGATCTCTTTTGTAGCCCTCCGGGCGTTTTTTACATAACTAATGAAAGGATCTTTTCTCGGGAAAAAAAAAAAAAAATATGCATATGCAAGGCCTCATAAATGGCCAGTACAAGCATGAAAATGATGATGTAGACCATATGGAGATGATATATTCCAACACCTTCTCTTCAGCACCAGAGGGTCAGTCCAATACCAGCACGCTGAAGTAAGAACTCCAAAAGTAGCTGAAGCTTGGTCCGAGGGATCCTTTGGTTGATCAATGTCCTGTAAAGCATATAAGACTAAAAAGGATCTACGAACACTTGACGAAGAAGAACACCACATCCCTAGCTCTCATGGGGAGTATATAAGGGTTGTCCTCCATTCCCCTCATTCCATCTCATTATTCTGCATCCACTTGAGGTCATTAGCAGTTGCTTCTGCTTCTTACCATTGTACAACACCTACGGGCTTCCCTCGTGCTCAGTTTTCAGCAATAAACATCAGTTTCCAGCATTTACAGGTCTTGTACTTGGGCCTACACTTGTGTTTTCTATTTGCTTCACTTTCTTTCAGCATATCCAATGGGTTGCGTGGGTGACTCTTCTCCCCTCGGTGTTGGATTGGAAGAGGCTCATGAGTCTCACAGAGGATTAGAGAATGCTTTGCACCCAGCACTTGAGAGACACTAGTCAGAGGATTACGCAGATGAATGCAGCCATACCTAACCATTGGATCATGGGGAACTTGGTGGAAGAACCTCATCACTTACAGTTTGGGGTATTCTTAGGAACAGGGGTACCTATTCAGGTCATGTGCCTTACCACTTTGGGTGAGGATGATGTACCGGTCTTCTACTCCATTTAGCATAGATGGCTCTTGGAGAGAAGTCTTGAGCAGGATAGATGGCTCTTGGAGAGAAGTCTTGAGCGGTATATCATTGAGGGTCTGGTGGTCCGGCCAGTGAGAGTGGTGGGCAGGGCAGGAAAGCACATCTATATTGATCCAACAACTCAAGGGATGATTACGGACTCTTGGAGCCTCTGATTATATGATGGGTGTCCTATCAGATACTCACACTGAGTGGGTGTGGAGTGATGCTTTTGATCCCATGAAAAGCCTGCCCTTCTTCAGCTACATTGTGCGGAATGCCAAACACTTGGTTCTGGGACAAATCCATAGAGTCTCTACTTCGAGACTGCATTGGGAGGCTCATGGGATCACCCTTGACATTCAGGAAGCTTTTTGGGAGAGAGGGTGGCACTCGTATAGGGAAACAAAGATTTTCACTTTTATTTGGCTTTCTCTACATTGTGGACTTAGCAGAGATCGGTCATTGGCGCTAGCCAGCTTGTCTGAGATGTGCAGGAGCTTTCGAGACAGTTTACCTTGCTTATGGGAGTACAGGGAGGCAGAGAGGATCTGGACTACAATAGCACACCTTTTTGGAAGATGAGGAGAGATGCCTACTTTTCTTTTGGTGCTATTAAAGACAGAGATATGATCATGCGCGTTATCTTAGGAGTCGGTCGGCGGTGTCACAAGCCAGAGTCAGGTTACGTATCTCTAGCACAAAGGTTGGACAGTGCGTGGGAGATCATTGCTAGGATCAAATCCGGGCACATCTGGAAGGCTAGGTGCACCTAAGGCACTTTGGTTTATGATACCTAGTGCATTTGCAAGATCTGGTGTGATATTATCGATGCGCTCATGGCCACTTGGGCTAGGATTCAGGGATCTTCGAGGGCCGTAGAGAGAAAATGTGGCCAATTTATGAGAGAATGGGATCATGGCATTTTTTTCACTCTCTCTCATATGGGGCATTGCTGGCAGCACAAGGCACCCGATTGGTTGAGCTTTTCCCCTTGCTTAGTATGAAATCTCCCTTTTTGCAAAAATTTTCATACTTAATAGAAGTCTCTTTCCCGGAAAAATAAAATTAGATTGAATGCGCAAATAATAGTGCAACGGACCCAAATTTGACATCTCAAATGTACCATGTAACTCAGCTTTAAAGGCTGAAATTTGATCCACATCAGGGCCTGTACCAAAAGGTTGTCCCGAATTGAACAAAGTCAAGAGTTTATCAAACAGATCTTGTGAGCCTACATCTTGTTGTTTTTTACATGTGAGCATGGGCTGAACTGAGTTTTCCACAAAAACGGCCTTATCCTTGAGCTTATATCATCTTTGCTTAGACACAAGAGCATAAGCTAGACAACCAAAAACTTGCATGTGAGCCAATGAGGGCTTCCTTCCGTTCCAGGCCTCATAAGGCGTGATAGACTGCAAGGCTTTGTTCGGCATCTGTTGAGTACATATTTAGTACACATAACACTCCAACCAAAAACCATGAGACAAATCTAAAGAGATTGTGGGGGAAAGGGAGAACTTCAACGCCTAACAAGCAAACACATACACACACACACACACACACAAGAGAGAGCAAGACACGAGAGAGATGGATAGCAAGCACACACACACACACAAGAGAGAGCAAGACACGAGAGAGATGGATAGCAAGCACACACACACACACAAGAGAGAGCAAGACACGAGAGAGATGGATAGCTGAATTTTCTTCTATCTTCTTCTTCTCTACTCAACCAACATAACTTAAAGATAAGAGTACACACTATATGGGTTAGTACTCAACTGCTACAACATACAAGGGTTGGTCCATAATGTGAACGCGACTAAATGAGCTGGCGCTAAAACTATGCCAGTCTCTAGTAATCCAAAATGGCTGTCACACAGCTTGTCATCCCAGTGGCCACATATCACTCATAATCTCACCAACCATGCCAGTGGTGTAGATGCGGAAGCTATCACCCAGGCGGGTTATCAATGTCTGCCGTAGCACTAGTTGAGGTCGATACCTCAACACTCCCCCTCGAGCTCAACTCCACACATTGCACTCCAAGTAAGCTCCTAAACTTGTGAAGCTTCTCTGTGTCCAATGCCTTCGTGAAGATGTCAGCCACTTGATCCTCTGTGCTGATATATACCAGATCTACATCTCCTGCTAAAACCTTCTCCCTCACAAAGTGATAATGCACCTCAATGTGCTTCGTTCTAGCATGATATACTGAGTTACTGTATGTTGCTCATGTTGTCACAATATATGACAACTGTCCTATCCACAAGCTCTCCCATGTCACCAAGTAGCTTCTGAAACCAAGCTACCTCACAAGCTGCTCTGCCTCTGTACTCGACAAGGCAACTGTTGGTTGCTTCTTATTGCTCCAACTCACAGCAGCACTCCCAAATGAGAACATAAAACCACTAGTAGATCTCGTGTCTGTAATACTACCAGCCATCTGTGTACCCATGCAACTGTATCTCTGTACCAGCCTCATAGAAAAGTCTATAATCAATTGTTGGATATCTGAAATCCAATGGTAACAAGATACTCCCCGATCTTATTTGACCATGCTCTTGGGTGCCTGCTTCAAGCCATACAAGGCTTTGCGTAACCTGTACACAAAATCTAGATGTGCATCACTCTCATAACCAAGTGGTTGCATCATATACACTTCTTCTTGCAAATCACCATGCAAGAAAGCATTCTTTACATCCATTTGATGTAAAGACCAAACCTTCGCTGCAGCCATAGCAATGACAGCTCTCACCGTTGCCATTCTTGCAACCGGGTTGAATGTCTCCTCATAGTCTATGCCATAAGTATGCGCATAGCCCTTGGCAACCAATCTTGCCTTGTACCTGCTCACTGAACCATCAGCATTGTGCTTGACTTTATACACCCACTTACATCCAATTGTCTTCTTTTCCTTAGGCAAAGGCACTAACTCCCATGTTGCATTTGCATCCAATGCTGCCATCTCCTTATCCGTGGCATCTTTCCATTTCTTATTTCCAATTGCCTACTCAAAGCAAGTGGGCTCAACCTCGTGTATTGCTTTTACCATGTAAGCATAACGATGTGCTGTATATCCATCATATCTCAACCTGTCAACAGGATATCTAACCCTCATAGACCTGCGTACACCTGGATCACTGCTAGGTGTCCTCAAATTAACCCTGATTCTCCTTACACCAGGAGTAACCATAGATGGAATGCCAAGCTCCTCATCAAGGCTTTGCTCAGAGCCACTAGAGTCACCATCCACATATGAGTGACGTGTTGACAGATTAGGCACAAAAGGTTGATCTACGTATTCTTTTCCTTTTCCTGATACATGTGTACCTGCATCATTTCTCAACCTGCCTGACCATGGGCTAACATTGGATCCACTGCTCGAGGACTCCCCAGGTCCACTCAGCACCTGTGATTGCTGCTTTACATGTGGTGCAACATCAACACTTCTTACATCTATATCTTCTGTTGCCTTCACTACTGGGGCATACCAGCTACTCGTCTCATCGAAGACAACATCTCTGCTTACTCGCATCTCACGAGTGGTAGGGTTATAGCATCTATAACCTTTTTGCTCCATAGCATAACCGATAAAGATGCATTTCTCTGCCTTTGGATCCAACTTTGTTCTCACTTCATCAGGAACATGTACATATGCAATACACCCAAACACTTTCAAGTGAGACACATCCGGTCTTATGCCTGTAAACTTTTGTTTACGAGTCATACCATGAACAGCTGCAGTGGGTGTTCCGTTTATAATGTACACAGCAGTTTCTACTGCTTTTGTCCAAAAGTAATGTGGCATATTCTTTTCAACCATCAAGGTACGTGCTACTTCTGCAATGAGCCCGTTTTTCCATTCTGCAACACCATTCTGTTGCAAAGTATACCTGCACGTAAACTGCCTCTTGATTTCTTGCTTTCTCAGGAAATAGCTGAACTCATTGGAGAAATATTCTCCCCCACCATCTGATCTTAGGGATTTTATTTGCATGCTTTTTTCCTTCTCTGAAAGTGAGCAAATACCTCACTTTTCTCTTTCATGAAATAAACCCACACTTTCTTACTGTGGTCATCAATGAATGTAACATAGTACTTGCAATCTGCAATTGTTGCAGTCTTGGTCGGTCCCCATACATCTGAAGGTATGACATCCAATGGCCTTGCACTGACATGCTTTTCATGTGGAAAAGCATGTTTGGCCTGCTAACTAAGTTGGCATGCTTCACATACCTTACGCATACCGTAAATCTTAAACTTTGGCAAACCTGCAACAATATTTTGGGTCTGCATAGACTTCAGTCGCTGTATATTCACATGATCAAAGCGCTTCTGCCATGTGTCAATATCTGCAATGACACCTGTTCCATGCGCAGACATGGTTGCCTTTATCTCAGTCATGTTCACATCCAAAATAAACATCCTGTCATTTTTGTTATCCTTTGCAACCAAGCGATACTTATTTTTGAAGTCTTCTACAAAACATCCTTCAGGATCAAACCTCACTTGCAGACCTTGCTCAACCATCTGTCTAACAGAAACCAGATTCTTTGTAATATTCGGAACATGAAGTACATCAGCCAAGTACTTTATTTTGTCATCCTGCATAGACAATGGCACTTTACCAACATGCACAATGGGATACGTAGTATCATCACCTGTTTCTACATAACCTGGTTTTTTCATTTTTTGCATATCTCTAAACCACTCAGCATGACTGGTTATGTGGTTAGTGGCGCCAGAATCCACATACCATATATCTTGAGATCCTGACACATCTCGTGTTATGAAACTAAGCATGTGCTGCATCACAAACAACTTCTCACTTCTGTCATCACCTCCTTGTTTGCTAGATGATGCATAGTTGCCTTGTTGTAACTTCCTACTTTTAATGTCATTCTGCTTTTTGTAGCAGTCCTTTGCCATGTGTCCTGGTTTGCCACATTAATAACACTCTATGCTATTTGCATTTTTATTTCTTTGCCAACCACCTCGGCCTCTTTGGCTCCCCCTGCCTATAGACTGACCTCTTCCACTTGTGTATGATTGCTGTTGTGAATCATTGGATTGTTGTTGTCCAGAATTTTGATTTACTTGTCGACCACCACCTTCGTCTCGTCTACGGCCTCTACCTGAATTAGAGTAGAAGGCTTGTTCCGATGTGTTCTTGCTTTGTGAAGAAGAATCCTCACCTAAAGCCTTTTCTTCTATGATCAACATAGATATCAAGTCTCGAAAGTTGGAAATATTCTCTCTAACTGCAATGGAGGTCTTGAATGGCTTGTACTCTTTGCCAAGCCCATTCAAACAAACACTCACCAAATCATCATCCTCCACTGATACATTGATAGACCCAAGGGATTCAACAATGCCCTTGGTCTTTAAGACATATTCATTGATGGACATGCTTTTCTTTTCCACAGTATGCAACTCTTGCTTTAACTGCAACTTCCTTGCCTTTGTGTTAGTCTGGAACATCTGAACAAGATTCTGCCATGCAACTGCTGAAGTGTTTGCATTTTGTATATGTCCTATCATAGTGTCTGTGACACTATGATAGTCATAGTGTCTGCTGAAGTGTTTGCATCTTGTATATGTCTGCTGAAGTGTTTGCATCTTGTATATGTCCTATCATAGTGTCTGTGACACTAATTAAAAGCTAGTACATGACTTTTCTTGCACCCTGATTCCAATCCTTAAATGCCTTTATATCTGCAAGAGTGGCATTCTCCTCAGATAACTCTGGAGACTCCTCATTGTCTCCTTCTACATAATCCCAAAATCCTTTACCGATTAGGAAATTGGTCATTCTGAACTTCCAGGCATGGAAGTTATTCTTATTCAGCTTCTCACTAACAATTTGATTAATTCCGTCAAACATGTTTTCCTGTAGCAATCAAATAACCTGCAAACAGACAACTTCTATATGCAACTTGTAATACAGCAATATTTCATGTAACTGCTGTAACAACGGTACTTCAGCACAGCCTGTGTGTCACCAAATGTGACCAGAGTACATGTATATACACCCAGTATCAATAATACATGTATATACACCCAGTATCAACAATACATGTACGAACCTTGTCTGCACTTTCAAAATGCACTGCTGCACTGCAATAACTAGATTTTGAGCAGAAACAGTTCTCTACCAGAACTTCCAGAAAACTGTCGAAAATATCTTAGTGTAACGAAACGGGACCCGTAACGCGTCCGAAACGCGAATCTGGCCGAAAAAACTCTGTCCAATAGAACTACATACCTACTTTGTAGCTCCGCTCCCGCGAAGATAGCTCCTCAATTAGAGATGTGTAGCTCCCAGAGCTACTGAGGGGGTGTTCTACCTAAACCAAGAAGGGGAAAGAGATGATGGTGTTCTTACCCGTGTAGTATCGCTTCCTTCCTTGCTTGTTCTTGCCTCTTGCTTGCCTCCTTAGCTCTCACACGAACTAGGCTCTGATACCATAAAGAGAATGTGGGAGAGAGGGAGAGCTTCAAACCCTAGCAAGCAAACACACACACACACACAAGAGAGAGCAAGACACGAGAGAGATGGATAGTTGAATTTTCTTCGATCTTCTTCTTCTCTACTCAACCAACATAACTTAAAGATAAGAGTACACACTATGGGTTAGTACTCAACTACTATAACATAAGAGGGTCGGTCCATAACGTGAACCTGACTAAATGAGCTGGCGCTATAACTATGCCAGTCTCTAGTAATCCAAAATAATTGTCACACAGCCTGTCATCCCACTGGCCGTATATCACCCATAATCTCACCAACCATGCTAGTGGTGTAGATGCGGAAGCTATCACCCAGGCGGGTTATCAATGTCCGCCGTAGCACTAGTTGAGGTACATATCTCAACAAAATCCTTGTCCTTGACCATGCATTGTGCCATCTCCATGAGAGTCGTGTTCTTCCAATCAGCCACACCATTTTGCTGAGGTGTGTAAGGCATTGTGCATTGATGTTTTATGCCTCTTTCAACCATAAATGCAGCAAAATCCTTTGACATATACTCTCCACCTTTGTCTGCACGTAATGTACCAAGCTTCTAATGGGACACATTTTTAGCCATTGACAAGAAGTGTTTGAAGCACATAAATATCTTATCTTTATCCTTAAAAGGATACACCTAGGTATGCTTGGAGTAGTGTACCGGAAGCAACAATACATCACCATCATTTCTGTCATGCACAATACACCTGTCATCCATAAATTTGACCACTAATTAGGCCTGTCGTAGTAGTAATGACCGAAATTGACAAGAAGTTCTTCTTGATGCCTAGTACATTAAGTACATCGTTGAGTGTAATTGTACCACCGTTGGCAGCGGCGGTAAGTTGGCCAACACCTTTTACTGGATATGAAGAGTTATTTGCACGTCACACTACCACTTGGGGAGCAGTCCCAAGTGTAGTGAATAGCTTACGTTGTGATGTGATGTGCTTGCTAGCATCATCGAAAAACCATCCGTTTCCAAACATCAGAGTAAGATACTGACATGCATACATCCACTGATGGATCATAGTTGCACTGCACCACGAAAGACCGCTTGTCATGTGCATAATTTTGCAGCATCTTTCTTCTCAACACTTGGTGCTGTGAGGCATTAGTCACTGACATTCCGCAGCTTTCTTTTTTTCTTTTTCTAGCCGCTTTGGTACTCATTGATATAGTGCCCAAGCTTCCTGCAGTAGTTGCAGTTACTCCTCTTCTTCTTTTCACCGCCCTTCTTGGCCTCCTTGCTAGAGGACTAGGCAGAATCAACCTTGGAAATCCCTGTGAGTAGGCCTTATCCTTGCCTCGCTTGTGATATAAGCTCGATCCCCAATGCGCATGACATTTCTATTCTACCTTGATAGCTCTTCTTGCAAGAGCATAGAGACCAACTCATCAAAATTAAGGGCATTTGGATTACCCTTCATCAAGAGCCTTATGGTTGAGGCACAACTCTAATAGGAGCGTAGTCACAAGAAACATTTCGAGGTTTTTGGGGTTTTGTTTCGAAAGGTTTCGTCCCTCGGCTAAGAAACCGCAAGGTTACCTAAAGAACTTATAGTAGCCATATGAAAACATAGCGTAATGATGAAAAAATGGTGTCTTCTCACACATCTTGGGAAACCGTCCTTATTTTGGTGAGGCATTATGGCAATTTTGCGTGATTAGATGCCACAAATGGTTAAATCAAGGACTCTTAAGCAATTGAAGAAGAGAAGGTAGAAATTGGAAAAGATTTAAGACATTGAAAGATGATGTATGAAGAAAAAGGGGAAAGAAGAGAGGAGAAGAAGAGCAAGGGAGAAGAAGAGGAGAGAAAAAGAGAAAGGAAGATGAAGAGGAGAGAAGAAGAGAATGAAGGAAGGAGGAGTAGAGGTGAAAGAAGTAGCAGAAGATGAAAAAGGGAAGGAGGGAGGCAAGAGAAGAAGAGGGAGGAAGGTGATGAGGAGAATATGGAAGAAAAACAAAAGAAAAAAAATCGCAGAAAAATCGAGGGGGGAAAAAAAAACTAAACCTGAAATTTGGGCGAAATTGCCGTACCGGAGAGGTTTCGAGGTTTTTTAAAAACGTTTTGACGTTTTGAGGTTTCAAGGTTTTGAAAGCTAGAAATAGGTTTTTTTGTTACTATGAATAGGAGTCAGGCAACGCATTCAAGACTGCGGGCACAAGTGTACTATCTGGATAAGCCTCATCAAGGCTGGCCAATTTCTCTCTTAAATCAAAGATGCAAGTGCATCTCATACCTGCTTGGATAAGCCTCATCAAGGTGTTTGGATTACCCTTCATCAAGAGCCTGATTGTCGAGGCACAACTCTGATAGGAATCAGGCAATGCATTCAAGAATGTAGGCACAAGTGTACTATCTGGATAAGCCTCATCAAGGCTGGCCGATTGCTCTCTTAAATCCTTGATCTTTGTTAAGTAAGCATCCATTGAATCTCTCATTCATATGCTTTGACTCTAGTTACCTTCTCAAATAGGCTGCCTTAGCCTCATTGCGTACATAGTACAAAGATCCAAGTGCATCCCATGCCTGCTCGGCATTTTCACAAGAGTGTGTGTGTGGGATAATGGACTTCTTCACAAAAAGAGAAATCATTGCATGAGCCTACGCATCTCTTCCATCCCATGTAGCTTGGTCCAGAGCAGGAGCTGGACCAACATCAGCACCACAAGTACGTGTTGTACTCATTGAACCACCTATACATGACGAGCCACGTATACGAGTAGAACCTGTTGTTCCACTTGGACCATGGTTTTCATCACTTGGAATCTCATCAAGGTGAGTTGCCTGATCGCTGATAGAATGTGCAGCGGAAGAAGGGAAAGTGGAAACACAGGAGAGAGAAGGAGAGAGAGAGAGAGAGAGAGAGAGAGAGAGAGAGAGAGAGAGAGAGATGGAGAGGAAACACAGGTGAGAACCTGCTCTCAATATCATCATCCAAAGGAATACATGTCCCGAGCAAGAGGGGAGAAAACCTCGTATGTGAGGGACTACAGCAAACAATGCTAAGCAAGCAGTGAAGAATGAGGGAGACAAGCGAGCTATATATATGCCCATATGAAGGCATCCGACTAGGAAAAAAGGTCCTCCGCGACTAGGGAAAAAGCCCAAGGCTCCATAAAATGGGAAAAAATATGGGAAAACATATGTGAGGGGTGACCAGCCCTTCTAGCTAACATGGTCAGTCCTAGAGGCTAAAATAGGACACCAAACAGGAAGCCAGCAAGAAGGGGATGATGTCTAACACCCCCTCTCAGCACCGGATGCTGAGTGAACTCCAAGAAGCCAGAGACGCCGTCCTCGATCAAAGATGAAAGATTGCAGAAACAGGTACCAAGAAAACAAGCAATCTCCTCAGCAACTTAGCTACAAAAGCAATAGAACAAGCTGCTAGGTACACCGCTCCTTTGGAAGAAAACAACCACGTAGGTCGCGACGTGCTGCTCCAAATAATGGTTCCAAACCCAAGTGTAAGAACACTCCCCGAAGTCGAATGTCGTAAATCCAGCCTAGAGAAGGTATGAAAAACCTCATAACCAACCAAGATCAGATCCTGTATATAATCAATCTTGGGAGAAGCAAACTGCTCCTCACTGGAACCCTCAAAAGAAATACAGTCAATCGGCTCCAACTCTATACCAAGAGTAGCCAAATGTTGTGCAAAAGCATCCTTTGAAAAGATCAGCATCGCAAGATGTAAAGACATTGTAGAAAAAATGGGATCCATCTGCCCAAACTCCATACCATGAGTTGCCCAATGTTGTACATAAGCACACTCCACTAAGGTGGGCATCGCCAGATGAAAGGACTCCACATCCCTCTCTGAAAAAAGATGTCGTTGGATTGGTACAAGCCCAAACTGATTTTGATCCAAATCCAAAAAACTCCGGAAGTACCACTGTGTCCCAGGCACGGTTAGCATCCACAGATCCAAAACATCCCATTGGGTCCAAAAAACCATCCTCCAAAACAACAAACTTGCAGAATTGGCAGGGGGAGGGGCATCCTCAGAAGCATCACAAAGAGAGGTAGAGGTAGACTCCTCACAATGAGGAAGGGAAGCAAGAATATAAACTGCAGTGGAACAAAGTCCTCGAGAGCATCTTTGAGAGCAGAGGATTGTTCCATAAGTAGAATCAGATTGATCCATGTGAAAGGATTACACCTCACAGTGAGGAAGGGAAGCAAGAATATAAACTGCAGTGGAACAAAGTCCTCGAGAGCATCACTGAGAGCAGAGGATTGTTCCATAAGTAGAATCAGATTGATCCATGTGAAAGGATCACACCTCACAGGCAAAACACCCTCCTTGTTCTGCAAACACCGCAAAGAACACATGCTCGGACAAAATAAACTTTGCTCAGGATCTCTGAAAAGATCACTGCTCTTCTCCAAAATCTGTAAACTCGTCACAGAAAGTCTCCACAGAAACAAACAGCTCTCGAAACTGATCCTCAAGGGAAGTAGCTGGAGATGGGCCCCCTCTAAGTGTAGAAAACTCCTATGGGAAGCAAAACGCAGCCAAAAACACTGCTATCCAGCAAAAAACAGCACTCCACCGCCAACAGAAGGCAAGGAACATGAACAAAACACAGGTATAGATGCTCCAAAATCAGTAAAACACTGATTGAAATCAGAAATTCAGTATCCTCCTCAAGTACCAAACTGCCTCCAAAGCCACAATCCAAACAAAACACCCCCTCTACAAGTGATCTGTGTCAACTGGAGAAGAAAACGCAGCAAAACAAGGGCTACAAACCTGAAAATTCAGGCTAGCCAGTGTCCATATATCCTATGAGGAAAAACGTTGAAGAGAAGGTACCTTCGGGTCCAACGGATGAAGCCCAAGTGAAGGTAGAGCTACCAGCAGAAATCAGTCAAGAAAAACATAGCAACCATGGCTGCAAATCTGAAAACGCAGAGGTATTCGGGGCAGTAGAAAGAAAAAATTCTGGAAACGCAGAAGAAATAGGTACACCCAAGCCTCAGATCAGCAAATCAGCATTAGAAAACCTTTAGGCGAAAAAACGCAGCATGTAGGCTGCTGCTGTCCTGCACAAAATAGGCGGCCAGCACTATAGGGGGGGTAGATGCTGAAAAACGCTGCAAATCTACTGTAGAAAAACGCAGCACTCTTGGTGTTGCTGCCCTGAAAACAGAGCAGAAAACAGGTGAAGGGGAAAACGCAGGAGTCAAAACCTGTAGAGGATAACCATGGGGCTGCAATGGAGAAGCGTCTGGAAGAGGCAGACAACCAGCAACAACCTGAGAAAAAAAATGCAGATCTGTCCACCTGCTGAAAAAACGCAGATCTGACCACCTAAGGAGGGAGAGGAGGGAGCATCCTAACCTTGGCCACCCTTTTATAGGCTCTTGGTCGGTTATCGGGCGTCCACACTTGGCTGCCCGCCCGTCCATACTTGGGTGCCCGCCCGTTAGTCTATCCATAACTTAGCTCGCCAATCAGCCTGCCTAGCTCCAAGCTTCCCCAAACCTCAAAGCTAGTCTTGTGTGCGTGTAGCACACGGTAGATACACACTGTGCACATGACATACTCCCCTTCCTCTAAGAGCTCACTCCTGAGCTCACTAAAAAGCCAGGTTAATCTCTCTGAAGAGTATTCAATGTCTCCCATGTAGCGTCCTCCTCAACACGATCCTTCCACTTAATCTTGTATTCCGTGATAAGCGTATTACGCAATCTTCTTTCACGAAATCCAAGAATCTTTTCACGTTCGTGCGCGGAACAAATGTCATGTCCTCGACATCTATGATTTCTTGAGGAGTAACTAATTGGTCTGTTCCACCCAGTACTTCCTTAAGTCTAAGGACATGAAATACAGGATGAACTTTCACATGAGAAGGCAAATCCAATTCATATGCAACTGAACCAATCCTTCGTGTAAAACGAAATGGTCCATAGTATCTAGGGGATAATTTCAGAGATCGACCTGTCCTTAAAAAGTCTCGAAATCTTTTGGAACTCGCAAATACACCATCGTTTCTTCAGAGAACTCTCTGGGTGAACGATGTCTATTAGAATAAAATCTGTCTCGGTCTTGAGCACTTCTAATAGATTCCTTCGCAACTTGTAACATTTCTTGCATATCTTACAAAAAATTACGTGCTACATCATGCTAAAGTCCTAAGAATCCCACTGTAACAGGTGATCTAGGTTGAAAACCATACATAAGCATGAAAGGACTAAAACCTGTACTCGTATGCTAAGTACTGTTATATGCAAATTCTAACATAGGAAGATAATCCTCCCATGAACTCTGTCTTTTGGATACATATGCTCGAAGCATATCTTCCAAAATCTGATTCACTCTTTCAGTCTGGCCATCAGATTGAGAATGATCTGAGGAAACTCAAATTCAAAGTTGTTTCCAACTTCTCAAAAACAAGTTTCCGAAAATCACTCATAAACTTAGAGTCCCTATCACTGACTATGTCCTGCGGTAACCCGTACAGTCTAAACAATTGCTCGATAAATTGCCGTGCTAATTGCGTAGCTGTAATAGTCTTCCGGGTAGGTAAAAATCTAGCCATTTTTGTCAAGCGATCTATCACAACCCAAATAGAAGCGTGGCCTTGATGTGTTCTTGGCAATCCGGTAATAAAATCCATGAAAATACTTTCCCTTTTATTACCTGGGATTTGCAAAGGATGCAACAACCCAGCCTGTCTAAAGTGTTTAGCTTTATTTGCCTGATAAATTTGACACTTGAGAACATAATCTTCTACATACCCTTTCATCTTTCGCCAATAAAAAGTGTGTTTCACTAACGATAGTGTCCTGTGTACCCTAGGGTGTCCAGCAGAAGGGGCGTCGGGCGCATCTGCAACACTATTCATGGACCCTTTCCGATAACGGATCTCAAAACCAAAATCTTGCATTAACTCAGTCCAACGAGCTTTCCTTCCTCTCAAATCATCCGCATCACACACATACTTGATTGACTGATGATCAGTCAATACCACAAATTTGGAGCCGTATAAATAATGTCTCCAAACCTTGAGAGCATGAATCACAGCATAAAGCTCTTTCTCAAGGGTTGGCCAACGAGATTGAGTGTCGTCTAGCTTTTTACTTTCAAAAGCAACCGGTCTACCATCTTGAAATAGAGCAGCCCCGATGGCAGTCACTGGCATCAATTTCAAGAACATAAGGCCGACTAGGATCGGGTAATGCTAAGATAGGTGCTTCCTTGACTTTATCTTTCAAAAGTCTGAAGCCCATATCCAAATCGTTATTCCAAGTGATACGCTGATTTGACTTACGTCCACGACCTTTCAATAAGTCGGTCATCGGTAGTGTGAGCTGAGAGTACCCCCGCACAGATTTCGGAAGAAAAACAACAAAACCGAGAAAAGAACGAAGTTGTTTCACTGTTCGCGGTATAGGCCAGTCCAGAACCCTCTGAACTGGGTCATAGTTAATGCTCAATCCATCTCTAGTGATCTTGTGTCCCAAGTAAATGATGTCTGTCATAAAAAACTCACATTTACTTAACTTAGCATATAGTCGATTCTATCTTAAAATAGATAAGACAATCGTGAGGTGTCTAACATGATCCTCAAGAGTACGACTATAGATCAAAATATCATCCAGGAACACAACCACAAATTTTCCCAAATGTTCACGAAAAAGATCGTTCATCATTTGCTGGAAAGTGGCTGGAGCATTGGTTAACCCAAAAGGTAATACGAGGAAACTCGTAATGGCCATACCTAGTCTGAAAGGCGGTTCTTTCGACATGCCTTTCATGAATACGTATCTGGAGATAGCCAGTACGTAAAGCTATCTTCGTGAAATATTTCGCTCCTGCTAACCGGTCAATCAGGTCATAGGAGGAGGATAACGGTTCTTAATGGTCAGCTTGTTCAATCTCTTGTAATCTATACACATTCTCCAGGTGTTGTCCTTCTTTCTCCTAAGCAACACAGGTGCACCCCAAGGTGATTTACTTGGACGGATCTGGTCCATCCTCAAATAATCTTCGAGTTGTTTAGCCAACTCATCTTCCTGAGCTTGGCTCATCCTGTAAGGTGGAATACGACAGGATGAGCACCAGGGATCAGGTCAATACGATGACCTACGGCCCGTTCAGGTGGTAAACCCGATGGCAGTTTCTTAGGAAATACATCTTGAAACGAATCAAGTATCTTCTGTAATTCTTTGCTTTTAAACACACAAGAGATGAGAAATGAAGAAAGTGGAATCAATATACAATGGAAAGTGGTATACAAAGAAGAATCCATTATATTTCCAAAATCAACTGTATTTACAAGAGGTCCCTGAGAGGGATGAATACAATCACCTAAAATACTATACTGGATGTCCCTATGCTGAAAAGAAAAAATATGACTAGACTAATCTATCTGGACTTGAAGAGTCTTAAACCACTCAATCTCTAATAACAAGTCTACATTTTCTAGGTGCATAACATAGCATTCCAGAGTATCTTTGTAGTCCTGAATCTGGATTGGAAGCATCTCCATCTTTCGATCCCATACTTGCCTTCCCGCAGGTAGGCGTACCTCATAAGTATGATCGCTGGGTGTCGTATTAAGACTCAATTTCTGCACAAGTTTGTAGTTAACAAAGTTGTGTGAGCTACCAGGGTCTAGAAGAATGTGAATTTTATGGCCATTCACTTCTCCATAAACTCGGAGAAGTGATCAGAACATGAGAAAGTACAGTAACTGACGTACCTGTTAAATCCCCATAGATCTCCTCGTGGAACGCTCCTGGTACGAGACTCGAAACCTGCAAACAAACAAACAACACCGCTTTTAAACTATTAAAAAAAAAACTAAAAAAAAACGAAAGCAAGCCCAAATCGGCGAGTGCTTTCTCTGTTTTTTTTTTCTCTCTTCCCTCCTGGCTTAACGTCGCCGGCTGCCAGCGTTGCCTGCGTTGCTGACGCCATCCACCGGGCTGCCTTCGCCAGCCTTCTGCTGTCGACTTACGTGCTGTCGGCGCCCCTTCATGCAGGTCTGCCTGGTGGTCTGCGCTAGCTTGCCTGCGTAGGCCTGGCCACAAGGCGGCGTAGGCCTGGGCGCCTGCCGGCCTAGCCTAGGCGCTTGCCTGCGTAGGCCTGGGCGCCTGCCTGCGTAGGCTTGGCCGACTGCCTACGTAGGCCTGGCCGACATTATGCGTGCGCCTACAACCAGTACAATAGTACCCAGTAGTACACGACCAGCAGTACCCGACCTTGCATGGCCAGCAATCGCTTCTCTCGCTCGCTCTCTCTCTCTCTCTCTTTCGTGCAGCCAAAAGCAAACGTGCTTATTTTTTTGTTTTCTCTCACCTGAAACTGTTTACACAGTTCAAAAACATCTTTCCTCTTCTTTGCAAAGCAAACAACCCTTTCTAGACCACAATCACTATCATCACGGGTTTCTATGATGAAAAAACAACATACTGAATCTGAAAAACAGCAGTATGCACAGAAAAACAGCAAGCTTTTTGAACACATACCTTTCTTCGACCTCATCTTCTCTACCTACCGCCTTGCTCGTTCACGAGGCATGCTCTGATACCACCGTCAAATCCCACCGGATCTCCTCGTGGAACGCTCCTGGTACGAGACTCGAAACCTGCAAACAAACAAACAACAAGGGGGCCTGACTCGCCTCCCAACCATGACAGCCGTGGGCAAGCCCACAGTCTTGGCTGTCAGCCACGAGCTGAGCTAACTAGGTTGACGTACCGACCAATCTCCTCCTCGCGACGTCCCATACTGCCACGAAGCTACCCTCGCGGGCCTCGAGATCGCTGCCGGCGTCGGCTGCGTAAAGCAGGTGCACGACTGTACTAGATCCAGGCTCCAAGACCATAGAGCTCTCACAAATCTCGCGAGACTCTATATGACTAATGACTAACCTTGGCCACCCTTTTATAGGCTCTTGGCCGGTCATCAGGCGTCCACACTTGGGCGCCCGCCCGTCCATACTTGGGTGCCCGCCCGTTGGTCTATCCCTAACTCAGCTCGCCAATCAGCCTGCCTAGCTCCAAGCTTCTCCAAACCTCAAAGCTAGTCTTGTGTGCGTGTAGCACACGGTAGATACACACTGTGCACATGACAATCATAGAAGCCGTTCATGAAACCCTAATCCAAGTTTAATATGTAAGCACATGTCATAATCTAGGAGATTGGTGACACATAGATGCACCATGGCTTGGTATCTTAGATGTCAGGTGGGCATTGACATCATCCTAGAGTAGATGATTGCTCCTCTTCTCCCGACCATTCGGAGGAAGATTCTTAATTTAAGCTCGGTGAGACTGGCATTGGCGGCCCATGTGGTAGTGGCCAATCAGGTTCTATCGGCCACCATGTGGTATCTTGCATCTTGTTGGGCATTGTCCCGATCATGCATTGGTTAGTTCCAATCCCTCATTGGCAACTTCTTGTGGGCAGGCATTGACCGTCAAAAGCAGACTGGGTGGCCTGGAGAGTCACTGTCAAACTTCTCCTCAAAAGGGGGCTGGGCATCATCAATACAGCAATTTAGAGCTACTTGGCAAGCTTATTCTCTACGATCTACAGACAAGGGGAGAGCCGTGAAAGGATTTTACGCTTGCTTGCATTTTGGCATGCATTCCTTCCTGTGGCTCTGACCACTAGATGGATCGTGTTCGCCACACCTATCCACAAACGGAGTACCTCTTTTGAGATCAAGTTTAGGCCAACAGGCCAACATTTATGGTAAAATGGAATTGGATTGGTAAGCACTTTACCTCACGAATATTTCGTGGTTCCAGATGTACTTGGAACAGTCCACCGATGCTGGATTTAATAGCAATATTCCACTAGTTGAGTCCTAGTCAAGGTAAGGGCTTGAGAACTTATGTGGATGCTATGGTGGAATATTGAATTCAAGGTCGAACTTACGCGTAATAGATTCTCTCCCACTGGGATTCATGAGGACATGAATACAATTGAAGGGGTATAAAATGAGGCTTAGGGGTCGATAGGACTCTGGGCAAGAGGCTAGGGCTAGCAAGGATGAGGTCTAGATTGGCCTTGGGTCACGTTAAAAGTAGACTAATGGCCAAAAAGGCAAAAATCCTAAGTATAGTGTTGAGTGTTAATAATTGGCAGGGCTGGTCTATAAAAGAGTATCTAGAGCTCAGTTATCATTATAGTGGAGAAACCCAAGGCAAAGACATCTGTGAGGTGCATGGGACCTCAGGGCCACAAGTAGCTCTAGGCAGGCATACGTCTTGGTGGTATGGGACACCAAGGCTTTGTCTCAGTGAGGTTAGACTCATGGCAATCGAGACCTCAGGTACGGGGCTGGTTGTGGACTGGGAACCTATGGCTGGGGGGTGAGTTGCTAACCAAACTCTATCGCGTCTTGGTGGTATGGGACACCAAGGCTTCTTGTCTCGGTGAGGTTGACTCATGGCAATCTAGACCTCAGGTACGAGGCTGGTTGTGGACTGGGAACCTATGGCTGGGGGGTGAGTTGCTAACCAAACTCTATCGCGGTGGTCATTGACGCCAGATTTGTGCAGGTTGTCTTAACCCTAGGAGGGTTCCGAGTATGTCATCTCTACAGACGTGTTGTTTTTTCTACTAGTAGATGGATCTTTTTTTAGAAAAGGAAATCCACCTCACTAGCAATCCTAGTGTTACTAGCCATGAACTATCTACTAGATGGCAGCAGCAAGAGCCACCTCTATCTACTCTCCTCAGGAATAACCTTCAAAAGGTTACACTCTTAAGTGCAAAAGAATAGGTGTCATGCTGTCTCTTAGAAGATTTGAGTAGAAAATATCCTCTTCTATTAAGACATGCTAGATCTTAAACTTAGCATCTTCTTGACCTTGAAATTTGTGCCTTTTTTTGGCTTCTCTTTTTTTCCAAGCACCCTTCCTCGCCCATGACCCCATTGCCATGTTCGTGAAACAGTGACAATTAAGGGGCAGGAAGGAAAGGGAGGACTGAATTCCAAAATGATTTTTCACAGTAAATCCTACCTCCTATGTCTCGACTCTCTTTAACAGATTATGCGCTGAATTTTATGTAAGGTTTTGCAGTTGGTCCTTATCTTGGGCTGGTGCAAAGCTTGTTGCTATATATTATGAGTTTAAGTGCACGAAAGTCAAAGGACGTCACAGTGTTCCTTTCTATTTGGTGACATGAGATGTTTATTGCTTAATGTTGCTCATGTTCAGCATTAACATGATATGCAGAGTGCAATTGCAGCAAAGCCGAAGGCTGCTTTTCAAGCCTATATCCTGGGTGGATTGTTGTGGATACCAATACCATTTGCATTGTCAACATCTTTAGGCCTGGCAGTACTGGCAGCAGATCTTCCTGTCACAACGGCTGAAGCAAATCAGGGGCTGGTTCCTGTTGCTGCTGCACTGTTTGTTTTGGGGAAAGGTATCTTCAACTTTCTTCTTGAATAGAGCAAGTCGTGAAAAACACTGTTACTAAGGGTCAACTCTCTGTTGTTATGGATTTGGTTGAAATTTGGATTATTCAATGTAAAAGCAGGAGATATAAGTTATGCCATACATAAAGGGATTATAAATGACTTGGTGCATTTTGTATAAAAGGGGTGTTCCCCACTCTTGAAGGCAATGATTAGAATTCTTGTTTCTTGTTCTTGTTTCGTTCTCTCTTTGCTGGGCATTTATTTCAGCTACAGATCTAGCTGATTTGTGGCGATCTTGCTGGGGAGGGGTTGTGCTTCCATCGCTCCCCCTCCCCAAATCACCGGCTGTTTTACGCCCCGTTTTCTTGTCCTGTATTGTACTGCCGTTGGTCGATGACTGCTTGGTGCCTGCATGTTGGTGCATTTTGTATAAAAGGGGTGTTCCCCACTCTTGAAGGCAATGATTAGAATTCTTGTTTCTTGTTCTTGTTTCGTTCTCTCTTTGCTGGGCATTTATTTCAGCTACAGATCTAGCTGATTTGTGGCGATCTTGCTGGGGAGGGGTTGTGCTTCCATCGCTCCCCCTCCCCAAATCACCGGCTGTTTTACGCCCCGTTTTCTTGTCCTGTATTGTACTGCCGTTGGTCGATGACTGCTTGGTGCCTGCATGTTGAAGCTCATGTTACCTTGTCACGTCACCAATCAGTCAAGCAGATGGGGGCTGATTTTTCATGTATCTCTAGAATGATATCCAAGCGAGACATCAAAGGCATGCCAGCTAGCAAGTACGAGAAGATCTACTTGAAGGCCCTCATGGAGGGTAAAATTCCTTGTCCATGTCCTTAGTCATGTTCTAGTCATTCATTTCATTGTTGTTGTCTATAAGTTGCTATGGTTTTATGCTGAAATCTTGTCTAACTAATGATCTTTATAGTTTTTAGGCCTAGTCTTGTAGTAATTAGACATTATGTGAGGGTGTTGAATATTTTGTCTCATTGACCTTAGTCATGGTTTTAACCAGCCATGTAATTGATGATGGCATCAAGGTCAAAAAGGTCAAGGATGGGTCATGTGTGATGAAGGCAAAATGTTTCCCCCATGTCATCACTGCATATAGTATACCTATAATGTAGGTGGTTTTGTATTCCCAAAATTGTCCCCTCTCGTCAAAAGTAATAGAAATTTTTTCTTGTTCTTCCCCCCCCCCCCCCCCCCCCCTCTCGAAAAAGATCCTTCTATTAGTTACCAAGAACAAAAATGGCTAAGTACAAACTTGGCTTCACATGGGGAGCAAGAGTCAAGAACGAAACATAAAAGGGGGGGAGGATGCTCTTCTCTTCTGGCTGGCTGCTCTAGGAGGAGAAGGCTATCTCATACAATGGGGGGAGGGGGAAACAACCCTAGAGGTGGTTTGTAGTGTCAAGTGGCCTCACCACCATTATCAGTGCCAAGTGGGCTCACCACACAGGTGGTCTATAGTGCCAAATGGGCTGACCACCACTGTTTGTGAGAAAGGGACCATGACACCAATGTTAGCAATCATCTCCTGTCTGTACACTATTATGTCAGGGCCTCTGTTGTGGGTGTGCCTGCCCGTTTTAGTGTCTTCCCATTTTTCCACTCTCCGTATATTTTTTCCTATTTTTTTGGAGAAGTGGATGGGTTGTCAGCTGCCCCCGATGCTGGCCGACTGTGTCTTTGCTGCCCGACTGTCCCTCAGTGCTGGCCGACTGAGCATTTTGCTGGTTGTGGGCAGCCAGGGCTACTGTCGGCTGATTATGGGCTGGTCGACCAGCAGCCAGGGGCCATATAAAATGGCCCCTTGCCCCCACACTCCATTATGTGTATTTCCGGGATTTTATTGGTGCATATAGTAGAGTTACATAGCTTCTCTCGCTCTTTCATCTGTGTCTTGCTCTCTATAGCAATTGTTTTCATTTCCGTTGTGCATTCTGACATGGTATCAGAGCCCCAGGTGGCTTGAAGCTTGCAGACAGTGGGACGTTGAGAATTTGTTGATTTGTGGTGCTGATTGGAGACTGTTTAGGCTGTACGGGACTTGGAGATCGAGTAGAAGGCAGCCATCACCGTTGGACAGCCATCTTGAATATTATTTGCAGCCTCTTCTTCTTTTTTCCCACCCACCCTCCCTTCACAAGACCTTGTGAACCCTTGAGATGGCAGATTTGCTTGAGATGGCTGAGCAGCACCTGAAGATCCCAACACTCTCCACGTTCCCGGTGGACCGATAGTTGGACGGGAACAACTACGGCATAAGGAAGGTAATGATGGAGTTTGTTTTGGAGTCTTATGACTTGGCTGATTTCATTGTTGTTGGGGTTCCACGGCCGGAGTTGGAAGATAGAGAGTTACCCTCTATACGAAAGGAACGGGAGGCACAGGCACAGTTATGGGATCGTGTTAATGCCTGCGTCCGTTCTTTCATCTTCCTAAATTGCACACCATAGGTGATCAATCACATAAAGCATATGACGCTGGCTAGAGGGATTTGGCAGCATTTGGCTTCTCTGTACAACGGGGTATCACCCATGAACAGGATTTCCATGGAAGTTCAGATGCGGGTGATAAATCTTGCAAAGTTTTCGACGATGCGGGTGTTAGACATATATATTAATTTAGTCTGAGGTAATTAGGCCTAGACCGGACATTATTAGTGTGTGCACGGGCAAGGGCCTAGTTGCCTCGGACTAAATTAATATATATGTCTTAACATTAAATCTAGGCGAAAGCTTAGGACACTTTCCAGTAAATAAAGATGTAGAGTTTAATGATACTTGAAGAAAAACTTTTTCTCCCTTTTCAAAAGATCGAGGAGATCTTTTCTTATCAGCATAAAACTTAGCTCTTTCAGCTGCTTGCTGAAGCTTAGTTTTAGCCAATGCTAGAGTATCTTGCATTCTTGCCAAAAATTCTGCCGCACTAGGACATTTCTGTGGTGTGCCTGTTAGACATATATATTAATTTAGTCCGAGGCAATTAGGCCTAGACCGGACATTATTAATATATATGTCTAACAGCGGGAGCACATCAACAAGTTGCAGGCTCTTCGGCAGGAGGTTCTCCAAGCTAGGAAAGAGATATCATCAGAGGATATGGCCATCACGTTGTTGTCCCATTTGTCCTCTCAGCATTTTACTCCTCTTTGATCACGAGTGGCAGGCTCAACACCATCACATGGGAGGAGCTTGTGCCAATGGTCTTGGACCAGGAAGAGCGATTTACGAAGCCTCCACAGGGCGGAGGTTCTGAGGCCTTGATTGGCCAGCGGTTGAAAGGCTGTAACAACAACACGCAAAGGGGGAAGTCTTCATTGGAGAAGTCTTATGAGAAGAAGCCCGATTCAGACTGTGAGAAACTGAAGGCCGAGAGGACCTGTAATGATTGTGGCGAGAAAGGCCACTATTGGAGGAAGTGTCCTAAGTGGACTGGAAGAGTGCTGATTCTTCAATTGCAGTTGCAAAGACTCTAGCCTTTGTGCACTTGGAGATTTTGGACACCGATGCTTCATCTTCTTCGAGGGAGGAGGTAGTTGGCTTCACCGCCAAGGATACTCGGGAATGGATTCTTGATAGTGGTGCTTCTAGGCACATGACTCCTTCCCGTGACTTCTTTCAAGATCCTAAACGGCAGTAGGTCGCATTTTCATTGGCGACAATTCCACCATACCGATTAACAGTGAGGGCCGGATGGAGATCATTCCCGATGGCAGAGGGGGGAAGCATTCCTCTCGTGTTCTTTACGTCCCCGTACTTGGTTTTCATCTGTTGTCAGTGCATGAGGTTTGCAAGACTGGCTTCCGGGTGGAGTTTGAGGAGCATTCTGTTGCTCTACGGGACTGAGAGACTGGCCAGGTTGTTTGGGAAGGCGGAGTGGAGAATGGTATATACAAACTCTCAGCACTCTCCTCATTGATAGGCTCTCAGATTGGTGACTTGTTTCGGTTTGGCCACTTGAATGTGGATACGTTGCGGCGAGCTTTTCGGGACCAGATGGTGGTTGGCTTGCCAAATGTTGGCAGCAAGTAGGGACGCTGTAGTTCTTGCATTCGTGGTAAGCAACATAGGGAATCTTTTCCGAAGCAGGCTTCCAGGCGGGCTTCGAAACCTTTGGAGTTGGTACACACTGACTTGTGTGGACCTATGCAGACCCCATCCTTGGGAGGTTCTTTGTATTTCATGCGGCTTGTTGATGCTTGTAGCAGATTCACATGGGTTTATTTGTCTTTCACAGAAGGACCAAGCTTTTGCTCAGTTCAAGGATGGTGGAGAAAGAGTCTGGCTTGCAGATAAAGACTCTTAGGGCTGACAAAGGAGGAGAGTTTTTTTCCAATGCATTCGTGCGGTTTTGTGCCAAACATGGCATCATGCGGGAGCTGGCCAATACAGGTTCGCCTTCAGAGAATGGAGTAGTTGAGCGTAAGAATAGGACTGTGGTGGAGATGGCGAGGATGATGCTGGAGCATCGTGATCCTCCTCGTCCACTTTTGGGAGAGGTTGTGGCTACGACTATCCATATCCTCAACCGTTCTCCGACAACTTCAGTACCGAACATGACTCCCTTTGAGGCGTATTTTGGAAGGAAACCAGGTGTCTCCCATTTCCGTGTGTTTGGGAGTGATGCATATGTGCACATTCCAAAGAAGCAGAGCAGGAAGCTTGACTCAAAGTCCCAAAAGCTTGTCTTTGTGGGATATAACTCTCTTTTCAAGGGATACAGGTTGTATGACCCAGAGAGGAACGAGGTTGTCGTCAGCAGAGATGTGGTTTTTGATGAGCATGTTCCAGTTTCCACTGTTGATGAGCCGCCACTTCTTGGAGACCCAGATGATTTTGATAATGATTCCGAGTCGATTGTTCCAGCTGGACAACCTCAGTTAGTTAAGGAGGTTGAGCGTGCGGTTGGAGATGAGTCCCCGCAGCAGTAGGAGGCTTCGCGTTCTGTTCCAATACCTAGGTGGTTGGTAGACACCCTTCGGGAGTCAGGCGTTACAGAGCTTGCCTCCGAATGGACCACAAAGGACGGACCTTAAAGATCGCATAGAGTTCGTGATAAAAGTCATTCAACGGAGGTTTTACACGTAAACTATGCTTTGATGTCCCATATCATGCGGGACAAAGAGCCCACTTCCGTCAAGGAAGCACTTGCACAGGATACTTGGAGGAAAGCCATGCAGGTGGAACTGGATGCCATAGAGAAGAATAAAACTTGGGAGTTGGTTCTGAGGCCCATCGAAACGGTCTATCATTGGTGTCAAGTGGGTCTTTAAGACCAAGTATACGTCTGATGGGTTGGTGGACAAACACAAAGCCAGACTTGTGGCTAAGGGTTATGCTCAGCGGCCTAGCATCAACTATGAGGATACCTTTGCACCGATAGAAAGGATGACCACGATTCAAACCGTTCTTGCCCTTGCTTCTTCTCAGCGGTGGCCCGTATTTTAGATGGATGTGAAATTTGCGTTCCTTAATGGTGACCTGGAGGAGGAGGTGTATGTTGAGCAACCTCCAGGCTTTGAGGTTCCAGGATCAAAGGGGATGGTTTACAGGTTGTGAAAGGCCTTGTATGGTCTTAAGCAGGTTCCCAGGGCTTGGAATCAGAAGATTGAGTCTTTCTTTATGCGGACTGGATTTTAGAGATCGGTTGCAGATCCAAACTTATATCTCTTTCGGGAACGCAGCATGGTCACGTTGATCATCCTTTATGTGGATGACCTCATTCTCACTGACGGTCATGTGGAGCACATTGCAGTGACGAAGGCTGTCTTGTCAAAGGAGTTTGAGATGACCGATTTAGGCTTACTCCACTTCTTCTTGGGATTGGAGATCTGGCAAACCCAAAGGGGGTTCTTTGTCTCTCAGCAGCGGTATGTCCATGAGTTGCTTGAGGCCTTTGGGATGGAGAACTGCAAGCCTATCACGTCCCCGATGGACCCAAATACAAAACTTATAGTTAATGATCCTTGTGAGCCAGTTGATGCCTCTCTCTACTACAAGCTGGTTGGTTCATTGATCTGGTTGCTTCACACCAGATTGGACTTGGGCTTTCCTGTGGGGTTGTTGAGCTTGTTTATGCAGATGCCATTGAAGTCTCATTGGGAGGTAGGATTGTGGATCTTGCGGTATCTGCAGGGTACGAAGGATCGTGGACTCTTCTACGCCATTGGAGGTGAAATGAAGGACCGAGTTTGACTCCAAGGTTGGAGTGACTCAGATTGGGGAGGAGATCCAGACACGAGGAGATCAACATCAGGCTACAGTTTTTCCCTCGGCTCAGGAGTTGTTTCATGGAGCAGCAAGAGGCAGCCAACTATTGACTTGTCGTCTACAGAGGTAGAGTACGGGGCTGCTTTTGGTGCTGCTTGCGAGGTTGTGTGGCTGCGGAGGTTGCTTGGCGAGATTGGGTTTCCATAGAAGGAACCCATGGTCATCCACTGCGATAACCGGAGCTGTATCGCTATTGCTCGGAACCGAATCTTCCATGCCCGGACCAAGCACATAGAGATACAATATCACTTTGTTCGTGAGAAGATCTTGGCTGGTGACACCTTGCTTCTTTATTGTTCGACGGAGGATAATGCGGCGGACCTCTTCACGAAGTCTCTACCTCAGGCTATGCTTTGGCGGCACTCCAGCTCACTGGGGTTGGTTCCACATCCAGGAGCTGAGAGGGGGTGTTAGCAGTCATCTCCTATCTGTACACTATGTCAGGGCCTCTGTTGTGGGTGTGCCTGCCCGTTTTAGTGTCTTCCCATTTTTCCTCACTCTCCGTATATTTTTTCCTATTTTTTTGGAGGCGTGGATGGGCTGTCGGCCGCCCCTAGATGCTGGTCGACTGTGTCTTTGCTGGCCGACTGTTCTGGTGCTGCCCGATTGTTCATCAGTGTTGGTCGACTACTTTTCTTCTGGCCGACTGAGCAGTTTGCTGGTCGTGGGCAGTCAGGGCTCCTATCAGCTGATTATGGGTTGGCCGACGAGCAGCCAGGGGCCATATAAAATGGCCCCTGGTCCCCACACTCCATTTTGTGTATTTCTGGGATTTTATTGGTGTATATAGTAGAGTTACACAGCTTCTCTCTCTTTCACCTGTGTCTTGCTCTCTATAGCAGTTGTCTTCATTTCCGTTGTGCATTCTAACAGCCAGATCCTCAAAAGGCCTCCCGGTGCTTCCACATACGGTCTAAACCACCTTGAAGCTTCCCCCACTGTCCACGGAGGATATGAATGGTATCAAGCCAGATGCTCCGAATGGACTTTGCTATCGGGGTGAGGGTGCCTTTAATGGCTTCGCTGCATTGAGCCCTCTAGATATGCCATTCAACAATACTGTTGCAAATCTCCCATCTCTAGAACCCGGAGTCCAATGACCAATAGATAGAGTTGGGCCTGGCGCTGTAAGAATATGAAGGTGAGAGACTTGGAGGGCTTGTCCCCCACCCTCCTCCTCATATGACACGACGGCCTTGGCCTCAGTGGCCCAAGCAACTGTCCCACGTAACAGTGTGGGAGGGGGCTTGGTCCATAGTGAAGACAAAGAATCCATTGCCAAACTTGCTGAGCCTTTGGGCGATCCCAAAGACAACGACGTTGGGACTCTTGGGGATGGCCACACCTTGAACAAACTGCGAGTGATCTTTTGCAGTCAGAAACTATCCCATAGCATCATGCAGAAATCTGAGAGAAATTGAGGAGGGAGGCCCTGGGACTGCCAGTGTCTTGCTGCTGTTTGAGTGTCGTCAACCTCTGGCATCTAGATCCTACGGCCCAACCGTCTAGTGTAGGCAAAAAAGGGGTACTAGGAGTCTCCTCCCTGTCATTTGAATCATGCCATGTTCACTCCCCCAGGTCCCACTAGAGGCACGTGAGAGGACGGCCCTCCCAAATCCACAAACGCCAGAATCTCTCTCTACCTACCGTGGTTGGTGGAGGGTCTATGTGCCACTGATGCACATGGAAACCAATCACCCTCACCGTTTGCAAGGTGCGTCCCCTGAAATCCCCCAGTATGGTATAGGATGGAGCTAGCTAGGTTGCATATCATGATTGTAAACTCCATGCATATAGCTTTGCATTCTCCTAGTAGTAGAGCTCCACCCCCTTCACCACTCATTGTACTTATTGCACACCCAGATTCAGCTTTTTAGTTCAGTACTTTTTCATTTTGTTGGGATGACAGAGGATACCCCATCCAGGTACTCCGATTTGTCTCATAGGCCGAGTTCGGTCTTTTGGAAGACGTTAATAAAATCTTTCTTTCTTTCTTTCTTTCTCTCAAGTCTGCAATGAGGTCCAATAGAGAAGGTGAGTAAGGCAGAGCTCTCATCCACACCATGGATTGCCAATGGTATGCCATGCCTAGTGAACACTCCCAACCATTGCAGGCGGGGTTGGAAAAGGGGTCGTCTAGGATCGAGACCAACCACTCCGGAGGGATGGAAGTGTCGATGTCGAGTCTAAGTATGTCCCTACCGCGAATCCGAGTGATCCTCTCTTGGGCCTCTGGGGGCAACTGTTTGAACGTAAGCCACATGCTCCCCCAGCATGTGACCACCGGGCAAATGGTCCAGGGGATTCTAGATTAGATGCTGACAGAGACGCTCCTTAGATGCAACAAGAGCAGACTGTTGAAGGGCCGGCTTGAGATGATCCCAAGCACGCAAGAGACTGGCTGCAAATCTATCCTCGAATGTAGGGCTAAAGCCATAAGGCCACATCATCCATCTTGTACTCTGGGGCTCGGCGTGTGGGCGGAGATCCTAGCCAGGAAAAGGGCTCGCCGCACTAGGAAGAAGGCCACTAAATATCAACTTGCCCAAAAGGTACCGACAACGTTTCAAATTGCCGTCGGATGGGGAAATTGTTGGAGGAAGACTATCCCTCCATAGTATGGACGCCTTGTGCCTCCCATTGCATTGACTGGCTCATAGAGGATATGGGCAAGTTAGTGTGGATGAAGGAAGTAATGACCGAAGCTCTCTTTTGTCACCTTCTTCACCACAAAGGTGAAGGTGCTTGCCATGTTCCGCGAACATAGCAAGTTGGAATTGAAGAAGCCTTCATCTACATGCTTCGCCTACATGTGGCTCCTCTTGGAGCGCCTCCACGATGTGAAATCCTCCCTTTGCCAGACAGTGGTCTCCACAATGTGGAATGAGTGGGATGAGCGAGAATTGGCGGAGGCCAAAGCCGTTGCAACGGCTTTGCCTAAAGGAGTAGTTTTGGCAGTCGGTCCGCACTATTGTTATTGTGGTCATGCCCTTCTATAGGGTATTGCGGATGACCGACATGGAGGGAGCCACCATGGGCCTTCTCGTTCACTTCATGAGAGAGGCCATAGCAGAGTTGCGCGCTTCTCCTTCCATCGACGAGGAGAAGCGTGATGGTATGTTGGCCATTGTGGAGAAGAGATGGAAGTGGATGCGAAGACCTATCCATGGTCTTGCCGCATTATTGCATCTGGCTTACAAATCACCCGCCCTCTTCACCAACGTGGAGCTACTTGAAGCTCGAGATGCTTACTTGTCCAAAGCATTGTTGGAGGATCGCCATGGGAAGTTTCTTGAGGAGCTCATAAGCTACAATGACCAAAAGGGAGGAGCTGCGTTTGCATCTACTACCTGTTGGAAGAGGGAATCCCTTGTGAAGCCCCTCTTTTGGTGGGAGACATTTGGGTATGCGCTCTTAAGCCTCCAAAAGGTGGCTTTGAGAAACCTAGCTCAGGATTACTCTTCGGGTGCATGTGAGAGGAACTGGGGTTCCTCCTCACTTGTACACACAAAGTTACGCAATCACTTGAGCACGCAACAATAGCGGCTAGTGTATTGCCGCGCTAACTTGCGCATGGTGCGCGCAATGCAAAGGATGGAATTGGCGAGATAGGTATAAGTTACAACTTATAAGTTATAAGTTGTAAGCATTCAAATTTCAAACTTCAGTGTTTATTGAAATTTGAAACTAAATTCTAATACATTGCTTGTCACTTGATCATTGTACAATGTAGGTGAATGTGGATGCATTCAAGCTCACAGGGGGCACTCTTGAGAGTGTTAACAAAGTGCAAGATGAAGAGGAGGAGAGGATCTATGCAGAGATCTATCGAGAGCTCGAGTCGTTTGATTGACGACCTACTTGCACTCGTCGTGGGCGTGGAGGTAGTGGCAGAGGAAATCAAGTAGGAAGCCGTGGATGCACGATTCGTGGTGCTTCTAGGGACATAGTGCATACCTATGTGTGGTGTGGTTCGGGTAGCTCCACACTCGCTCCAAATGAGGATGCTCCCTTTGGCTTCTCACATGAGCTTAGAGAGCCCGAGTTCGATGATGAGGGCAACCTTCTTAGCGATGGCAACTTCGGCGAGGCCACTGATATGTCCTCTTCTCATGAGGATGATGTCAGTGAGAGCTCTGATAGTGATGCCTTTGTCTAGTCTCTCCTTGGGCCTTGGCTCTCTTTTTGTACTCACTTTTTTGTACTCGCGCCTAGCGCGCATGATCGTATCGCACCTCTATGCTTTATGTACTTTTGTTTGTCACTTCAAACTTGTTTTTAATGAAATTTTGGTTTGAAACAACTTCTCTAGACTCTATCCTTCCAAATTGAAAATGTCTATGTTTGTAGGTATTCTTTAATAAAAGAACCGTATTTTATCGTACGGTATCCCAAATTTTCATATCGTACCGTAAATTCTTGTACGGTATCGTATTTTCATACCGTGACGACTATGGTTATGTTGCATCATTGGATCATACGTCTCTCACACATGGTACTTTGATAGTGGTGCTTCTAAACACATTACCTCACAGTGGGATTTGTTTAAGAAGCTTATGGCTGCCCCTGAGGGCAAGCAGGTAACATGTGCAAACAATTCTTATTATCCAGTTCAGGGTGTTGGTGAGGTGATCCTCACAACAGCAGATGGTGCAGACTTATGTCTTCGAGATGTATTGTATGTGCCAGGGATTAAGAAGAACTTGCTATCCGTCTCCTCTTTTGCTAAAAGAGGATATGCAATGAACTTTGAGGACGACAGATGCATAGTGAAAGACCTTGAAGGTGGCTATGCATTGGTCACTTCTGGCACATTGTACCACGGGTTATATCAACTTGACAGGTTTGACAGGAGAGAGCATAATGCTCATGTGGTTACCACTCTTACACTTGCCATGCAGGAGGCAGAATTGTGGCATGCCAGGTTCTGGCATGTGAATTATGGCAGTTTGATGCTATTGCAAAGGGATAAAATGGTACACAATATGCCTCATGTAGGGCTACTACCAAAACATGTATGTGAAGGATGCATATTGGGTAAGATGCACAGAAATGCATTGCCAAAAGATGGATCGACAAGGGCTGTCCAGAAATTACAGCTTGTGCACATTGATGTGTGTGGTCCTCTGTGGACACCATCTAGTGGTAAGCATCTATACTTTGTAAACTTTATCGATGACTACTCTATATTTTCTTGGGTGTATCCCTTCAAGGTAAAATCTGATGTATTTGCATGTTTTCAGCATTTTGTGGCACAATTTTTTGGACAGCCACCTACGGGCCCACTTAACATGTTTGAGGGACTTCACCCATTGGGAATTGATGGCTCAACAGATCAGCCATCAACTTTGCCTAATGGACAGTATTTGGGTGCTCAAAAGCAGCCCGTGAATGAGCTCATTACACCTCAAAATATGGAGGAAGCAGTGGAGCAAGAGTGGACAGCAGTAGAAGAGGCTAGAGTTGTGCCTCGTTGGTTGCTTCGTACTTTACAGGAGAGCAAACTTTCAGCTCCACTTGGTAGTAGGACTCGGGCTGGTTCACGTAATGCAAGAGAACATGCAGATGTTGCTTGCATGAGTACACTTTGTGATGCAGATGAGCCAGATTCATTTGAAGAGGCTCATGAGGATGAGCATTGGATGCAAGCCATGCAAAATGAGATGGATTCTATGATCTATCTATAAAAACATCACATGGAATTTGGTAAACTTGCCTGGAGGCAATCAGCCCAATGACACAAAGTGGGTATACAAGTTGAAAAGAAAGTCTAATGGTACCATTGACAGGTACAAGGCCAGGCTAGTGGCGAAAGGTTATGCCCAGAAAAAGGGCATTGATTATGATGAGACTTTTGCACCTCCTTCTCGTATGGTCACAGTTAGATGCGTTGTTGCATTGGTTGCCCATCATGGATGGAAAGTGCATCAGTTGGGCATAAAATCAGCTTTTCTCAATGGGGACTTGCATGAAGAACTGTATGTAAATCAGCCCATTGATTTTGTGATGTATGGTCATGAAAACATAGTATGCAAGCTTCGAAAAGCACTTTATGGTCTCAAACAAGCTCCCCGAGCTTGGTATGAGAAGATACATACTTATTTGACCACGTAGGGATTTCGCAATAGTCCAACGGAGAGCATCCTCTATGTGAAAGAGGATCATGGCACTTTGATCATGCTCATTCTCTATGTGGATCGTATGTTGCTAATTGGAAATGATATGGATAAAATTTCAGCATTCAAGGCTGAATTGCAAACGTCATTTGAGATGACAGATTTGGGATTGTTGCATTATTATTTGGGCATACAATTTGTGCAGATAGATGTTGGGATTTATGTGTCCCCATTGACCGCGGAGGGTGTGAAGGATATCGAGCCATATGCAACTGATTGTCTCAGCCGGCGGAGTGTGGGTATACCCTCGATGGCCTCGCTACATCTAGCACGCCAGATGTGCCAAGCTGCTATGCTACTGCAAATCTCCCATCGTTCGCATGAGCCTGGTCGCCAGAAACCTGCCGGTGGGTCTATGACTGGTACTACTGCAATACCATGGTGGGAGTCCTGAAAGGCAAGTCCTCTCCCATCGTCCTCATAGGTCTTGACCACTCTAGCCTCGGTGGCCCGAGCGACAGTACCCCAAGTGATGATCCGGGTCGATGTCGTGTCCATAGCCGCTGCCAAATCTACTAAGCCTTCAAGAAATCCCAAAGGCAATGTCGTTGAGACTCCTAGGGGTGGCCGCACCTCGGTAAGCTGCGGACGGACTGCCAACCGCCAGCCAAGTACAAACCGCCAGACTCGTGTGCGCCATCAGCCAAAGGAAGAGAGTATATTCCTCGGCTGAAAGCTGTCCCAAAGCCTCTTCCATAAATCTGAAAGGAAGCGTTGTGGTAGGCCTTGAGACTGCCAGTGTGCTGCTGCTACCGTTGTGCCATCTCTCTCTGGCATCTGGATCCTGCGGTCGAGCCGTGCTGTATATGCAAGGAAAGGGGCATCCAGAGTCTCCATCCGATTTGTGGGATCATGCCAAGTCCACTCTCCTGGGTCCCACTGCAACCGCGTGAGAGGTTGACACAACAATCCATAACCGCCAAAGTCTCTCCTTGGCCACCTTGGCCGGTGCTAGATCTATGTGCCATGCCCATGCCCGAAAACCAATCACCCTCACCCTTTGCAAGGTGCAGCCTCTGAAATCCTCCAAGGGGTGCTCTGATCTCTCTAGTCTGCCATGTAATCCAATAGAAAAAGTGAGCAGACCACTATCCTCATCTGCTCCATGGACCGCCACGAGGATATCATGTCTGGTGAACACGCCTAGCCACACTGGGGGGTTGGGACTGGAATAGAGTCAGCCACTCCTGAGGAATAGCTGAGTCGATGTCGATGTTGAGCCTGTCTCTACCATATCCCTGTCAGGCCTCTCTCGTGCTCCTCCTAAGGTAACTGCCTGTGTGCAATCCAATCTCCCAGAGACCTAGCTGGTCCCATGGTCAAGGTGCCCTAGGATGTGTGGTCGGGCCCCTAGCATGTGGCCATTGGGTAAACGGACCAGGGGGTTCTAGATCAAAGGCTGCCGAAGCCGCTCCTCTGAGGGCACTGGAACAATCTGTTTGAGGGCTGGCCTGAGATGATCCCAAGCACGAAGTAGAGTGGCTACAAATTTGTCCTCAAAGGCAGGACTAAAACCGCGGGCTTGCATCTCTATGAGCATCCATCTAGTACTCTGCAGCCACGGGCCTCCAAGGCTCGAAGTGCGGGCTGAAATCCGGGCCAAGAGGAAATCCTTCCAAGGTTCACCATCAGGTAGGACTCAGGAGTCCTCTGACAATCAACTTGCTCAGCAGGGCTGGGCTTTGTATAGCTGGATCGATGAGACCAAGCCCCCCTCTGCTATGTGGCTGAATGATCACTCTCCATACCACCTTGGCCTTGGCTGGTCTCCCATCACTTCTGGCCCACAAGAAGTTCCGGATCAAACGTTGTACCTGGACAATACAAGCCCGAGAAAAGGCTCAACACAAGGTGATGTACCACATGGTGGCAAGCAATACCTGGTTCGCCACCACCGCTCTACTTGGTAGGGATAGCCTCGCCAAGCTCCAATATAAAAGCTTCTTCTGAATACTCAGAAGAAGCGGAGCGAGCTGTTGCTCGGGAGAGATATCAATGCCAACCTGGCAACTGAGGTATCAGACTGGAGTGCCCCTCGGGATCCACTGGAAAGCCTCAACTGGTCGCCAAGTCGGGGTGGGTGCTGAGCCTACCCAAAAACCACACGACTTGTGCCAATTGATCTGTGCTCCTATTGACCCCTTTCACTTCAAAGGAGTTGGCGGAGACAGTGACGGCGTCACCCAGGGGCAAATGCCTGGGCGCAGATGGGCTTCCTGATTCCTTCTTTCTTCGCCATTGGGACCTCATGGAAGGTGGCCTTTGTGCTGCCTTAAATGAGATTATGCTCATAGCTACCATGCATACCAGAGAGTCCTTCGAGAGAGCCAACTCATAGCACACGAGCATGTGGGTGGTGCTGGTTCTAGTGGCACCTCGCCAGAGAGGCTCATAGAGGGCTTGATACATTTGATTCCCAAGGACGGTGGTGATAGATTGGAGATCCGACAGTGGAGACCAATCACCCTTCTAGGGACGACCTATAAGATTTTGGCCAAGGCCATCAACAGGCGACTTCAGCCTTCTCTCCCAGACTTGATCCACGACACTCAGACTGGTTTTGTTCAGGATCGAAGCATTCTGGATAGCATCTTTACCTTTTGGGAGGCGACAGCTTCAGCTGGGATGCGGCAGCAAGACCTCATTATGCTACTCCTAGACTTTGAGAAAGCTTATGACAAGGTGGATTGGAGCTTTCTGGAGGGCACTATGAGCCCGATGGGATTTCCCCATGGAGTGGATTCGTTGAGTCTTAGGACTTTATTCAACATCTCACAGCCAAGCTCTCACTCAAGGAGCCCGAGGCAACACATCCCCGCTTTCCCGCTCGGTTCGACAGGGCTGTTCTTTGGCACCGTACCTCTTTCTATTTGTCACCGAGGCCATGAGTAGTTTTCTCTCCGCCCAAGAGACCTGACTTCAAGGATTGCGCCTTCCCCTCCGCACGCAGGAGGAGCTGCTGGACTCAGAGTTTGCAGACGGCACAACTGCCTACCTTGTTGGAGATGTTGGGAATTTCTAGAGATTTGCAGAGGGCGAAAGAGATTTTCTGTCGTGCATCAGACCGGAGGGAGTGGGGAACCACCTCTCTCATGTGCCTCTCGACTCTCGCACGCGCATCCATCACCTGGGGGGTTAATGGGGCACTAGTGAGAAGAGATCGGAAGAAATCCATGGCGAGGGCTCTCACATGCGGGGGGTCAGAAACAATAGCTCCATCCTGGCCACACAGCCTGCGAATACCGTCTCTCCTCCTGTGTGGGCTGGCTATCTCAGAGAAGTCTCCAGTAACTATGTCACCGACCTGAGTCCAGAATGAAGCCCTGGCCTATACTCCACCCTCCTCTCCTCAATGTAGTGAATCTCCGTGTGGGCGGCAAGGATCTGACTCTCAATCCACAGGCTGTCTAGAGAACTCTCTTGAAGATGCTGTAAAGAGGCTAGGCACCTCCTGAGACTCCTCTCCTGCTCCCGAATTCCCTCCAATCTGCTCTGGGATGCCTCTTGTAAGAAAATATTGATCTCCCCAAGGCCATCATCCAAAGTGCACGTTGCAGAGCCCGAGGAAAAGTCTAGTCCTGCCCATATCTGCTCAATCTGGCTACAAATCTCGGGGTCCTGAATGAGGTTGTCTGGAATCCTGGAGCTCGCATGTCTGTCATGCCTCCATGGGTTCTCTAGGGACATAATAATTGGGGCATGATTTGAAAATGTAGTGCCTACCAGAATACAACCTTGCCTCCACAGTTGCAAGCCCACTCATCGACATAAAACCTCTCTAGCTGAGAGAGGTTGGGGCCAGTGCTCTGTCTATCCGATCGAGAGAAGTTAAGACTCGTGACTCCCAGGGCTACGCCCAAACTCTGGAAGATGCCAAGGGTCCTATCCCCTCAGAATCAGTATCATCTCCTCCCATGCAGAGTACTCCACTCATGAGATTGTGACCATGCCACCTCCAAGTCTGTCCTCTGCTGCCTCTATCATGTTGAAGTCACATCCCGTGCACCAAAAATCAGCTTGGGGAAGGGCTTGTTGGATAGTGCTCCAAAAGATAGCTCTACCTACAGCCACATTCGGGGCATAAATGTTGTGGAAGCCAACACTATCCTCTCCAATTAGAATGGTAACCCACTGAGCACGTCTTGGAACTATGATTCCCGATCCTGTCACAGACGGCAGAAGCTTCTCACTGATAGAGAGAGACACTCCTCCTTGCGTCCCTGAAGGGCCGAAGGATGGAGACCAAAAAGTATGACTCCTGCCTGGTAGAGTCTTCCCGCAGCAGCGGGTACGCCCCTCAGTAAGATGATGCTCCTGGAGGAAAAGAATGTCGATAGGTCCCCCCACCATAGCTCGCTGCAGCTCTCCTCTAAGGACGTCTCATCCCTGAAAGCATTGAGGCCCCCCTAAACCCTGAATGTTCCATGAGACAATCCTCATATCAATCTTTGTGTGAGGCGGAACCACCGGAACTGCCCTCCACTCGAAGAGTCTTGGGCGCGGGCTTAGACGGGAATAGTCACAATCTGTCTTGGTGCGAAGTCGTGCCAAGTGGGCGTGGATCCTCCCTCCACGTACTGCCACTCTGCCCGAGCCACGAGTATGCATACTCCGTGCTCCATCGATCACAATGGAGATATCTGTAAGAAGAGGGGGAGAGGTACTGCGATAGGTATGCATGAACACAAAAAGCAACACCTCCAGGCTGGAGGTCAGCATCTCCCCTCCCCGGTCTCTATGGGCTGATCCACCAAGCTCCATCTTGGCCAGAGGCCATAGATGAGTAAGAACGTCAGTGATGCGGAGATCCTGAAGATGATGCGATAGCTCAACTACCTGATCCTGAATGGTTGTTGCCATCGACTGTGGATTCCACTCTATCTCGTGGGCTGCGCTCAAGGGGAAAGAGAAGATCATCGCGCCATTCTCTTGTGTAGAGGGTCTGAAGTGGTGGAAGACCACTTCAGACCCTACATTCCTGAATAGGGGCTATGGTCTCCTCGAACCTGTCTGTCCCTTCCGTCGGAAGACACCGGAAGAAACTATAATCCATAGGCTGCCCCAAGATCTTGGGGGGGGGCCGCTTGGAGACTCAGGTGGGAGAGCCCTCACTCGTGAGGCTGCAATGGTCATCTCCATCGGTTCTGAGAAGCGATGAATCAGGCGACGAGCGGAACTCGCCGACTGTCTCCTCTTTGGATCAGGGGCTGCAGGAGGCCAACGGGAATGCTGTGGAGAGGCGCGCCGTGCGCGCGGGGTGGGGGGGTGGGGGAAGGGGCGGGAAGGCGGAGAGGCTGGAGAGGGATGCTGCTGAGAGGTATTCATTAGCTCTGGTGCTTGGCTGGCGACCGGGGCGAACTCTCCGCCACTCTCCGGCCGATGGATCATCCATGGTCGGAACTTGGTGCTCCGCGACCTGGGAACCTGCTCCTCCCTCGGCCCCCTGGTGGGGATCTGAGTGGGAAGTAGAAGGGGGAACCATTGGGGGTTGTCTCCTAGTCTGACGTCGAGGGCAAGCTCTGGCCAGATGACCCATTTGTCTGCAAATGAATCAATGGCCTGGAAGGCCGGAATACTCCACTCGCTGCATAATGGGGTCACCCTAAGGGCTGGGAATAGATATCATGTGAGGCACAGGATCCGGCGAGGCAACACAGATGCGGAGAGATGGAATCTTGGCTACTCGTGCGAGGGTCGAGGCAGCGGTGGGGGGGGGGGATTCCATCACTCTCCCGATGGCACCACTAATCACTGGGAGAAGAGGAAGGAATAATTCCTTCCTGAGGCTTGGAAAGTAGATTGTCACGGGAAAGCCTGAAACTCTAGCTAATGGGTCGGATGCTGGGTCGAAGCTGTGCTGCCACTGTGCAAAGAAGGCATGGGCCGTACGCAGTGCAACGGGACTCAGCTGCATGACAAGATCAGACGTCGTTGGTGAGTCAAACTCAACCTAGTAGTAGCAGCGCCCCAGAGGATAAAATATATGCGATCTTTGCGGGCGCACCAAGGAGGCTAGCCTAAAGAAGATCTCCGAGTTGGCCACGTGCGGAGCGGCTACCGACAATCTTGCATATACTTGAGTGGAGGGCTCTAGGGATGCGACAATCATAGCGAGAAGCTGCAGGTCCGCTTCAAAAAACGAAAGGCAAGTAACGGCGGCCTCGGTTGGGGGAGACGGAGCGGCTGCCATGGAGTCTTCTTGGGGGCGAAGACTAGAAGAGGCCGAAACTTGCCGAAAGTAAAAAACTGCCCATGAGCTGAGGGCTCTACCGACGCCAATGGAGAAAGAGGGGGGGGGGGGGGGGGGGGGGAGGCAAAACGGGTAGGGGGGCGAGGGTTGGGCACGGGGGTGGGGGGGGGGGGGGGCGAAGGCGATGGCAAGCAGGCAGGCGCAGGGGAAGCTCACAGCTCACTACTCAACTAATATTCTACACCATTGGTTGCCTCATATACTTACGCAACACCCGTCCGGATATTCAGTTTGGGGTTTCCCAGTGTAGCAAATTTATACACAACCTAGGTAGAAAGCATTGGCGAGCAGTGAAGCGGATCTTCCACTATCTTCAGGGTTGCTTGGATCTTGCGTTGGTATATCCTAGGGGGGCAGCTTGCAGTTACATGCATAGTAACAAAAAAAACCTGTTTCTAGCTTTCGAAACCTCGAAACTTCGAAACAGTTTTTAAAAACCTCGAAACCTCTCCAGAACAATTTCGTTGAAATTTTAGGTTATGTATTTTTTTCCCCTGATTTTTTTGGGATTTTTTAACTTTTTGTTTTTCTTCCATATCCTTCTCATCACCTTCCTTCCCTCTTCTTCTCTTGCCTCCCTCCTTCCCTTTTCCATCTTCTGCCACTTCTTTCACCTCTACTCCTCCTTCCTTCATTCTCCTCTTCTTCCTTTCTCTTCTTCTCTCGTCTTCTTCTCCCTTGCTCTTCTTTTCCTTTTCTCTTCTTCTCCTCTCTTCTTTCCCCTTTTTCTTCCTTCAATGTCTAAAATCTTTCCCAATTTCTACCTTCTCTTCTTCAATTTCTTAAGAGTCCTTGATTGAACCACTTGTGGCATCTAATCAAGCAAAATTGCCATCATGCCTCACTGTCTTTGTCAAGGCCACATGTGGGAACTCTTTAGAAGGATGGTTCCCCGAGATGTGTGAGAAGAGACCATTTTTTCATCATTACACTATGTTTTTAGATGACTACTATAAGTTCTTTAAGTATTTAATACTTTATGAAATTATTGATTTTTCGAAACCTCGCGGTTTCTTAGCCGAGGGACGAAACTTTTCGAAACAAAACCGCGAACCTCGAAACGAAAAAAACCTCGAAACGTTTCTTGTGACTATGGTTACATGCTTACAATGATTCTGACTGGGCTGGCACGCCAATCCACCAATGGGAATTGTTTCTTTTTGGGGCATTCATGCATATCATGGTTGAGCAAAAAGCAGCCCATTGTTGCCACATTTACTTGTGAGGTTGAGTACAAGGCAGCCTTTATAGCCACAGTAGAGTGTGTATGGCTGAGGAGATTGATGACTGATCTTTGTGAGTTTTAGCAGACACCCACCACCATACTCATCACTGACAGTTAGAGTGTTGTAGCCGTGGCACGAAACCCGGTGTTTCATGCACGTACTAAGCACATAGAGATTCATTATCACTATGTCAGGGAGATGATTCATGGAGGGGAGATCTCATTATCTTGCTGCTCTACACAGGACAATGTTGCAGATCTGTTCATGAAGGCGTTGCCTCGAGAGAAGTTTGAAGCTTTCCGCAAAGCTTTAGGCTTACACTCCTACAGAGAGTGATCTGTTGGACCTTGTACAGGTTCACATTGCCACTACAGGGGGGATTTATTGGCATATATGCTATGAGTAGTGCCACATGTGAACATGGGCTTTGGGTTTTTCCTCTTGGATATTAGGTGTGAAAAGACACCACTCATTTATTGTATTTTGATATTGTGGAGTCAACCCCCAAGCTCCACACATTGTATGCTATCTTCTTTGTGTGAGCATCCATCACCATCTCTCTCTTGAGAGTGTTCTTGCTGCTGTACATTCTCTGTGTGTTCCTGTCTGTGTGCAACCCTAACCCATCTCTCTCTATTTATGCTCCAAGAGTATGTCCAAACAAAATAAGTTTTGGTGTTATATCCACCAACTCGAAGGAGCAACCTCTCATTCCCCAATGCCCAGTGTCACATCAAATGCATACTACTCTCCACTGGCGTCCATGCTTACACATGCAAACACCATACCAAGAAATAGAAGACCAATTGATCGTGCACATGGATGTTGAACGTCTACTGGGTTTGAGTGCAGACATCAAGTCCCGAGCATACTAGATTCCATTCTACTGACACTTGGCGTAGACATAAGTCCCCTGCCAACTAGGTGTTAGTCCACATGACCCTTGGCGTAGACACGAGTCCCTTGCCAAGACTTAAGTCCTTGCCAACGCGTCATGTCCACTTTACCACTTGCACACCGTGTTGGTACTCTGATCACACACCTTGGAGGAGAGGTGGACTCAAGTGTGTAACATAAGATAAGAATGACTCACAGGCATATATATCCTTGTGCTCCATAAACATTTTTGCTACACAGTTTACAGGCATTTCGAACGGTGAGATAAATCTAGAGAAAATCCTTGGTCCATAAAATATCATGTTGCATAAATCCATCATATCCCAATAAAGGGAGCCATAAAACTATATATATATATATATGAAACCATTGAAGCATAGAGCCCAAGAATCACTTAGCCAATGGTAACCATATAGATGTGCCAAACCATCATATATGTATAAAGCCTTGAGCAAAGGATGTGCCATAAATTTAGTCCATAGTCCTTGGACATATCCATATCAAAACCATATAAACCAGGCTTTTCAACCATTAACAGTGTTTACCTGAAATAGTTCAAGGAAAACAACACACAATTCTCCTTGTACGGGCATACAAGGGTTAAGTGTCCAAAAAAACTTGCAATAAATTGCCAAAAAAACCACCAACTTTCCAAAACTCAAAGTATACGTAGCTTTTCTTTGCTGGGTTCGCCATGAGGCCAAAAGAAATATATCCTTGCCATATCCATAAGATATCATGAGATATATCTTGATATAGCTTGGCTGTAAGCTTGATTATATAATTCATAATATCCATATGGAAAGTGCTAAACACGGGCACATAAAGCCAACTTCATACTTCCAAGATAAATTTTGTCAATCCTTAGATTAAGTTGTCTACTACTCATGCTCTTTTCAATAAGTGAATAGGTTGGCCATGCTTAATAGCAATGTTAGTAAGTGTGGTACCCACTTCTGATCCTTTCTCTTCCTCATTGTTGGAAGGAAGCCTCTGTTTCCAACGAAGCCTATGGTCTGATACCATTGTAACCAAGGCGGGCTTGAAACACTTCAAGTACACACACAAAGTATCACAACAGAAAGCCACAAAAGGTGGACAACACACTGAGTTGGAATGGCCGGCCGCCATAGGTAACTTCTTTATTAATCAGAAGCTGTTACAAGAAACCCAAGGTGAGGGTGCTTTTAGCACTAGATTTTCCATGTTTCCAGTGAAGCTTTCCACAAAACTTATGAGACACATTATAAGCCCTCTTCACAAGCCCAAAGAGCTTAATCTTCAGCCGTCAGTTCAGACCAGATTTTCCCCATAAATCAGTCCATGGTGGCTCCAAGATAGCCCCAGACAGTGTGCCAAATCAGTCCCAGAAACAGCCCCAAATCTGCCCCGCAATAGTCTACTGTTGTACAGCCAGTTCTGAGGGTGAGAAAGAGACACAAAAGCTGTTGTACGACCTGTATATGGGCGACCCCTTTTACAGCTGGCCGACTCCAGAAAAAGGGGGGCTAGGCTGAGGCGTTGAAGAGGGGGGTGAGCTGCTCTCTTTCTTTCTCTCACACACAGTACAGGCCGGTAGCAGATTCTCTCTCTCTCGCACGCCCTCAAACTGGCCGTACAGCAATGCTCCTTTCTTTCTCTACTGGTCGCCCATATACAGGCCGTACAGCAGCTTGTGTGTCTCTTTCTCACCCTCAGAACTGGCTGTACAACAGGGGACTTTTGCGGGGCAGATTTAGGGCTGTTTTGGGGACATCCCTGAGCTCTGTTCAGTAATAATGGAGCTCCCTATCTAGACCTATTGACAATTATCGGGAAATCTCATCCTCTTCTAGCTGGCGCATCGTGTCAGGTGCAATACTCAAAGGTTGAGACCTTGGAATCAACTTAATCCTATGGTCAACTGACCGACTTAAGGTAAGTCCACGAGAAAACCATCAGCTAACTCTGCTTTAATGTTTTCTAACTCACGTGTATCCCAAGCATCTAACTCACTTGATTTAAAATTAGAAGTAACTTCAGATAAAAGAGGATCAAGAACACATCGAAACACTTAATAACCAAAATACAAACTTTGTATAATATTATGAAGTTTTGCAGAGTTTACAAGAGTAGAGAGTGGGACTCCAAGATCACCCTTGGGAAAAACTGGAGCATCTTTCAGTAAAAAAGACAATGTATGATCCTTCCAGTTTACTTTGCTTTGATGTTTTCTAACTCGCGTGTCTCTCAAACATCTAAATCACTCGATTTAAAATCAAACGTGACATCAGATGAAAGAGGATCAAGAACACATTGAAACACTTAATAATCAAAATACGAACTTTGTATAATATTATGAAGTTCTGTAGAGTTTACAAGAGTAGAGGGTGGGACTCCAAAATCACACTTGAGACAAATTGGAGCATCTTCCGATAAAAAAGACAATGTATGATCCTTCCAGTTTACATGGACATCAGGGTTATGAAGGCATTCTTTACCTATAATAATGTCTACCCTATCTAGATTCATCAATAAAAAAACTAGTTTGTCCGAATAACTCTGGATAGATATAGGTAACTGGGTCACACATCTGTCCTAGATCTGTTCATGCCCCGGTGCCAAGTTCACATGGTAGACATGATCACTTGGCTACGTCTCCACTCCCAATTTTTGTGCCAATTTGGCATTAATGAAATTGAGTGCTACCACTATCAAATAGGATGTGTAGTGCAAGGGGCCTCCCAGGCCTATCTAACCAAGAACACAATCCAACACAAGATTAGAGAAACCAAATAAAAGGGGTTCACGCAAGCTCACCACCTAACTGTAGGATCAGTAGTTCGATCCACCCTGAGCCAGGGGCTAAGGTTTCACTCCGCAGATACATGCCAGTCAACAGTGGCGTCCCATACCACCAGTGCCTGTTGACATGGGCCCTTGGCAAGACTATCTGTGATCTACCATGTCCATGGCAAGAGCAGAAACTCTGGTTCAGGCACAGATCCATTAGTGTTATGCCAACAACCTTGTTGTTTGTTGTGCACAGGCTCTTTACAACCACCAGTTGCATTCTTAGGCCATTACTACCCTTGCCCACATGTCTCAAGGATATCATAACCTAACAAAACAACCCTCAGAGAGTTGAATCAGAATGAACAAGAGTTCCTAGATTTTTTGCACATCCCCTATATGCTTGAGACTCATGTTTCCTCCTTGTCTTGCAAAATCCACATACATGTACCTGGCAGTATCCCTAGTAAGCATACATCGGACGAGAGAAAATTAACTGTGGTGCAGAGAGAGACACACGTGGGAATCCGCCGCCGCAAGTTAAACCATGAAAGACGTGCAAACCATTGTAGACTCTGTGTTTAGGTGGCTCTACTACCAAGTGTAAGAGGCTTCCCAGGCTTGTCTAACCAAGATCTCCTAAACATAGTCCAACAAAGGATTAGAGAAAAGGGTGCATGCAAACTCACCACCCAACCGTAAGATCATACTTAGATCCACCCATGAGCTGAGGGGCTAAGGTTCCACTCCAGAGATACATGCTAGTCACCATTAGTGTCCCATACCACCAGTGCTTGCCTGTAGGGGTCCTTGGCAAGACTATTTGTAATCTACCATGTCCACGGCAAGGATAGAAACTCTAGTCTAGGCACAAACCCATCAGAAGTGCACCACACAACCTGACCACCAAATAATAGCCCAAGCCATCACTTATATAGTGATAACTCTTGCTATAAATAGCTAACCTGCTATAGATAGCCAATAGCCTAGGTTATTAATTTTTGAACTTTAGCCCACTATATGTATCTGCTTGCTATCTCCTAATCCCAGGGCCCCTTACCCTGTTGGATTAGGCCCGCTAATCTGAGGATTAGCTCCACGTACATAACATAGCCCCAAGGTAGATTGCGGCTCCACAGGTCTCTATCTATGGTGTTAGGGTTGCGGGTGACATTTCGATTCCTTTGTAAACATTTTGTAATAACTCGGTGTGAAATTTTTGGACTTTTAACTAAGCACTAGTTTGGTGGAAATGCAAAGCTCTCAAATAAGGGATGTCCATGAAGGTTCTTGGAATAGAGCAAATGAGTTAGAGTGGAAAGACAAGAGCATGGCATATGGCAAGGAGGGTCACAATTGATCTTTCTAAGTAATACCTACAGAAAGTAAAACCATTGTACACCATTTGATGCGACAGCAAATTCTAGCTCTTCAATAGGCTATATATTGAAATGCTATATATATTGCACAAGGAGGGTCGCAATTGATCTTTCTAAGTAATACCTACGGAAAGTAAAACCATTGTACACCATTTGATTCGATAGCAAATTCTAGCTCTTCAATAGGCTATATATTGAAATGTTAAGAATTTTTTAGTAAGATAAACACACCTCCTTTTCTTGTTTCTTGCAGGAGGAGTGATTCTTATACTATCAATCGTTTTCATGGCAGTAACATCTGCAGGATCCGCTGAGTTCATAGCAATGAGCTCACTCTTTACCTATGACATATACAAGGTTAGAGGGCCTTAATCTTCATTCAAAACACAAGCTCAACTTAATGAGAGAGGAATCACATTGTATTTAAATTCAAACCAAATGACATATATTGTGCACACTTCCATGATGTGTGCAGACCTATTTCAGGCCTCAAGCAACAGGCAACGAGTTGTTATACATCTCTCGAGTTGCAGTTGTGAGTATAGGGCTTGCAATGGGAATATTTTCATGCTTTATCTACAAGGTTGGTTAAAAAACAGAGCATATTTCTTTTTCCTTTTACTAAGCAAAGTGTTTGCATGGAAATGATTTGAATGATCCCTGTCACAAGAGGCAAAGTGTGTTGCATCCTCACTGTAGAGTGACTATGGAATAGCCTGTGATTTTCAATAGAGGCTAGGATGAAGTGGGGTCAGCTATTGACTAAAGAAAAGCTATATCCACCAGACCTAGAGGTGATGGAAGAGTTAAGGTCAACTTGAATTGGCTAACTAAGGCAAAGTGCGTCTAAGTATGTCAAGGGTATCTGCATGATCAAGTAGGCGAGCTGTCAATAGTTAGGGATTGAGGCTGTCAAACGAGTTGCAAGTACTGCAAGTATGGTTGGACATTTATGCTAGGCAAGTTATGGTATGGAGCAAACATACCATCCCACTTGAATCTCTTTTGCTTTTGGGAGGTTTGGAGTTGATCAGCCTGTGGTTGGATAGGTGAGTTGTCAAGTAACAGCTGTTTATGACCACCATTTGTCTCATCAGTCAATATGATATGTTGTTCTGTTGCTGCAAGCCAAGCAGCCCAAGTTAAGAAGAATCATGAGTGCAGATGGCTAGTAATTGAGCTCTGCAGTCCTGCAACATGTAAATCTTTGTGAATCTCATTCCAAAATGAATGTGAATGAAATCTTCCCAAAACAAGCAAGGCATTTTTCAAGAGGATGTACGCCAACCCTGGCACGTAGATATCTCACCTTTTAAACATGCCATGGGACTATGCTGGCCATAATCTTCCAAATTGTGTCTCCCTTCAAATGAGGAGGTGTGAAACATGTGGGTTGTATCAAGGCCAAGGTGATGGGAAAGACAAATCCTGCATGTAGTCTGAAAGCTGTAACTGTCAGCAGGAGATCAATACCACTGTTTCGCAATTTACATAGGATACTCTTCTATCGACCGGTAAGAGAAGAATCAAATGCCCAATATGTACGAAATTATCTCATCTTTTGGAATGGCTAAGATGTCAATTGAGGGAGAAATTGCCACCTGTGCCCGGCAAAGTTTGATTATGTTTCTTGTACCGATGCGAACCTATTTGTGCCGTACGGTTCGTGCAGCATGGTTCCGTACGATATCGTACCGTACATTTTTTTTCCACATTGAGAAAAAAACCCCAAATGCTCAACAAAAATAGAAATCTTGCTCAACGAAGATCCCAAATGCCCGCAATACTTCGCAACTTTCGTGTCCACTCAGCATTCCATATGGGGCTGCTGATAGACCCAAGAAATCTGGCAAGGTAGACTGGTAGTGTACACTTGATTGGAAGGATGAGGAGAGAATCGTGCTACATCACTTGGAGATCCCTAGTATAGGTAGGCTAGATAGTCAGATCCTCAAGTTATGTACGAGGGAGAAGATTTGGACAGGGCCATTTTGATGTACAGAGGAGTTCCTAAAACTATCACCCTAGATGTACTGCCCGTATCTGTGCAAGGATGGTCCCTTAGTCATAAACACTACATTGGGAGACCTTTGGTATCGCATTACCCATGTAGGCTCTTTTTTGGAGACAATTGGGAGATCCAACATGGAGAGACACATCTCCATGTTCTGGTTCCTCAAGCACTGTGGACTCCTTCCCCCCAACCTTCCCTCACATTCAAGCTTGAAGCTCCATAGTATGCAAGTGTAAAAAAAAACAACCGTATTTTATCATACGGTATCCCAAAATTTCATGTCTTACCAAAAATTCCCGTAGGGTATCGTACAATATCGTATTTTCGTACCGTGAGAACTATGAGTCAAATGATAGTGTCCTTGAGTCGCGCAAGCACCCGCCCGCTCCCCCCCCCCCCTTTTGTCGATCTGTTGGCCCGCCTGTCCCTCTTCTCGTTGCGCCCATTGCTGCCCCCCCCCCCCCCCCCCCTTCGTTGATCTGTTGGCCTGCCTGCCCCTCTTCTCATTGCGCCCATTGTTGCACCCCCCCCCCCCTCCCCCACTTCGATGTCTGCCCCCGTTTTCCCCTTCTTCTTCTTTTTCTTGTTTCAGAACATCCCCCCCCTCCCCCCTCTCTTTTTCATTCTTTCAATCCTCCTTTTCATTCCCCGTCCCTCTCCTTTCTCTCCTTCTGCGCAGGTTGGTGCTTTCTTTTTGGGGTCTTCACCTTTTTTGGCAAGCTTTGGCCTTTTCTAGTCTTCACCCTCAGGAGGACTCCATGGCAGCCGCTCTGTCATTCCCGACCGAAGCTATTGTTGCTTGCATTACCTTCTTTGAAGTGGATCTACAAGTTCTTGCCATGATTGTTGCGGATCTACAAGTTCTTGCCACGATTGTTGCCTCACTTGAGGCCTCCACCCTGGTCTGCAAAATTGTTGGCAGCCGCCCTGTGCATGGACAGCTCATGGATCTTTTGCAGGCCAACCTCATCGGCGAACCTGCAACAAAGATCACTAATATTCACCCTCTGGGGGGCACCGACACTGCCAGGTGGAGTTCGACTTGCCATCGGCGTCAGAGCGAGTCATGCAGCTGAGTCCCCGTGCATTGCGTATGGCGCAGGTCTTCTTTGCACGGTGGCAGCATGTCTTCAATCCAGCGTCTGACCCATTGACTGGCGTTTCAGGCTTCCTAGTGACACTTTGCTTCCCAAGCCTTAGGAAGGAGTACCTTCCTCTTCTCTTGGTGATTGGTGGTGCCATTGGGAGAGTGATAGAGTCCCCCCCCACCCCCACCCCAACCGTTGCCTTGGCCCTCGCAAGGGCAGCGGGGATTCCATCCCTACGCATCTGTGTAGCCTCGCCGGCGTCTGTACCGCATTATATATCTATTCCTAGCCTCCAAGGCGACCCCATACAACAACGCATGGAGTATTCTGGCCTTGCAAGCCAATGCTTCATTTGCAGATAGATGGGTCATTTAGTGAGAGCTTGCACTCGACGATAGTCCAGGAGACCACCTCTGGTGGTTCCTGCCCCCAATTCTCATGTTGACCCTCACCAGGGGGTAGCTATGTTAGAAGTCATCTCCTGTCTATATTTATACACCAGGGCCTTTGTTGTGGGTGTGCCCGCCCTTATGAGGTGTTTTCTCATTTTTCCCCACTCTCCGTATTTTTCCCTATTTTTCTGTGGCATGGGAGGCAGACTTTTAGTGGCAGGAGGACCTTGAACCTGGCCGACTGCATTTGTGGAGTCTCTAGAGGTGGCCGACTGATTTGCATGGGTCGTGGACTTTCCTGATGCTGGCTGACCCCCTCTGCTACTGGCCGACTGAGTATTTCCAGTCGTGGGGATTTTATGTGTCCTGTCGGCTGCCCTACAGCAAGCCGACTGCTGTTGGGGGGCCATATAAAATGGCTCCGAGCCTCTTGTCATTTTTGTATCATTCTCGGGATCTTCTTGTGTATATAGAGCAGAGTTACACGCCTCTATGTCTCTCTCTCTTGTGCTGTGATTTTCTGCACTGCGTTTTGCTCGTGTTCCCAGATCTGGTCAACATCTCCGGTGCGTATTCTGACATGGTATCAAAGCCTAGGATTTGTGTGAGCAAGAGGGGGACTGTTGTGTTGCTGATTGGTGGACCGTACGGGACTGTTCGGGAAGAGGAGAAGCAAGAGGACGGCGGGCTGATTTGCTGGACAGCCACTTGCAGGCGTTAGTTCTTCTTTGTTCCCAGCCACCCACCCTTTTCAGTGTACATCCCCGCAATGGTAGATCTGTTTGAGATGGCCGAGAGGCATGTGAAGATCCCGACACTCCCCACGTTCCCGGTGGACCGTTAGTTGGACGGGAACAACTACGGCATATGGAAGGTTATGATGGAATCTGTTCTGGAGTCTTACGACCTCGCTGATTTTGTCGTTGTTGGGGTTCCACAGTCGGAAGTAGAGGAAGGGGAGTTACCGTCGATCCGAAAGGACCGGGAGGCTCAAACACAGATGTGGGATCGTGTCAATGCCAGGGTCCGTTCGTTTATCTTTCTCAACTGCACACCGCAGGTAATCAATCATGTAAAGCATATGACGTTGGCTAGAGGTATATGGCAGCATTTGGCCTCTCTTTACAACAGGATATCACCCATGAAGAGGATTTCCTTGGTGAAGCTTTGATTCCTGAAGTACCCCCGCAGATGATAAAGAGAGACCGGTTTGTGACTGGTCTGGAGCCAACCCTCCGTCTGAAGGTGGAGCTGAAGAACCTGGATAGCTTTGAGGAGGCCGTCAGAGTAGCTCGAGAGAAGGAGTGGAAGGGGAAGCGTCTGAGGCAGATGGGAATACAGGAAGAGCCGAAGAAGTTTATGAAGATGCCAGAGATTGAGAGTATACATCCTGAAAGGGAAGCTGCTGTTGTTCCTGAACAGGAGGACACTTTGAAGAGGGACATACATGATGCAGTGGAGCTCATGAAGTCTCTAAGTTTGAATTGGATGGAAGCAGGTGGAAAGGGAAGAAGCCGAGGTGCACCAAATAATAAAAGAGACAATATGTCAACAGGTGAAGGGAATATGGGAGGAACAAGGAGAGGACGGGGCTACTATTTAAGCAATGTCCAATGCTGGAACTGTGGGGAGCGGGGACATATTAGCCCACAATGTGACAAACCGCCCAGAGCAGGTGGTGGAATGTATCCTGTGATGCAGAGGACTAATGATAGATCGGGGGATCATAGTGTTGAAGTAAAAGATCCAAATCAACCCTCTACCAGTGGAGTTAAATGGGAGGATAAAGGAAAGGGACCAGCTCTCAGCCTGATAGGAGTAGAGGCCATTCCAGAGATTATGCCTGTGGCAAAGAGGACAAGAAGTACAATGGCAGAACCTGAACCATCTTCTAAGAAAGGTAAACATGTCCAATTTGATATAAGCCCTCAACCAGAGAAGAAGAGGAAGCCAAGAAGACATTATAAAACTTCAGATTTGCATATTGGTCAAGGTCAAGAGGAGTATACATTGATGGGAGATTTAAAGGGAAGGGTAGCCAATATAACTTTTGCCCAATTGCTTGGATTGTGTCCGAAGCTTAAGAGAGAGTGGAAGAAGTTGGCAAATCCGAGGAAAGTAAATGAGCAGGAGCCCACACAAGGCGAAATGGAGCTGATGTCTGTGGAAGACCTTCCTGATATTTGTCCATCAGTTGATGCTTGGTGTGGAAGTGTGAGTGTTGGAGAAGCATATGTTGATGGCGGTGCACAAATCAGTGTAATGACTCAGTCCTATATGGAGAGATTGGGGTTAAAGCTGAATGCTAGTTCCGATTTTAGACTCCGTTTGGCAAATCATGCAAAAGTGAAGTGTCTAGGTATATGTACAGAAGTGCCAGTGACTGCTTTTGGTGTGGTTTGCAACATAAATTGCCATATTATGCCGGCTGGTTTGGGAGCTTATCCACTGATTTTGGGTAGACCTTGGCTCAGACAGGTGGGTGCCATCCAAAATTGGAGAAGAGGGACTATAACAGTACATAATAAGAGAGGAAGAGCCAGGAAGTTCAATATGAGTAGTAAGCGGGAAATGAAGAGTGAGCCTGAAGAAACAAGTGCTGATGAGTATACAGATAGTGAAACTGAAGAAGAGAGTTCTACTTCTGATGATGAGAGTCGGGTATCATTTATAATGAAGGAAGAAAATGAGCATGTGATGCAAGCTAAAGAGGAGTTAAGAGAGGAAGAAGAGAGCAGACGTGAAGATATGGACAGTCTGATGCAGCCTCCATCACCCAGTACAGAGAAAGAGAAGTTGTTACAGGGCATACTGAATTCTAGATTGCAGCCAGTGGAGAAAGAAGAGTATATGAAGGTGATACATAAATTCCCTCATTTGTTCATTACTTCATATGAAGAGATCCGAGGATTCAAATGTGAACCAATGCCTATAGTATTGAAAGAGGGTGTGAGGCCAGTGTTTCAGAAACTGAGGAGGATAAATAGAGAGCTATTGCCTGTATTAAGAGAGGAGTTGAGTAAGTTGTTAAAAGCAGGGTTAATTTATCCAGTAGATCACTCAGATTGGGCAAATCCAGTGGTCTTTACTCCAAAGCATACAGGTGGGTGGAGAGTCTGTATTGATTACAAGCCTCTGAATGCTGCAACAAAAAGCAATCACTATCCTCTGCCGTTTATTGATGATATTTTGGACAGGGTAGCTGGATATGAGAGGTATAGTGTATGCGATGGCTTCTTTGGGTATTTTCAGATCTCAATTGCTAAGGAAGACCAGGCTAAAACCACTATCATTACACCGTGGGGTTGCTTCTGTTACCGAGTAGTACCATTTGGTTACAGCATTGTTTCAAGGGTTGCAGGCTGCTTTAAAACAGAAAATTCAAAAGCTAATCATAAAGGGAGATTCTCTATTAGTAGTAAAGCAGGTCTTGGGTAGCTGGCGAGCAAAGAATCCGAGATTAAAAGAATGTCTGGCTAATGTTAGAAGGCTGCTACATCAATTTACAGCATGGAGTATTCAACATGTGCGGCGGGAGGAAAATCATATGGCACATGAGTTGGCTCAGGAGGCAATTAATCAGGATCCAGTAATTGCAAAAATCGAAGAGCCATTATACAGAGGGAGGGAATACCTGTCCAGAGTGGTGGGTTACTTACTCTCAGGTCGCTTGCCTGAAGAGCTCAAAAAAGGCCAAAAGTATCATTTTATCAAGAAAAGTAAGCATTATGTCATGATTGGGGATGAATTATACATGCAAGGAGCTGATCAGGTATTAAGAAGAATTCCCTGGAGGGAAGAAATTTATTATATTCTATCTTCAAATCATGAGGGAGCATGTGGGGGTCATTATGCATTTAAGATCACCTTGCAAAAGATATTACTGGAGGGTTATGTATGGCCTTCCATCCAGAAGAATATTCAGCACTGGTGCAGGTCTTGCCATGAGTGCCAGAGAATGGGGAAGAGAATCTTAAAAATGGAGCCGAGAAATATCATGCTGGTATATGACATTTTTGAAAGATGGGGAGTGGATGCAGTTGGACCACTTCCCAGGACAGCCAGAGGAAAGTGTTATGTGCTTACTGCGGTGGATTACCTATCAAAATGGGCAGAAGTGAAGGCAGTGAAGAGAGTGGATAGTAAAGAGGTGGCTGATTTTGTGTATGAACATATATGCTGCAGATTTGGTATTCCTCTGGAGATATTATCAGATAATGGTCCTGAATTTCGAGGAGAGGTAGTTGACCATTTATGCAGAAGATTGAATATCAACCACAAGTACTCCACTTCTTATCACCCTCAATGCAATGGCTTGAATGAAAGATTCAATGGTGAATTTAAGCTGATGATAACCAAAATGACAGAAGGCCATATCAAGAATTGGGATATAGAGATGAATCGTGTATTATGGGCATACAGGGTTGCAGTAAAATCTGGTACACAATTCTCACCCTTTCATTTAGTTTATGGGAAAGAAGCACTCATGCCTATTGATGTGGAAATTCCAGCTTTGAAGTTCCTGGTTGAAGAAGGGCATGAGCCTATTAATTGTTACAGAGAAAGATTACTGGCCTTGCAAATAGTCCAGTTGGACAGAGAGCTAGCATTTGATCATTATGTGGCTATGCAATTGAAGAGACAAGAGAGAGAGAATAAGAAGGTGGAGTAGAAAGAAATTGAAGAGGGTGATCTGGTTCTCAGATATAATAGCAAGCTGGATAGTACTTTTCATACTGCATTCCAGACAAAGTGGGAAGGTCCGTATAAAATTGAGAGAAAATTTGATAATGGGAGTTATCAGCTTGCTGATTTGAATGGAAAGAAGCATAAAAGGAGAGTGAATGGTTTACGACTGAAGAAATATTTTGCTCGATTGATGTTAGCCGTGAAAGAAGAAGATCAGGAAGCTTATGATGCATGTCAGGAGGTTGTGGAGAGTACAGAAGAAGATCTGAATATTTCGTCCATGTTTGTACAGCTGCTGGACATGAATGTCTCAGCAGAAGTAGGGGGTTGCTAAATATGTGTGGACAAAAATAGAGGCTGATAATGTGTACATACGTATGCATGGCGTGTGTGAAGGTTTTGCTTTTGAGAGCATTGCCAGGTGTACAGAGTAAATGGTTTTGATGTGAGCATGTACAGGCCTGTCCGGACGTGGTCTACTGGAGGTCCGCTGGAGATGATATCAGTTGCTCGGTCGTCTGAATATGTGTACACGTCCCCAAGTATTGGTGTTGGTTCGTGGGTTGTATTAGAGCCATGAAGCATGGGCATTTAAGGTTGAAGGGACAGTATTGCCTTGGACATTGGTGTGAAAGCACAGAGTGTGGCCATCACATTGGGCTTTAAACAAAATATAATAATAATTAACGTGGCCAACTCTTTAAGGGCCACATGGCTGTTTCCCTTACAGCCAGCGCAGCTGCCAGCACTGCCTTTGGAAGGTTGGCAAATAGCTGAAGGTGGCCGTTTTGAAAAAGAGGGACTTGCCTTGTGAGAGACAGACACAACGCAGCAGACAGGGCCAGCGTGGGTGAAGCTGTTGTGGCGAAGGACAGCGTGGAGGCTGCAGGCGAAGTGCAGAGGGGCGCAACCCTTGGTGGGCCTTTGGTTTTGTGTGGCTAGGCGCAGCCGGGAGATACTGAGTGGACAGAGCGAAGACTTGAGTGAAGGGTGCCGCCTGTGGGAAAGAGACGGGAGCTGGCGAAGACTGGAGCAGCTAGAGATGCTGGCGCAGACAAAAGGTGAGTCGGTTTAATAGCCCTCCCTCTAGCGCCGTTGAGGTGATGCAGGCTGCAGGTGCAAGAGGAGAAGGCCCTTAAGTGCTGAGGTGGTGTGGCGTGGTGAGGGACCTGTGGGGAGGCCGCCTTTGGTGGCTGCAGCTGAAGCTAGCAGACGCGTGGGAGAGCAGAGGCCGCCGTTGAGGTGATGCGCAGCTGACTGGCGCAAGTGCAGAGAACGGAGGTGTCCGTAGGGTCGCCGGCGGTCAGCAAGGACAGAGTGTGGCCGCCTTGTAGACAGAGAGGGAGACTTCTTCAAGGAAGGCGCTGCAGTGGCTAGAAGGCAAAGGGTGGTGATGACGGGTAAAGGCAGCCTTTGAGGTGTTGGCAGCATAGAAGGTGCAGCTGGATGCGCAGAAGCTACAGTGCTTGGGCTAGGTGAAGCCGGATGTGGAGGCCTATACAGAGGCAAAGAGGGCCGCGTAGGTGAAGCTGTTGGAGGAAGCTGGGCTGCTGGTGAGCAAGGGACAAGGGATGTGCAGAGGCTGGTGGGGCCGGAAGCACTGCAGATAAGCTGCAAGAGGAAGTGAGGAAGTGGCTGGCAGAGGATCAGCATAGAGCGCGAGAGAGAGAGGGTGTGTGTGTGGTTTTTGTGGATTTCTATCTCCTGGAGTTTCAGGCCAGGGGTGTTGCTTTCTGTTGATTAGCATTGGGGCTGGTGTTTGAAATATACAATTCTGTAAAGTTAAGGATCTGTTCGAAAATATAAATCTTGTTCATGCAACTTGGGTCTGGTGTTCTGGTGTGTTTATATGCATGTGTGGAAGTGTGGCATCCTATAAGGGCGTAAACAGCTTTACCGCTTCTGTGCCATCATCGTCCTCAGTAGAGGTTGGCATCATCTTCACACGGGTCGGATCTGCCTGTGGAAAAGCAAAATCCGACAAGTCAGAACCACAAGAAATGACTTAATTATATTGAAATGTGTCAAAAGACGTACGACAGTCAAATATATCTGCTTGGGTGCCCCCAAAGCATGATAATCTCGCACGAGCTTCATGTTAGCTCGGCAATACACTAATCGATCGAGCTGAGTGGTACTAAGTCGATTGCGGATCTTCGTGTGAACCAAGGAGTAGGCGCTCCAATTGCGCTCACAAGCACCAGCAGAACAATCCTACGATCACGAATCACGATACGATTTTGGAGTCAAAACCCTTAATGAATTAAACTTTAAAGATGGATGCAATTGTGAAAGAGTCAAGAGTACCTGCGAGAGGATTCGGAGAGCAAGATGAGTCAGCTTTGGAAGACCTTGTCTTCCATAGCTCTGCCACCACGTGAGAGGAAATTTCATCGCCTCCTCTCTCAAAACCACTGCTCTAGCAAAGGATGGTCCTAGATTGTTCATAAAACTCACCATCTTTGCATCAACCTCAAGTTGCTCATCCTCGTCGTACATTATGTTGATGTACTGGTCTTTCTGCGTGAGCAGAGTGCTCTCACTAAACAGCTCTGGCTTCTTATGGAAGGGATGAAGCAATGCAGCCATCCCATGAATGAGACGGCTCATAAATGTCCATCGCCGCTCTACAATAGCCAGGATGTCACCCCGGCTACAAATTGACAAGCCAACATTCCAACAGTCATTATATAATATAACTTTAAACATATTGTTGCAATGTGCATATTATTTAATATTAATATAATCAGCCAAGAACAATATCCAAGTGTACACTCACTGAGACTCCGTCAATGTCGTACAGGCGGCAATATGGCGCTTCATCTCCATGAAGAGATGATAGACCAGTCCAAGAGTAGAGCCCTCCATATCTGTGATTCGGAGGAGGACATGGATAGGCTGCAATGCCACCGTCAAGCTCTGTACCTCTGTCCAAAAGGCCTCGTCCAGCACTTTCCACTGAATGTATCTAGTGGCCTCTGTCTGCGCATGGTGCATAAACCTCCATTTCGGGTCCACCACAGTCTGTAGTAGTGGGTCCCGCAATCTAAAAAGCCTCTGCAAGACCAGAAACATATAAGAAAACCTGGTCTTCGAGGGTCGCACCATATCAAGTGCACTATGGCTCCTGAAGATGGCCAAAGCCTGATGTTTTTTTCGGAAAAATGTAGTAATCTTCATGGCATCTGCAACATCAGGTTGCACCCATGGCAACTTTCCAATATCCTCCATCAGCAGGTCCAAGCAATCTGCAGCACAAGGAGTCCAAGCAATGCGAGGAAACTCTGCCTCGACCAATTCACCCATACGCTTGCAATTTGAAGCATTGTCTGTCACCACTTGGACCACATTCTCTAGCCCAACATCCAAAATTGCCTGTCTGATGTGGTGATAAATAAACTCAGCACTGATGGATTCTCCTGCCTTTCTTGCATCCACAGCCCGCAAGAAGTATGTGCCAAGACATGAGGACACCAAAATATTAATAATGTGTCATCTACGCATATCACTCCAGCCATCAGATATGATGGTGCACCCAAAAGACTGCCATCCTGCCTTGACAGGTACCAATGCCTTGTCTATCAAGGCTTTCTGCTCTTCAAGCATCGTGGTACGCATTTTGTTATACTCCACCCCCGACCACGAGTCTGTGTGGCCAACCTCTGCTATGGCCCTCACCATTCTCTTCCATTGATCAGTCCTCAGTACATTGAAGGAGATGTTGCACTCCACAAGAGTGCAAGCAATCTCCATCTCAGCCACTTTTTGTCTCTCTTTCACCCACGAAAGAGATGACACACGTGAAGGCAAAGTACTCTGTCTCAGCACATGTGCATCATCATCCTCATCACCCTCCTGCATGACAATGGCCCTCTTTCTGCCCCCTGTAGGCTGGATATCCTGTGTGGAAGAATCACCCATCTCCCCCACAAGCACATCATGAAGTGCATCTTGAGTGTGCTGGCTGCCCCTTACCTTCTTTGAACCCTTTGTTGTTGATGAATTCTCAGCAATGAGCTTGTCTCTGATATCCTGCGGCACCTGCTTGCACCCACCACAATTGCCGGTGGTGCCAATACCTGTCAAGTGTATCACGACACGAGAAATTGTGCTCGTGAGCTCAAAGTTGCAATACTTGCACTGCCATCTACGCGTGCCAGAACGAGCTTGGGTCGGCGTATTAATAACACCGATGACATTGGTGTGCTCCTGCCAGTAGGGGTTGCATGGCTTCGGCATATTGGATCCTGGAAGCTCTGTGACACAAAGAAAGAGAGAGAGAGAGAGCTTAGAGCATAGTACATACTCCAAAGGAAGAAAGAAAGAAAGATTTTATTAATGTCTTCCAAAAGACCGAACTCGGCCTATGAGACAAATCGGAGTACCTGTATGGGGTATCCTCTGTCATCCCAACAAAATGAAAAAGTACTGAACAAAAAAGCTGAATCTGGGTGTGCAGGGGATGGAGCTCTACTACTAGGAGAATGCAAAGCTATATGCATGGAGTATACAATCATGATATGCAACCTAGCTAGCTCCATCCTGTACCATACTGGGGGTATAAAATGGTATACATCAGTGAAGGGGGTGTCCACAGCTCCCTGAAGAACATGCCTGGGTGTGCTCTGAAGCGAGCCAGTCGCTCCGCACCCTCTCTGTGAAACTGAGCTCTGATCTCTGTCATCTCTCTCTGGTATAGGCGTGGTGTCCGAAAGCCAGGTGTCCTCTGTCTCCTGCGGGCTCTAAGTGTCTCTGCTCTCTGGAGAGTAATTCCCTACCGTGTAGGGGCTGGGAGGGGGATGGATCTCTGAAAAAATGTAGTAATCTGTCTGTCGCCCCCCCTCTGGAGCTGTCGGAGCCTGTAATAATGTCTCTCTGTGGCGCTGTATGTCTAGAATGTATCTCCCCAGTATGCGCTGGTCTGCTGCCTCAAAGATCTGGCGTAGGGAATGTGGCTCTCTGAATAAAATGGGATATCTCTCTCTGATTGTTGTATATGCTCTGCATCTGCATACATAATGCTCCTCACTCTCCACCTCCTCTCTGCACAATCTGCATACCCTCTCCTCTCGAGGGATCCGTGTTGCTCTGCCAGTCTCAATCTCCAATCGGTGTGATGAAACTCTGAGCTGACCAATAGCCACTCGGGAGCCGTGTGGTAAGAAGCCCTCCATGTATCTAGGCCTCTCTATAAATCCATCATCAGTGATACTCATGAAGTGATCTCTGTAGTATAGCATCTTCGGTGGAAGAGGCTGTGTAGGCGATATCCATGTCTCTCGTGTATAGAGCTGCCATAGATCCTGTCTCAATACTCTGTTCCTCTCACTATGAGAGAGACGGATATGTGGTGCATCCCTGTCATACTGGAATGGTGGTAGATGATCCATGTCTAGGCCATGCTGTGAGAACCAATGTGTGACCTGTGCATACCATGATCCTCTGTCTCCTCCCTCAGCCAACTAGATGCCTCAAAAGCTCTGTATGATAATTTGTCCTGTGGCATCTCTCTGAATCTGTCTAGCAAGCATATAGTCTGAAATATGGCCTCTACCATCATAGGAGGCGCAGCAAACTCTGCTCGGATAATGTCATGAGGTACTGACGGTTTGCTACGTATCATGCGTGCCATCATGAGGGCCTGTGGGCTCTCTATCTGTGTCCACCAGTGGGTAGCAAGGCCTGGCGCCCATACTGCTGCTCCATACATCGATGCCGGTGTGACTAATGTGTCAAATAGCGACCCCTTCGTCCGGGGCTCCTGAAAATGCGCCTGGTGGCACTGTCTCTCTAGCATAGCGAATGCTGCATATCCCCGTGTCAATCTAGCTCTAGCTGCTGAACCCATGGTGAAGCGTGTGGCTGCTGCAGAGAAGGTAACCCCTAGGTACACGTATGATGTCACCACCTCCACCTGGCATCCTACGAGAGTGAATGTCAGCTGACTCCTGCCCTGTCTCGATGTATGAAAGACCATAACCTTGGTTTTCCCAAGGTTCACAGTAAGACCCCTCTGTGTGCAAAAATCATCGAGTGCATGTAGATGCTGCTGTAGACCACCTCGAGACTCAGACACTAATACAATATCATCAGCATAGAGCATAATATGTACTGAGGTACCTGCTAAATCAACTCTATCTCCGCCTCCCCGTGTAATGAAGTCAGCCACCTCATCAATGTATAACCCAAATAGCGTGGGGGAAAGTGGGCATCCTTGCTTCACACCAATGGTGCTAGCAATAGTCTCGGACATACCTCCTGGACATCTGACTCGCCCAAAAACCTGCTCATATAATGCATAGATGCCCCATGTCATATCTGCTGGTATGCCAAGAGACTGCAGGCGCTGAAAGAGCCTCTCTCGTGGTACTGTGTCAAATGCCCTGCGGAAATCCACAAAGCAGCAAAAGAGCTTTCTCTTTCTCACTTTGGCCTGATCAATCATACATCTCAAAGTGAATACATGGTTAGTGGTAGAGAAAGCTCTCCTGAAGCCTGCCTGCCCTGATGAGCGTAAACTTGCTCGCTCAGCATATAAGCTAAGCTCTTGCTCCAACACTGCACCATAGAGTTTGGCCAGCACGTGGCCAACCATAACCGTCCTGTAGTTGCTCGGATCGAGCATATCCCCTGTTTTGTGAATCGGCACAATGGTGTGCATCGTCCACTCCGCAGGCAAACCCTCTGCTAGTGCCCTGTTAAACAGGTGTGCAAGAAAAGGAGCTAAAGAATCTACTGCATATATGAGATGCTCACCCTGCAGGCCCATATGGTCGGCGGCCCGTCCATGCTGTAGGCGGATAGCTTCCTATACCATCGGGTGGGTAAAGAAGCTAGCTGTGGTAGGTCGAGGCTCCTGTGGGCTGAGGTATAGGTGGCTGCTGTGGGGCATGGTATAGACCCTCTGCATATGTGTGCCATGTCTGTGGGTCTGCAATAGGTGTCGGGGTCTGGGGCTCTCTGAAGTGCCGCCATGAGACAGGGCTATCTCTACTCATGAAGAAATGAAAGATCTCTAGCTCCTGTATCTCTGCGAAGGCCCGCCTTTTGCGGCGAGTAAGTCTCCTCATCTCTCTCCTCGACTCCTGCTCTGTGATGGCTCCCAAGGCTCTCTGTATGCGGAGCCGTGAGTATAGGGCTCTGCACTCGTCATCATACCATCTGTTCTAGGGCATAGTCCCAGGTCTCGCAGGCTCTCCTGAGTGTACACGATGTGGGAAGCTCTGTAATGCAGCCGTGTGTAGGAGTGATGCCAGCTGGGCTGTAATGGTATCCATAGATGCCAGGGGATCCACGAGTAGGAGCCCATCCTCTACTCTGCCAGTGTATATGTCTGCCATGTCATGTGTGAAGTAGATGGTAGTGTGTGGCGTCGGTATGTGGGGGGCTGGTGATACTGGTGATCCAGCTAGTGAAAATGCCAAGTATGTATGATCTGCCCCAATAGGACGAGGTGGAATGGAGAATGAGGTGACAAGCTGTGATGCCTCCAAAGACCCCATAATGTAGTCTACCACCGTGCCTCCGGTCCGTGTATGACCCCCATGTGGGAAGCATGTCAGCCCTCCTAATCCTGGCCACTGTAGCATCCGGCTGCATCCATAGTGAACCATTACAGTTCCATACTGCTATGTGTATCTCTGTCAGTGGCCTGGTCTGTGTCCCATAGGCCCCAAACCGCTAATCCATGGGCCGGCCATCAATGATGACCCGACCATCCCGATAGAAGGCCTTCTTGCCTTCTCTCCTCGCGTGTAAGACTCGTGGCATGCAAGTTCTCCTATGCTCAAGCTGCATCCTCGTGAGATCATCATCCAAGAAAATAGGAGCTCCCTCTAAACCCCGTAGTATGACCCTCTTCCTCATGAAGGTGACCCTCTCCGTCTCTCCTGCAAACTGTAGGATGAGGGCTCGCTTGCGTGTTGAGCTTAGAGCATACTCCAAAGGAGGAAAGAGAGAGAGAGAGAGAGGGAGAGGGACCCCGGACTCGGGAGGGAGTGAGAGAGAGACGAGATTAATCATCCAGGCTCATGTCAAAGATGGGAGATTTGCAGTAGCATAGCAGCTTGGTACATTTGGCATGCTAGATGCAGTGAGGCCATCAAGGGTACCCACACTCCACCAACGGAGACCATCAGGAGCATATGGCTTGATATCATTCACACCCTCCGCGGTCAGTGGGGGAAGTTACAGGGAGGTTCAGACTGCATGCGGAAGCAGCGGGAAGCTTTCTTGCGACTTTGGAGGCTCGGCCCTTTCCTCACAGATCGAGGAGGAGACCCAATTTGGCACTACAGTCCACTTGTGTGATTGTTCCCACCCCCTCCCCCTGTATGAGATAGCCTTCTCCTCATAGAGCGGCTAGTTGGAGGAGAAGTGTCTCTTCCCCTCATGATCATTTGACTCCTGCTCTTAAATGAGGCGAGTTTGTATGTAGCCCGTGGTGGTTGTATCTAGCCCTTTGTGGCTGTTTTTCTTTAACTAATTGAAGGATCTTTTTCCTGGAAAAAAAAAAAGTTTGATTATAGTCCTCTGAGAGATTCTGTGGAGTAGCTCCTCTCAAGCCAAAGGTTAGAATAACCTATTCATGAGTAGAGAGCCATATGTACAACTGGCCGATTTACCCGCCTAGGGTCCCATCTCGACTATCATCTGTGATCAAAGTCATTGCACATGATAGGTGGAAGGTACTGTTGGAGTATGCATAGGCGGAAGGTACTATTAGCAGACATGCAAATTTCACATTGTGACGTTTTCGTCCAAGTTGCAGCCAGTTGATGTTGTGTTAATTCTTTCTATCTTTAGTGGTGCAAATGCCCTATCAACTACCTTTTTGTTGTCATAATTCTTTCTATTTGTTATGATGCTTAGTGCTAGGCTTTATTATGGCTGAGTCTACCCTCTATCTTCGGAGCTCCGACAGAAACTCGGTACACAGACCTTTGTATAAATGTATGCTCTTGTCTGTGTGTGTGTGTGTGTGTGAGCGCGTGCGCGCACGTGGAGTGTGTGTGGGAGCATATATTAATACCAAGTTCTACACCCACTATTGGGCACTGATGACGTTAGTTGGGATGTCGTAGTATCTAGTCTATACTGTGCATGATGGAGTTGATGGTTTATTTTCTTGTGGATGACTACCATGAGATTATAAATTGCACTTTCTTATAAGAATAATTTGGGCATGTTCCTGGATTCATCTAGGTATATGCATAGGCGGAAGCATAGACCAAGAGAGAGAAAGAAAAGAAAGAAAGAAAAGAAAACTATATTAACGTCCTTTAGAGGCCACATCTGACCTATAGGACTAATCAGATACATCCATGTGATTACATTCCACTTCGGGGGCAACAAAATGAAAATAGAGATAAAACTAAAAATAGTTCAAATTCCCTACATGACCGTAGGAGAATCCTAGATAACATGAAGGATTTCTCTAGCAGCTATACTACCATGTTTGGTTGTCCTGAAATCTGCAATAACAGCTCTACCTCTACGGTAGACTGCCCATTTTCCTTGTTTCCTTGCTTCGTATACTTTGAGTTCTTGTTTCCTGTTTTTTTATAGAGAGAGAGAGAGAGAGAGAGAGAGAGAGAGAGAGAGAGAGAGAAATGAAATGATATATTAACGTCCTCAAAAGGCCAAAATGACCTATGAGACCAAAAAGGTGACAACAATTGGTGGATCTGATACAATGTCTGTGTAAGAAAAGCTAAAACAACTAAACAACTAACTGAAACTGGAACAACAACTAAAAGGAAAAGTAAGGTACTAGGAGCTCCTAATGGATAACATCTGGGAAGGAAAACTCCAGCAACAAAGGTAAGCATCATATATATCACTATCCAAAGATGTCTCTCATCGGTCGATGGCGGATATCCTCAATGTCCTCCATGGTGAGTACTTTGACTGGATGTCTCCCATGCCGTGCTAGTATGGTCCTGATCCTCTGTTGTAGTCTCTGTCGGTGTTGGGATGGGCCTCTCATCTTGGGGCGCCTGGACCGCCCCAGCTCTATAGCCCGATCAATCACTGCACCTCTGGTGCGGCTATACTCTGGGGCTAGCTGCAATGCCTACTGGCCTGACTGCTCAATATCTAGTTGAAAGAAGTCTGTAATCTGCCTCTGTAGGTGTCTCTCCCTCTCTGATCCCCTCCCTCTCAAGAGACCCTCTCTATGTCTACGCAGCTCCAGCAAGTATAATCCGAGGCATCTTTGATCCTGGTATCTCATGACTCTAGAAAGTGGTCCGAAACCCTCTCTGAACAGGCCGTAGTGTGAGGATGTGCGCATCTGACCAATAGCACACCGTACCCCATGAGAAAGATGAGTATCCATGTAGCTGGGTCTAATCACAAACCCATCCTCCGTGAGCTGGAGAAGATGATCTCTATAGAAAGCCATCTTCGTACCAAGCTCGTGTGTCGGTTGTATCCATGTCCTCCTCGTGTCCAGCTGAGTCAAGTCCTGCCTGATAAGTCTGGTAATCTCTGCTCGTGTGAGAGAGAGGTAGGGTGCATCCAGGGAGTACTGAAATGGAGGTAGCCTGTCCATACTAAAGCCATGCAGTTGGAACCAAGCTGTCATCTGTGCATACCAACATGATCCGTCTCCCTGTGATGCCAACTGTCGTGAAGACTCCAGGGCTAAGCGAGCATATCTGTCTCTAGGGAGAGCCCAAGTGCTATGTATATAGGAGACTGATCTCTACTACCAATGGGGGGGCAGCCATCTCTGCATGGATAATATCATGTGGTACGGAGGCCTTGGCCCTAATCATCCAGGAAATCATAGAAACCAAGGGCCTCTCCATACATCTCCATCCATCAGTGCTACCAGCTCGGCTGTGGTGATCCATTGAGGGTCCCCGTATCTCCACTCCATACAGCATGGCTGAAGTGACCAAAGTGTCAAAGAGCCAGAGCTTTGTTCGAGGTTCCTGAAACTGAACCTGCGAACACATCCTCTCTAGTCTCCCCAATGCTGCATAAGCTCTGGTCAATCTGGTCTCCGCTGCTCTCCTCAAGGAAAATAGTGGGCCACTAAAAACCACACCAAGGTAAGTATATGCATCTGTATACTCCACTGTCTCTTGACCATATGTAAAGGTGGGTACTAACCTCCTGACTTGAAGATAGGCACAATCGTGGACATATTCCAAGTCTCAGGAAAACCCTCACACATGGCTCGGTTAAACATCATAGCAATAAGCTCTGCAAGCATATCTCTGGCATGAATAAAGTGCTCTGCTACCAAACCATCATGATCATATGCTCTCCCAGTCCTCATCCTGTCAATAGCTTTCCTTACCATCTCAGCAGTAAAGAAAGCACACGTCTCTGGGCATGGCTCCGATGGGTCTGGCAGGGGCGGTTGTCCTGGTGCTGTGTACAGGGATGCTGCATACTCACCCCAAATCTCTGTGGAGGTAATGGCTTGTGATGGTGAATGCTCATGGAATAGTCTCCATGCCTCGCCTGAGTCCTGACTCATAAATAACTGATACAAATCCCTCTCTAACTGAGCTGTCACGTGCATCCCGCACTTGGATGCCACGTAGACATTTATGTACAGAAGGTGCAGGACCTATGATGGTGAACTGGTCCCATGTGAGCCCAGTCCGGGACGAGTCAGCCAGGGATCCATCTCAGTCGTCCGAGGTCAGGTGTGCATTGTCCTGCACATGAGTCCAAGGTCAGGTGTGCCCTGTCCTGCACATGAAGCAGTGCCAGTCCGCGCTGTGAGTCTCCCTCTGGAATGATGTCAGATGTTCTGTGTATCTGGTTTGCAACTGGATGCCAGACATCTGTAGGCATGTAGGTTTGCATGTAGAGATGGGGCCAGCCCATAGGGCTACCCCAGTGCGAAGATTTGCACTTGCACTTGTAGTGTGGGCATGGGGGAGGTGTAGAACCACCCCCAAGGGGCCAGGAGGGCCCAAGCTTTGCCCACCAGCCAAGGCATGGGCTGGAAGGGCTGTCGGCCAGCCCTAGGGCTGCTGGACAGGCAGCCGACAGGGTTTGAAACCCTACCCAGCAGGTCAGGCCAGGTGTAGGGGCAGTCCCACACCTCTGCGCAGCATGCCCAGCAGCCAGGAGCTGTCCCAGAAAGCATGCGCAGGCTGGACAGCATGGTATATAGTGTGAAAACACTTTATTGGAAAATACCCAGTCGTGGAGCTTTTATTAACTGGCCGACTGGATGCTATGTGGAGTATAAATACTCCAGCCCATAATCCATGAATCCATCTCATAATTCACCAAGTGCTCCAAGCAAACAAGGGCCAGGACAGCCAAGAACTTGCTAAAGCAAAGGGGTGAAGGACTGAAGGTCAAGGGCAGGTTTTCCAGCCAAGAAAAGGTCAAGTACTTTGTATTTGTTTTCAGATTTACATCATTCTAATAAAGCAAATACACCATCCGTGGTGGGGGCCCTACAGAGGGTAATTGGGACCCAATACTGTGTCCTCTCCATCTTGCCCTTCTCTCTCTATTTTCTGCACATCGTCTTTCAGTTTGTGCGTTAATTCCGTCGCGAAAAGAGTGCTGATTTTTGAGTTTTGAAGTACCGATCCTTCTCCGAAGCTTCCGCATATTACAGTGGTATCAGAGCTTACTTCAAGGACAAAGATTCAGCAAAGAAAACCAGAAAATTTTTTTGCTCGTGTGGTTGGTTTTTAGACGCCGGTGGACTACCCCTTTCGGAGTGACTCCTGTCCCTCGAAGGACGGTTGGTTTTTAGCCTCTGGAAGCCTCCGGAAGTCTCCCACACAGATAGTGGATGGTCACATTGCGTTCCGGAAAGGAATTGCATTTTCCCGCTATGGCGAGTTTCGGCGACGAGAGAGAACCAGAACCATGGGACCAGAGTGCACCAGGCAGCCCAGCTAGGGCACCCGGCTTGAGTGTCACAGACATGTTCCAGCAGATGATGCGAGCAATCGTAGACCAGACAACCAAGTTGGATGAGCAGAAGGCGTGGATTTTGGCTCTGGAGGAGCGTTCTCGCTCTCCAGCGTCGCGTTTTCCATCTCCTCCTCCCTCTCCTTCCGTATCCCAGATACCAGATCCTCGTCACAGGGACCCTCTCGCGGGGTCACAGCCGCAGCCAAGCTCCTTGCTTGAGATGCAGATGCGTGCATTGGAGATTCGACAACGAGAAGACGACGCCATGCGACGAGTGGAACACGAGCGTTACCTCGGAGCTTTGGACGCCAGATTGACACCGGCGGCGCCCTCGAATCATTTTCCCGAGAAAATGAATTTCAGTAAGTATAATGGTAAACTCGATCCCACTACTCTGTATTCATGGTTACATCAATTTGAAGCTTACTTTGCCGCAGTCAGGAAATCAGATATTGACAAAGTGATCTTAGCCAGTTGGTACCTGGAAGGTGAGGCCATTCGTTGGTGGACTCAGTGGGCTCATGCCCACACCAGATCAGGTATGGCAGCTTATGGGTGGGACGAGTTCGTCCGTGACCTTAAGCAGCGGTTTTTACCGCCCCACTACCTTGAGCGACTCGAAGACGAGTTCAGGGGTGCGCGTCAGAATGCGCAACCAGTCCTTTAGTTTGCCAATAGAATTTCGACCTTGTGTCTGCAATTAGGCTTATCTGATGCGGACAAGAAAGGGCAGTTTTTGTATGGCCTGGACACGCAAATCCAATGGGAGGTGCGTATGTTTAGGCCAGCCACCTTTGAGGACGCACTCTCGCTTGCGCAGAGTGCAGAGATGAAACACAATGGTGGCAAGCCCAAGACTTCCCAGCCGGCTTCTCCCAAGGCTAACGCCTCGGGGGGCAAAAGCCAGACCCAGACGGGGTCTTTCCCAGGACAGAGCCCGGGAGCCTCTGGCTCCAAGAACTCGAACAATGCGTCTAAGCTTACTCCAGACCAGAAAGCGGAGGCAGGCAAGACAGGTGGCAAGTTGAGTGCTGAGGAGCTTTCTCAGTACAGGAAGGAGGGTAGATGTTACTTTTGTCACACAAAAGGACATACTTCTCGGGATTGCCCGAAGAAGCCTCCAAAGGCCGCCGCCGCCTCCACAGCTTCCGTGGTGAGCACAGCTCCCACACAGACCCCAGTGGCTACCCCTAGTTCTTCAACCCCCGGTGCTTCAGTTGGAGCAATTATTAGCCGGGAGCTCGAAGATAAGCAGAAGGGCGCCCATGACCAGGAGTATGAGCGCAACGAATTGCTCAAGTCCTTTGGCTACATAGGTGGCCAGAGAGTCGTTGTCTTGTTTGACAGCGGCAGCACGGAGGATGTGATCACGGAAGAGGCCGCTAGGCGTGCCCGTTTCGAGCTAGACAAACAAGTTGAGGGTTTTAGCACAGGTATGACAACGAGCGTCGAGTATGAAGCTCTAGGTGCTAAGTTAGTAATTCAGGGCATAGAGTTTGTGCGTGACTTTATGGTTGCCCCTCTTGTAGGAGCAGACATAATTTTGGGTATCCAGTGGTTTCACAAGTTTCTTCCTGATGTCAAGTGGGACAAGCACACGTTCCAGATTGATCGGAATGTGTCAAACACCCCGGTGACCATTAAATGTGAGCCAGGTATTCCAAACTTTCCGCTCATAAGCCACTTGCAGGCTAAGCGAGCAGTCAGGAAAGGTGCACAGTGTGCGATGATTTACATCCAGACAGCCCAGACGGTGGCCAGTGCTTCCGAGAAGTACTCGGTTCTCCATGAAAAGTTCCAGAAGATTTTTCTTCGGGATAGTCTCCCTCCCCAGCTCCCCCCGTCCAGACCGGAGGATCACAAGATTGACCTCCTCCCAGGCTCGGAACCCCCGAGCAAGTTTCCGTATCGCCTTTCTAAGGCAATGGAATCGGAGTTGGACGGCCAACTCCAAGAATTGTTGCAAGCTGGCTTCATCCGCCCCAGCGTGTCGCCATTTGCAGCACCGATCTTATTTGTCAAGAAGAAAGATGGGTCTTCTCGGTTGTGTGTCGATTATCGTGCACTCAACAAGCTGACTATCAAGAGCAGATTCCCGATGCCTCGAATTGACTATATTCTCGAGAGGCTGAATGGAGCTAAGGTGTTCTCCAAACTGGATTTAAAGAGTGGGTACCACCAGGTTCGGATTGTTGAGGGGGACATCCCCAAGACAGCTTTCCGTACAGAACGGGCCCACTATGAATTTGTGGTCATGCCATTTGGTTTGACGAACGCCCCAGCTACATTTAACCGCATGATGATGCGTATTTTCCGGGAGTTGATTGGAGTGTGTGTGTTCATATTCCTGGACAACATACTCATATTTTCAGCTACAGTTGAGCAGCATGACATTGATGTGGAGAAAGTCCTTAAGTTGCTGGAAAGCAACGAGCTCTATGTCAATGAAAAGAAGTCAGAATTTTATCTGTTCCAGGTACATTACTTGGGATATATAATGAGTGCTGAAGGCATTCGACTTGATCCGGCTAAAGTGGCCGAGATTGTTAACTGGGAAGTACCTCAGACTGCTTATGACATTAGATCATTTGTGGGTATATGCCAGGCATATTCCACCCACATTGACAAGTTTTCTGATCTCTCGGCAGACCTCACCGATCTGCTAAAGGGAGTGAAAACAAGGAGGCAAAAGATTCGAGTGACTCCACGAGCGTTGGAGGCATTCCAGAACCTCAAGGTGGCTTTATCAGAAGCGCCTTGTTTAGCCCTTGCCTCGTGGGACGAACCGTTTCAGGTGATCACTGATGCGAGTAACATCGCAATTGGAGGTGTATTGCAACAGAATGGTCATCCAGTAGCTTACATGTCTCGTAAGTTACTGCCCGCCGAGAAGAACTACTCAGTCTATGATCGTGAACTCCTAGCAGTTATACAGGCCTTGAAACATTGGAAACATTTCCTGTATGGCCGTGACTTCGAGGTTCGCACTGACCATCAGGCATTGCGCTGGATTCAGACGATGCCAAGTGCACAGTGGAGTGATCGACAACACCGCTGGAGTCAGATATTCCAGCAGTTCGGTGGTATGATTGAGTACCTTCCAGGAAAGGCCAATCCAGTGGCCGATGCTTTGAGCAGGAAGGGACAAGTATCTGCGATTCAGACCACTAGACTTGACCTTGTTGGTACAGGACTAGAAGACATGAAGCACACGTGCGCGGATTCCGAGGAATTCGGTACACAGTGGGACCAGGCATTGGATGCCACGTGATGGTTGGCTTTTCTACAAAGGCCGACTATGTGTCATGAAATCATTCCGGGCAGCTCTTCTCCATGATGCCCATGACGCCATTACAGGTGGTCATAGGGGCATGAATTCGACTCTGGAGAAATTAGAACGGCAATACTACTGGCCAAAGATGAGGCGTGATGTGTTTACATATGTACAACGTTGTGACATTTGTCAAAAGGTGAAAGCTCCTCGTGGAAAGAAGATAGGGTTGTTACAGCCTTCGCCAATTCCTGAGGGTCCTTTCCAGGACATTTCGATGGACTTTGTCACAAATCTGCCTCCCAGTCCGAGTAAGCGTAATACGCAGTGTTTAACTATTGTTGATAGGTTCAGCAAATTTGTTATGCTTATTCCTTGCAGGGCCAATGTGACCGCCGAGGATGTTGCCCAGCTATTCATTCGGCATTGGTACCCGATTGGTGGGATTCCTAGGACCATAGTGTCAGACCGAGATGCCAAGTTTACCAGTCATTTTTGGAGGGCATTGTTTGATAATTTTGGTACTAAGTTGAATTTTTCCAGTGTATTCCACCCACAGACAGATGGCCAGACAGAGATATACAACCAGTTGGCCTTTGATGTGCTGAAGTGTTATGTCCACGATCAGCAAGGTAAGTGGGAATCGTTTTTGCCTTTAGTTCAAGCTGTTTTGAATGACTCTTTTTCTTCAGCTATTGGCAGGACTCCATATGAGGTAGCGTTTGGAAGGCCTTTCCAGTCGTTGTTAACCAGGACTTCGTCTTCAGTACCGGAGGCGAACAGAGTGACGGAGTCTTACCAGGAGATCCTAGAGTCCGTTAAAGACAGATTGGCTAAAAGCACAAGAGGCCTACACCCGACAGGCCAATAAAGACCGAAGGGACATGAAGTTTTCGGAAGGGGATTGGGTGTATCTTCGGATTATGAAGCAAAGATTGAAGCAGGTGGGCAAGCGATGCCCTAAGTTGTCTTTCAGGAGCTTCGGACCATTTCCCATCCGGAAAAAGATTAATGAGGTGTCTATGCAGTTAAAGCTACCTCGGAGTTGGACTATGCACGATGTATTTCATGTCAGTTGGTTAAAGCCATATGCAGGTCCACCCCCTTCAGAGGTCAAAGACGAAGCGGAACCAGACATAATTGATGAAGCAGAAGTAATGGTTCCAGAACAGATCCTTCTGCACCGTTTCAAGCATGGCTCAGGCCGAAGACTAGGACAGTTTCTCACAAAGTTTCAGGACCGAGGAACTCATGAAGCGGTATGGCTCAACAAAGAATTTTTCGAAGACTATCCGACATTATTGACGGATTATTTGGAGGCTATGCAGCTTCCGTCAAGTTAAGCAGAAGGGGATGTCACGTGCATCCCGCACTTGGATGCCACGTAGACATTTCTGTACAGAAGGTGCAGGACCTGGGATGGTGAACTGGTCCCATGTGAGCCCAGTCCGGGACGAGTCAGCCAGGGATCCATCTCAATCGTCCGAGGTCAGGTGTGCATTGCCCTGCACATGAGTCCAAGGTCAGGTGTGCACTGTCCTGCACATGAAGCAGTGCCAGTCCGCGCTGTGAGTCTCCCTCTGGAATGTAATATGCGAAAGCTTCGGAGAAGGATCGGTACTTCAAAACTCAGAAAACAGCACTCTTTTCGCGACGGAATTAACGCACAAAACTGAAAGACGATGTGCAAAAAATTCAGAGAGAAGGGGGAGATGGAGACGGACACAGTATTGGGTCCCAATTACCCTCTGTAGGGCCCCCACCACGGATGGTGTATTTGCTTTATTAGAATGATGTAAATCTGAAAACAAATACAAAGTACTTGACCTTTTCTTGGCTGGAAAACCTGCCCTTGACCTTCAGTCCTTCACCCCTTTGCTTTAGCAATGTTCTTGGCTGTCCTGGCCCTTGGTTGCTTGGAGCTCTTGGTGAATTATGAGATCGATTCAATGAGATCTTGGCTGGGCTTTTATACCCCTCCCTTCATGCAGTCGGCTGGCTTCAGGACAGCCTCACGACTAGGTATTTTAATAAAATACTTTCACACTTTAGTAACTGCTGCTTTCACACTTAGGCAATAATCTGGCCATTCTGCGCATGCTTCTGGGCAGCACCCTGGCTGCTGGGCATGCTACGCATGGGTGTGGGGACTGCCCCTACATCTGGCCGCCTGCTGTTTAGGGCTTTGGACCCAGACGGCTGCCTGTCCAGCAGTAGTACAGCTGGCCGACAGCCCCTCCAACCCATGCCTTGGCTGGTGGGCAAATCTTGGGCCCTCCTGGCCCCTTGGGGGTGGTTCTACACCTCCCCCATGCCCAGACTAAATATGCAAAATGCAAATCCTTGCACTGGGGTAGCCCTATGGGCTGGCCCCATCTCTACATGCAAACCTACATGCCTACAGAGGCCTGGCATCCAGTTGCAAACCAGATACACAGAACATCTGACATCATTCCAGAGGGAGACTCACAGCGCGGACTGGCACTGCTTCTTGTGCAGGACATTGCACACCTGACCTCGGACGACTGAGATGGATCCCTGGCTGACTCGTCCCGGACTGGGCTCACATGGGACCAGTTCACCATCCCAGGTCCTGCACCTTCTGTACAGAAATGTCTACGTGGCATCCAAGTGCGGGATGCACGTGACATCCCCTTCTGCTTAACTTGACGGAAGCTACATAGCCTCCAAATAATCCGTCAATAAAGCCGGATAGTCTTCGAAAAATTCTTTGTCGAGCCATACCACTTCATGAGTTCCTCGGTCTTGAAACTTTGTGAGAAACTGTCGTAGTCTTCGGCCTGAGCCATGCTTGAAACGGTGCAGAAGGATCTGTTCTGGAACCATTACTTCTGCTTCATCAATGATGTCTGGTTCCGCTTCGTCTTTGACCTCTGAAGGGGGTGGACCTGCATATGGCTTCAACCAACTGACATGAAATACATCGTGCATAGTCCAACTCGGAGGTAGCTTTAACTGCATAGACACCTCATTAATCTTTTTCCGGATGGGGAATGGTCCGAAGCTCCTGAAAGACAACTTTGGGCATCGCTTGCCCACCTGCTTCAATCTTTGCTTCATAATCCGAAGATATACCCAATCTCCTTCCGAAAACTTCGTCCCTTCGGTCTTTATTGGCCTGTCGAGTGTAGGCCTCTTGCGCTTTAGCCAATCTGTCTTTAACGGACTCTAGGATCTCCTGGTAAGACTCCGTCACTCTGTTCGCCTCAGGTACTGAAGACGAAGTCCTGGTTAACAACGACTGGAAAGGCCTTCCAAACGCTGCCTCATATGGAGTCCTGCCAATAGCTGAAGAAAAAGAGTCATTCAAAACAGCTTGAACTAAAGGCAAAAACGATTCCCACTTACCTTGCTGATCGTGGACATAACACTTCAGCACATCAAAGGCCAACTGGTTGTATATCTCTGTCTGGCCATCTGTTTGTGGGTGGAATGCACTGGAAAAATTCAACTTAGTACCAAAATTATCAAACAATGCCCTCCAAAAATGACTGGTAAACTTGGCATCTCGGTCTAACACTATGGTCCTAGGAATCCCACCAATCGGGTACCAATGCCGAATAAATAGCCGGGCAACATCCTCGGCGGTCACATTGGCCCTGCAAGGAATAAGCATCACAAATTTGCTGAACCTGTCAACAATAGTCAAACATTGTGTATTACGCTTACTCGGACTGGGAGGCAGATTTGTGACAAAGTCCATGGAAATGTCTTGGAAAGGACCCTCGGGAATTGGCAAAGGCTGTAACAACCCTATCTTCTTTCCACGAGGAGCTTTCACCTTTTGACAAATGTCACAGCGTTGTACATATGTAAACACATCACGCCTCATCTTTGGCCAATAGTATTGCCGTTCTAATTTCTCCAGAGTCGAATTCATGCCCCTATGACCACCTGTAATGGCGTCATGGGCATCATGGAGAAGAGCTGCCCGGAATGATTTCATGACACACAGTCAGCCTTTGTAGTAAAGCCAACCATCGCGTATCAGAAAATGGCATGGTCCTGTGGCATCCAATGCCTGTTCCCACTGAGTACCGAATTCCTCGGAATCCGCGTACGTGTGCTTCATGTTTTCTAGTCCAGTACCAACAAGGTCAAGTCTAGTGGTCTGAATCGCAGATACTTGTCCCTTCCTGCTCAAAGCATCGGCCACTGGATTGGCCTTTCCTGGAAGGTACTCAATCATGCCACCGAACTGCTGGAATATCTGACTCCAGCGGTGTTGTCGATCACTCCACTGTGCACTTGGCATCGTCTGAATCCAGCGCAATGCCTGATGGTCAGTGCGGACCTCGAAGTCACGGCCATACAGGAAATGTTTCCAATGTTTCAAGGCCTGAATGACTGCTAGGAGTTCACGATCATAGACTGAGTAATTCTTTTCGGCGGGCAGTAACTTACGAGACATGTAAGCTACTGGATGACCATTCTGTTGCAATACACCTCCAATTGCGATGTTACTCGCATCGGTGATCACCTGAAATGGTTCGTCCCACGAGGCAAGGGCTAGACAAGGTGCTTCTGACAAAGCCACCTTGAGGTTCTGGAATGCCTCCAACGCTCGTGGAGTCATTCGTATCTTTTGCCTCCTTGTTTTCACTCCCTTTAGCAGATCGGTGAGGTCTGTCGAGAGCTCAGAAAACTTATCAATGTGGGTGGAATATGCCTGGCATATACCCACAAATGATCTAATGTCATAAGCAGTCTGAGGTACTTCCCAGTTAACAATCTCGGCCACTTTAGCCGGATCAAGTCGAATGCCTTCGGCACTGATTATATATCCCAAATAATGTACCTGGAACAAATAAAATTCTGACTTCTTTTCATTGACATAGAGCTCGTTGCTTTCCAGCAACTTAAGGACTTTCTCCACATCAATGTCATGCTGCTCAACTGTAGCTGAAAATATGAGTATGTCGTCCAGAAATATGAACACACACACTCCAATCAACTCCCGGAAAATACGCATCATCATGCGGTTAAATGTAGCTGGGGCGTTCGTCAAACCAAATGGCATGACCACAAATTCATAGTGGGCCCGTTCTGTACGGAAAGCTGTCTTGGGGATGTCCCCCTCAACAATCCGAACCTGGTGGTACCCACTCTTTAAATCCCATTTAGAGAACACCTTAGCTCCATTCAGCCTCTCGAGAATATAGTCAATTCGAGGCATCGGGAATCTGCTCTTGATAGTCAGCTTGTTGAGTGCACGATAATCGACACACAACCGAGAAGACCCATCTTTCTTCTTGACAAATAAGATCGGTGCTGCAAATGGCGACACGCTGGGGCGGATGAAGCCAGCTTGCAACAATTCTTGGAGTTGGCCGTCCAACTCCGATTCCATTGCCTTAGAAAGGCGATACGGAAACTTGCTCGGGGGTTCCGAGCCTGGGAGGAGGTCAATCTTGTGATCCTCCGGTCTGGACGGGGGGAGCTGGGGAGGGAGACTATCCCGAAGAAAAATCTTCTGGAACTTTTCATGGAGAACCGAGTACTTCTCGGAAGCACTGGCCACCGTCTGGGCTGTCTGGATGTAAATCATCGCACACTGTGCACCTTTCCTGACTGCTCGCTTAGCCTGCAAGTGGCTTATGAGCGGAAAGTTTGGAATACCTGGCTCACATTTAATGGTCACCGGGGTGTTTGACACATTCCGATCAATCTGGAACGTGTGCTTGTCCCACTTGACATCAGGAAGAAACTTGTGAAACCACTGGATACCCAAAATTATGTCTGCTCCTACAAGAGGGGCAACCATAAAGTCACGCACAAACTCTATGCCCTGAATCACTAATTTAGCACCTAGAGCTTCATACTTGACGCTCGTTGTCATACCTGTGCTAAAACCCTCAACTTGTTTGTCCACCGGAGTTAGCTCGAAACGGGCACGCCTAGCGGCCTCTTCCGTGATCACATCCTCCGTGCTGCCGCTGTCAAACAAGACGACGACTCTCTGGCCACCTATGTAGCCAAAGGACTTGAGCAATTCGTTGCGCTCATACTCCTGGTCATGGGCGCCCTTCTGCTTATCTTCGAGCTCCCGGCTAATAATTGCTCCAATTGAAGCACCGGGGGTTGAAGAACTAGGGGTAGCCACTGGGGTCTGTGTGGGAGCTGTGCTCACCACGGAAGCTGTGGAGGCGGCGGCGGCCTTTGGAGGCTTCTTCGGGCAATCCCGAGAAGTATGTCCTTTTGTGTGACAAAAGTAACATCTACCCTCCTTCCTGTACTGAGAAAGCTCCTCAGCACTCAACTTGCCACCTGTCTTGCCTGCCTCCGCTTTCTGGTCTGGAGTAAGCTTAGACGCATTGTTCGAGTTCTTGGAGCCAGAGGCTCCCGGGCTCTGTCCTGGGGAAGACCCCGTCTGGGTCTGGCTTTTGCCCCCCGAGGCGTTAGCCTTGGGAGAAGCCGGCTGGGAAGTCTTGGGCTTGCCACCATTGTGTTTCATCTCTGCACTCTGCGCAAGCGAGAGTGCGTCCTCAAAGGTGGCTGGCCTAAACATACGCACCTCCCATTGGATTTGCGTGTCCAGGCCATACAAAAACTGCCCTTTCTTGTCCGCATCAGATAAGCCTAATTGTAGACACAAGGTCGAAATTCTATTGGCAAACTAAAGGACTGGTTGCGCATTCTGACGCGCACCCCTGAACTCGTCTTCGAGTCGCTCAAGGTAGTGGGGCGGTAAAAACCGCTGCTTAAGGTCACGGACGAACTCGTCCCACCCATAAGCTGCCATACCTGATCTGGTGTGGGCATGAGCCCACTGAGTCCACCAAGGAATGGCCTCACCTTCCAGGTACCAACTGGCTAAGATCACTTTGTCAATATCTGATTTCCTAACTGCGGCAAAGTAAGCTTCAAATTGATGTAACCATGAATACAGAGTAGTGGGATCGAGTTTACCATTATACTTACTCAAATTCATTTTCTCGGGAAAATGATTCGAGGGCGCCGCCGGTGTCAATCTGGCGTCCAAAGCTCGGAGGTAACGCTCGTGTTCCACTCGTCGCATGGCGTCGTCTTCGCGTTTTCGAATTTCCAATGCGCGCATCTGCATCTCAAGCAAGGAGCTTGGCTGCGGCTGTGACCCTGCGAGAGGGTCTCTGTGACGAGGATCTGGTATCTGGGATACGGAAGGAGAGGGAGGAGGAGATGGAAAACGCGACGCTGGAGAGCGAGAACGCTCCTCCAGAGCCAAAATCCGCGCCTTCTGCTCATCCAACTTGGTTGTCTGGTCTGCGATTGCTCGCATCATCTGCTGGAACATGTCTTGTACACTCAAGCCGGGTGCCCTAGCTGGGCTGCCGGGTGCACTCTGGTCCCATGGTTCTCGTTCTCTCTCGTCGCCGAAGTTCGCCATAGCGGGAAAATGCAGTTCCTTTCCGGAACGCAATTTGACCATCCACTATCTGTGTGGGAGACTTCCGGAGGCTTCCGGAGGCTAAAAACCAACCGTCCTTCGAGGGACAGGAGTCACTCCGAAAGGGGTAGTCCACCGGCGTCTAAAAACCAACCACACGAGCGAAAAATTTTCTGGTTTTCTTTGCTGAATCTTTGTCCTTGAAGTGAGCTCTGATACCACTGTAATATGCGGAAGCTTCGGAGAAGGATCGGTACTTCAAAACTCAGAAAACAGCACTCTTTTCGCGACGGAATTAACGCACAAAACTGAAAGACGATGTGCAGAAAATAGAGAGAGAAGGGGGAGATGGAGACGGACACAGTATTGGGTCCCAATTACCCTCTGTAGATCCCCCACCACGGATGGTGTATTTGCTTTATTAGAATGATGTAAATCTGAAAACAAATACAAAGTACTTGACCTTTTCTTGGCTGGAAAACCTGCCCTTGACCTTCAGTCCTTCACCCCTTTGCTTTAGCAATGTTCTTGGCTGTCCTGGCCCTTGGTTGCTTGGAGCTCTTGGTGAATTATGAGATCGATTCAATGAGATCTTGGCTGGGCTTTTATACCCCTCCCTTCATGCAGTCGGCTGGCTTCAGGACAGCCTCACGACTAGGTATTTTAATAAAATACTTTCACACTTTAGTAACTGCTGCTTTCACACTTAGGCAATAATCTGGCCATTCTGCGCATGCTTCTGGGCAGCACCCTGGCTGCTGGGCATGCTACGCATGGGTGTGGGGACTGCCCCTACATCTGGCTGCCTGCTGTTTAGGGCTTTGGACCCAGACGGCTGCCTGTCCAGCAGTAGTACAGCTGGCCGACAGCCCCTCCAACCCATGCCTTGGCTGGTGGGCAAATCTTGGGCCCTCCTGGCCCCTTGGGGGTGGTTCTACACCTCCCCCATGCCCAGACTAAATATGCAAAATGCAAATCCTTGCACTGGGGTAGCCCTATGGGCTGGCCCCATCTCTACATGCAAACCTACATGCCTACAGAGGCCTGGCATCCAGTTGCAAACCAGATACACAGAACATCTGACATCATTCCAGAGGGAGACTCACAGCGCGGACTGGCACTGCTTCTTGTGCAGGACATTGCACACCTGACCTCGGACGACTGAGATGGATCCCTGGCTGACTCGTCCCGGACTGGGCTCACATGGGACCAGTTCACCATCCCAGGTCCTGCACCTTCTGTACAGAAATGTCTACGTGGCATCCAAGTGCGGGATGCACGTGACATGGAATGATGTCAGATGTTCTGTGTATCTGGTTTGCAACTGGATGCCAGACATCTGTAGGCATGTAGGTTTGCATGTAGAGATGGGGCCAGCCCATAGGGCTACCCCAGTGCGAAGATTTGCACTTGCACTTGTAGTGTGGGCATGGGGGAGGTATAGAACCACCCCCAAGGGGCCAGGAGGGCCCAAGCTTTGCCCACCAGCCAAGGCATGGGCTGGAATGGCTGTCGGCCAGCCCTAGGGCTGCTGGACAGGCAGCCGACAGGGTTTGAAACCCTACCCAGCAGGTCAGGCCAGGTGTAGGGGCAGTCCCACACCTCTGCGCAGCATGCCCAGCAGCCAGGAGTTGTCCCAGAAAGCATGCGCTCTCTAACTGAGCAAGATAAGCCCTCTTCTTCTATCGCACTAGGTGCCGGAAGGTAATCCGTGACTGTTTGTGAGTGGCAACACCCATGAGCACCTCTCTCTGTAATCTGATCCTCATCTCTCTGCACTCCTCATCATACTAGCTGTTCTGGGGCATGTTCCCAGATCGTCTCCGTGTAGGCTGACTATGGGGTATGCCTTTGATGCTGCAGCATGAAGTGTCTCTATCAATATCTAAGTGAGCTCATCTCATGGCCGTCCCGGCTCCTCGACACATAAGCGTCTGTATATCTCATCCGTGTACACGGTGTCAGTCTCCCTCGTAAAGGTATAACGAGTGTGTGTGGAGACGTGTCCCAATGGAGCGATGCTGAACTGAAATGTGAGAGTGAAGGACAAGATAGCATGATCCACTGCTATTCCAACCGGCCAAGTGCCTACCATAAAATCTTGAAAAGAGGGAATGAGACTGGGCTGAGCCATAACATAGTCCACTGTACTAGCACCATGCCGATGTGGAAAGCTAGTGAAACCGCCCGTTGTCGGGAATCTCTGTAGGCCATTCAGGATGGCCAATCCATGTGCAGTCCCCATGTCTATCAAATACCGCCCATACACTTTATGTTCCTCATCCTGTGAGAGTCTAGATAGGCCCATATCCCTAACATCAAGCTCCCTCAACATCTCCTCTGAGGTATCATAAAATACTGTCTGGTTATGGGCGGTCCTTGATTGATCAGCAAAAGGCTTACAATGGTGGTAGCCAGCAAATGGGTGCTACAATGTGTGCTTGAGGATTGAATAATAACAAGTGATGAGAGGAGGCCATGAAGTTGGTTGATTGGCATCAATCAGCCCACGACCTATAAACATGAGAAAAATACATGTTTGCCGATAAAAGGCCATGTTCCCACAACACAAAGAGATGCACGAAATTCTAACACCCCCTATGCAGCTCATAGTGTGCAAAAGTCTAAAGAAGATAAGTTGATGAAGATGAAACCATGGACACTCAAGTATTGCGCAGTACCGGGTACACCTCGGAAAGAGCACCTGCCAACCGGACTCCTCGAAACAAAATGCCACCTTGAACAGCAAAGAAATCTGCTTGGCTCCGAAGTCCCACACCAATGTGCAGTGAACTCCAACTATATAGAATGATGAGCTCTCAGAGATACCATGCCCATAATCCCCCAACAGTGGATTGTGAACACATTATGTCCCAAAACCTGAGACAATGAACTTGGAACACATCCTGTTACATACACTGAGCTTGATCGTGATAACGAACAACAGGGCCTTCTTTATACCTTTATGTGGTGAGAATCTTTAGCATCCAATTTAGAGAGTAGAGAGAGAGAGAAGAGAATCAGAATGTAGAAGACGACACAGTATTGGGTCCCAAATACCCACTGAAGGGCCCCGCCTAGTATTTGCTTATATTATTCTTTGGAGAATTTTGTACAATGCTGGAGTAAACAAGCGATATGAATGCCCAACACAAGGACGAGAAAGACCATACGTCGACTGAGTATCTATCTAATCCGAGGCTCTGCTAAAGACTCTTCTAGTCACTGATGCAAGTCTAGATAGCTGTAGGACTGCACATATGCTGGCTGAATGTGAAGAGGAGCTTCCTTGTTGCCTGGAGTCGACTGGATGTTGTTATGCTTCTGCACTTTTACTGAATTACCTAAATATCTGATGGGGACTGAAGCGCCTGTATTTATATGGCTTCAGGGATGCAGTCGGTTGCCTCAGGAGGCTGTCAGCTTGTAGAATTCCCATGATTGGCATTAAATGCCTAGTTGGCTGCTGGTCGGACAGTACAGCTGGTTGGCAGGTTGCTGGCCGACTGGCTATCTTGCCTGGCCGGCAGTTGCCCAAGCCCACCAAAGGGCTGCCGACTGGCCTAATTGTATGGCTAGGGGTTGGCTACCCCTTGCAAGGCTAGCCCACAATTGGGGCTGCCTTGGTGCTGGCCCCTTCTACATGCAATGAGCCTAAAAAATGTCCAATCATGCATCGCTATGGCTAACATCTACATGTACCTGTATGATGAATTCTCCAAGTGGGTTAAAGAGGACTGACACTTGACTGACCTCTAAGGCTCAAAGACTGACGTACATAGCTCGTGCCTGACTGTCCCTGGACTGAGGGCTCACAATGGGGTCATGGCATACGACAAATATTCCTTAAAAAGGTGCTGCTTCCGTGCTGCACTGATGATCATGCTAGTGTGTCATTGTGTGCCCTAGTGCCGGGTGCACGTGACACATCCAATCCATAATCTTTGCTAGACCAGGCAATGAATCTAAAACGAAATCAATCCATAGCTACCAAAGCAGACCTTGTCTTGCTAGATTTTCCATGCTTCGAATTCTGACTCACAGTTACCATGCACCAAAAAATGGAGCTGCTAACAGCCCCCTCTCCCACCCACGAGCCTCCTCTAGTTAGAAGCACGTGGGGGAAACCTATCCTTATGGCTAGAGAAGCACACCGTCCTCCTGAGCCGGTAGGGCCTTGGGAGCACTGGAAGAAGAAGAATCGGAGTCACTGTCTTGGTCCTTGTCCTTGCCTTTCTTCTTTGAGGAAGACTTGTCCTTGACCTTGGCTTTGTCCGTCTTCTTGGACAAACAATCCTTTGTCAAGTGACCTTTCTTCCTACAAGAGTAACACTGGCTCTGACCTTTCTTCTGCACTATAGCAAGTGCTTGATCCTGACCATTAAGAGACATCTTGAGCTTACCCTGTGAAACGAGGACGGACTCTTCTTCCAAGAGAAGGGAGCTAAGGTCATCAAAATCCCAACTTGCTTTCTGTGACCTGGCACCGCAAAGCCCAAGAAACCACATCGTACTCCGAAGGAAGCTTCGTGAGGATATCTGCAGCCAACTGATTGAAGGACAAGGGAGCACCCATTGCGAGTAACTGGTTATGGATAACTTTGGCCTTCATTAAAAACGATTGAATCGAACTGCGAGCAGAAAATACCAGACTGTAGAGTTGCCCTTGGAGAGTAACTGTCCTCGTCGAGGAATCTCGAGCATAGAGATCCTCCAACTTGGACCAAACTTGATGTGCACTGGCAAGAGTTTGCCGGTGAGACGACCTTCATGACGGTCCACACAAGCACCGAGTGCGCTTTCGAATCACGATAGTACGATACTCCCAGTCTTGTAATTCTGCAAGGAATTCATCGTCCTAAACCTGGGTCCAATGCCTTGAGTTTTGAGGATGCTTGGGCTTCTTCTCACTGCCTTGAACAATCTCCCATAGATCCTTATAAATAAACCAGAGCCATAGATTCAGCTTTCAACGAGCATAGCTGGTTCCATCCATCTTGTCCTCCTTGTTTGTACAGGAGGGAGCCATATCCACAGCAACAATGAACACTACAAAAAAGAAAAAACGCAAATCCCAGCAGTCCAAGACTTGTCTCAAGCACTTTCCAACGGAACAAGGTACGAGGATCAATCAAGAAAACACCTCCACCCACTGACCTGACTGTGAGAACAGCCACCACACCACTAGCTACTGCAGAAAATGCTTAGAAAAGAAAAACGCAGCTTGTCGCCTTGCAGGGGTTGCATGAGGCAAGAGCACCATGGGGAGAAAAAAAAACGCTGATGTGAAGAGGCAATCAAGGAAGAAAACACAGCTGCAGAAGAGAAATACAGCCACCGACTTGCTTCCAGAAACGCAGGAGGGAGGAGGGGATCAAAATGCAGATGATGGTGGCCAGGTACCTAGACGTTTGATTATTGATACCATGTTGGAGTATGCACAGGCGGAAGCATAGACAAAGGAAGGGAGAGAGAGAGAGAGAGAGAGCGATTGCAGACAATATCACCTTGATTGATTAGCAAAAGGCTTACAATGGTAATAGCCAGCAAATGGGCGCTACAATGTGTGCTTCAGGATTGAATAATAACAAGTGATGAGAGGAGGCCTTTGTAAAGGAGGCTATGAAGCTGGCTGACTGGCATCAATCAGCCCACGACCTATAAATTTGAGAAAAATACATGTGGGCCAATAAAAGGCCATGTTCCCACAACACAAAGAGATGCACAAAATTCTAACAGGTACCAATCCAACAAGGCAGGTGCTCTCCCCCACACTTTCCAAATGCTGTTAAATAATCTGGAAAAAGGCCCAGCCAACTATGACCTGTGTCACATTTACATGTCTACAAGCAATGATGAAAAAATGCCTTCTAAGGAGGATATCCAAATAGCATACCTCTGACCTTGAGCTTGCTCTCATAAGACCATGTCAAGATTATACCCCAGACCCCTTTTGTGCAAAAAGAATGGCAGTTTGCCAAGCTATCTTTGCTCTCTATTATCCTAGACGTATGCATGCATTTACATTAGTATAATCAATAATCAGCCTATTTTGTCCAGCCTGCATCTTTGAAAATTTCCAACTTAAGGACTTGTACTGACTTATTCTGTCATTCCAGGTTGGCATCGATGTAAACTTTCTATTTCTGGTGATGGGTCTAATGGTTTCGTCCACAGTCCCCCCACTCACATTCATGCTTATGTGGCCAGCTGTTCCTAAAGGGGCGGCAATAAGTAGTGCGATTGGTGGGCAGATTTGTGCAATCACTGCTTGGCTTCTCCATACAAAGGTACACTACTTGCAATAAACTATGATATGGTCAATACAATCTACTCTGATAGTCACACTGACTAGAATTGTATGTGGGATTGAGGCAGATTGCATACCACAAGTTGACGATTAGTGACACACTTCAGAAGCTCGGACCCACTTTAACTGGAAGTGTAGTCTCAATTGTGGCTTCTGGTATAATTTGCACTAGTTGGACCTTATTATTTCCAGACAGGACAAACAGTTATGAGAGGTTGGTGATCTCTGTGTTTGCTTCTTGCTTCATTCCCCAGACTTTGGGGGTTGCTTGCTTGTAGCTCTCTTAACAAATTTTTGTCGTTTAGATTTAAAGAAATACAGATAATGGATGTGGCCCTGGAAACTTCACTAACTGACGAAAGTATCGAGATGGATGTATCTTTCCGTCGTTCTTCGGCAATAGCTATAGGTTTGACTGTGCTGCTGGTTGTTTTATGGCCTGTTTTGACAGTGCCTGCTGGTGTATTTTCTGAGGTAAACCGGTTCTCTATTTTCTCTACTACTGCGTACAATCAGGCACAATAAAGAAGGCTTTCAAGGAACAACTATGGCACCCTTTCCTTAGCCTATCAACTTTGAAGTTGTTACATGTCCTGTATACACAGGATTTCCCTATGGGGATGTCTGTACTGAGGAAATCTAGAGCTCTTAGGTCAATGCTTGAGTTTGCCAATGTAAGGGGATGCCCAAAGGCATAAATTTATAATTTGGGTGTCCTCTAAAAGTTAACTCTTCCTCAAGAACTGGCCTTCGCTCTCTAGATTCCCTAACTACACACCCGCCCACAGAGAAATCTGGTAAATATAGGACATATAACAACATTCATCAACTTCCTTTTTACTGACTTGTCTGCAATGATTATTTCAGAGCTACTTTGGCCTTTGGGTAGTGATCTCTATAATCTGGGCACTACTTGCCACAGCTATATGCACTTTCTTGCCCTTGCTGGAATCGCGGCAAGTCATCTGTGATGTCTTGAAGATACTTCTGTTTGGTAAAAGATCACAAAAAGGGTAGGAATCATGATTGATTCAAATCAAATTCATTGAATGGATGGACACATTTTTCAACGCATGAACACATTTATTGCCTTCCACAGGACTGGTTCTTGCATCCTTTGGGATGGCATTATTGTTTTTTTTTAAAAAAAACATGTGATATAACAGTTAAATTTCGCTGTAAAGATGATGTGCTTGTTCTTATGCATTCGTCTTAAGCTACCAAACATTTAAGACAATATTTCTCAATCTTTTTTGAAAAGATAACTTAAAGATAAAGCAAACCATGCTATAATTTCCCAGGTGATGAAGGTACACGTCTTTCCACGCCTTTGTGTGTGGGGTGGACGATGACTCCCAAGCTACCGTGGCCCTGTCCACCTTGTTGTCACCCCCTGCTCACAAGAAGTTGCAAATGAGACTTATTGAACTTGGCCAATGCACGACCGCAAAAAAGACCCAACAAGAAGTGATGTAGCTCAAGACCTCCACCACAAAGAGGAAGAGAAAGGGGGCTAGCGAACCGAGTAGGAGATGGGGAACCTCCCTGTGTGCGAAGAAGAGCCCTGACACCTGCTGGCTCTCGAGAGGTTAATGGAGTATTGTGCATTCTTCTATGTCTTTTATCATCTTGTTTATAATATTATTCATTGAGTGAGAAAGCTTGTGTGCATCATCTCCTTGTCGTGACTCTCGAACACATATTGTCCACAAAGAACCATCCCCTCCTTGGTGTGCCAAACAGCTAAACAGCTCATGTACACTAAAAATTTGGTACGATCGGTGGGACTCTTGAAATTTTTGGGCTCTTTGTTATTTATCCTTGTATCCTCTCCGATACGCATTCTTGTGCTCAGTGCGAGAAAACTCAATAGCATTGCATTGTAGGAGAGTACAAACTTGGATTACAAAAAGTAATGGTTGTCCACTCACTAGCTTTGAGTAACGAGCTTTGATGGTGATCTAGACAAACTCTGGACGGAAGATGGCTTGCTTATAAGAGTGTACTTGAACACAATGAACTCAATGATATACAAAGGCTGTTAAACTAGTCTACATATAGTGCCCAGGGTTGGCATGGACATAGGTCGGCCATATGTAGGCCAACCCACTATATCATCCGAGTGGACTTGTATTAGAATACAAAAAGTTTCATTGGGACTTTGGAGTGTCGCTTCCATGCCATATGAGATCGACTGGACCCTCAAATGGATCCCATAACCCAAGAATAGTGTATCTTGGTTTGCCATGTTCAATGCTCACAAATGTAGTCACATACTCTACACAAGCATGCATTCTACTTGGTAGAGTGCTAAGTCTACATAAGCCAACTCCTAACCATAGTCCACATTTGGCCACCATCCAATGTCTAAACTGAGAATTGCCATGTGTGAGTGCTCACCACAACTGCTACTCCTCATGTAGGGGGCCTTACAAAATAGGGCACATTCATCATCCGTTGTAACAACACAAGAACGGAGCATTGAACAAATGCTTTTCCAACACCCCTTCTTAATGTCCACTCGTAGGTGAAATATCTCTTTGGTCCAACATCGAGTCGATGAAGATGGCGCTCTAGCAAATCTCTCCTAAGAGCGATTGTGAGAATATTTGCACAATTCTCTGTTGTTGGACAATAGAACAAGCTCCATCTCTCCATCCATGATAAACTCACACATAATGATACTATATCTTAATGTGGTTTGTGTGAGTATGAAACATCATGTTCTTAGCAATTGCTATGCAACTCTGATTATTGCACAACAATATTTTTACTTTCTTTTGAGCAACATCCATGTCTCCTAAAATCTTTCTCAACTAGACTGCTTAACATAAAGTAAAGCATGTTGTCTTGTACTTAGCCTTTATAGAAGAAATTGCCATTGTAGGTTGCTTCTTCTTCATCCAAGATATAATTCTAGATTCAATAAGAAAACAATAATTAGAATGTAGTTCCAACACAGTAAGAAAAAAGTAATGCTATATCCAATGGTACCTTTGATGTTCTTAAATTAGTTGCATCCCTATCTTCTAGCACAATGGTTCTCTCGAGGTTGATTTGCGAATCTACTACTAAGGAAACCAACATCAAAGCTGGTGTTAGGTTGTGTATTACACAAAACTCTCCAACTTTCTGTACTCCTTCATATCCACAATGAGAAGCATCTCCCATAGACAGCTTCGCATCAACCGCCATGGGTATAACCACACTCAGCCATGTTAAATGCCTTCAAAATTTTTAAAATTTCCTTGCATACTTTATCTGAGAAATGAAGATTCCATCCGACTCTTATTAGACCTCAATCTCCAAATAGAAATGTATGAGCCCAAGGTTTGTCTTTTCAAACTTTTTTTTCTTCGAGAAAAGATCCTTCTATTAGTTAATGAAAAATAGCCACGATGGGCCAAATACAACCATGAAGGGCTAGATACAACCTCGCCTCATGTATAGGGCGGGGATAAAATAATCAAAAGGGTGGAGAAAGATGCACTTCCCTCCGGGTGGTCACTCTAGGAGGAGAAGGCTATCTCATACAAGGGGACGGGGGGAGGGGAATAACCACATAGGTGGTCTGTAATGCCAAGTGGGATCACCTCCTCTATCGCGAGAAAAGGGCCAAGCCTCCAGAGTCTCAAGAAAGCTTCTCGTCGCTTCTGCATGTGGTCAAAGCCTCCTTGTAACTTCTTCCACTGACCGCGGAGGATATGGACTCCGCAGGTGGAGTGTGGGTATCCTTGATGGCTTTGTTGCATCTAGCTTGCCATATATGGCATGTTGCAATGCTACTACAAATCTCCCATCTCTGACATGAACCTAGTCTGCAGTGGTGGTCAGTTAATGGGGCTGTGAACTGGTACTGTCGAAATGTGGAGGTGAGAAACTTGAAGGGCAAGCCCCCCACCATCCTCCTTATAAGCCCTGACAACCTCGGCCTCTATGGCACAAGCTGACGGTCCCCAAGAAATCACCTGGGTCGAGGCCTTATTCATCGTGAGTGAAGATGCGGAGAATCTGCTCTGCCAAACTTGCAGAGCCTTCGGGCAATCCCAAAGACAATGTCGTTGAGACTCTTGAGGATGGCCACAACTTGTGCAAGCTGCTGGTTGACCTCCAATGGCCAACCGCCAAGCTCCTGTGCAAGCTGCTGGTTGACCTCCAATGGCCAACCATGTGCCAACTGCCAAGCTCCTGTGTGCCATTAGCCAGAGAAAGAGGGTGATCTTTCGAGGCCAAAAATTGTTCCAAATCCTCTTCCAAAATATGAGAGGAAACGCAGAGAGAGGCCCTGTGATTGCCAATGTACTATTGTTGCCAAGGTGCCATCAATCTTTGAAATCTGAATCCTGCGTTATATATGCAAAAAAGGGGGGGCATCCAGTGTCTCCTCCTGATCAGCATGATCGTGTTAAGTCCACTCTCTCGGGTCCCACTAGAGGCGTGTGGGAGGTTGGCTCTCCCATATCATAACCACCAGAATCTCTCCCTGGCCACCTTGGCCGGTGGGGGGTCTATGTGCCACTCCCATGCTTGAAATCCAATCACCCTTACCCTTTGTAAGGTGCAGACATTGAAATCCTCGAAGGGGGGCTCGAATCCCTCTAATCTTCCATGGGACCCAATAGAAAAAGTGAGTAAACCAATGCCCTTATCCGCTCCATGGATTGCCAGAAGAATATCATGCATGGTACACACACAAGGCAGACATACACATGAAGCTCCAATTTTCCTAATAGCCACTTCATCAAGTGGCAAAAACTTTTGGAAAAATAAACAATAGCTTACACTTATTGAAAATAACATAGAAAACAAGGTAAAAACATTGAGAATAGAATGGGTATGTCCAAAGAATTCAGTGTGGAGGAAACTAACCACGGTGCATGTAATAAAGAAAATAACCATGGCTCATGCAATAAAACATTAAAAAACTAAGATAGGAAATGAGGTTAAAACATTGAGAATATAATGGATTAGATAAATTTATGTCCAAGGCCTATTGCCGAGAGTGTGGAATAAAGAAGGAACTAACCATGGCTCATGCAATAAAGAAAAACAGAATACAAGAATAGATTGATGTGTGAGAATTCAATAAATGGTGATGTGTATATTTTCAAGAATAGATTGATATGTGAAAGAGATTAGAATTTAATAAATAGTGGTGTATATTTTCAAGAAGAGTTACATTAAAGAATATAAATAAATAGTGATGTGTAGATTTTCAAGAAGAGTTCAATAAAATGCCAGACCTCCATGCAAAAAACGTGAGAAGAATAAGAACTTGAAAAATAGCTCAAACAAACATAGCTTGGCATACCATGTTTAACCGTCCAACCATTATATATCCCAGTGACCCCTAGCATCCAGTGCTGCGTACTTTACTGACCACACACCCCCTTGGGAATTGCCTGTGTGCAAGCCAATCTCCAAGGGACGTGGTAGGTCCTATGCTCAACGCGTCCCATGATACATGAGGTTGGGCCCCAACATATGGCCACTGAGTAAACGAATCAGGGGGTTCCAGACCAATGGTCGTCGAAGACGTTACTTTGAGGCTACCAGAGCTATCTGCCTAAGGGCCGGCCTGATCCCAAGCTCGAAGTAAACTGGTTGCAAATCTATCCTCAAAAGCTGGGCTAAATTCGAGGGTATCTCTGTGAAGATCCATTTGGTACTTTGGGGCCAAGGGCTCCCTAGACCCACAGTTCGGGCTGAAATCCGGGCCAAGAGGAAGTCCTTCCAAGGCTTGCCACCAGGAAGGATTCCTTTAACAACAATGAGCTTGCCCAGTAGGGCACGGTTTTGAATAGCAGGGTCAATGATGCCTAGCCCCCCTCTTCACTATGGGCTAAATGATCACTCTCTATGCCACCTTGGCCCGGGAAGGCCTCTCGTCTACCCGCCTATAACAAGTTCTAGATCAAACGACCTGGACAATACATGCTCGTGTCGAGAGAAGGCCTAGCAAAAGAAGTGATATACCACATGGTGGCAAGAAGGACCTGGTTTGCCATCATCAATCTACCAGCTAGGGAGAGCCTTAGAGAACTCCAATATAAAAGCTTCTTCCAAATGTTCAGAAGAAGAGGAGCGAGCTGCTGCTCCGGAGAGATGTTGACGCCTACTTGGCATCCGAGATAGTGAATTGGAGTGCCTCTCGGGATCCACTAGAAATCCGTGACTGGGCACCAAGTCGGGGTAGGTGTAGAGCTGTCACGTAGGTTGTAACGCCTGACCGACAGCAAACCGGATGGCCAGACGGGGCTTTAGCATCAACGCCTTCGGTCGGAGCGCCGAGGATGTGGCCATCTGGGGTTCAGTGGGAGAGGACGCCCATGCGGAGTCATGGGCGGGCCACACACTATATAGCCTGGGGGATGAGGGGCAATCCGCATTCTTCCTCTGCAACTGGGTGGTGAGCCAGAGGCCGTCCCCTCCTGTAGTAGCACCCGTAGCGGTGCTACGGAGATCTAACATTGGTATCAGAGCTTGGTGTCGGATCATGAGTGGCATGCGAAGCGGGCCCAGCCGTTTAATGATTGGCTCTCAATCAAAATTGGGGGAATAACCTTATCCCAAAGGTCTTCATCATCTTCTACAGCAAGAAGTCGTGTACGCAGAAGAAGTTGGCCATAGCTGGAAAAGGAAGGGTTTCCTCTATTTTCTCTCTATTCTCCTCTCTCTCTCTCTCTCTCTCTCTCTCTCTCTCTCTCTCTCTCTCTCTCTCTCTCTCTCTCTCTCTCTCTCTCTCTCTCTTTCTCTCTCTCTCTCTCTCCCCCTTGCACACACCCAAGCTCTCCATTGCAGGTAAGCAATTTTTGTGTTTTTTGCTTTGGAGCTTGTCGATTTTGTGTTTAATTCTCTGTGGGAGAAGAGGTCGACTGTGTAATAGCCCACTGTGTGTGGGGGGAAGACGGCCAGTCACCCCAGGGCGAAGATGGTTGGAGAATAGTCGTCTGTGTTATTGTATTTCAGTCCATTGTGTGTGAGGGGGAAGACGACCAGCGCAGTCGACGGCCAGCCCACAGGCGGCCAGCCAGGCTAGCGCGCCGGTGGTCAGCCCCTAGGCGACCAGCGCTGGCGCGGCGGCGGGGCAGCCCAACCGGGTGCAGTAGTGCCTTCGATCCACGTGAGTGGAGGGACGTGGGCTGGGATCGGACGCGTGGCGCCGCTGTGCGCAGGACCGGTTGCTCGCACATCTTGTGGCGCGTCCATCTCCAAGCCTGGAGTGGAGGTATTGGCACCTTGCCGGAGGGTGAGGTTGTCTGCCATTCCCTGTAGTGGGGGGACTGCGTGTCAGGACGGGAACGGAGCAACGATTACCAGCGCCAGAGTGGCAGCCCAGAGCCGGATGCAGGATTGGAAAAAAAAATAAAAAATAAAATCCAACACTAGGGCGGTTCCCGCACAGGTTCCCGCGTGGGGAGGAAAATTTACAGTAAGGGGCTGTCCTCGCATATATTTTTTTGGGGGGGGGGGAAATTATACATGGCACTAGGGGCTGGTTCCCACAGCGGGATGGTATTCGTATTTGGGACATATGTTTCGGTGAAGCTGTTCCCGCAGAGAGGAACACACGAGAGTTGATGACCGCCGCCTTTTATGGCTCCAAGCGATTGTTCGCATGATAACTGTCAATTAATTTTTTAATGAGTTGCAGGCACCTTTCTCTCGGATCGGAGCATCCCGGAGTAGCGACGCTTGTAGAGGCTCGCAGCACAACACAAATTGGCAGTCGACGATAGTCGCAGGCGATCGTAAGGGGGGTGACTATTCTCTCTCCATTGCTCATTTTATTAGCGTTTTTTGTAATTTTCGAGTTCTCGCATTTTTATTTGTGCAAGAATTAAAATATGTCTGCTAGGCGTAGTGTGTCCCCACCGCCTTCTACTTCTCTAGGGTTTTCAGGTCCCTTGTCCTCGGTCGCTGTCCTCGGTCGCGCGGGTTTGACCCCGACCGAATTGTCAGGCCGTATACGCCCGGTCCAGAGTGCACTCGTCGATCACGCGTGATCCGCCAGCGCCCTCCTCGTCTGTTGACCCCACCGTAGGACCCAATGAGCCCGCAGCAGCGGTCGCAGTAGTAGATAACCCCTTTCTGGCCGATGAGCCAGATGACATGAACTGCCTAGTTTTGGTGGCGAGGAGAAGGAGAGAAACAAGGACTCGGTCAACATGTTTCTAGCAAAGTGGTCAGACTTGCACGCGCTGCGACAACAGCCTAGCCGGGTGCAGCCCGTAGCCCATAGAGGCTAGCCTCTCATTAACCGCCGCCGGCAAAGCGTACAAGTGGTGGATGAGTTTGACAACTCGTCCTGCCACTTGGACGGAGTTTGAAACGATGTTTCAAAAAGAGTTTTTGCTTGTTAATGACACGGAGAGAAGCTAGGAGTTATGGGACAAGTGCTCGATGGAGAACAAATCCCTGACTCAGTACATCTCAGACTATAGGGAGATAGTACTCAAGCTAAAGGGGATCGATGCATTCCAGACATTGCAAGGCTTTAAAAGAGGCCTCAAAGATGATTACCTTGAGTACGTAGAGCCCTTACAGCCTAAAGACTTAGCAGAGGCAATTAAGTATGCGCAAATATTTGATGACATCAAGCGTCGTAGTGCGCGTGGTGGTTCAAGCAGGGCCGAGGGTAGTGAGAAGAGGAGGTCAGGCGCCTTCCGCAGTGATAAGCAGGGGGATAGGATAGACCAGGGAGGACCAGGGTGGTCATTGGTCTAAAAAACCACGACCATCGAGGAATAAGAGAGACAGTGAAGTCCAAAAGAAAGAGCAGTATATTAAAGCACGAAAGGAAAATCGTTGCTTTCATTACAACAACGATGTAGGGCACACGAAGGCTAAGTGTCCAAAGCTTAAAGCCAGCACGAGCAGCAATGAGCCCAAAAGAGATGGTAAATCCTCTAGGCAGTTGCATACAGCAAAGACTCCTTCTCAGTTCCGTAGAGTTCAAAGAGGTGACAATGTGTCATTGTGATGAGCATCATGCTTGTTCGGTGACACCAGCGATGTGGCAGCCTACTGTAGGTCCGCATGACATGGTGCGCATGTATGGCACCATAGGTGGCCGTAGAGTCACAGTTTTTATCGATGATGGAGCTAGCCACAACTTCTTGAACTACTCGTTAGTCAAGAAGTTGGGGTTGACTGAGACCCAGAGCGATCATGAGTATACTGTTGGCCTAGCCAACGGGTATGACAAAACGGTATGGAATACCGTAGTATTAGGGATCCCATTATCTATGCAGGACTACGAGGCTCCGCTTGACTTTCACGTCATGCACTTAGCCAGAGCAGACGTTTATCTAGGCAGGGAGTGGCTGTATGGCTTGGGCCCTAGTCGGAGTTACCTACATAATACGCTATGTTTTGAGCATGGAGGTAGAGTCATTACCTTGCAGGGCGACCGTACTGTCCCGGCACACCACTTATTTCCTCCATGGAGTTGTGTGCACAGCGGTTCGCAGAGGCCAGATAGCAGAGGTATATGCTTGTTACCCTCTTTTAAATTATGTTTCCGTAGATGAAACTGTAGATGATGTTTGCGTAAACAAACAAGGAAAACAAAATAGCCTTGGACGAGACCCACTGTTTGAAAACCCTGTTTGGCATGCATGCGATTCAAACAAGAAAAAATCCAAGGCGAAAGAGACATTAAAGAAAAAGTACATAGATACTTTAATGAATTTATTAGAGGAATTTCAGAATGCTTTTCCTGATGATTTGCCAGATGGCTTACCACCATCTAGAGAAGTAAACCATGGCATCGAAGTTATGCCAGGATCAAAACCTATAAGCAAACCTGCTTATAGGTTAAGCCACTCTGAGGCACAGGCGGTGGAAGAACAATTGATGGAATATTTGAACAAAGGCTTTATTCGGACTAGTTCAAGTCCGTGGGCATCGCCTATTCTTCTGGTAAAGAAGAAAGACGGATCTATGCGGATGTGCATAGACTATAGGGCTCTTAATTAGATAACGATTAAGAACAAGTATCTGATGCCACACATGGATGAGTTGTTTGATCAACTCTATGGATCGAGATACTTTACAAAAGTAGACCTAAGATCAGGGTATCATCAGGTTAGAATTAAAGCACAAGATGTTGCGAAGCCAGCATTTAGGACCCATTTCGGGCATTTTGAGTTTTTGGTTATGCCATTTGGGCTAACCAATGCTCCAGCAACGTTTATGACGCTGATGGACAACATTTTACGTCTATATCTAGGAAAATTTGTAGTAGTTTTCCTAGATGATATTCTTGTGTACAGTAAGACACAGAAAGAACACATAGAGCATTTGCGTCTAGTGTTCGAGTTGTTGCGAGAGCACAAACTATTTGCAAAGAAGAACAAATGTGATTTTTTTTGAAACAAAAATTCACTACCTTGGCCATATTATATCCGCCGATGGTACGCGGATGGAGCTAGAAAAAGTAGAGGCTATTCTTAAATGGCCAGCGCCAAAGAATCTCAAGGAATTGCAAATTTTTCTTGGCATGTCGGGGTTCTATCGACAGTATGTGAAGGACTGCGAAGATTGCAGTCCCGTTGACTATCCAGTTAAGGTCAAAAACTAAAAACATTAGTTGGGGGGAAGCCCAACAGAAGAGCTTTGATAAGCTCAAGGTGGTCGTAGTAGCAGCTACACTTGTTTTGACTATTGTCGATCCAAATGAGCCGTTTATCTTGGAAACAGACGCTAGTGATGAGGCCATTGGGGCCGTACTTATGCAAAGGGGACACCCAATTGCATTTGAGAGTAAAAAGTTAGATCGTGCGCAGCGTAACTACTCGGCTTACGAGCGAGAGTTACTAGCGATAGTTCATGCATTGAAAAAGTGGAGACACTGTTTATATGGTGCTCCTTTTGAGGTCCGGATGGACCATGAAAGTCTGAAATGGCTTTCAAGTTAAAGTGAACTGAAGGGTAGAAAAGCTCGATGGTAGGCGGAGATTCTACAGGAGTTTGACCTTCAGATACGTTACCAGAAAGGTAAGTATAACGTGGTGGCAGATGCACTTAGTCGCATGTCACACAGATTAATGAACTTAGTTTCACAGTCTTCAAGAACAATTTCTTGAAGTCACTACGTGGTTTATGTGAGCACGATCCATCTTTTAGAGAGGTCTGGTGCGCTGTACGCGTACGCACTTCTTCACAGACGCGACCACCTCCCTCGTTGGCACGGATTGCTAGTCCGGAGAGACTGGCCGAAGGTGCAACGGGAAGGGAAGCGAGAGTTAGTCCGGAGAGACTAGCCATGTCTTTTGGGTATAGTTTGGAGTCGGAGAGCTCTGACGTAGGTCCTTCATCACCTTTGACTGCCACGGCTTCAAAGGGGAGTGATAAACTTTGTCGGGGGGAGAAATATGCTAATTACTCCATTGACAACGGGTACTTACTCTACAAGGGTAGAGTATGTGTACCAACTATTGGTGACTTTCGGGCCCAAATTCTTAAAGAAAGTCATGATAGTCCAAGTGCGGGTCATCTCGGGATTCAGAAGACCTATCCACTAGTAAAAAGATAGTTTTATTGGCCTAGTTTGTTTAAGGACGTCCAGATTTATGTGTTGAAATGCAATAAGTGCCAGGTCAATAAACACAAACGTCTTAAGGTTGGAGGACTACTCCATCCGCTGGAGATTCCTCAGGGGAAATGGGAAAGCATTTCCATGGATTTCATTACCGGTTTACCTAAGACGAGTCGAGGGAATGACCCGGTGTGGGTGGTAGTGGGCAAGTTAACTAAAATGGCAAAGTTTATTGCCCCACGAAGAAAACTGTTAAAATGCCAGAGTTGGCAAAACTCTTTAACATCTCTACAAGCTATATGGCCTGCCCGCAAATATAGTGTCGGATAGAGATAGAAAGTTCAACAGTCATTTTTGGAGGGAAGTCTTCAAAAAGTTGGATACTACTTTGAGTATGAGTACGGTAGATCATCCGGAGTCTGATGGTCAAACTGAAAGAGTTAACCAAATTCTAGAGGATACGTTGCGTTCTTAGTTAATAAGAAGCAATCTAATTGTGAAGAGTACTTGCCCTTATTGGAGTTTGCCTATAACAGCTCCAAACACAGCGAGACTGGATGTACACCATTCATGTTAATGTATGGATTCCAGTCGAGATCTCCGATGGCTGTAGGCCTAGAAAAGGAGAAGATTCAATCTGTCAAGGATTTCCTTGAAGATATGAATGATATGCTCAAAGCCGCACGTGAGAGCATTCGTAGCGCTCAGGATCACGCTAAAACTTATGCGGATAAAGGATGTAGAAAGGTGACCTTTGCAGAAGGTGACTTTGTATTCCTCAAGGTTCTTGAGCAGTCAGAAACCATGAAAACGAGAAAGTGAGATATTGTGGTCCTTTAAAAATCCTTAAGAAGATTGGGGACATAGCATATAAACTTGAGTTACCGGAGAGTTCTCAAGTCCATCCTGTCTTCCATGTCAGTAAACTGAAGAAATCAGTTCACGGGTTAGAGAACGCAGTTTCTCCAGGGATTTTGGTGGACTTGATAGAGCCACCAAAGATACCACATGAACCTGAAAAGATTCTAGGGTATCGTGAGATGACAGACAAACCCGACATAAAGTGTACCAGGAGGTACTTGTTAAATGGACAGACAGGGATGAGGAGGCAGCTACTAGGGAATGCTGTAATGCAATTTCCAAGAGGTTTCCCCAGTTTGTTTTCGAGGACGAAAACTCCTCTTAAGGGGGGAGTAATGTCATGTAGGGTGTAATGCCTGTGATGACCGACGGGGCAGACCGGATGGCCAGACGTGGCTTTAGCATCAACGCCTCGGCCAGAGCGCCGAGGACGTGGCCATCCGGGGTTCAGTGTGGGAGAGGACGCCCATGCAGAGTCATGGGCGGCCAGGCTAGTGTGGACGGCAGGCCCACACTATATAGTATAGCTTGGGGGATGAGGGGCAATCCTCATTCTTCCTTTGCAGCTGGGTGGCGAGCCAGAGGCCGTCCCCTCCTGTAGTAGCACCCGTAATAAGCGGCGCTACGAAGATCTAACATTGGTGAGCCAGAGGCCGTCCCCTCCTGTAGTAGCACCGGTAGCGGCGCTACGGAGATCTAACAAGAGCCTACCCACACACCGCACGACTTGTGCCAGCCAATTTGTGCTTCTGATGTACAAAAAAAGATCTCAAGCACCTCAACGAATCTCTAGAGATTCCCCACATCTCCTAAAAGGTAAGCTATTGTGTCATCTCTGCAAACTCTGAGTCCAACAGCTCCTCCTGTATACGGAGGGGGAGACATAATCCCGAAAGCCCCTTCTCATGGGTTGAGAGAAAATTGCTCACGGCCTTGGCGACGAATAGGAAAAGGTAAGGTGCCAGAGGATAGCCCTGCATGACCGAGTGGGAAAGGGGGAATATGTCGCCCACGAGCTCCCTGAATGAGAACCTCACTGTGAGAGGCTAAGTAAAGTCTTGAAACCTCATGGATTCAGTCCATGGGAAACCCCATCTAGCTCATCGTTGTGCCCTTTAGAAAGCTCCAATCCACCCTATCATAAGCTTTCTCAAAATCTAGGAGTAGCACTATGAGGTCCTGCCCTGCATCCTGGCCGACGCAATCGCCTCCCAGAAGGTGAAGATGTCTAGAATACTTCGATCTTGAAAAAAACCTGTATGAGTGTCATGGATCAAGTCAGGGAGGAAAGGCTGAAGTCTTTGGCTGATGGACGTGGCCAAGATCTTGTAGGCGGTCCCAAGAAGAGGGTGATGGGTCTCCACTGTCGGATTTCCAATCTGTCAATCACCCTCCTTAGGAATCAAGTGTATCAAACCCTCTGAAGGCCTCTCTGGCATGGGACCTATGGACATAATCTTATTGAAGGCAGTGCGAAGGCCACCTTCCAATGAGGTCCCATTGGCACTATGGGGCGAAAGGAAAAGGGCTGTCCTATATAGCAACATCCACCTACACATGTCGGAACACACTCAAAGAGCAAAACAGGGGCACCACCAACTTTTACTAAGTTGGAAAAGGGAAACTTACACACTCACAATCTCAAGATCCTCACAATTAGCAGTTCAAACAACTCTCTACCCTCGTCCAACCATCTAGATGCTAAGAACACAGCCCAAAATACACATTCACACCAAGAGAAGAGAGGGAAAAGGGTACATCAACTTCTATACCTCACAACTCCATTGGTAGATGATATATATGGGTAAAAACCTTGATTACATAGGCTCAACAGCCTTAATCAATAGATCAATTAAGAAAAGAGAGAGAATGAGAGATTAGCATGTGAATGGTATCCTTGTGCACACAAGGGGGTCTGGGCACATCAACAGACACACACACACACACCCACACACTAAATCTACATTCCCACCTCACTCACAACTTCAACAGACACACACACACACATCAACAGACACACACACACACACCCACACACTAAATCTACATTCCCACCTCACTCACAACTTCAAAAGAACTTGTAACACAAAGGCCCCTTGGGCTCACACACATTAATTCCTCCAAAAGGTTCTCCATCATTGATTGAATGTGAAGTAGAGTGTTGAAGATAGCCGCGTTGGAACCCGCCTCATGTAGATCAAACAATAACAAGATTGATGCCCTTCATGTGAACCAAGGGGCAGTCAACACCTTTGTCTCTTCCCCGCGCCCATTACTTCTTAGATAAAAATAGCCAACACTTGCTTATCCTCACACAAGAACAAAAGCATAGCAGACACCTTTGAAAAGTAAGAACTACGCCGCCTAGGTGCTCAAAATAAGTGTAGTTTAGGACATGTAGATCCTGCGCATGCTGAATGCCTTGGTCACACCCCTCAAAGCAAACGAGGTCGACTTCCTCATCTCAAAGACCAGAGATTCCATGCGCAGCTACAAAATCATTGGATTAACGACCAAAATCACCATCACTCGTGATCAGCAGTGATTGCTTGCATAGAGTATTTTATCAGAATAAGCGCAGAACAGAGTGTGCATAGCTTGAGAGGGAAACACGGCCACTTCTCCTAGTCTCACCACTCACCAACTCCTTGGATAAAAACTAGCAGAGTTTCCCCCCAAGGTTGGTCAGACAGACTGTTAGCTCAGCGTATGTGAAGCTCAGATTGCCAAATCCGGTTCTAATGGCAAGATGCAGAGCCCAGACCCACTAGTGGGGAGTAGGAAGCATGCCTTTCCTAAAAGAATTGCCAACCTCGGCCTCAGAAAGAACCTTCACCCTCTCGCCTCATTGCAGCCTGCGCACTCTCATTTTAAATTGCCAGAGCCTTGAAAACTTCTTTGGAGGAATCGGGAAACTCTAGGATCTTTGCTCCATGTTTGGCAACCACACGCCCGCCTCCTCGAGTTGAAATCTTCTTCGGTTCACGCTTCAAACATCCGCCACCCTTTAATTCCTTAAGAAAACTTAATAGTGTTGGTTATTGCCACCTATGCATTATAACCTTGGGTTCCAACCCATGCACACCCTTGGCTTAGCCCATTCTGATATTGGTGAAAAACACTTCCAATTGCATGTGCGCCAACCACACAGACCTGATCCACTCCTGCTCTTCTGCATAAGCTCATGAGCTCTCGGATTTTTTAGGAAGCCCAACCATGATCATTGATGAACATAACTCTGGTGGTGCTTCACAATGTGTTCCCCATGCTGTTGCCAGCATCATGCCATTGATGTAACCTTACAATGGTTATAGTCTTGCACCGTTTTCAACAAACATATATGCATCAAAGCCTATCTTGCAAGCATCAGCATCATGTAGTAACTTGCCACTTTCCAATGACATTGCATTGCTGAGATCAGTACATTTCACGACACTACATCATGCCGAGACAACCCACTGAACACACAATCTGATTCGATAGTGTACCAACAACTGCCATACAGACTCACAAGGGTGTTAACAACAAAGGTATCTTTTTAAAACTTGGCTGGGAGAACCTCCTCATCTCCTAGGATGCCTTCTATCTATGTACAAAAATGGTTCTTGCCATCCTCAGTGCGTTAGGTATTTGGCATCCCAATGCTATATGAACATGCATCTATATGTACATATGTCAGAAAACCACACTAAAAAAACTTCTATAACAGCGTGAAGAAAGAAAGAATCTAGAAGCCCGTCTGCCCTCGCGCATTTGCTCCTAAGAAGAGTAGTCAATGCCTTTGCCAACTCCTTTGCAGTGAAGGGAGATAGTAAGAAGGACCAAAGAGCGAGGGGAACCACCTCTCTCGTGTGCCGCTAGACCCTCTCGTGCATGTCCATCACCTGTGGGAATAATGGGGCACTCGTGTGAGGAGAGATCGGAAAAAATCAATGGTGATGGCTCTCACATGGGGGGTAAAAAAGAATGGCTCCATCTTGGCCATGCAATCTGCGAATACTATCTCTCCTCCTATGGGGACATGGTATCTCAAAGAAGTCTCCTGTGACTCTATGGGTCCAAAAGGAAGCTCTAGCATGGTATCTGTACTCCACCCTCCTCTCCTCAATGGATCTAATCTCCGTATGGGCGACAACAAGCAGGCGGCAGCAAGCTAACTCTCAATCCAAGGGCTATCGCGAGAACTCTCGTGAAGCCGAAGAGAAGCAAGACCCCTCCTTAGACTCCTCTATTGCTTATGAAATCCCTCCAATCTGCGCTGAGCTGCCCCTTGTAAAAAACTATTGATCTCACCAAGGCCCGCATCAAAGGTGCATGCAGTAGAGCCTGAAATAAAATCCAATCTCGCCCAAGTTTGCTCTATCCTACTACAGATCTTGGGGTCCTGAATAAGGCTGTCTGGAATCCTAGAGCTCGCATGCCTATCCTACCTCTAGGGGTCCCCTATGGATCAAGTGGTGAACCGAGCTCGCCGACTGCCTTTGCTCCAGGTCGAGTGATGCTGGAGTGCAGCGGGAGTGCTCTAGAGAGGCCGAGGGGTGGGGGAGCGTGGGCTTAGAGGAAGAGGATGGGGCAGAGGAACTGTTGCGGGAAAATTTGGAGGCGAGGTTTGGGGAGGAGGAGGAGGAGGAGGGAGGGAGGAGGTGAAGGGGGGTGGGGAGGCGGAGAGGAAGGAGAAGGAAGTGGCTGGGAGTGATCCATCAAGGAGGGAGGCTACTAGGGGGGCCTCGTTGGGGGTTCAATGGGGCCAGCTAGCCTCACTAGAAACTGAGAACTGGAGAAGGAATCTCGACGGGGAATCAGCTGCCAAACCGGAGGGACCCTCTTCAGTGACAGTTGGAGGGGGCCCATCTCCAATGGGTTGGTGCTGTGATAAATGCTCGAAACGATTCTCTGACAAAACTGAATCCTCCTATATGCTGCTAGCCTGGCGCATGCGACGACGCTCAGCTTTGGTAGTTGGCTGGATGCTCAGCTTTGGTCGTTGGCTGGATGCTCAGCTCTGGTAGTCGCTAATGGCTCGGAGGCGGGCCGTCAGCGACTCTCCAATAGCAGGGCCGATACTTGCTCCATTGCTTGAGAGCATACCTCTCTCTCTATCCCCTGGGGAGGATCTGAAGAGAGACCGGGCAGGACCACCAAATGGAAGCTAGTTCTTAAGGTTTTGTATCCTTGTCTGATTCCTCATCACATATTGGTTCTTAGGAACTTACCATGCTTTAGAAGATGCGGCATTATGCTGAATAATCAGGGTCACCACTAAATCATGGATGCTGGTGATGATGACACGTAATGTATTTGTATCTCTTCGCCTCCATGCCAAAGGGAGAGAAGGATTTAACGGTATGGCTTATAATGGATCTCTTGGATCCGGAGTAGGGCCTAGCTTTGCATCAACCCAATTACGGTTTCCCATAACTCATATAAATCAAGAATAGTGCAAACTAAGGTCTGATACCATTTCAGAAAACACAATAATAGAAGTAAGGTCTTTACATACAAAGAACTAAATTGTAGAAAGAAGTAAAGATTAAATAATATTATTACTTACAAACTTTGATTACCACCTAATTAAATAGAATGTAGGGGAGAGCTTGAGTTCCTTGCAAGCAAACACACACACATAAGAGAGTGCAAGAGACAAGAGAGAGACAACTGGCTGAATTTTCTTCTATCTTCTCCTCCTCTCTACAACCATATAACTAAAAGATAAGAGTACATACATAAAGGGAAAGTACTATATGAGCTGGTGCTATAACTATACCATAACTCTAGTACTCCAAAGTGGCTGTCATATAGCATGTCATCCACTGGCAGCATATCAACCATAATCTTACCAACCATGCAAGTGGTATAAGTGCGGAAGCTATCACCCAAGCGGCTCATCAATGTTCGCCAATAGCACTAGTTGAGCTCGATATCTCAACACCTCCTCGAGCTTAACTCCAAGATCTACATCACTTGCTATAACCTTCTCTCTCACAAAGTGATAGTGCACCTTAATGTGATTCATTCTAGCATAGTATATTGGGTTACTGGACAACTGTATGCTACTCATGTTGTCACAATAAATGATAACTTCCTTATCCATGGGCTCACCCATATCACCAAGTAGCTTTTGAAACCAAGATACCTCACAAGCTGCCATAGTAGCACCCCTGTAATCTGTCTCTGTACTCAACAAGGCAACTCTTGGCATCTTCTTACTTCTCCAATGCACAACATCACTCCCAAATGAGAACATAAAACCACTGGTAGATCTCCTGTTTGCAACACTACCAGCCCAATCGGCATGTGTACCCATGTAGCTATATCTCTATATCAGCCACATAGAAAAGTCCATAATCAACTGTGGACTTTATGTACCCCCATAATCCATCTTGCTGCATCCAAGTGTGGCTTTCTAGAGGCCTACATCAACTGACTCACAAGTCCAACAACATAGCTCAAAGTCTGGCCTAGTAATGGTCATGGAGATCAAGCTACCCACTATGCACCTGTATGTAGTGGGGTCCTCTAAAAGCTCACCTCTATCTGTGGAAAGCTTTGTATTCTGCTCCAATAGCACTAAAATAGGCTTATAGCTTGTCATACCATACTTGGACAACATATCCAAACCATACTGCCTCTACAATAACAAAATGCCATGAGGTGATCTCACCACCTCTATGTCCAAGAAATACCGCAGCTCACCCAAATCCTTCATCTCAAACTTTTGCTTTAAAAGTCTCCTGAGACATCATGTATGTTAGCATCACTATCACTAGTGATAATCAAGTCATTCACATAGATGTGACTAATAGCATGATCCCTCTATCTATATTTTTCACATAAAGTGAAAAATTAGCATTGGATATCTGAAATCCAATGGTAACAAGATAGTCCCCAATCTTGTTTGACCATGTTCTAGGTGCCTGCTTCAAGCCATACAAGGCTTTGCGAAACCTGCACACAAAATTTGGGTGTGCATCACTTTCATAACGTTGGTGGCTCCATCATGTATACTTCTTCTTGTTTTGCAAATCACCATGCAAGAAGGCATTCTTTACATGTAAGATTCCTCCCTCTAGCTTTTGAGGAGTAAAGGTATAAGAACCTCCTATTCTATTCTTGAAATTATTCCCCTCTCTGAAATAGGAGAAAGATCTTGTTTTACCCTGTTTTGGCCTAGAGAGAGAAAATATCTAGAGAGAGATAATCTAAAATTGAGATATCTTTGGATATAAAAATCCTCCTAGTGTCTAAAATGGATTCCCCTGAAACAGAAGTTCAAAATGAAATTTCCAAGGTGCATTAAGAATTAATTGAAAATGTGTATAAGGGACCTTAGCCTAAGGGTCTACATTTTCAAAAAATTTTAGATTATGGTCCAATTAAGGCTCCAATGGGCCAATTGGATTAATCCAATTGGCCCATTGGATTAATCCAAGTGTTGGGATGAGATAAATCCTAAGGGTCTACATTTTCAAAAATTTTTGGATTATGGTCCAATTAAGGCTCCAATGGGCCAATTGGATTAATCCAAGTGTTGGGATGAGATAAATCCAAAGAATTAAAAAAATATCCAAAAATGAGTAAATGCTCACATAAGATGGAGTTGACTGAGTACAAGGCTTATCAATTAAAAATTATGAGATATTACTAAAAAATGAGATATTTTAGAATAATGATGCATTTTTAACACCTTGGTAAGGAAAGGGGGACTCTTGAGGTAGGTGCCTATTTCACATGTGTGGAAGGGCTTTTAATAAAAAAAAATCGTGATATTTTTATCTCTCCTCTCTCCTGGATCAAACCAAATCAAGATGGGAGTTGAACTGGTCCAAATTGAGTCAATCTGAACCTGGAAAATTCTAGATCCCAGTTGGACTTGGTTAATGGCCTCCCTCACCTATAAATAGACCCTTAGTCTTTTGTAAAAAAATATTGAAGCTATACCATGCCAGTATTATATTAAAATAATCATATTTTCTATTATCCCTTAAATTTTTCTCTCTCTTGGGAGTTTGGAGCTCTCTCTCTCTACAACAACTCTTGGAGTTGCTCTTCTCCTCCTGGTGGACCAATTGATTGGTCGGGGGCTTCACTGTGCTAATAGAGAATCAAGCCAAACTTGGAGGTAAAATTAAATTTTATGATTTTTTCCAATTTATCTCAATGACTTTCTTCTTCTCAACCCCTCTCAAGCTTGAGAAGCTCTCTAAATAATTATTTTATTTCAAATCAAGCTTTTCCTTAAAGTCTTCATGCTTAATTAAGAGAAAGTTAATCTTTATGCTTATTTGTAATGCTTTCTTTAAGTAAATATCTCTCTCTAAAAGAATAGCCATCTTTATGGCTAAATCCTTTGAAAAAGGATGCTTCTCAATGATAGTCTCTTAATTCAAAGCTAAACTCTAGGCTTGATAAGCTAGAGATTAAGAAAATGATATTTTTATGATTTTGTGTTAATAAAATAATGGTTATTTCTTTTGGATTATTTATAAGTAGTTAAAAACTAGTTTGATTGATTCTAAATGAGAAATAGATTATCCTATCAATTTGAAAAAAGAGAAATAATGGAATGAGCTTAATCTAGTGAGGTAATCATAATTAAGTTTATGATTATGGTTAAAATTATGATTTAAATTTATAATTTGATTTTAAGCATAAAAGATGAACTACTATCATATTTCCATTACAAGTTTTTATTCTTTAGAAAAATTTGAGAATTATCAGTAAGCTATGGTAAAATTTTTAGAAAATAATACATATCTTATTTTTATGCATAATGCTAAAAGAGGACTTCCTACCATATTCTAGGATTGGAAATCCTATGCAAAAAGAATGATTTTCACCATATTCATGAGAAATAATTTTTTTAATTATGCATAATTAATTGATTATGAGAAAAGAGTAAATTGTGGTAAATTTATTTTTATACAAAAAGAAGAATTCCCATGATATTTGAGATTCAAGTAATTAAATAGTAAAAGAGAATTTTTTCATAAATTTATTTTATGCAAAAAGAGGAATTCCCATGATAATTGAGATCCAAGAAATTAAATGGTAAAAGAGGAATTTTTTGCATGATTCAAATTATGAGTATTTATCAAAAGTAAAATTTTGAGCATTATTAATTTTATTGGGAAATATGGATAGAATTGATTTTTGTAAATCCCATGAATCTTTTACTCAAAAGAAGAATATTGAATATATTTCACTCAAAAAATTTGAGAAAGAATATGAAAATATCCATCGAGATTTAAAAAAATAAAATCTAAAATTCCTGGAAAGATCGAGGATCCACTGAGTAAATGGAAGTTTAAAATTAGTTCTCATTAATAAAGCTTAAGGAATGTAAATGAATGTGATGTGATAAGATGTGAATGTGATGTGAGGAGATGTGAGTGGATGTGATGTGATGTAAATGGATGTGGATGTGAATGTGATAAGATGTGAATGTGATGTGATAAGATGTGAATGTGATGTGAGTGGATGTGATAAGATGTAAATGTGATGTGAGTGGATGTGATAAGATGTGATGCGATGTAAATGGATGTGGATGTGAATGTGATAAGATGTGAATGCGATGTGAGAAGATGTGAGTGGATGTGATGAGATGTGATGCGATGTAAATGGATGTGGATGTGAATGTGATGTGATAAGATGTGAATGTGATGTGAGGAGATGTGAGTGGATATAATGAGATGTGTATAAGATGTAATGCGATGTAAATGGATGTGGATGTGATAAGATGTAAATGGATGTGGATGTGAATGTGATAAGATGTGAATGTGATGTGATAAGATGGGAATGTGATGTGAGGAGATGTGAGTGGATGTGATGAGATGTGATGCAATGTAAATGGATGTGGATGTGAATGTGATGAGATGTGATGATATGTAAATGGGTGTGATATGATGTAAATGGATGAGAATGAGATGTGAAGTGATAGATGTGCATGTGAATGAATGGAAGGATGTGGATAGATGTGAATGTGAATGAATGGATGGATGTGGATGAATGTGATGAGATGTGAATGGATGTGATGAGATATGGATAGATGTGGATGTGATGTAATGTGGATGGATATGGATGTGATGTGATATGGATGGAATGAATGTGATGTGATAAGGATAGATGTGGATGGAGTGTATGTGATGTGATGTGGATGCAATGAATGTGATGGACGTGAATGGGTGATAAATGTGAATGGGTGTGATGGATGTGAATGGGTGTGATAGATGTGAGTGGGTGTGATGAACTTTGATATTCCTATGAGTGAAGCGCTAGGTGACCTGCGAAGGAGCCTAGAGGGTGCTGACCATACAGTGCTCAGGCTCTGGGTCGCCAAAGATACCCACGCATGCGTCGAGGAAGAAAATGGAACAAGGAGTTATAGTTGTTTTCTGAACTCGGACATGGATCTGGTTGATTGTCCTTGATGGTCCTCAATGGATGAGTCCATGGCTCTTTTATATGGATTTGTTGGTTGATCTTGGTGATCTCAACGGAGCTAGGTTTTCTTATGTGATTATATTGCCGGGTACTATGAGCTAGGAACTATTGAAAAGACCCCTGAGTGAACAAGTGGTGAGCGTTCTGTTTGCAATGATGCCATAGGTACACCGATGAAGGAATGATTGGAAATTAGAATTCAAGCTAGATATTTTGGAGGATTATGATCAGTGATACTATAGTTTCATTAAAAGATTGTTTTAAAGACAGCTGAATCTGTGAAACAGGCAATTTCATATTGGGTGTGTTGAAGTTTGCTTGAAGCACCAGCTAGGGGGCCTGGGAATTCTTTTCCCTGGTAGTCGAGACAAAACATAACCAAATTTCTAAATGGATCCTATCACTATAGTGGTTGGGCGGTTGGCTAACCCATGGGATTGGATGGGGTTAGGCTGGACTGATGGATCCCTAAAATGAGACTCAATTCTGTTAAGTTACGATAATTAAAGTAAATCTCGGATAACCCTTGTTCTATGGAAAAGAATCAACGGTTGTGCCTCTTGATGATGAGGAAAAAAGCGTTGGACTCTATGATCCAAGTGCAAGTCTTTTCCTTGATCTAACCATGAGACTTACGGGTTCAGTTAGATCAGTTTGGTTAGTGAGATGACCTTGACTACGTTAGAATAAAATTATCTTGGAGGAATCACCTGTCTGTTGTGGGTGAGGGAAGTTTTCCGGGTTCGGTTAGATCTGAGGGATTAGTCTCTTGTCTGGATATCCGTGGGCGAGGCCTTGAGTGAGAGGCTCTGCCCTGCGCAAGAAATGCTACTTCCGTTGTTAGCACCCTTGAATTCATTGCGCGGAGGAGGCAGGGATCTTTCAGCTGGTATCAGAGCGAATTGGCTAAAGTGGAACAACCGAGAAGCCAGAAATGTCAAAAATGTATGAAGTACCAGTAAAAGATTGTAATTGTGTGATGAAATTCATACAAATTCAAAGATAAAGATTCATAAATTAGAAATTGGGTCTTTAGATGGAAGTACCGCAATTGTGTGGAATCCCTGACTTGCTTGAGGCATAGATATGATAGTATTTACCTTATAACTCCAAGGACCATAACTACCCGTATATACCGTGGGTATAACTGCAGCTCTTACTGACAATATATACGAGTAAATCTAAGACCTTGAAATTATAAGAAAAAATGCTATCCATATGATGAATTCGAATGCTGGTTGAAATGATTTTTGAATTCTGGTTGAGAATTGATTAATTGATTTGGATTCTGATTTAAAGATAATGATTTCTGAATTCGGGTTGAAAGAAGATAAGTTGAACAAAGCCACAATGAGGAAGGATGAATGGGATGAATCCCAGTGATGATGTTAGTAACTAGAATGACGATTATGACTTTAGCAAATAACTATGATATTATTGGATTATGCTGACAGATTGCTGCTGTTTGACCTTTGACCCAGTGGATCTAATTAAGGAATGACAGATTGAGAACTTGCATAATTGAAATTTTCGTGGAGAATGTTTAGATAGAATTTTCGTGGGGAATGTTCAGATAGAATTTTCGATATGATGTACCATTATTGTGTTAAGGATATGAATGATATGTTCTGAATGAATTGTTCTCTAATAATGAGTTCTGTATGTTCTTATGTAGAAGGGATCTTTATCCCAGGATTCTGTGTGGGTTGACCAGACTATAAGGAACCCCAGAATTAATTGGATCTAAAGGTGAAAGAGTTTATCCTCCTGCTGCGAGATGAGGACATCTCGTGTTTTTTAAGTGGGGTAGGATGTAAGATTCCTCTCTCCAACTTTTGAGGAGTAAAGGTAAAAGAACTTGCCCTTCTGTTCTTGAAATTATTCCCCTCTCTAAAATAGAAGAAAGATCTTGTTTTACCCTGTTTTGGCCTCGAGAGAGAAAATGTCTAGAGAGAGATAATCCAAAATTGAGATATCTTTAGATATAAAAATCCTCCTAGTGTCTACCCCTGAAACAGAAGTTCAAAATGAAATTTCCAAGGTGCATTAGGAATTAATTGAAAATGTGTATAAGGGACCTTAGCCTAAGGGTCTACATTTTCAAAAAATTTTGGATTATCCAATTAAGGTTCCAATGGGCCAATTGGATTAATCCAAGTGTTGGGATGAGATAAATCCAAAGCATAAAAGAAAATACCAAAAAATGAGTAAATGCTCACATAAGATGAAGAGTTGACTGAGTACAACTGCTCGTGGGCTCAACCTGCATTGAGACTCCAGGCGAAACAACATACGAAGGATCTACGGGACTCACCGAGGGAGTCTCCAATTGTGACAGGGTTGGTTGTTTAGCCTTGCCCGTGTCCAAAAATCTCACAGGGCCAGTTGAAACTAGGTTCACTCCCCTATTCTGTCTCTCGAATTGGATAATTCTATGGATAACTTCACATATCATTTGTTGTTGTTCATCTATAGATTGGTGGCACTAGATGTAGATCGTATGACTTCTAACCAACCTACATGGTATGTGTAACCCGTGTATAGGTCAGTCAGAGTTTCCGTGTGTAGGTCATATTCCCAATTTTCATTGAGAAATATCCCATTTAAACTTGGCATGCCAAAAGGTTCTCTCGAAGTGGATGCAATGTCACTTCTTGTGGTTTGACTTCTAGGAGCCTCTACTTTAGGAAGATCGTCAGAAGGTGGTAGCTCAATAGGGCCTTCATTACATGAAGTGGGTAGAATATCCACATGGATACTCTTTGGGAGGGCAAGGTCTACATGAGATGTGAATGGCGAATCTACTTCCCCACCTCCTTCGTTTACTTCACTTGTCGTCACAAGTTCAGAGCATGTAGCTCTACTAAAAGTCTCTATTAGATGACTAAACATGCTAGATCCGGGTTGTTGGGCCCAAACCGGCACGTTTTGGCTTGCTTCCTCAGAGTTCTGGGTAGGATGCCCTTCCATGATTTCAGAGTCAGAGGATGAGTCACTAGCCGCTATTCGTGGATCTTGGGTTATACTTCCTTGGGTTCCAACTGAAGGCCAAGATGCTAACGTGGAGGGATGGTGTGAGCCTGCGTAAACTGAAATGCTTTCTAGTTGCTCAGACTCTAGCACCCGACCAGAGCATAAATGCATGTGATGTGGGTATCCTACGGGCGTTGGTAACTACCCTTGAAGCCCACACAAGTGGTTTCTCAGGTGTTTTGCACCTTGTTTTTACTTGTTTTTATCTTGTTTTCAACCCGTTTTTATCCCCTTACTTATGGTCAAAATTGGAGTAAGGCGTGTGATAGCTCAAGACGAGTGTATCGTTCAAGGGGTCCTAGCATGCTTTACAACACAGTGTTCACCTATCCGGAGCTCCCGTGGCCCTCAGAACACTCTATTTGTGCCTAGGTGTGAGGCTTAAATTAGAAAGCCCAAGGGTGCTTGTGGGGGGAAAGGTGAGGCTTTGTCCTACATGCCCACTCCACTCCTTGGGGGGGTAGACTATATATAGAGCTTCACTCCCCTTAAGCTTTCACTTGAGAGAAAGCTATGGTGGAGGCTCACTCTCCTATATATATATATATATATATCAAAAGACCGAGGTCGGGGGTCGATTGGGGGTTTTTTCTTTTTCAAATTTTTTTTCAATAAAAAATTTCTTTCCACGCGGGTTGGGTTGATTTAATTTTTTTATTTTTATTTTTATTTTTAATTTTTTAACTTAAAAAAATATTTTTATAAAAAAAATAATCTTAAGGATAATATTTTAGCTCATGTGCACCTAGGGCTGGCCGCTTGCCGCGCCGCTGCTGCCGTCGCGGTGCCCTCTGCGGTGGCTGCCAACACAACAACACAACGCGCAGCTCTTCTACCCTCTATCTACACGCGCGCAAGCACACTAACAGCTAACACACAGAACTGAAATGTGCGAAAAAGAAAGAAAATAGAACTAAAAAATGACTGAAGAACAGTAGCAAACACACACAGAGCTCCACACAAACCTGCACACAGCAGCATACACACAAACACGCCTCTCTTTGCCTTTCCTACAGGATAAAATAAACTTCAAACAGCAGCCCGAGTTGCATCTGAAGCTTGGTGATAGCGGCACCAAAAATGTGTGCTCTTGCCGCACGTGTCGGAGCTTGGGACTTGCCAAGCACCGTGCGAGCCACGAATGGCTGCAAGGACACAACCAGGAAACTAGCAAGCTCAAAACAAGGAGAAATGGTATGTCACTCACCGTTCAGACTGTTGTCGTCTCGTGAAGGATTCTCGCGCCACGATGAAGAAGGAGCCGTCCGCTGCCGCTCTACCGCCTCGCCGTCGTGCCGCCACGCAATGCTTGATCGCTACACACTCTCTCTCTATCTCTCTCTCTCTCTCTCTCTCTCTCTCTCTCTCTCACACACACACACACACACACACACACGCACGCTGGACAAGGAGATGGAGAAGATGAAGCAAGAACACTCCTTGTATTCATCAACACTCAGAGAATGAGAGGTTTTAGGTTACATTTGACTTTTATATGTGACCTGGCCGTTCACACATGGGCACCCATACATGGTCGGCCGATCCTAACCCTTATCCTGATGAAATTCGAGGTGTGCCTCTCATCAGCGGTCACCCAATCCCCTTACCCTTTACATGTGGTGCCGACAAGCCCGCCGGCCCATGACTCAGAATACGTAAAATAATTATATGACGTAAAAAGTAATACGTCTCAATGTCTGCCATAGGTTAACAATATTTATTCCCACATTAATTACCATTAATATATAATAATATCTATAAATAAATCCTCATAATAATGAATAGAGAAAGCATAACAGATCTCCATGCATCTATGCATAAAATACCTCTATGCATCTATGCATAGAGAATGCATAAGAGGTCTCTATGCCCATGCAAGAGGCCTTTATAAATATATGTGTAATCCTTAGAGAATGCATAAGAGGCCTCTATGCCCATGCAAGAGGCCTTTATAAATATATGTGTAATCCTTAGAGAATGCATAGGTAATGCATAACATGCCTCTATGCATCTATGCACAGAGAATGCATAAGAGGCCTCTATGCACAGAGAATGCATAAGAGGCCTCTATGCCTTGCATCCCTGCATAGAGAATTCCTTGTTATAGTTAACATAGTTTGCCTTGGTGTGTATATGTAGAGACCTTTTGTACACTAGTGTATCCACATTTTGCAACATCCTAGCACAAGTCGTAGTAGTCAAAAAGTGTTGGAAATCATGGTGGATCAAACATGATGATGAAGCTCATGAGTGATGAAGGCAACATAAAGCTAATTAATAAGAGCTTAAGTTAATCACATAAGATTAAGGAAAAGAGAATTATAATGATAGCAAGATGATAGTAAAGTAAGTGAGATATAGTCTTCCATTAGAGGTGAGCCTCTTATATAGGTTGGAGTACAAGTGTTTAGGGTATGATTAACCCTTAAAAAAACCCTAATAAGTTATTGAAGAGAGCACCCAAAATCCTAGATTTGAGTTCACATAAGATTAAGGAAAAGAGAATTATAATAATAGCAAGATGATAGTAAAGTGAGTGAGATATAGTCTTCCATTAGCTGTGAGCCTCTTATATAGATTGGAGTACAAGTGTTTAGGGCATGATTAACCCTTAAAAAAACCCTAATAAGTTATTGAAGAGAGCACCCAAAATCTTAGATTTGAGCTCACATAAGATCCTCCTCCACTACAAGTAGGTGCCTAGAATATGCTTCTAAAGATGCTACAAACCATAGTCTATGAAGATCTAGTGCAGCTAAAAAGACCCTTCGACTATATGCCCTTATCCCGAATGTCACATGAAATAATTTGGAGTATTGTTTTCAACACCCTCCCTCAACAAAATATCCATGGCTCCTATGATGACAATGCGAGCTCTAGTTTTACTGTTTACAATTCTGGTTATGATGACCATGTTGGTGTCCATAGGTCTTACTCCGATTAGGTTTACAATGCCGGTTATGATGAGACAGATGCTAGAAATCTAGTTATGATTACATTTCACTTACAATAGAGGGGTGATTACAGGTGGACATGCCCTACTGGTCTCAACAAGATGATATCCAAAATATTCAAATTTTGGGAGACTACCCAGGCAGAGAACCCTTGCTTGAAAACATAAATTGAACTAAAAATGGAGGAAGAATCCCCTTTGATGCCAGTGTAGATTCTTTTACGATGACGTTTCCAAGCAATGGAAGCTTGGATCATCCTTTTAGACTCATTAGCCAAGGCAGAGCACCTGGCTGGATGTAAATGTGTTCGATGAAGATGTGAATGTCGATGCCAACAAACACATATGCCTTGGGGGGACAAGCATCAATGCTGAAAGATTTGATAGCTCCATGAATAAAGCATAGGATATAGACCATGTGGTGGTCTCAGCATCAATGATTGAAGAACTTATTAGTGCATTCCTTGTCTCCTCCTTGAAGGAAGCAAAACATTGAAAGAAAGATTTATCTAAAAGGTATTGCACATATTGTGGATGATGTTGTTGAAGAATTCCTACATTCTTTATGTTGAGCATGATCAATGATTTTCATGATGCATACAAGATCATAAATTCTTGATTATGAGGGAAACCCACTAGTATGAGATGGAAACAGGGTAGATTTGGGGGATGATTTTCAAGCACCAAATCAATGCTAGAGCAAGTCCCCAATGTTAGGTTTGAACCCCCAAATAGATGATTAAGCACTATAATTAGTGCTAATGACACTATTAAGAAAATATAAATCTTACACATTTGAGAGAAATGCCTGAATCTCACTAATGGCTTGAATAATGCTTTACCAAAACTCAACTCTGGAGTTCCCTTATGATGGAGATTAGGCACCTTAAAGGATTTATTAAAAAACGTGCTCTAGGCACTAATTTTTGTGGAGAAGGGGCGACTGAGAAGCTTCTTGTTGTGTCTCCTCCACTTGTTGGAAGTGCTTGTGATTTGGGCTGAGGGTAACACATAGGCTCAATTAACAAAACCCAAGAGGGATTGGCTCAACTATTAGGGTAGGTGTTGATTTTGTTAAAAAACTCTAAATCTACAAAGTTGAGTCTACTGTCAGCTTCCTACGCTTCTTTGAATTGCGTTGAACCCTTTGAGGGGTGGCTTAGCAATGATGTTGGTGTTGAAATTAGTGGTGCTAATGCTAGATCAAAGTGAGTGGAGGAGATAAGACCCAAAAATACAAGAAATAAACTTGTTTATTAAGTTGCTTATGCATACAACTTGGCCTTTGCACACTACAAAATACCTTCTAGCTTTGCCAATAAATAGGTGAGCTAGTGGACCATAAGTCCATTCACACACACACCCTTCTCCTACCCTTTTACATGACCTTAGTCTTTTAATATCCCCCTCAATACCAACTATGAAAGAATTGGAATAGGTGGTATTGGACATAGGTTGCCTTTATAACATTAGGCATACAAGGTTAGGAATATAGGTGTTGTTACATTGAGATTTAAAACAAGTGCTCAGTGGAGTTAGAGGTTAAGTTAGCCTCTGACTCTTGGACATTTAGAAGTGATATGTCCCATTTGTTTACACTTGTTACATTTCATCTTGTTGGGATATTTGATCCAACAATTATTTGCAAAATGACCTACCTTTTTGCAATGGGTACACCTTACTTTGCACACTACAAAATGCCTTCTAGCTTTGCCTTTAAATAGGTGAGCTAGTGGACCATAAGTCCATTCACACACACACCCTTCTCCTACCCTTTTACATGACCTTAGTCTTGTTTATTAAGTTGCTTATGCATACAACTTGGCCTTTGCACACTACAAAATGCCTTCTAGCTTTGCCTTTAAATAGGTGAGCTAGTGGACCATAAGTCCATTCACACACACACCCTTCTTCTACCCTTTTACATGACCTTACTCTTTTAATAGTTAGGAAGGTTATCTAGATAAGGAGTAGCAAGCAAAACATTAGCCAGGGGTAAAGCTGCCTACATTAGAGAAGAGGAAATTTTGATTTAAAAAATATCTAATTAATGACTAGTGGTGTAATTAGGGAGGCTAAAGCAAGCATTAGTGTGATGGATGGTATGGAACAAAAAAAATGATGGTCACTTATGGACACAGTATGTTACATGCAGCAGTAGTGATTGTTGTGTTGCAGTTGTGCGCTTTAGTAGATGCTCTGGTCATTTGCATTGTGTGAATATTGACTGCCCTTACTACTCCAAGTTAAAGTTTAATAATGAAACACAATGGAAAGGTTGTTTGTGTTGAAGTTGTCTAGAAGGATTGATAACTGTAGATTTTGGAAACATGCATGTACACATTATGGTCAAATGCCAAAGTGTGTTTCAACATGTGTAGTAGTGATATATTATTGCATTCCAAGGGATCGTGAATGCACTAGTAGATGTGTGATACACCTTGGTTATCATAATCACCCTTATGAGGAAGGGCAATGTTGCTTAAATGATGAGCGCATGATTGGGGACATACTTGTTTTGGTAAGTTGGCAAGGCAGAGTGATAGATGTGGGTGATACATTAGTAAGGGTGCAGGTGAGGGTGGTAAGGGAGTGGCTACACCATGCTTTTAGGGTTGTCGAAAGTACCCTGCATCTGGATCTCGCCCTACCAAGGTGGTGGAAGGTTACATCTAGTTTTTCAACACTTCAAATACACACATGCTTGGGAAGTTCAAGATCTTGTAGTTGGATCACTGGCTCCAACACCAGGTGTGTGGCTTATTGAAGAAGGGACATGTTTGCTACTGCATGAAGTGTAATTCTTACAAGCTAATGGTTTTGTGAAGCTTGGTGGGGAAGGGACCCCTAAAGCTACCCAAGTCATAGGAAGTGGAAGCAGAGCACCAAGTGGTTTTCACCCAAAGTATAGAGATGGCAAAATTGTCAAGTGGAGATCAAAGTTGACAAAGGAGTTTCATGATAGAATAGAGAAGGGAAGAACCATGAATGCATAGGTTATTCGAGAGACAATCATAGTAGGAAATGAGTCCCATGTCTTCTATGTTAGTACAGATGGGTCCATTTCAAAGGGTGTGAATTATTATGTGACAATTTTAGATTTTCCTCGATATACTTGTGAGGACTTTCAGAGGAGAGAGAGCAAGCGCTTAACTTATGTGCCTTGTAAACATATGTACTATGTATTCTTACAGGTTTTGGGGTTGGATTTGCTTACCCATGGGTTCATGCACCAGGCAACCCTTACCAAGGTTGAATTGTACTAGGCCCTTAGTGGGAGAAGATGCAATCTATCTGCATGATGGAGTTGATATGGAATTTGGCTATCTATCAACTCCATCATGCAATCTATCTACATGATGGAGTTGATATGGAATTTGGCTACTGTAGTCACGTAGATTTTGCTATGTAGCAATGATCGGTGGAAAGCATGGTGGTAAGGTTACTATATCTTCTATTTTGGACTTTGGCGTTTTGTGGAATGGAATTTTCCTACTGTGATTAAATATATTTTACCATGGTGTCCTTATTATATGCGACAGTGTTGGGTGAAAAGCATTGTGACAAGGTTTAGGACTTCTTTGTTTTGGACTCCAATGTTTTATGAAATAAAATGGTAACATCTTCAATATATTAGTAGTTCTCATTTTTGGTATGTTTTGGAAAGTTCCACTCAATTTTTTTAGGTTTGCTCAAAAAATTTCGCTTGTTGTTTGGAATTCCTTGAACCCTGAAGTAATTGGTCATGCGACCTATCAAGTTAGTGGTCTAGAATTTATTGTTTGAGTGGGATTTTATCCCCCTTGGTACAACATGACTTTTATTGATTCAAGATCAAAGGAAGTGTCACTACGTGTTAAGAGTGTCAGGTCCTATAACACATTGAATCTGGTTTCTAAAGAGGGCCCCGAAACAAAGGTGGGTTGATAAGATCCTGATTGGGTCATCGACACAGTTTCCTCTCAACTGCCTCTAAAATGCACCGAGATCACAATTGCATATCATTGCAGGCTATTTTAGGGCTAGGAGGATGTTTTAGGCTATTTTAGGGCTAGGAGGATGTTTTAGGCTATTTTTATTTTTTATTTTAGATTTTTAAATAAATAAATAAATTATTATTATTATTTTGCCAATGTATGTCCGAAGTGGGTTTTAAGTGCTACTAGACGCTACTACGAAAAGAAATAATGCACTTTTTTGGTTTCCTATAGTTAAGGTGGGTCCCTTAACTATGGAAAAATGTATTTAATTGGGTCTTATATAGATTACACCAAAATGATTGCAATGGCCTAAAACCTATATTTAATAGACGAGTTTGTGTATACACTTTTTAGAAAATTTCCATGTATATATATCTTTCGCGTTTGGGGAAAACTACTTTTCTTTTTTTCTTTTTAAAATTTGTAAACTTTAAACTTTTAAATTTATATTTTAAATATTTACTTTTTGCGGTTTTAATTTTTGGTTTTCAGGTTACTTGAAAGCACGATGGACATGTTTGGACAGAATACATTACTTGCTCATCATCAAATTGTTTTGCTGGTGCCGTCCGACTTAGCAGATGTGCTAGTCATTTGCGATGTATGAATCTTGATTGCCCATACCTGGCAAGAATGATGAGCGCTAACTTGACATAGTGGAAAGGAAGACTTAAAAGAACATGCCCAGTAGGAATTGTTGGTCCTAAATATGGAAGTCTATCTTGCAAACATTGTGGTCAAATGCCTGAGTGTATTGGGACATGTCCAATAGTTTTATACTACTACATACCTATTGACCATTTCTCAACTACAAGATGTGATTCATTTGGGTTTTCATGAACACCCTTATGAAGCAGGTTTATTTAGGCAAAAAAAAAAAGAGAGGACAAGATTGCAATGTTGGAGATGCAATCCACATTTCTAGAGAGAGGTGCTCATGTGGTGAGACTGGGTTTGAATCTTGGCAGGTTGAGGTTTCTACAAATTGGTCTACCAGAGGTCACCTAGCACCTTAAGGTTTTGGGGTCTGGATGGCTAGACCAATTTGTGGAACCCCTCAGTTAAGCGCGCTTGCGTAGGAACACAACTGGGATGGGTGATCTCTCGGGAAGTGGGAGGATCCATGTTCCCAACATGGTACCAAAGCCCAGGTTGTGATGTTGGAAGCTAAGACCTCAACCAAAGTGTGGCTTGAGGGGGGGTGTTGGAGATGCAATCCACACTTCTAGAGAGAACTAGCTCATGTGGTGAGACTGGGTTTGAATATTGGCAAGTTGAGGTTTCTACAAATTGGATTACCGGAGGTCACCTACACCTTAAGGTTTTGGGGTCTAGATAGCTAGACCAATTTGTGGAACACCTCAGTTGAGCGCGTTTGCATAGGAACACAACTGGGATGGGTGACCTCCCGGGAAGTGGGGGGATCCATGTTTCCAACAACAATGCATGCACAATTCAATCCTTTTGGTACTCCAAAACATTTAGGGGCTAGCGTGGCCTAGGACATTGTTATGGAAATGTTGTTAGGTGATGGGGTTACAAATACTGCTGAGTTTGGAGACTAAGAACTTAAAGAGCTTTTGGAAGTGATGATTCCCCAAAGTGTGTGGAGGATGCAAAGAGAGAAAGTTTGGTTAGTTCAAAGGGATTGGATGTAGTGTTGGATCTAAAAAATAGATGTAGACATCCATTTATTCACATTTTGTTTCCTAATCAACTAGAGACCTCAAACCAACCGCATGTATTTAGAATGTAGACATCCATTTATTCACAACATTTTGTTTCCTAATCAACTAGAGACCTCAAACCAACCGCATGTATTTAAAATGTCCACTATGGGACCACGGAGTGGCTTGGACCTTATGAATAGAATGCATACCGGTGGCAATCTCCATGAGATGTGGATTCAATTCGACCATGTGCATCGAGTTTGAGGCTCTGGTCTACAATGGGTTCCCATGTGTATGACCCTTTCATTCCTGAGTTATTGACAATTGCCACATGTGAGTTCAAGGTGGAGGATAGAAATGCCCAGATTGAGTTTTGGAATATGCTGAATGCAGTGGTTAAGAAGTGTGGCTTTGGAACTCTAGAGTTTCGAGGGTTTGTGGTGGCTGACGAGGCTAGTGCTAATTGGTTAGCTGGGCAGTCTCTGTGTATAATGGCGGTGCTAAAAAGATCATGCAGGGTAAGGAGAGATCTTTGTGTTTTCCAATGGAAGCAGAGCATGCTCAATCATACAAAGGAATGTATGTATGCATCCTCTCAAGAGGACCACAAGATGTTGTGCAAAGAATGGAAAGAAGCCCCCACAGAGATTTTCGCTGAACACTGCAAGCAAGAATTGCAAAAGTTTTGGCGAAATAATCATGTTGTGAAGGGAGAGATTCCTAGCTTAGAAACTTGGCTAGCATGGTGGGATGTTAGGGCCTTCCATTAGGGGTCATGGTTTCTTATGCAAAATGATTACGGCAACAACAAATTTGGCTGAGGCAAAGCACTCTAGCATGAGAGAAAGTGTGGGATTCAAGAATCACATTTCCTTGTAATGAAGCTGCTGGTGCAGACTTGTCCTTGGCAATTTTGCACAAAGCGAACTATGATGCAGTCCTTTTACAGGAAGGCACTTGGGAATTGGTCCGCAAACTGGAGGGCATATGAGACAAGTTTTGATGTAGGGAGGCTGCCACATATTTCGGTAAAAAGCTTGCTGATTTTGATAATTCAACAATCGAAGAGGTGGGCCTTAATTCTCCTGAGATACAGCATGTTCATAGGGAACAATGTAGTGTGCGAGGTAAGCGGCAAGTGTTAAATACTCCAAGTATTGTTCTTGACAATGACCACATGTTCCACAAATACCATTCAATATGGATGTTGTGGAGGCAGAAGTCAACAAGACCATGTGGACTATTTGAAGAACTGAACCACATAGCATGGTCACGTTTTTTGGATTATTGCCAGTGAGCAAAATGAGGTATGGGAAATTGATCAATCCTTCTAGTGGGAAATCCATAGATGAGGGTGTTCTTGTAGCTGGTGGTGCAGTTGAGACTTTTATATGGTTCTACAAGTCCACTAGCACATGAGTTGTGGATACGTCCAAGGTCTTGGGGACTCATGGTCTGGCTCTTGGCGTTTGGCCAGTTGCCACCGGGACAAACCTCATTATCATTGAGATTGAACATCTCCATGCAAGTGGTTTTGTTTTGGAGAGAGGAAGCTCAACCTCTAATCAACAGAGAGATCACCACACCACTCCAAGGTTAGTCATAAGTGTACATCCTAAATATACAAACAACAAGATAGTTCGATGGAGGGGGAAGCTGACAAAGGAGTTCAATGGAAAATTTGAAAAGGGTAAAAATCTATCGAGTGAAGTGGTTCGGGAAGCAATCATCTTGTGTAATGAATCACACATATTTTATTTTAGCATAGAGGGGTTACGAAGCAAGGGTGTGAACTATTCAGTCATGATTTCAGAGCTCCCTCATTGCACTTATGAGGACCTTCAAAAGCAAGAGAGCAAACACCTTACTTATGTACCTTGTAAACACATGTACTTTGTGTTTCTACAGGTGCTAAATTTAGATGCATGGACTCATTCCTTCATGCATCAGGCTACTCTAAGGCTAAGATGGAGCTATTCCAAGTGCTGTCAGGATGCAAGTTTTGGTTTTTGGTTGTTTGTCCGTGAATTGGTCCTTTAAAAACCTCGTAGACTATTTATGCATAGAGTGTACTGAGGACAAATGTAGTGGGTGTTAAGGTGTTCCACAACAGGGGATTTTTATTTCTAGCAATGAATCTCTGGCTAATATGGAGTTATAAAAAGTTGCTTCTATGATGATATTTTTTGATGCTTTCTTGATGGTGAAGTTGAGATTCATTGGGTTCTTGTATTTAACATGGAGAATGTATGCTTTGATATCATCATTGGCAAAATTGTTTGCCAGATTTTTTACACTAGCTTAGAGATAGTGCCTACTCGATTTCAGTCTCTCAGAGTGGTTATGATTTTTTGGATTTTTCCAAGATTCCCTCTTTGACTTGGGGCCTAAAAGCTTGCATGCATTAAATGCAGCTAGACAAAAAGCTAACAAGTAATTGCCCAAATTATAGGAGGATTAAACCAAGTTAATCCATGTTATTAGCATTAATACAAAAATGCCAAAAACCTATAAAACATAAAAATTAATATGGTTTGCAAATTCTACCCCAAATAATTATTTTTAATCCAATTTCTCCATGTAAGGAGTCAAAATTGGGATAAACTCCATGCCTGAAACCAATTTTAAGGTCTATTTAATCTAAGTCATTCAATTTCAAGACCCTCTCTCTCTCTCTCTCTCTCTCTCTCTCTCTCTCTCTCTCTCTCCCCCCCCCCCCCCTAAAACCTTTCTAGCAGAACACACTATGGAGGGTAGTGTATCCTTGTTGAGGAGAAGGCCAAGGGACGAGGTTGGGGCTTTGCTCATGCACAATACCAAGGATGAACACGGTGCTTGGGTTGAAAAATAATTTCAAAAGGGAGCCTAGTACCACTGGACCGCACGAGTTTGCTCCCGTCATCGAGATGTGGTTGAGCACCATTGGAAGGGACGTCTACTAGGATTCAAGGAGACAAGGCATGATGGGGATTGGTGGCCCTAGTGCAACATGTGTACTTGGCATCGGAAATTTCTTTGAGCCCACATCATCATAGTCCTCGTTCCCTTGTAAATGTATGCTTTCACTTTGGTATGTTAGTGTACATGGTATTTGAACTGTTCTTTTCAACTTTATTTGATAGTTCCCTTACAAATGTATTCTTTCACTTTGGTATGTTAGTGTACATGGTATTCGAACTGTTCTTTTCAACTTTATTTGATAGTTTCCTCATTTCCAGATATTTTTCCATACAAAATCATTGATGAGTAGCCCATAATAAGGAGCCTAACAGGAACATTCTATGCCGTACATGCGTACGTTGGGGAATGGTGTATTCTCTGACAATGCCCCTTCTGACCTTGCTAGTCGAAAGATTTTCTTCTACACCCACAAATGTGTAGTCCCGACACAGGTCAACGGGTCTGATAAGCTTGAAGAAGTCCCCTCTCCTTCCCTCTCTAGTGCTGAATGGCCAATACTTGATGTTTAGAATATTGTTACTCTTAAAACAAAGATGTCCAATGATATACATTCTTCTTTGAAGTACACAAAGGCCTTAAGATTGGTTGGTCTTAGCTGGGCATGCCATGTGCATGTGTTTGCCTACATGTTTCATGCCATTACTTGCACACGAATGCCAACAATGTACATGTGCAAGGTGGTAGGCTATGAAGAGATTGTTAATTTGCTTGGGCAAGGGTGGGACATTGTGGAGGGGGAGCACAAAGGAGAGAATTTCACTGCAATGTAGTGCATTCCAGTGTCTTCTTTCGATTCTTGCGAGCTCGTACCACTTTGTGTACTCGTTTGTGTTATGAGCAGTGGGTGGATGAGGAAAAAGGGTGCATGGATACCCTTACAAGCTCAAGAGGAGGTTGTAGAGCCTATATATCTCTCTATAGGCCTCCTAATGTGGGGGTAGAGATTGTCAGATAAAGTAAGAATTGGTGCCTTTTGAACGTCTATGATCACCTACGTATTTTGGGATTCGAGGGAATCAATAATGCTTGCTTCAATGTGCAAGCTAGGAAGGTAAGGATTGTTTGACATTTAAACCTATGTATTTGCTCACCCCTTTCTAGAGTCACTTATTGTGTTGGGTGTTTGGATAGGTTGGAAGGAGGATGGAAGCAAACACCAAGGGGTCCTTGGATTGGGGGCCAGACGACGTCACCTTGGTTCAAAGATCTAAGCTATGAGTATCCACTGGAACAATTTTGTAATATCCCTCCACCGGAGTTTTGTATAAAAAAATATTTTCTGAGATACTTCGGTATTTAAAATATGTTGTCCGGTTTCTTGAAGAGGTGGTTTCGTCTTTTAAGAAATCAATAATTTTTTTTTGGTCCAGTGTGAAATGGTCGCTATCTTGTGTAAATAGTACTTTGCAGGCCTTATGTGTCATTTTTTTCACTCATTCTCAACAGCACAAGCCACCTCCACTCTCGAGCTTCATAGCACATGAAGTATTCCTCCCTCCAGTTTTTAATGTGTAAAGATGTAAGAACCTCCGCTTCTATTCTTGAAATTATTCCCCTCTCTGAAATAGAAGAAAGATCTTGTTTTACCCTATTTTGGCCTAGAGACAGAAAATGTCTAGAGAGAGATAATCCAAAATTGAGATATCTTTGGATATAAAAATCCTCCTAGTGTCTAAAATGGATTCCCCTGAAACAAAAGTTCAAAATAAACTTTCCAAGGTGCATTAGGAATTAATTAAAAATGTGTATAAGGGACCTTAGCCTAAGGGTCTACATTTTCAGAAATTTTTAGATTATGGTCCAATTAAGGTTCCAATGGGCCAATTGGATTAATCCAAGTGTTGGGATGAGATAAATCCAAAAGAATAAAAGAAAATACCCAAAAATGAGTAAATGCTCACATAAGATGAAGAGTTGACTGAGTACAAGGTTTATTAGTTAAAAATTATGAGATATTACTAAAAAAATGAGATATTTTGGAATAATGATGCATTTTTGACACCTTGGTAAAGGAGAGGGAGAATCTTGAGGTAGGTTCTTTTTTCACATGTGTGGAAGGGTTTTCAATTCAAAAAAATTGTGATATTTTTATCTCTCCTCTCTCCTAGATCAAACCAAATCAAAGAGGGAGCCAAACTGGTCCAAATTGAGTCAAACTGAACTTAAAAAATTATAGAACCCAGTTGGACTTGGTTAGTGGCCTCCCTCACCTATAAATAGACCCTTAGACTTTTGTAAAAAAATATTGGAGCTATACTATGCCATTATTATATTAAAATAATCATATTTTCTATTATTCCTTAAATGTTTCTCTCTCTTGGGAGCTTGGAGCTCTCTCTCTCTACAACAACTCTTGGAGTTGCTCTTCTCCTCTTGGTGGACCAATTGATTGGTCGGGGGCTTCACTGCTAATAGAGAATCAAGCCAAACTTGGAGGTAAAATCAAATTTTATGGTTTTTTCCAATTTATCTCAATGACTTTCTTCTTCTCAACCTCTCTCAAGCTCGAGAAGATTTTTAAATAATTGTTTTAATTAAAATCAAGATTTTTCTTAAAGTCTTAATGCTTAATTAAGAGAAAGTTAATCTTTATACTTATTTGTAATGCTTTCTTTAAGTAAATTTCTCTCTCTAAAAGAATAGCCATATTTATGGCTAAATCCCTTGAAAAAGGATGATTATTTATAAGTAGTTAAAAACTACTTTGATTGATTCTAAATGAGAAATAGATTATCTTATCAATTTGGAAAAAGAGAAATAATAGAATTAGCTTAATCTAGTGGGATAATCATAATTAAGTTTATGATTATGGTTAAAATTATGATTTAAATTCATAGTTTGATTTTAAGTATCAAAGAGGAGCTACTATCATATTTTCATTACAAGCTTTTATTCTTTAGAAAAATTGAGAATTATAGTGATAGCAGAAGCGAAGCTATGGCAAAATTTTTAGAAAATAATACATATCTTATTTTTATGCATAATGTTAAAAGAGGACTTCTTACCATATGCTAGGATTGGACATCCTATGCAAAAAGAATGATTTTCATCATATTCATGAGAAACAATTTTTTTTGTAATTATGCATAATTAATTGATAATGAGAAAATAGTAAATTTTGGTAAATTGATTTTTATACAAAAAGAGGAATTCCCATGATAATTAATTGGTAAAAGAGAAATTTTTGGTAAATTTATTTTTATGCAAAAAGAGGAATTCCCATGATATTTGAGATCCAAGTAATTAAATGGTAAAAGATAAATCTTTGCCAAATTATGAGTATTTATCAAAAGTGAAATTTTGAGTATTTTTTATTTTTATTAGAAAATATGGGTAGAATTGATTTTTGTAAATCCCATGAATCTTTTATTCAAAAAGAAGAATATTGAATATATCTTACTTGAGAAATTTAAGAAAGAATATGAAAATATCCATCGAGAAAACTTGGATAATTCTTATTCAGAAAAAGAGAATCTAGAATCCCTCAAAGGATCGAGGATCCAATCAGTTCTCATTAATGAAGCTTAAGGAGGAATGTAAATGAATGGATGTGAGGATATGTGAGTGGATGTGATGAGATGTGATGCGATATAAATGGATGTGGATGTGGATATGATGCGATATAAATGGATGTGGATGTGGATATGATGCGATGTAAATGGATGTGGATGTGAATGTGAATGTGATGAGATGTGAATGGATGAGATGTGAATGGGTGTGATGTGATGTAAATGGAAGAGAATGAGGTGTGAATGTGATGAGATGTAAATGGATGAGAATGAGATGTGAATGGATGAGATGTGAATGTGATGAGATGTGAATGGGTGTGATGTGATGTAAATGGATGAGAATAAGATGTGAAGTGATATATGTGCATTGATGTGAATGAATGGATGGATGTGGATAGATGTGAATGTGAATGAATGGATGGATGTGCACGTGAATGAATGGATGGATGTGAATAGATGTGAATATGAATGAAGGGATGTATGTGGATAGATGTGAATGTGAATCAATGGATGGATGTGGATGAATGTGACAAGATGTGAATGGATAGATGTGAATGTGAATCAATGGATGGATGTGATGAGATATGGATAGATGTAGATGTGATGTAATGTGGATGGAATGAATGAGATGTGATGTGGATAGATGTGGACGTGATGTAATGTGGATGGAATGAATGTGATGTGATGAGGATAGATGTGGATGGAATGTATGTGATGTGATGTGGATGCAATGAATGTGATGGATGTGAATGGGTGTGATGGATGTGAATGGGTGTGATGAGATGTGAATGGGTGTGATAAGATATTAATGGATGTGATGAGATGTGAATGGGTGTGATGAGATATTAATGGATGTGATGAGATGTGAATGGATGTGATGAGATGTGAATGGATGTGAATGTGATGTGATATTTGAATGGATGTGAATGTGATGTGATGATATCTGAATGGATGCGATGAGATGTGAATGTGATGTGATGATATCTGAATGGATGTGATGTGGTGTGAATATGATATAATGAGGTATAAGTGGATGTGAATATGATGTGATAAGATGTGAATGGATGAGATGTGATGTGAACAGATGTGATGAGCTATGATGTGAATCGAGGTAGATGTGAATGGATGAGATGTGATGTGGATCGGGGTAGATGGGATTTGATGTGATGTGATGTGGATCGGGGTAGATGTGAATGGATGAGATGTGATGTGAATGGATGTGATGTGATGTGATGTGGATATGGGTAGATGTGAATGGATGAGATGTGATGGGAAGTGACGTGATGTGATGAGGATCTTAATAGATGTAATTAGATGTGATGAGATGTGATGTGGATGAATGTGAAGTGATGTGGATAGATGTGATGAGATGTAATATGATATGATTGGATGAGAATGGATGAAGGATGATGGGAATAGATATGACTGGATGTGGAATAAGCAAAGTGAATTTATTTAGAAGAATGTGGAATAACGAGAAATGATGTGGAACAATGTGGAAAGATGAGAGTTCATTAGAAATTGTATTTATGACTTATTTTTAAATTAGTGTTTTATGTCAAGAATGCTAGGAAAGCATTTTGACCACCTTGTGAATGAAGTCGTAGAGACCTAAGTGATAAAGTTGCAATAGCTGACGGAGAGTCAACGGAGGACGTCTCATGTAGCAAGGTCGTCGGCCGAGGTCTTGACCAGCCTCGGTTCCATTTAAATGGTGAGCTTCCGGTACGGTGGATGAGAGGCCAAGGAAGCGACTTATGAGTGAAGCGCTAGGTGACCTGTGAGGAAGGAGCCTAGAGGGTGCTGATGACCATACGATGCTACAACAATGATATCAACTTGGTGATGCTACATCACTAGCTATTGGACGAAGGCATGTCGCCCGAAGATACCCACGCGTGCGTCGAGGAAGAAAATGGAACCAAGAGTTAGAGTTATTTTCTGAACTCGGGCATGGATCTGGTTGATTGGCCTTGCTGGTCCTCAACGGATGAGTCCATGGCTCTTTTATATGGATCTATTGGCTGATCTTGCTGATCTTCAAAGGAGAGTCCGTGTGGATTTTCTTATGTGATTATATTGCCAGGTACTATGAGCTAGGAACTATTGAAAAGGCCTCTGAGTGAACAGGTGGTGAGCGTTCTGGTTGCCAATGATGCCATAGGTACACCGATGAAGGAATGATTGTTTGGAAATTAGAATTCAGGCTGGATATTTTGGAGGATTATGATCAGTGATACTATAGTTTCATTAAAAGATTGTTTTAAGACATCTGAATCTGTGAAAAAGGCAATTTCATATTAGGCGTGTAAGTGGTGTGACTATCTTGAAGTTTGCTTGAAGCGCCGGCTAGGGGGGCCTGAGAACTCTTTTCCCTGGTACCCGGGGCAAAACATAACCAAATTCCTAAATGGATCCTATCACTACAGTGGTTGGGCGGTTGGCTAACCCATGGGATTGGAAATTTGGATGGGGTTAGGCTGGACTGATGGATCCCAAAAAAGAGACTCAATTCTGTTATGTTACGATAAATGAAGTAAATCTTGGATAGTCTTTGTTCTATGGAAAAGAATCAACGGCTGTGCCTCTTGATGAGGAAGAAAGCGTTGGTCTCTATGATCCAAGTGCAAGTCTCTTCCTTGATCTGACCATGTGACTTACGGGTTCGATCGGATCAGTTTGGTTAGTTAAGGCTCTTGACTACGTTAGAATAAAAATATCCTGGAGGAATCACCTATGTCTGCTGAGCGAGGGAAGTTTTTTCGGGTTCAGTTTTGGAAGAACCAAGGGATTAGTCTCTTGTCTGGATAAAGAGGAATTTTTGGCATAATTCAAATTATGAGCATTTATCAAAAGTGGAATTTTGAGTATTTTTATTTTTATTGGAAAATATGGGTAGAATTGATTTTTGTAAATCCCATGAATCTTTTATTCAAGAAGAAGAATATTAAATATATCTTACTTGAGAAATTTGAGAAAGAATATGAAAATATCCATCGAGAAAACTTGGATAATTCTTATTCAGAAAAAGAGAATCTAGAATCCTTGGAAGGATCGAGGATCCAATGAGTAAACAAAAATTTAGAATTAGTTCTCATTAATGAAGCTTAAGGAATGTAAATGAATGGACGTGAATTTGATGTGAGGAGATGTGAGTGGATGTGATGAGATGTGGATGAGATGTGATGCGATGTAAATGGATGTGGATGTGATGAGATGTGAATGGATGTGGATGTGATGAGATGTGAATGGGTGTGATGTGATGTAAATGGATGAGAATGAGATGTGAAGTGATAGATGTGCATGTGAATGAATGGATGGATGTGGATAGATGTGAATGTGAATGAATGGATGGATGTGGATAGATGTGCATGTGAATGAATGGATGGATGTGAATAAATGTGAATATGAATGAATGAATGGATGTGGATAGATGTGAATGTGAATCAATGGATGGATGTGAATGAATGTGATGAGATGTGAATGGATGTGATGAGATATGGAAATTTGTGGATGTTATGTAATGTGGATGGAATGAATGAGATGTGATGTGGATAGATGTGGACGTGCTATAATGTGGATGGAATGAATGTGATGTGATAAGGATAGATGTGGATGGAATGTATGTGATGTGATGTGGATGCAATGAATGTGATGGATGTGAATAGGTGTGATGGATGTGAATGGGTGTGATGAGATATTAATGGATGTGATGAGATGTGAGTGGATGTGATGAGATGTGAATGGATGTGATGAGATGTGAATGTGATGTGATGATATCTGAATGGATGTGATGTGATGTGAATATGATACGATGAGATGTAAATGGATGTGAATATGATGTGATGAGACGTGAATGGATAAGATGTGATGTGGACGGATGTGATGAGCTATGATGTGAATCGGGGTAGATGTGAATGGATGTGATGTGGATCGGGGTAGATGTGAATATATGAGATGTGATGTGAATGGATGTGATGTGGATCGGGGTAGATGTGAATGGATGAGATGTGATGTGGATATGGGTAGATATGAATGGATGAGATGTGATGTGGATATGGGTAGATGTGAATGGATGAGATGTGACGTGATGTGATGAGGATCTGAATAGATGTAGATGTGATGAGATGTGATGTGGATGAATGTGAAGTGATGTGGATAGATGTGATGAGATGTAATATGATATGATTGGATGAGAATGGATGAAGAATGATGGAATATATATGACTGGATGTGGAATAAGCAAAGTGAATTGATTTAGAAGAATGTGGAATAACGAGGAATGATGTGGAACAATGTGGAAAGATGAGAGTTCGTTAGAAACTGTATTTATGACCTATTTTTAAATGACTGTTTTATGTCAAGAATGCTAGGGAAGCATTTTGACCATCTTGTGAATGAGGTCGTGGAGACTTAAGTGATAAAGTTACAATAGCTGCTCTACTTGACGGAGAGAGTCAACGGAGGACGTCTCGCGTAGCAAGGTCGTGGCCAAGGTCTTGATCAGCCTTGGTTCGATTTAAATGGTGAGCTTCCGGTAGTACAGTAGTGGATGAGGGACCAAGGAAGTGGCCTATGAGTGAAGCGCTAGGTGACGTGCGAAGGAGCCTAGAGGGTGCTGACCATACGGTGCCGGGCTCTGGGTCGCCGAAGATACCCACCATACATCGGGGAAGAAAATGGAACCAGGAGTTAGAGTTGTTTTCTGAACTCGGGCATGGATCTGGTTGATTGGCCTTGCTAGTCCTCAACGGATGAGTCCATGGCTCTTTTATACGGATGTGTTGGTTGATCTTACTAATCTTCAAATGAGAGTCCATCTCAATTTTCTTATGTGATTATATTACCGGGTACTATGAGCTATGTCTGATTTTAAGGGATTTGAGTTTTAATATTGATAAAAACCTTCAAATTTTAGGAAAAAAACTACAAAATTTTTAGGAGGGCGAGTGGTGCGAAAATGGCCTGTACGATGCCCATGTACATAGCATTTTTGCACCCCTCTGGCCATCACAATTTTCCTACTCTTAACCCTATTTGAGCCACCCCATGCCCTTCGCAATGATAGTTTATCATGAATTGATACATCTTACAAGAAAAACCATGTGGGCCATAAGGGTGCAAAAATGGCCATTGCACGGGGCCCGGAGGGGCCTGTTTTGCACCCTTCTGGCCCTTTATTGAAACGTGATGGAAGATATATTACATGATTAAATCAAATAGACAATAGGAAGATATAATACACATCGAAAATTCATTAATATCAAAAGTTAAGATACATCAAAAATTGAGATACATCAAAAATTGAGATACATCATTGACCACTCCTCATTTTTCGTTCCCTTTTTCTCCGCCGCGAATACGGTGGGCCAATTGCATATGCTTTACCATTATGGTGACCCGCTTTGCATGGATGGTGCGCAATTTGGTGTCCTCAAATATATTAACAAGATATGCTTCAACGGCTTCCTGCAAGGCCTCAAGGGCAACCGATTGAATTCAACGTTCCATCTTGTATTCCCATAAAATTTCTTTGCACGTTCATGAGAAAGGTGCCCTCCAGATGAGAAGCTCTACGAACTTCTGGTAGTGGCACATCTCCTGGAAAGCCTTGTACCCTAAGCGTCTCTTGCAGGTGGGGCCACGAGGAAGACGATCGACAGGACATGGTTGTAGCGGGCAAGGCCTGTAATAGGTCAACTTCCTTCTGTTTATTTTTGGGGCCGGTGCTTCTCCCTCTTGCTCCCCTTGCTACTCTTGTTGTTGCTCTTGCTCTTGCTCCTGCTACTCCCCTTGCTGCTCTTGCTATTATGTGTTGATGCATGGCAAGATCTTTGCCCCTCGTCATAGGAACCCCGCCCATGACTCACTTGACTAATTCCAGTCGTAGTAGAAAATGGGATCACTCATTGAGTTATTGCAATGGTGGTCGCACATAGACGCTTCTATCCCTCTGTGTGCGAGCACCCACCCATTTTTAGTTGTGAGGGGATACCATGCTCACACTCATTCTGATGCTTCGACACTAACCCCTCTACCCCCAATCTGGCTTGTAACCAATACCGAGGAGTGGAGGGAAATGTAGTCCTCAACGAGATGAAGACTCGCATTCATGATTTATTCCATATAGTTTTCGCCCACAACTTTATGAATACATGACATAAACTAGAACAAGCAAAGAAGAACCACATTGTCAACCAAATTAGGAGTGACTATAGGCCAGCCCCAACAGAGGCAGTGAGAAGAGGTCCATCCCAGGTTGATCAAAGACCACATGGTGGATATCATGAAGCACTTGGTGCAGTGACGTTCCATACAAGGTGAAGGTAGGGGGAGAAAAGCCTTGGTATTATCACCAAGAGATTTGGGACTCAACGCACTCGTACAGTGACGTTACATGCAGGGTGAAGTTAGGGGGGAAAAGCCTTGGTATTATCACCAAGAGATTTGGGATACAACGCAAACCCCCACATATATAAGTAGTAGGAGCATGCATTAGTGAAGCAGATGGAGAGCTCCCATCTTGGGAGTGGTGGTTGGGATGCTTTCCACATGTCCTTTGTAAGTATTAATAGTAATCTTTCTCTCTTTTGTTGGCATAATGTACATTTTTTGTGCAAGCAAGTATTTATGATTAGCTTCCAACAAAGAGTATTTATGATTACTATTAATAGTATTAATAGTAATCTTTCTCTCTTTTGTTGGCATAATGTACATTTTTTGTGCAAGCAAGTATTTATGATTAGCTTCCAACAAAGAGTGGTGGGATGCGCAACAACAAATGATACACATGAGAGGAATGCCTTAAAGCACATCACATATGCCCTCCTCGAGCAACTTGAGTGAGAGGGTGTCAGGTGTCAACGTCAACTGGACAGATGTGGTCAATATGGTAAGCACTCTATACTTTACACCCATCCTAAACTTTTCATCACTTGCCATTTCCCATTTTTTGTGTTCGCAAGAATCAATGCTAAACCCCAAGTCCACCGATTGCATTCGACCTTGCTCGCAAGGCACTATGTATAGGAGCAAAAGCTTTAAGTACTTGAATTTTTGTCAACTTTAATTGTGTGAGCATATATTGTAATCTTAAATAAAAGACACTATGTAAATTGGTTTAAGTAATAAAAATACATGTTTTGTGAAATCTGAGCACAATTGATGTGGGTACTCTTCATTGCTGCCATAGTGGTGGATCCAGTAGGTCTACAATTGGATGCACCATTATGCCAAAAAAATTTTATACCTACATCCATTGATATAGCAGTCAAAATACCTATCGAAAAAAGCGTCGAAACATTCATCAATATTTTGTAATACAATCATCGTTGATAACGTTTACTTTTGACGTCTTTTGTAACGCTTTTTTGGATAGATTTTTGGACAATTTTTTTGACAAATATTTCGATGATTCTATACCAATGGTTATTTGCATGTGCATTTTGACGTTTTCGGGTTTTTTTTTCCTGTTCATTTCTGTCAAAAAAGACATCGAAATTCGGCCCGCCTGTAATAGTGATTGCCTTGAATGATACCCCCTTGGAAGGGCACGACCAAAAGAAGTTGGAGATTTCCAAGTGGTCCTTATAATAAGAAAAGTGCTTACTCACAATTGCTTCAAATTGAAATTTAGACCTTTTTCATATAAAGCTTTGAGCAGGAAATGCCGCATCGCGGTGAGTTTGATCAATACATATGCCAAAGGGGAAGACCACGGAAGGTGGCCACTTGGACGCGGAAGAAGCCGCGAGATTTGAGGAAGAAGCAAGGCAAGAAAGAGAGACAGGGCTTGATACCGAAGTAACAGCGTGGATTCGACGTGAACGGCACAACACACGTCTCGAGTCAAGAGCACTTGATACTCAACAATACCAAATGGATGACCCAAGGGATCCAGGCCCGAGTTGGCAAGATCACCAAGACGATAGACTGAATCGGCTGGAAGACATATTGGCCTCCTTAGTCGAACAACTACACAAGAAGGATGGCAGCCGATCTTCGCCAAGACAAATGAGGTCGAGGTCCCCTCCCAGATGTCACCACAGGAGATGGAACGACAGGGGGGACTCAGAGTCATCACATGAGGGGTACGGAAAGTACAAACCGTTACCCCCGGAGAAGTATACTCGGCAAAGAGATTCACTGGTGGTGACAAGGTGGATTCGAGAGACAGAGGATTATCTCACCTTGAACAAAGTGGCTCATAAACACTGGATCCGTGTGGCGTCGCGCGACTGCCATCAGGGGATGCATACATATGGTTTTTGGCAGGTGAGGCAAAAAGGCTGTGGACAAGATGGGGTGACTTTACCAAGGACATGGTCGAGTATTTTGTACCACGGAATGAAGTTTTCAGGGTACGCGATGAATGGCGTAACCTCAAACATGCAGATGGAAAACTGCGGGAATATATCAACAAATATAGGCAACTTATGCTGCAGATCATAGATATGCATTCTCCAGATAGATTACATGGGTTCCTGTTTGGATTGCGTGACTGGACCCATAGAGAGATCGAGAAGCAGGAGCCTAAAAATTATGAGGCGGCACTCACAATGGCGGAACGGCTATCTGACACTGAGAGCAGGAAGTGGCAAAGCAAAAATAGTGCAACAGGAACAGGAGGATGGAATGGTGCCAAGCCTGAGAACAAGAATGATAACTCTTCTAATGAAACTCGAGGAGAGACCTCTGGGACAAGTAAAAGCAAGGCAAGGTCGAGTGGACCTTTCATACCCCGAACCTATGGGAGTACCTTGAGGTGGAGTAATGTGGCCTAGCCCGACCTCTCCTACCTTCATTTAGATACAAGACGGCTTGTCCAGGCAAGGGATCCTGCGCCTCGGATACCCATAAGTCTTTTCTCTCATCACTCTTGTGATCCCCATTGTAATCCCGTCGCGTGTCGCCATTGAATTAATACAAGTTTTTGGGTAGGCGCCATTTGGGTGATACCGTTTTCTACTACAGCTTGTATGTTTTTTGTCATATCTCCTTCATACGGTGTCCGTTTTCGAAGTTCTAGTACTCAAAACGACTGGCTCGTCGTCCTCTTCGACACGAGCTACAGGTCTTTGTGTGCAACATTCAGCATGTATTCTCTGTTTTCAGTTTTGTACTGGATTTTCCTAGTCCCGAGCGGGAACTCGGACCCAGAACACGACCAGAGATCACCAAGTTTCTGTCTCTCTACTCGTCATCCTTCTTTGTCTGCATATTTCATGAGGCTCGTTTTATTGTGTTCAATTGTTTCATGACAATCACACACGTTATGACCCCACAAAACCAAGAATCGTTTCCAATAAATAGATAAGGAAATGCAAAGTGGAGTGCTCTCCTTATGGTTCCATAACATTCATTAACACTAAAAGTCATCTGTCATCGTAGCCAGGTCAAATGATGTCGAGAGCTTCCAAGATCACAGGCACTCCATATCTAGGCCTCACTGTAAGGGCTGTTAATGGGGCGTGCTTGTAGTTTGGCGACAGGCGGAAGCGGAAGCGCTTGAGAATGGTGGCCATCACAACCTTGGCCTCCATCAAGGCGAAGTTCTGCCCAATGCAGGTGCGCGGCCCGAAAGCGAAGGGGAGATAGGCGCAGGGATGCTTGCAAGCCCTGGTGGCGCCCTCGCTGAAACGCTCCGGCCGGAACTCATCGGCATCATCGCCCCACAGCGCCTTGTCCCGGTGCAAAAGCAGCACCGGAATGGCAAACGACATGCCTTGGGGCACGGGCAGGCCATTGAGGCTGGCGAGCTGCAAGCTCACGCGCTCGCGCGAGGCCGCAACGCGGGGGCCCAGCTCGGGGACGGGCGGGTAGAGGCGCAGGGACTCGTGCAAAATCATGCCCAGCTGCACGAAAATCACGACACAGTTAACACGTCGAGCAAAAATTTGAAAAAAGGATCACAGCAGCTAGGATTTTTCTTACGATTTTGAGCTTGGCCAGATCTTCGGCGTTTGGCGGCTTGCCACCGCCCAGCTGCTCTAGCACTTCCACGCGCGCTCGCTCCTGCCACTCCATGTAGTGGCCCAGTAGCACCATCGTCCACGCCAGCAGGTGAGAAGTAGTCTCGTGGCCTGCAAAGAAGAAGGTCTTGCACTCGTCCACCACCTGCGTGGTGGTGAGCCGCATTCTTCTGGCATCGATCTGCTCCTCGCTGGCCAAAATGAGCCCCAGCAAATCCTCACCGTAGAAGTTGTTGAGCCCGCCCTTGGCGGACCACAACGCTCGCCTGGCCTCCACGATCTGTCGGAGGTCCCTCTCTATGCTCCTCTCCAGCCTCCAGCACTGCAGATTCGTCGGCGTGGGAATGTACCTGCAACGGCGGAAGCTCGCCATTAGAGATGAATTTACCTGGGAAGGCTCGCGGCGCCATTGCCGGTCTGTTGAGCGCGGAAAGCTGCAGCTTGCCATTAGCGATGAATTGAGCTGGGAACCTACTTGTAGCCTGGAACCGTCGTATTGGCCACCACGTCCTTCACAGTTAGCTGCACCAGCTGCACCTGCTTCTCGAACACGGCCTTGCCCTCCTCGTAGCTGCTTCCAAACGACGTCCGGGCAATTATGTCCGCCATGGTATCCTTGATGTCGTGGGCGACGTCCACCTCTGCCTGCCCCTTCTCCTCTCTCACAATCCTCTCCCAAGAACGCGTCATCTCCATGGCGCTTGCGGACATCGCCTCGACCATCCCCTGCCAATATCATCATTTTAACGCACTTAATTCCATCATTCCTCAGCAATACAGCTCTAATTGTTCCCAAAACGCACTTCTATGGAAAACAAAACCTTGAGCTTTTCAGGGAAGAAGGCATGGCGAAGAATGCTCCGCTGGTTGTGCCAATCCTCGCCCTCCGAAGTGAGCAAACCAACGCCAAGTAGTCTGCTAAGGAACTTAAGTGTGAATTTTGATCTCTTATAATCCTTGAATCGGCTCGATAGGATTTGTTTAATGTCGTCCGGATTAGAGAGCACGAGTCTGGGCTGGGTTCCCCACCAATACACGAAAGGCAAACCTAGCGTAAAACAAGCAGCTAAGCCGTCAAAAAATCAAATATCAGCTTAAGCCAAAGGGCACAAAGCAAGCAGCGATGTAAGGTACCGATTTGGGAGGAGACGTGTGTGTAGAAGGGTAGAACGAGGGGAGCGATGTCATGGTTGGATGGGGAGTCGAGGATAAGGGAGGAGGCTTGGTCGCGGAGGCGCTTGAGCTGGGGGACACTGCCCACGAGCGGGCGGAAGGGGAGGACGGCGAGGCGGCCGCCTCGGAGCCTCCGCGAGAGGGCGGAGGGGTCCCAGAAGAAGTGCTTGAAGAGGGAGAGGAGGAGGGAGGAGACGCTCAAAGCGCACAGCGTCCACGAAATCGAAGCGGAGTTGAGATCCATGCTGCCTTTGTGTTGCGTTCATCGAATGCGACGAGGTTTTATACCGACTCCTCACCTCAATTGACCAACAACCTACCCGCGCTTCACATGCTACCCACCACGAGTTATTTAGAAATTCACGTAATTTTGTATCTAGATAATGTTTTGATGGCAAACAAAGGAAATTATACATTGTCCTTTTAGAATTTTTTGTGGAATATAACAACCTTTCGAAATCTTAATCGGTCCATGTATTCTCCTAGTCCTGAGTCCTTTCCAAGCCCTCTCGCTTGTTTGCCAATAACACGCCCATGAAAATCATCCTCAAACACCACCAGCTATAAAAGGATGCTGTATGCAATGTGCCACATAAGATAATAAAACAAATGCATTGAGTTATACAACACGATTAATGATTATTATTATAAACATACCTTCTAATTTTCATTCATTAACAAGTAATTCATATGTCCATATGTTGATCATTGCATTGGTCTCCTCGAAGAGTCTATGCATAATACTATCGCATAACCTTGTGCATAAGAGTTTATACATAATCTTATGCATAAGAGTGTCAGAGATTATGCATAATCTTATGCATAAGAGTATATGAGCTTATGCATAGAGCCTATGGATAAGAGTATAAGAGTTTATGCATAGATTCTATGCATAGTCTTTTCTATAGTCTTATGTGTTGGGGTGTAAAGGCCCTATGTAACATTTGTAGTTTGTATACAATGTGAAACCGGTTCGTTGAACCGGTTCTACCCTAACTCTAACACATGAATAAAACTCATGGGTTGTGGTGTGCCCATCATCCATTCTTCACACCCACACATTGTTGACTCTCATCTCCTACTCTCCCGTCCACTCTCCACTCGCGACATCAACTGGTGTCAGAGCTAGCGGTTGCCGACGGTGAAGAGGCCTTCTTCATGAGTGTTGTGGGCTGATTTTCAGCCGCCGTGATTTGAGGAGGATATTCAGCGGAGCTTTGCTTCTCCATTGCACTTGGTTTTGTGCTTCATTGGAGTGCACACAGTAGAGATTTCAACAGGTTTTGTTGCGGCAGTGTGTGGTTTTTTTTGTGGACAGCCTATTGGGGCTGATTCGGAGCTATTTTGCAGGAGATTTTTGGAGCTTTTGTGTGCTCCTTGGTTGCCCCTCGATTTCCCTCTCATTGCTCCCTTTGTGGTTGAGATTGGAGGGCATTTGGCAACATATCTACATTGCAGCAGGTACTTCTTGCAGTATGTTTCGAGGGCATGTTTAGCAAGATTTTTGGAGCCCAGATCTGCCCATTATTTGCTTGCAGGATTGCCCACACTTTGTGTGTTGATTCTCAGACCATAGCAAGAGTACAGGAAAAAGAAAGTGTATGTGCAGGAGCTACGATTCAGCACGTTTTTAGTCCTTATTAGCAAATTTTTCAGAATTCTGTCCACGTAGAGTTACTGGAAACGTCGTTCTGCACATTTTTGTTTCTCACGCGCATCTGCAAGTTCTGAACAGTTTGGGAGATATTTCAAAATTACAGATCTGCAAATTTTCGCTCACAAGTCAAATCCTCACAGGATGCATGCTTTTGGGGATGTAATTGAATGCCATGTATGTGCGCGGTTATGATGCAATTGATGTATGTATGCCATTTGTGATGTCCTTGCGGTAGTGCAAGTGTTGATAAGCTCTTGGTTTGCATCACGTTCTTGCAGAGAACACTGATTAGCATGTATGGTATATGTGGTGCACTTGTTTAGATATGACAAGTGCGTATTGAGCTTTATGTGTGGCATACTCTCTTGGATGCATATGCATTTAGGAGGAAGCTATTGGATGCCATACATGCCTCACATGTTCAGAAATTGAGCTCTAATCAAGGGGCTTTTGAAGACAGAGGTGTTATTGTGCATTGGACAAACTGCAGCAGGAAGTACATGCCATAAATCCTCGTCAAAAGTGTTCAAATCAAGGGGCTTTTGCCTATTTGCAGTTCTGAATTGTTTGCCACAGTTTGGGGGACTGTTACATGCCTTTTGGTCACTAATTGAGCACTTTAAGTTGGGGAAATCGTGCCATTTTCTGAGTAAAACAGACATTTACTGTTTCTGAACAGTTTTGGTGGAGCTTTCCTACTGCTGTACCGCATTTCGAGTGCTATAAGTGTCATTAAAGTTTGCTGTACCGTTTTTGCAGCAAGTGGGAGGTGTTGTTTATCTGGGAGTGTTTTCGCGCTTTGGAGATACTTTGCTGAGCACTTCTAAGTGCTTTGCAGGGAGTCATACACTTTATTTCTTGGTTCTATTTGCTGATATGGCTTCACCAGGAGAGAGCTCATCTTTGCTCCACATTCGGAAGCTTGAGGGGTGCTAAGAACTACGACATCTGGAGGACCCAGGTGTACAATGTTTTGTTGCAGAAGAGTCAGCATCTCCCTAAGGGAAAAGGGTGTCAAGCCCTCTGCCATTAGTGATGAGCAGTGGCTCAACGGTGATGAGCTTACGCGTTCCACACTCATGCTATCAGTTGTGGATTCTCTTCTTCCTGGGATACAAGATATGCCCAATGCATGGGCAATGTAGCAGCGGTTAGAGAACACTTACTCTCAAAAGAGTGCCACAGGCAAGGTTTATTGGCTCAAGAAGCTTAGAAGCCTCGAGATGAAAGAGGGAACATCAGTCAGTGCACACATAAATGAGTTTAAAAGCATCTTCAGCCAAGTGCTTGCACAAGGGCTGAAACTAGATGAGGAGGTACAGGCTGTAATTCTCTTAGGTTCATTGCCAGAATCTTGGGACACTTTCAGGACAGCCACAAGCAACTCCAATCCTCTCTTAAATGTGGCAGATGTGGAGGGTGCCATCCTGCAGGAAGATATGAATCGAAAGAACAACTCAAATGGGAAAGGGAATGCATTGCAAGCACGTGGCCGAACCAAGAATAGAGGCAAGAGTCAGGACAGAAATGGTAGGATCAAGTCCCGCTCCAAAAAGGATGTTGAATGCAATCATTGTGGCAAAAAGGGACATCTTAAAAAACAATGTTGGAAGTTGAAAGCAGAAAAGAAAGAGGGCAAGCAAAAGGCAGATGCAAGTGATGATTCGAAGGCCATTGTGCCTCATTCTAAAAAGTCTTGTGTCAAGATAGAGGAGCTGAATTATGTGTCTGATGGCAGCCACTGCTCTTCAGATCTTCTTTTTACCTCTACTATCAGTGCACACTCTCTACATGCGGGATGTCTCTCAGATCTTAACACATGGCTGATTGATTCAGGGGCTTCTTTCCATGTTACTCCTTTTAAGGACAGCTTCAGCAAGTACCGTGTTCGGAAGCCTCAATATGTGTATTTGGGAGATAATCATGCATGCCTCATAGAGGGAATGGGTGATGTTAAATTGCAACTCTGTGATGGTTCAGCTTTCATGCTTCATGATGTTCGCTACGTCCCTGAACTTAAGAAGAATCTCATTAGTACGGGACAGCTTGATGATATGGGATATCACACCACCTTTGGTGCTCAGAAGTGGAAGATAGTAAAGGGCTCCATGGTTGTTGCTAGGGGTCCTAAGATGGACACTCTCTATCCATTAGTTGCTGGAAAAATTGTTGTATCTAGTAATGCTTCTGTTGCCGAGCTGCCAAAGGTTTCATTGTGGCATAGCCAGCTTGGACACATGAGTGTCAAAGGAATGGAAGAGTTGTCTCGTCTTGGTTACATCCCGTCTCTTAAATTTTCAGATTTGAAAAATTGTGAGCACTGCATTTATGGTAAACAGAATATGTGTCCTCATAAGAGGGGTTTGGGTAAGAAAAGCTCACAGTTAGAGCTTGTGCATACAGACACATGTGAAATGCCAAATCTATCACTTGGGGGAGCAAAGTATTTTGTTATATTCATTGATGATGCCACACGTAAAGTGTGGGCCAGTCCTCTTCGTTCAAAGAGTGATACCTTCACGAAATTTAAGAAGTGGCTTGCCTTGGTTGAGAACCAAACGGGTAAGACACTCAAATGCCTGCATTCTGACAATGGAGGGGAGTACGTGTCGAAGGAGTTTGATGCATTTTGTGACTCCAAGGGTATTAAAAGAGAGATCACTGCTCCTTATAACCCACCTCAAAATGGAACTGCAGAGCGTATGAATCGAACCATTCAGGAAAAGGTTCGGTCAATGTTGTCACATGCTGCACTATCCCATGGATTTTGGGCAGAGGCCATGCAAACGGCCATTCACCTCATCAACAGATCGCCTAATATAATAAGGTGCCAGAAGAGATATGGAGTGGAAAGCCTCCTTCTTATAAGCATCTGCGAGTCTTTGGTTGCATAGCGTACGTACATATCCGCAAGGATTTGCGCAACAAACTCGAGCCTAAGTCTCATAAGTGTGTATTCCTAGGATATGGTGATGATGGGGAGATGGGATATAGACTTTGGGATCCCGCACAAAGGAAAGTCATACGCAGCAATGATGTGATCTTTGATGAAAATAACATGCACAAACAGCCCATGAATGCTCCAGAAGGCAGAAGGGTTGTATATGATGAAGATGCACATCCTGGACAGCAAAATGAGAGGGCTGTACCGCAGCAAGAACAGCCCCAAAATCAGGAAATCATACTGCAAATGATGGTCTTGATGACCAGCAGGAAGAGGGAAACGATTTCCCAAATGTTATGCCACTGCTTGAGGAGCTTCCTGACATTATCTTACAACCGTACCTTGAAGGACACATGCCAAATGATGATGATATGCAGGCTGAACAGCCAGCAGGAGGTCAAGAACATAGGGTTCGGAGGTCCACTAGGATCACAAGACCACCTGATAGGTTTGTCCCAGGGGCTGATTATGTCATGCTTACGGATAGTGGTGAACCTACATGCTTCAAGGAAGCAATGCAGAGGCATGATAAGCTCAAGTGGGAGCTTGCCATGAAGTCAGAGATGGATTCTCTGAAGAAAAATGGAACTTGGGATTTGGTGCCAATGCCTAATGGTAAAAAAGTATTGCCATGCAAATGGGTTTACAGGCTCAAAGAGATACCAAATGCTAGGCCGAGATATAAAGCCAGACTGGTTGCCAAAGGCTTTAAGCAGGAATATGGTGTTGACTTTGATGAGATCTTTTCTCCTGTGGTTAAGATGACTACCTTGAGGACTGTCTTAGCCTTGGTTGCACATGAGAACATGGAATTGGTCCAGATGGACGTGAAGACTGCTTTTCTTCACGGTGATCTCCATGAGGAGATATACATGCAGCAGCCTGAGGGTTTTGCAGTAAAGGGGAAAGAGGATCTTGTGTGTAAGCTCAAGAAGAGCCTTTATGGTTTGAAACAGGCACCAAGGGAATGGTATCATAAATTTGATGCTTTCATGAAATCCCAAGGCTTCAGGCGAAGTGACACAGATCACTGCTTGTACACCAAGAGGGTATCAGATGGTAGTTTGCTAATTCTCATTTTATATGTTGATGATATGCTTATTGTTGCCGGTAAATCTCTCAAGGAGATGGATGTCTTAAAAAAGGTTTTGCATCAGACCTTCGACATGAAGGATTTGGGACATGCCAGCCACATTTTAGGTATGTGTATTACTCGGGACAGAAATCAGCATTTGCTTTATTTGTCTCAAGAGGAATACATTGGCAAGGTCTTACATAGGTTTCATATGGAGGGGGGAAAGACTATTTCTACTCCGTTGCCTCCACACGTGAAACTCAGTGCTAAGGACAGCCCGCAGAGTGATTCTGAGAGGGCAGAGATGGCCAAGATACCTTATGCTTCAGCTTGCGGTAGTCTCATGTATGCCATGGTTGCTACACGGCCCGACATTGCCTTTGCAGTGGGAGTCATTAGCAGATATATGGCAAACCCTGGGAAGAAACATTGGGATGCAGTGAAAGGTGTCATGAGATACCTGAAGGGTACGAAGGAGATGTGCATTTGCTTTGGTAAGCATGATGCCATTGTTCATGGGTACACAGACTCAGACTATGCAGGTCATCCAGATAACCGGAAGTCTACTACCGGTTATGTTTTCACGTTTACAGGTGGTGCAATTTCATGGATATCTCGTGCACAGGGATGCATTGCCTTGTCTACTACACTGAGGCAGAGTATGTTGCAGCTGCTGAGGCTTGCAAGGAGGCCTTATGGCTTGCTCGGCTTGTGGGCAGATTTGGGATTCCCTGGTGATGTTCCGTTCTTGCATTGTGACAGTCAGAGTGCCATCCAACTGGCACGAAATCCTGTTTTCCATGCAAAGACGAAGCATATTGATGTGAAGTACCACTTTATCTGTGAGGTGATTGATAACAAGTTGCTTCAGCTTGTCAAGATTTACACGGATGATAATCCTGCAGATCTTCTGAGACGAAGAGTTTACATGCCGAGCGGTTTGCACACTGCAGATCACTCATGGGTGTTGGATGAGGCCATTTACAGATTTGTGTTGGTCTTGTATATCATTGTATACTTACTGTATTTTTTTTTCTCACTCTCCTACGGGCATATTGCCTTTAAGTGGGAGGTTGTTGGGGTGTAAAGGCCCTATGTAACATTTGTAGTTTGTATACAATGTGAAACCCCGGTTCGTTGAACCGGTTCCACCCTAACTCTAACACATGAATAAAACTCATGGGTTGTGGTGTGCCCATCATCCATTCTTCACACCCACACATTGTTGACTCTCGTCTCCTACTCTCCCGTGCACTCTCCACTCGCGACATCATTATGCGTAAGAGTCTTACATAGAAGACTCTATGCATAACTCTTTTTCATAGTCTTATACTACGAATCTATAATTTTATATCAATGATTTCTAAAATGTAACCATGTATGCATGTATTACTTATGTATCCTCTTATGTATTTTGTTTTTCTAGGTTTTTATGATCGTCCTCGAGCTCTCTTCATTTGCAATAAGAGATCTCCACCACCATGCTCTTTGCTATTGCACCCTAGGGTGCTTGGGAAAACTTTTTTTCAAAACACTTTTTTTTCAGATATATGGAATCACCTCCTAGCCATAGTCTAGTAATCCATGGGATTACATGCAAGATGAGATCTAAGACTTATTTTGGATGCTCTCACCTAAGCACAAAATGTAGAGTTGTCAATAGGGGGTGCACATTTAAGCCATAATGGAGCACATACTATAATGGTTATTTATATAAGCGCACTCTAGCCCATTTACACACCACATGTACCTTATAATCTATTGCACACTCTCACTAGTTGCAAGAAAAAAAAATTGCACACTTTCCTAGACATGGGAGTGTGATTCCATGTGGCAACATACAAACAAATTGCTTCAAGTATGACCCTAAAATTTATTCCTGACTCAACCATGGGCATTTAAGTGGAGTGGTTAGGCTATTTGCTTAGCTTGGGTTTGAGGCCTTCTTGCTACACCCTGAATTACTACAGAAATTCTCAATTTTAGTATTAGAACTATCATCACAAAACAATTCTCGCACACTTTAGGCATAGTGTAGATCAATATTTGTGCAATGTGCTATCCACCACTAAATGCATCTTCACACAAGTAGCAAAATGGTCATCTTCTTTGCCTAGTCATAGAAATATTATTTCATAAAGTTGTTTGTTGTGGACATATCATGTGGACTGGATCAAGCACATTGCTGACCCTAATAAGCTTCAAAATTAAAACCATGCGCAATCAAAGGTGCTACATGGTCCATAACCATGGACTGTTTTGAAAATGTGAAGTGTTATTAGTTAAAATTATTAACATTTGTCAATCCTAGGATCCTCCCCTCATCATGAATGAACAACTCTACATGGGCATTCAAGAGAGGTTGCTTTTTTTAAAGGCTTGTTTCATAGGCTTTAAGGTGTTTTACATGGCATTATTTCTTGTAAAAAATAAACTAAATTATTTGTTTTTGGTGATTTTGATGAGCCAATCAGATGGAATTAAGACAAAATGATGCTTTTGGAAAAGCAGTGTGGATCTTTGGCCAAGGCCTCGGAGTGTTTGCACTAGAAGTAATTATTACCTAGCCTATACTACATATGGATTGACATGCGAGATTAGGGATCCTAGTGATTATGGAAAAAGGGAGCTTCTCAAATTTAGAAGACCAAGGGTTCCTCCAATTTTGTAGTTGCAGAGCCATATGCAAAAAGGTCAAGGCTTCATGCACCTGAGGATGGTATTCTACAGAATCAGTAAAATCATATCTCTATAATAATGTACTCTTTCAAATCGCTTCTAAAGGCTGAAATGTTAATCAAGGATCTATTGGTATCCAAATCTTTCCATGTCTTTGTTTTGTGCCTCACCATTTTGCATGCTTAAGACTTGTATTAGATCTCCTCCATATATCTTTCTTTCTTTCTTTATTCAATAGTCTCACTGCTTGACTAATTTTGGATACTTTGAATTGCTCCTTCTTTTTCACTCAGTGTACAAGTTTCCTGTATGTCCACTAATGTAGTTCCTCTAAACTATTAGCTTTTTCTCTTCCTCCACCATGTCTTGTATGTTTGAAACATCCAAGCATTGATAATGTGTTTTCTCCATTCCTTGGGTTGACCATATTGATAAACTACCATATTGCTTTGCAAATCAAAGACTATGATTGTAGACAATGTGTTGCAAAATGAAAAATATGTATAGCTTATCATATTGCTTGACGTACATTTTAAAAACAAGTTAAATGCATAATCAATCTGATATTATGTAGTGAATGATGTGTTGATCCATCCATGCATCAATCATGGATGTGTTAATCCATCCATGCATCAATCATGGATGTCTTGAACTCATTTAGCGTTGTTTGAAAGGTCTCATGGTTCTTCATCCACACTTTCTTGTCACAAAATTTAAACATAATGTCTAAACATGCCCACCCGTTGGATTTACGTGTTCTTGCTTGACCATTTTCTGCATGGTCTACTACTACATTGTGAACACACTTCCATTGTGGGTATTTTATGGTTTACAATATCGGAGTCTTCTTCTTCTACGACCAAGCTTTAACACCTCCAATGGAAGGTTATCCTCTGGTGTTTGTGGAGATAAAAACATTATTTCTTTTAACACCTACAATGGAAGGTTTCTTAGGTACATCCTCCCTATCCTTAGACTTTTTTTCATCTTGTTCAATCTTTACATGTCCGACATGAAAACCAATGTCTGATAGAACTTTCTCTAATGCTTTTTGATTCAACCTTTGCAAAATATTTATACAAAAACAAGATTTTTTCAATGATTCTACAGAGAGCATGCATTATACAAATGTGGACTCTCGACAATGGAATATCGAGAACTTGCTTGAAGTTTGGGTCTTTCAAGTGCCTATTTGGTTCCTTCTTCTAATACCTTTTATTTAACACTTTTTCACTACACCTACAATATATTTTTGAATTGGCACCCTTTGACACATTGTACATACATTTCAAAGTTTTGAGATCACCTCCCATATTCCACTCCACCTTATATTTTCCCAAGCCTTCCACATTCAAGATTTTGTCATTTCTCGTTGATGATCTTGGGTATAGATGTCTTATGAAAGACCCAATCTAGAATATCAAAATCCTCTGAGTCCACCTACAACACATAAAAAAAACATCAGTATGCCACATGTAGTGCTTGCATTAGCTAATTCATTTACACAAACTGATCTCTAATAAATTTTACCTCTAAGGATCCCAAAGAGAATATATTATTTTTGGATTGAACACTAAACCATCTGGGATCATCCTTTTTAATAGATGGATCAAGTGCCATGTTCATCAATGTGATGGTGGTAACCCTTTCTAAAATTTTATCCTTCATTATTTGACACTCATCAAGCTTTATCACAAATTTGACGACACCCTCACACTCTTCAGGAGTAACTTTAAACAATTGAACACCATATGATTGTATGGCCTCCAAGTCGTAGAAAATATTATTGTATCTGTTGAAGACCACATCTCCTTTTGGTGCAGCATATGTGTCTTCAATATGAAATGGGGTTCCCAATGCCTACAACACCTCTTCATTTACTTGTTTACGCATCCTGATTACTCAAGTAGGGTTTTGCAGTAATGATGTCTTCATATGAGAATGCTTCATCTTTTCTTGCAAAGTCTTATAGATGACTCGGTACCCTTTGTGTGATATACTCGCCTCATCAAGTATTTCTTGGATATCCTCTGGATTGTGTTGATTCTCTTTGATGAAATCTTCTATCTATCTTTGTGAGATCTTCTTATACTTCATCTTCTTCATCATTGCTTTTGCACATTGGTGATCTAAAAGAAGACTTATATGTGTGTCAAAAGGTTATGTCATTGATTCTTTGTCAGGGTGCAATAGTGATCTCACATCAAATTGAAATGCAAAAATTGATATACATGATGATTTGTAATACTAATGAAAGTTCATAAAATTATTACAGTAAACAACTATCAATATATGGAAAAGAGCTTGCTTAATTGCATGTATTCCTTTTTTTTTAATGCCAGCACTTCCTAGCTTCATCTCCTGAATATCTCTGAGTTTTTTTTGTCACCTACATGGATACATAAGGAGGTCTTCTTCAATCTCCACTCATCTCTTTATTTTTCAAGATTTAAAATGGTTTCTTTATTGCTTATCCAAGTAGCAAAAAATGGAAAGGCGCCAAAATAGCAAAATGCAAAAACGTGCGGGTCAAAATACTATTGAAATGTACTTAGTTCATTTTCGAGAGATTTTAAGACAAGAGCCATCAAAAATTGGCCAAATCATTAATGCCCCTCATTCTTCACATACGTGAACAGAAAAAGGGATTGAAAACTTTGAGATTTGTCAGAATTTTATAATTTTATGTGTATTTAAGAATATGAAAATGTCATATCTTAAGAAAATGGAGAGAAAATATGTTAAAATTAATTTCACCTTAATTTTTAAAGTTTTTGGATTATCTCTCTCTAAGCTGAGTTGGCATTTATTATAGGGCCCGAAATTGAGTCCAAAATAAGCTTAATGCAGGTCATCAATGTCCACACTAGTCAAGCTCAATAGGTCAACATTTTTTAATACCATGGACCTTAAACTTTAGTAAACTTGTAACAATATTTTGGGGCTACATAGATTTCAGTTGTTGTTGTATATTCACATGACCAATGCACTTGTGCCATATGTTAATATCTACAATGACACATGTCTCATATGCACAAAAATAACCTTCATCTTAGGCATGTACTGTACATTCACATAACCAATGTGCTTGTGCCATATGCTAATATCTACGAGACGATGACACTTATCCCATATGCACAAACTGCCTTCACCTTAGGCATGTAACATCCAAAGTGAACATCTTGCCATTTTTGTTACCCCTTGCAAACTAAGCACCATTGATTTTTTAAGTCTTCCATAAAGAACCTTGGGGATTGAACCTCACTTTATAGACCCTACTCAACCATCTCTAGGTTGTATGTAATATTAGGAACATGAAGTACATCTACCATGCACTTCATTTTATCATCTTGCAAAGATAATGACACTTTACCCATATGCATAATGAGGTGCATAATATCATCACGTGTTTTTATATACCCTAGCTTTTTGATTTTTTGTATATCTCTAAACCACTCACACCATGATTGCAAACATGATTACCTAGCAACTTACCAATAGTGTTTCCTAATACTTATAAACTTATAGTAAACTTGCAATCTCATAGAGAGGGACCATACTCCTATTATATTGCAATTGTACATGGAATAGTTATAAAAACATACATCTACTAATAGCCTATAAATCTCGAGCTCTTTGCACAGACTATTAGACTGTAAAAACAACTGAATATAGATCATACATCCACTAACAACCTAAAAATATAATATTCTCTTACACAGACTATTGTGCAACCAAATTTTTATCGTCGTAACTTTAAACTAGAAATTGGGCATACAAAGTCAAAATCAACACTTTCACAAAGTGCCTGCAAAAGACTTACAGAGCCAAAATGGGACGAAGGTTTTTGGTGGTGGCGAGCTTATTGAGGCGAGCACTCCTGACCACATGCGAGCTTGTACACTAAGATAATAAAATGGGTGAGCTTCTATACCATACCCTTTTTAATATATGCGAGCTTGTACACTAAGATAATAAAATGGGTGAGCTTATTGGTGGCGAGCTTATTGAGGCGAGCACTCCTGACCACATGCGAGCTTGTACACTAAGATAATAAAATGGGTGAGCTTCTATACCATACCATTTTTAATATATGCGAGCATGCACCTGCACACTCACACACACATATTAAAGAAACTATAATGCATATAATTTGTTCATAATAAAAAGGGTGAGTTTCTATACCATACCCTTTTTTATATACACGAGCATGCAGCTGCAAACACACACACACATATTTAAGAAACTATAATACATATAATTTGTTCATAAGAATGTGTTAAATATATGATTGAAATTAGAAAAAGGGCTTTTTGTACAAGACGCCTAACTTGAACTGAAGAAAATGCATTCATGTTTATGGAAGTTACAAAAAGGGCTTTTTTGTACAAGAAGCCTAACTTGAATCGATGACAATTTCTTCAACAAGGAAAAAGGACTTTGTGTATACGAATAATAAATTAACCGAGTAAATTTATTTCTGAAGCCATATGGGAGTTGCAAAAAGTCTGTTTCTCCCTGTCCCCACCGCGCTTCGTGCTAATAGCGGAAGTAGCACTTCTTGCGCGGGGTAGGGTCCTACACTCGGGGCCTCGCCCACGGATATCCGGACAAGAGACTAATCCATCGGTTTTTCCAAAATCGAACCCAGAAAAACTTCCTTTGCCCGGAAAGCACGGGCGATTCCACCAGGATAACTTTTCCCTAACGTAGTCAAAAGCCATTTTCAAAGACTTACCATCATTTATTCAGTATGTGGGAGATGGTGAGAATGGGATGCTCAGCTACTGTAAGAGATTAGTAACAACTGACGCTGGTAGAGTCTTCTACTTGTCATCATAGTTGCATACGCTCCAGGTTAACCTTGCTAGTGTACACCAAGGCCTACTTCATGCTCAAGTGTAAATCAAGGAGCTTGAGGGTGTAAATAAAGAGAGAGCAGTGTGTGTGGAAAAGCTTACACAGACCATCTCCCACATGAAAAGCACTCCTATTGGAGCTAGAGAGTGTAAGAGGCCACTCAACCACACATCGAAACACTTGTCGTTGTTGGGGGGGGCTCGTAAAAGCGGAGAATTTAAAAGCAGTGCGGTATGCCTCCTTTTTCTTATTCGTTAGAACTTCCAATTCAAAATTCCAATGTAAATCATGTGTGCACTTGTGTAATGTCAATGTATTTTTGCTGGTTTTTAGAGTATTCCTTCATCAAGATGCCACAGGTTTTGATCAAATCGGGGATTGTAATGAGCTCTTGCGCTCTTTCACAAACGAGGGAGCATATTCTTAAAATGATTAGGGATCCCCATTTTGCAAGAAGATACGTATGGCTGTTTCCAATGAAATCATACAAGAGGTTTCCCAAAGCATCAGCACAGTGTTGATGTTGTTAATGCATGCGATGAGGTAGGCATTAGCACGAAGGGCTACAAAGCTCTTCATCAATTTCTAGAAGACACCCTTCGTAAAAGAAAGGTATCACGCACAACCTTTTCCCGCCACCAAAGAGGGTTCGTCTAGCAGAGGGAGTGAGCAATGAAGATGTAAAATGCAGGATTGGGGATTACTACCACATTAACGATACACTTACCATTGTAGCATGGGGAAAGAAGAAGACTACATATGGTAATGTTTCATTCGAATTCAATGAGTTCAACAACATTTTTGTTGAAATGCGAAAGCTACAAAAGGCAATGATATTGCTCTATGGGTTGCCTTCTGGATGTAAGTAACACAAGTAACCTTATACGCATTAGGTCTGTGCTCATTTACAGGGAACAACTTAACATTTTTTTTTATTTCCGTGCTTTGTAGGTTCCAAGGTCTCTTTTGTGTGCTAAAGTTGGATGAGTGCCAGATTGTGAAGGGAAGAAGGCTAGAGAGAATGAGTGTCACACTCATGAACTACGCTATGGCAGCAGCCTTTAAGTCTCCATCTGCTACTACCACTATTGCAGATGGAGAAGGGCTTGATGATGAGGGAGAGAGCACAGTTGATTTTCAAGAGCAAGGGAATGACAATATTTCACACACTAAACCATCGTTCAGTGTTCGATAAAAGAAAGATACATGGTGGTTAGGAGCATTTGAGGTTCCCAAAAGGAGACACACGAGGTGCTGTCATGGGTCTTTGAGAGGTTTCCTTGGGTTAGTGATGTGATAAAGTCACAAATAGGGGGTGAGAAGCTGTGGATGTTGATGGTTTAGGGAGCTTTGACATTGATTGGCATCTTGGCAAAAGGATCTGAAGACAATAAAGTGTATGTTGGGTTGCACTCAAGGTGCAAATACAACTCACCCATGCCCTTGGTGCATGCATGGATTGAAACAAAAAACCAAGAAGAAACACAGGGGGACAGCCAATGGTAAAGAGGAATGCAAGGAAACAGGAAATTGCAAGGGAGAGTGGGACAGTGGTGTCCTTCCATCACCTATGTTGGCTCCTCCAAATAGGGACTTAAGGGATAATAGTTGGAACCCCATAATTCCTTTCCCTCTTAGTAATGTTCACTTTTGTACTTTGCATCCCATAATTCCTTTCCCTCTTAGTAATGTTCACTTTTGTACTTTTCATGCTTTCATGCGTATCTTTGACCGCCTCTTAAAGTGTCACATAGACTATGCGTTCACTATGCCTGGTAAAACTCGACAGGATAAGCCAATTGCTAGAGTCGAGAAGATTTTAAATAACATTGGTTGCCATGGGGGCAACGTGGAGATATGAGTTAACCAAAAGACCTCTAGAGTTTCACATATGGTTGCTCAAAAGGTATGAGTGGAAGTAAGGCGAGAAGGTTTCTCCAGAAGCCTTTCAACAAACGAGACAAGATTCAGAGAAATGCAGACATGCAACATGTCAAGGAAGGTGAAAATGTTACTGTGAAGAGATGGGAGCTGTGGAAAGACCTTTGTGCTTGTACTACTTCAGACTGCTTGGATGTAAACATTGTTGTTTTGTGTGAGCAAGTGAGAAAATTTCAATAAGGTAGTACAGTTGATGAGTCAAAGCAGCACAATAGACGAAAATTGCAAACAATTTCAAGCAGAGTTGCAAAGTTCATTAAAGCCATGGTCCACACATGGGGTGAATTGAATATTGTGCATTACATGGTAATATAATGCTTTTAAAGGTTTTGCAAAACAAATTTATTCTTCTAATGCACTTTTCCTGAATGGTGGTTTTGTTTGGTATCTACTGCACATCTTGTACCCTCATGGTGCATATTTCATGAATTCCTATATCTCGTGTGGAGCACCCAAGGAATGGAGAAAAGCCATTACTATGAAAGGGGAGTTTATTTCAAGAACACAAGACGTGGAGGTGGTAGAACTCGATCAAACTATCTCAAAGAAATGTTTGATTGCGTTATACCTTTGGAAGAAACCTTTCAAGGGAGAGGGCTCGAATGTCTAAATTGGCCTAAATTGCCAAAATGAAAAGTAAGGGTCAGAAAACAGCAAGGTGGAGGGCAGGGAGAGGACCTGCATGTCATGCGGCATGGAGGGTTACACGTAGGAGAGTTGGTAAAGTATGGGTCCCTATAGACTTAAATAAGGCCTAGGGTTGATGTGTAGCTAATCTATGGGGATATTATCTATTGAATGCAATTAGGTGTTATAATTGAGAATGTAAATGGTTCTTTTTGCCTAATATGGAACCATGTTATCTTTCATGTTGCCGTTTCTCTGGTGCATAACATTTCTCTAAAAACTAGGGTTTTGTGTAATGATTATGTTGGCCATTATAAATGAGCACCCTCTCTCTTTTTGTCCATTTTGTATAAGCACTTTGAGAGCACACAGGCACTCAACTCCTCATGGGCACAATCACTACTTCTGAACTCGCATGGTACTTATTCTCTATCGAGGTCCCCATCCAACCTGATGAGGATGCCCTCTCAGCGCCCAAGAGCTAGAAGTTAGGGATTTGCACAACCTTTTTCGTCCAGATTGACAATTTTGTTTTTGCATGTAGCATCAGCAGGGCTCAGTTTTCCATGCTGACGAGCGGGAGGCCATGTAATGACCCCTCCATACCATAAGTCGACTGCACGAGGGCGTTGGGGTTTGCTAGTCTCAAGATGTTGATTTTTTAAATATGACATGCTTTGTATTCCACATATTCGTCTGTTTTGATGCTTTGTGATAAGTGTCCAGAAGGGTGCGAAAATTCACTATGCAATTTTGCTGAAAAGGGGCTAATTTTGCACCCTTCCAAACCAATAAAATATTTCCTCGGTTTTATCAATAGTCTCCAGTGAACGCTTATTCAAATGATGCCCCATGCATTTAGCATGCGTACAATTTGTTTGCATGCGTGAGTGACCTCTTAAAATTAGGGTTATTGCAATGATGGCATTTTCTTGTATAAATAAAGGTCGACCTCTATTTTTGCCCATTTCTTACACCAAACGAGAGAATTCCCATCCTTACCCTCAACTCTTCTCACCATGGCGCGGACAAAGCAAACAGTGAAGAAGATGACCGAAGAACGACACGCCTGATTGAAGGACAGCGCAAACAAGAATTTGGAGCATTACAACTGCAATCTCAAGAAAAAATTGACAGAGCAAGCCAGCTCATCCCGGGCAAGCAAATAGGTAAAGTTGGTGGATTACGGCATGGAAGATAGCAGCACAATAGACACCGACATCGAGCACGAGGAGCCTACATGGGCACACATGGAGATTCCCAACCACCCAACCGTACAGGGGCAAAGATCTTGCCACACGTGTCAACACATAATACCAAGAGCAAGAGCAACAACAAGAGCAGCAAGGGGAGCAAGAGGAAGAAGCACCGGCCCCAAAAATAAACAGAAGGAAGTCGACCTATTACAGGCCTCGCCCACTACAATACCATGTCCTGTGCCGATCGTCTTCCTCGTGGCCCCACCTGCAAGAGACGCTTAGGGTACAGGGCTTTGGAGATACGGCACTACCAGAAGTTTGTAGAGCTTCTCATCCAGAGGGCACCTTTCTCATGAACGTGCAAAGAAATTTTATGGGAATACAAGATGGAATGTCGAATGTAGTTGGTTGCCCTTGAGGCCTCGCAAGAAGCCGTTGAATCATATCTTGTTAATATATTTGAGGACACCAAATTGTGCACCATCCCTGCAAACTGGGTCACCATAATGGTAAAGGATATGCAATTGGCCCGTCGTATTCGCAGAGAAAAGGGGAACAAAAAATGAGGAGTGGTCAATGATGCATCTCAATTTTTGATGTATCTTAACTTTTGATATTAATGAATTTTCGATGTGTATTATATCTTCCTATTGTCTATTTGATTTAATCATGTAATATATCTTCCATCACGTTTCAATAATAAAGGGCCAAAAGGGTGCAAAAAAGGCCCCTCTATAGGCCTCGTGCAATGGCCATTTTTGCACCCTTATGGCCCACATGGTTTTTCTTGTAAGATGTATCAATTCAGGATAAACTATCATTGCGAAGGGCATGGGGTGGCTCAAATGGGGTTAAGAGTAGGAAAATCGTGATGGCCAAAGGGGTGCAAAAATGCTGTGTACAGGGGCATCGTACAGGCCATTTTTGCACCCCTCTGGCCCTCCTAAAAATTTTGTAGTTTTTTTCCTAAAATTTGAAGGGTTTTATCATATTAAAACTCAAATCCCTTAAAATCGGATGTAGATCAAAATTGCCATTAGGATGGAAATTTGTAACATTTTCATTGTGCATCACTTGAGATGGATAGATATGGAGCCAAGCTATGCATACATAAAAAATCTTAAAATAAATAAGCAAGAAAGAAGTTATTCTCATTCTAGTGGAGGGCGTAAAGCTATCAAAATTGTGATTTCCTCTTCCAGCATGTGTTGAGTGTGCTAATTCAAGGTATCACCTTTACCACTATTTTCAAAGGATGTTTAGAATCCCTCATCTAAATATCATGGAGTTAAGATGCTCTATATACAACCCAATACATCATGAAGTTTGTCTCCTTAAATGGTCTTTTCCCAAAGTGAAGAATGCAAGGGAAGAAAGATGATGTAAGTACAAGACATGATTGATTTTTGATTTCTTTTGTAAAATTAAGGTAAATTAGAGATAAAAAGGGATGGCCTTGCTCTTGTAGATTGCAGTACATCTTCATGTGGTTATCAATATCTTTTTGCATGCTCACTAATTACCAAACCAAAGGTGGCCTTGGCCACACTTTTTCCAAAATAAAGTAAATATATATTGTTCAATGTATTTTTTTAATGTCCACTATTTTATGTGATTAATTAGGGGCTAAATAAGTTATTCTCATTCTACTGGAGGGTGTAAAGCTATCAAAATCATGATGCCCAGAGGGTTGCGAAAATGCTATGTATGGGGGCTCGTACAGGCCATTTTCGCACCCCTCTCGCCCTTCTAAATTTTTTGTAGTTTCTTCCCTAAAATTTAAACGTTTATTTCTGGCCATGTAGTCAAGGGAAAACAAGTTTATTTCACTTGAAATCCCTTATTTAAATATCACCATTTTCAAAGGAGGTTTGAAATCCCTAATTTAAATATCATGGAATTGAGATGCTCTATTGACAACTCAATACATTATGAAGTTGGTCTCCTTAAGTGATCTTTTTTGAAAGTGAAGAATGCAACGGAAGGGATATGATGTAAATATAAGACATGATTACTTTTAAAACTTCAAAATCAAAATGCATATAATTCTTTGATTTCCTTTATAAAATTAAGGTAAATTAGAGATCAAAAGGGATGGCATTGCTCTTGTAGATTGCAATACATCTTCATTTGGTTCTCAATATCTTTTTCAATGCTCACTGATTACCAAACCAAAGGTGGCCTTGGCCACTTCTTCCAAAATAAAGAAAATATATATTACTAAATGTCCACCATTTTATATGATTAATTAGGGGCTAAAGAATTTATTCTCATTCTAGTGGAGGGCATAAAGCTATCAAAATCATGATGGCGAGAGGGGTGTGAAAATGCTGTGTACGGGGGCCTCGTGCAGGCCATTTTTGCACCCCTCTGGCCCTCCTAAAAATTTTTGTAGTTTTTTCCCTAAAAATTGAACGTTTATTTCTACCCATGTTGTCAAGGGAAAACACGTTTATTTCACTTGAAAACCAACTAAAATTAAATGACAAATATTTTCACCTTACAAATCAAACACATATACTTAATAACATCTTTCTACATTGTATTGATAAAAATTTACATGTGGGATTTGGGAATACTCTTTATTACAAGTGAGGTTCATCGCTTCACCGGTTAGAATAGTAGTGGCAATTTCTCGAGGTGAGTCATGGCCAAGTGACTTGTCAATTCCTAATTGGGCAAGTACCTTGCCTCTATAGTCACTCCCAAAAGTGGTCATGAGACCTTTTAACTAGGATTACAAAACTGACCGACCGGCCAATAGTGGCCACACAGAGGTGCTTTGCGAAGGTCTTTAATGCAAAAAGAGGGAAGTTGGCATTGGGTGTGAATTCTTTATGAATAATCCAAAAGTCATTGGGTGGGAGGTGTCCGATATGTAGTGGGCAAGAGCTAGATATAGATCTATAGTAGATCGTGTTCCCCCACCCCACATAGCAAAACTGTCCATCTCTAGCAGCCTCTCTTGCTTATCATCTTTGTTTGCATCAGCCTTTCACTCTCCAAGTCAATGTTGGACTTGGACTTGTCGATATCATGTGTTGGAGTTGTGTTCAAGGCACAATTGCACGGGATACACTTTGTTGCAGCCGCTTGGAACTCCTCCTCGATGACATTTTCCTGCTCTGCATTCCTGGCTGTCTCCAAAGTAATCACCACTATCTTCTCCAAAGTAATCACCACTATCTTCTCCACCAAGTTTGTGAGTGGGAGGAGGTTCTCCTCCATGTTACCTATGTTAGAGTCATCAAAAGGGAACTCCACCTTCACCTTGAGCATGCTCAAGCACTCATCCATGCATCTGCTGATCATCTTCCAGTTACTACCATCATCACTGGGATTCGTCCCATTCTAATTCAGAAATCATCATCTTTCAATCAAAATCCAAATCAATTCATCAATTCTCAACCAGAATTCAAAAAATCATATCAACCAGCATTCAAATTCATCCTCTGGAGGATAGCATTTTTGCTTATAATTTCAAGGTCTTAGATTTACTTGTATATATTGTCAGTAAAGAGCTATAGATATACCCACGATATATACAAGTAGTCATGGTCCTTGGAGCTATAAGGTAAATACCATCATATCTAGGCCTTGCTTATAATTTCAAGGTCTTAGATTTACTTGTATATATTGTCAGTAAAGAGATATAGATATATCCACGATATATACAGGTAGTCACGGTCCTTGGAGCTATAAGGTAAATACCATCATATCTAGGCCTTGAGCAAGTCAGGGATTCCATACAATTGTGATACTTCCATCTGAAGACCCGATTTCCAATTTATGAATCTTCATTCTGAATATCAATTTGTATGAATTTCATCACACAATTACAAATTTTTGACATTTCTGGCTTCTTGGTTGTTCCACTTTAGCCAATTCGCTAGCCAATTCGCTCTGATACCAGAGCTGAAAGATCCATGTCCCCTTCGCGCAAAAAATTTCGGGGTGCTAGCAGCAGCGGAAGTAGCACTTCTTGCACAAGGCAGAACCTCTCACTCGGGGCCTCGCCCATGGATATCCGGACAAGAGACTAATCCCTTGGTTCTTCCAAAACTGAACCCGAAAAAACTTTCCTCGCCCAATAGAAATAGGCGATTCCTCCATGATATTTTTATTCTAACGTAGTCAAGAGCCTTAACTAACCAAACTGATCCGACCGAACCCATAAGTCACATGGTCAGATCAAGGAAGAGACTTGCACTTGGATTATAGAGACCAACGCTTTTTTCCTCATCAAGAGGCACAGCCGTTGATTCTTTTCCATAGAACAAAGACTATCCAAGATTTACTTTATCTATCGTAACATAACAGAATTGAGTCTCTTTTTTGGGATCCATCAGTCCAGCCTAACCCCATCCAATCCCATGGGTTAGCCAACCACCCAACCACTGTAGTGATAGGATCCATTTAGGAATTTGGTTACGTTTTGCCTCGGGTACTAGGGAAAAGAGTTCTTAGGCCCCCTAGCCGGCGCTTCAAGCAAACTTCAAGATAGTCACACCACTTACATACCCAATATGAAATTGCCTTTTTCACAGATTCAGATGTAAACAAATTTTTAATGAAACCATAGTATCACTAATCATAATTCTCCAAAACATCTAGCTTGAATTATAATCACATAAGAAAATCCAGATGGACTCTCATTTGAAGATCAGCAAGATCAACCAACAGATCCATATAAAAGAGCCATGGACTCATCCGTTGAGGACCAGCAAGGCCAATCAACCAAATCCATGCCCGAGTTAAGAAAACAACTCTAACTCCTGTTTTCATCTTCCTGGGTATCTTCGGGCGACCCAGAGCCAAGCACCGTATGGTCAACACTCTCTAGGCTCCTTCTTCACAGGTCACCTAGCGCTTCACTCATAGGTCGCTTTCTTGGCCCCTCATCCACCATACCAGAAGCTCACCATTTAAATCGAACCAAGGCTGGTCAAGACCTTGGCCGACCTTGCTATGCGAGACGTCCTCCATTGACTCTCCGTCAGCTGTTGCAACTTTTTATCACGTAGGTCTCCACCATGACCTCATTCACAAGATGGTCAAAATGCTTCCCCAGCATTCTTGACATAAAACAGTCATTTAAAAATAGGTCATAAATACAATTTCTAACAAACTCTCATCTTTCCACATTATTCCACATCATTTCTCGTTATTCCACATTCTTCTAAATCAATTCACTTTCTCGTTATTCCACATTCTTCTAAATCAATTCACTTTGCTTATTCCACATCCAGTCATATCTAATCCCATCATCCTTCATCCATTCTCATCCAATCATATCATATTACATCTCATCACATCTATCCACATCACTTCACATTCATCCACATCACATCTCATCACATCTAATTATATCTATTCAGATCCTCATCACATCACGTCACTTCCCATGACATCTCATCCATTCACATCTACCCATATCCACATCACATCACATCCATTCACATCACATCTCATCCATTCACATCTATCCCGATCCACATCACATCACATCACATCCATTCACATCCATTCACATCACATCTCATCTATTCACATCTACCCCGATCCACATCACATCTCATCTATTCACATCTACCCCGATCCACATCACATCCATTCACATCACATCTCATCCATTCACATCTACCCCAATTCACATCACAGCTTATCACATCCGTTCACATCACATCTCATCCATTTTCATCTTATCACATCATATTCACATCCATTTACATCTCATCATATCATATTCACACTACATCACATCCATTCAGATATCATCACATCACATCTCATCCATTTTCGTCTTATCACATCATATTCACATCCATTTACATCTCATCATATCATATTCACCCTACATCACATCCATTCAGATATCATCACATCACATTCACATCTCATCGCATCCATTCAGATATCATCACATCACATTCACATCTCATCGCATCCATTCACATCTCATCACATCCACTCACATCTCATCACATCCATTAATATCTCATCACACCCATTCACATCCACTCACATCTCATCACACCCATTCACATCTCATCACACCCATTCACATCCATCACATTCATTGCATCCACATCACATCACATACATTCCATCCACATCTATCCTTATCACATCACATTCATTCCATCCACATTACATCACGTCCACATCTATCCACATCACATCACATTCATTCCATCCACATCTATCCATATCTCATCACATCCATTCACATCTCATCACATCCATTCACATCTCATCACATTCATCCACATCTCATTCACATCTCATCACATCCATCCACATCTCATCACATTTACATCGCATCACATCTCATCACATCCACTCACATTTACATCGCATCACATCTCATCCACTCACATCTCCTCACATCACATTCATATCCATTCATTTACATTCCTTAAGCTTCATTAATGAGAACTAATTCTAAATTTTTGTTTACTCATTGGATCCTCGATCCTTCGAGAGATTCTAGATTCTCTTTTTTTTGAATAAGAATTATCCAAGTTTTCTCGATGGATATTTTCAATATTCTTCTTTTTGAATAAAAGATTCATGGGATTTACAAAAATCAATTCTACCCATATTTTCCAATAAAAATAAAAAATACTCAAATTTTTACTTTTGATAAATACTCATAATTTGAATTATGCCAAAAATTTCTCTTTTACCATTTAATTACTTGGATCTCAAATATCATGGGAATTCCTCTTTTTGCATAAAAATAAATTTACCAAAAAATTCTCTTTTACCAATTAATTACTTGGATCTCAATTATCATGGGAATTCCTCTTTTTGTATAAAAATAAATTTACCAAAATTTACTATTTTCTCATAATCAATTAATTATGCATAATTACAAAAAAATTATTTCTCATGAATATGATGAAAATCATTCTTTTTGCATAGGATGTCCAATCCTAGAATATGGTAAGAAGTCCTCTTTTAGCATTATGCATAAAAATAAGATATGTCTTATTTTCTAAAAATTTTACCATAGCTGCTATTACTATAATTCTCAATTTTTTCTAAAGAATAAAAGCTTGTAAATGAAAATATGATAGTAGCTCCTCTTTGATGCTTAAAATCAAACTATGAATTTAAATCATAATTTTAATCATAATCATAAACTTAATTATGATTATCCCACTAGATTAAGCTAATTCTATTATTTCTCTTTTTTCAAATTGATAAGATCATCTATTTCTCATTTAGAATCAATCAAAGTAGTTTTTAACTACTTATAAATAATCATCCTTTTTCAAGGGACATAAAGATGGCTATTCTTTCAGAGAGAGAGAGAGAGATTTACTTAAAGAAAGCATTACAAATAAGCATAAAGATTAACTTTCTCTTAATTAAGCATTAAGTCTTTAAGGGAAATCTTGATTTGAATTAAAACAATTATTTAGAAATCTTCTCGAGCTTGAGAGGGATTGAGAAGAAGAAAGTCAAGGAGATAAATTGGAAAAAACCATAAAATTTGATTTTACCTCCAAGTTTGGCTTGATTCTCTATTAGCAATGAAGCCCCCAACTAATCAATTGGTCCACCAAGAGGAGAAGAGCAACTCCAAGAGTTGTTGTAGAGAGAGAGAGCTCCAAGCTCCCAAGACAGAGAGAGCTCCACCCAAGAGAGAGAAACATTTAAGGGATAATAGAAAATATGATTATTTTAATATAATAATGGCATAGTATAGCTCCAATATTTTTTTACAAAAGTATAAGGGTCTATTTATAGGTGAGGGAGGCCACTAACTAAGTCCAAGTGGGTTCTATAATTTTCCAAGTTCAGTTTGACTCAATTTGGACCAGTTTGGCTCCCTCTTTGATTTGGTTTGATCCAGGAGAGAGGAGAGATAAAAATATCACAATTTTTTTTGAATTAAAAACCCTTCCACACATGTGAAAAAGGTGCCTACCTCAAGATTCCTCCTCTCCTTATTTACTAAGGTGTCAAAAATGCATCATTATTCCAAAATATCTCATAATTTTTAACTAATAAACCTTGTACTTAGTCAACTCTTCATCTTATGTAAGCATTTACTCATTTTTGGGTATTTTCTTTTATTCTTTTAGATTTATCTCATCCCAACACTTGGATTAATCCAATTGGCCCATTGGAACCTTAATTGGACCATAATCTAATTTTTTTGAAAATGTAGACCCTAGGCTAAGGTCCCTTATACACATTTTCAATTAATTCCTAATGCACCTTGGAAAGTTCATTTTGAACTTCTGTTTCAGGGGAATCCATTTTAGACACAAGGAGGATTTTTATATCCAAAGATATCTCAATTTTGGATTATCTCTCTCTAGAAATTTTCTATCTCTATGCCAAGATAGGGTAAAACAAGATCTTTCTTCTATTTCAGAGAGGGGAATAATTTCAAGAACAGAGGCGGAGGTTATTACATCTTTACACCTTAAAAGCTGGAGAGAGGAATACTTCATGTGCTATGAAGCTCGAGAGTGGAGGTGGCTTATGCTGTTGAGAATGAGTGAAAAAATGACACATAAGGCCTGCAAAGTACTATTTACACAAGATAGCGGCCATTTCACATTGGACCAAAAAAAATTTATTGATTTTTTAAAAAGAGGAAACCACCTCTTCAAGAAACCAGACAACATATTTTAAATACCGAAGTATCTCAGAAAATATTTTTTTATACAAAACTCCCGACGGATGGATATTACAAAATTGTTCCAGTGGATACTCATAGCTTAGATTCTTTGAACCAAGGTGACATCATCTGGCCCCCAATCCGAGGGGACACCTTGGTGTTTTCTTCCATCCTCCTTCCAACCTATCCAAACACCCAACACAATAAGTGACTCTAGAAAGGGGTGAGCAAATACAGAGGTTTAATTGCTTTGACAACCCCCACATTAGGTAGGCCTATAGAGAGATATATAGGCTCTACAACCTCCTCTCTTGAGCTTGTAAGGGTATCCATGCACCCTTCTTCCTCATCCACTGCTCATAATAGAAATGAGTATACAAAGTGGTACGAGCTCGCAAGAATCGAAAAGAAGACACTGGAATGCACCACATTGCACCTGAAACTCTCTCCTTTTCCCCCTCCACAATGTCCCACCCTTTCCCAAGCAAATTGACAATCTTTTCATAGCCTACCACCTTGCACATGTACATTGTTGGCATTTGTGTGCAAGTAATGGCATGAAACATGTGGGCAAACACATACATATGACATGCCCAGCTAAGACCAACCAATCTTAAGGCCTTTGTGTACTTCAAAGAAGAATGTATATCATTGGCCATCTTTGTTTTAAGAGCAACAATATTCTAAACATCAGGCATTGGCCATTCAGCACTAGAGAGGGAAGGAGAGGGGACTTCTTCAGGCTTATCAAACCCGTTGACCTGTGTCGGGACTACACATTTGTGGGTGGTGTAGAAGAAAATCTTTTAACTAACAAGGCCAGAAGGGGCATTGTCAGAGAATACACCATCCCCAATATACGCATGTACGGCATAAAATGTTCCTGTTAGGCTACTCCTCAATGATGTTGGACGGAAAAATATCTGGAAATGAGGAAACTATCAAATAAAGTTGAAAAGAACAATTCAAATACCATGTACACTAACATACTAAAGTGAAAGCATACATTTGCAAGGGAACGAGGACTATGACGATGTGGGCTCAAAGAAATTTCCGATGCCGAGTACACATGTTGCACTAGGGCCACCAATCCATCATGCTTTGTTTCCTTGAATCCTAGTACACGTCCCTTCCAATGGTGTTCAACCACATCTCGACGGCGGCGGTCCAATGGTACTGGGCTGCAAATACACCCAATCTCCCTTTTGAAATTATTTTTCAACCCAAGCACTGTGTTCATCCCTGGTATTGTGCATGAGCAAAGCCCCAACCTCGTCCCTTGGCCTTCTCCTTAACAAAGATACACTACCCTCCATAGTGTGTTCTGCTAGGGGGGGAGAGAGAGAGAAAGAAAGAAGATTGCATAGTATAGATTAGAGGTTGTTGGAGAGAGGGAGGTAGATGTGGGTGTGAGGAGATTCGAATGTGTGCACACGCACATGATAGAGATAAAGAACGTTGCAAATCTGAGCACAATAGAGAGAAGGAAGGGAGAGAGAGAGAGAGGGTTTCACAGTAGAGAGATTTGTTGAAGATCTACTCATAATACATACATACATATATATATATATATATATATAGAGAGAGAGAGAGAGAGAGAGAGAAGGTTGCACAGTAGAGAGAGAATGAGCTATGAATATATATATATATATATATATATATATATAGAGAGAGAGAGAGAGAGAGAGAGAGAATGAGCTATGAAGATTTGAGGTTTGGGGTGAAGAGGATGATGTTGGAGAGAAGAATAATGTGTAGGGAGAGAAATCTGAGGTGAAAAAAGAAGTTTTTTGATATAATATGGTTTGGGTTGGGTTTTAGAGGGAAAATGCGCTTTTGAATTTTCTTGAAAAATCCTATTTTTTAGGGTTTTGGTGGAGCCCTCTACTTTTTAGAATCTACCCCCTTGCTTTATGGCACCCTCCTACTTTTTGCACTCCACCTCCCTAATTTATGGCCACTCCCTACTTTTTGAGCCCCACAAATGTAGTAATAAGGGAGACAAGCCTAGTTGCCCCCTACTTTTGGAGGAGACCAAATGTGCACACTCCTCTCTTCCTAAATGTCCATTGCTATAATGAAGGAGGAGACCAAGTGTGCACACTCCTCTCTTCCTAAATGTCCATTGCTAAATAAGGGAGACAAGCCTAGTTGCCCCCTACTTTTTGAGCCCCACAAATGTAGTAATAAGGGAGACAAGCCTAGTTGCCCCCTACTTTTGGAGGAGACCAAATGTGCACACTCCTCTCTTCCTAAATGTCCATTGCTATAATGAAGGTCATTAGCAAAGGGCCCAAAAAATGTCCAAAGGTTTCCTAATGGAAGTTTTGTATAAACATGTGGGCATAGTGCACCTTGCCTACTGCCAGATTCTTGCAAACAGCCTTAGAGTTCACATTGGTAAAGGCCTCTTCCCACTTTGCTAATTGGTTTGTTAGAATCCTGGCTACTAGGATGGTAAGAAACATCCTATCGTGTCGTTCCTTAGCTTTTTGGTGAGAGAAAAGTGACCACTCTAGCCACGGGCACCAATTTTCAACCATGGCTCTTTATTTACTATAGAATTTAGTTGAGATGTGGCTAAGAGGTGTAGGGCTCTTCTAATATGAACCTCATTAAGAGTGATTTGGCATTATGACCCATTCGGCATCTCTACCTCCCTCGAGTTATCAATGAAGTACAGGGTATTAGGGGAATTTGATCCCCATGATGGTTGGATTCAAAAGGTATTTAGACAGACTTTATCGAGGTAGGGGGTACTTTGGGGAGTTAAAACATGGCATAACACTCCTCTTATAAATAGGCAACCCTATAGTGATCTCCAATTGTGGTCCTAACTTGGGCATGAATAAGAGTTCCTCATAATTTTGCGAAGAATTTTAGGGTGGAGGAAGCATGAATCATCCTTAATGGTGACTCTTGTTTTTAAATAAATGGATCAAGACGATCCACAGGCCATATCATAAGAGCCTCTCTTCCCCTACTTCCCTCTATCTCTATTAGTGTAGAAAATATGTTCACCTTCACCTGCATGACTTGTAGGTCATCTTCCCCTACTTCCCTCTATCTCTATCAGTGTAGAATACATGTTCACCTTCACCTCCATGACTAGTAGGTCATCTTCCTCTATCTCCATCAATGTAGAAGACATGTTCACCTTCACCTCCATGACTAGTAGGTTCTCCTAGTCTAACCTCCTTACAAGGATAGAAGTCTAAATGGCTTATAATCCTTTCTAAAACCATTTAATGTGGTTGCAACATCATCATTAAGTTACCTAATGTATTTGCAACACCTTTTACCTTTTTCACATACTGTGAGATAGACATGGTGCTCTTCTCCATGGGTTCTTCTCGATAGAGTGAGGATGTCGTGGAAGCCATGATTCCTGCTCTTGATGTTATGTGAGAATCAAGTTCTTAGTTTTTGTATGTGTGCAATCATTTTATGTAAAGTACAATGCGAGAAGAGGGCATAGAAAAAACAAGACTCGATGAATAAGAGGGGGGTACATTAGCAGAAGGACCACAATGTAATGGGTTAGGAAAGATTGGTGTGGGCCACTTGTGAACTTGGAATAAAAGCTATGTACTATACGTGAGCAAAACTGCATGGTTTGGGTACATTGGGATCTATAGTTAGGGTGTGTAGTCTTTGTGTTTGTTTTGGGACTTTTTGGCTAGATTCATTTGGACTTTTGGGCGTATGCCTTTGGATTTTATGGGTATGTCTGCAAGATAACCTAGCTATACTTACTCTATCCACTTAATAAAGAGCCGCTTGGGAGCCAAATAAGTAGTAAAAATATTACCTCACAAACCTTTTTGTCTTCGTGTAGGTTTTGGGACTTTTTGAGTAGATTCATTTGGACTTTTTGGGTGTGTAGTGTTTGTGTGGGACTTTTGGGACTTTTTGGCTAGATTCATTTGGACTTTTTGGGTGTATGCCTTTGGATTTTCTAGGTATGTCTGGCAAGATAACCTAGCTATACTTACTCTACCCACTTAATGCAGAGCCACTCTACCCACTCAGTTGGGAGTCAAATAAGTAGTAAAAATATTACCTCACAAACCTTTTTGTCAAAATGAGGGCTGAAGGACGACATTACATCAAGGCATGCTTGCTACTAAAAGGGGGTTTGGTGTAGGAGGTTGGGCTTACAACTTTCTAATTTGGTAGTTGGTTCTTGCCATGGTTATCATTGTTGTCATGTCAATGTTCTTCTCATCATCACTAATGGTGCTTGAGCTCTTGTTTTCCTTCCTATTTGTTGCTTGCCTTTGTATTCTGCCTTCTTCTTCCTCTTTTATAATAGAAAGAGTAGCAAGGTATTCCTTAGATTTTTATTGCATGGTGTTTGATAGTAGATGACTCAGTTTTGCATGTAGAGAGTGTTGAAAATAAGTTGTGGCTAGTGATGTTCATGATGATGATATATGGCTATATGCATCTAGCATCCACATGGAATCTGTTCATATGGTAGGATAGGTTTGTTGGGAGTTCAAGTCTGAGAGAGGATGGGTATAAATAGTCATATCCATGTGATGTAGGGATGGGAGATAAATGAGTGTATATATAGGATGGTGTTGAGAATGACTTATGGTTGGTATGAGGCATTGGTATGTACATCCCATGTTTATACATAAGTGGTAGTCCACTTGGCATGGAGAGAGGACACCATCGATTCAAAAAGCTAGCAATTGAGAATAGTAGGAGGGTGTTGTTGTTAATTTGGGCATGCAAGGTGCACAACAATAATGAACAGAAGAAAAAAACATCACGTTTTTTATAGAGAGAGAGAGAGAGAGAGAGAGAGAGAGCTGAGACTCTAGGTGTGCAGAGAGAGCTAGACTAATGATAAATTAAGGAGGAAGAACCTATGTCAAAGGCTGTGGGGGAAACTACAAGAGGACTTGAATCCTTTGAGAGCTGGAGGAATTCAGAGCTAGACCAGAACTTGGAGTAGTTGAAGGCCCAGGCAGACAAGTGGACCAGAGCATCTGGCATGCTCTGTTGGAATTGGGCTCCTCCCCAGACTTGTTGGTGGTTGGAATTTATGTCAATTGGAATGTTAGTTTCTTACTGGGAGCTCATCACAGGGAGGCTACTCCTAAACACTTGGAATGAAGCAATTCTGCAAAACAAAAGCATAAAGTAGTCATCGTTGTTTTCCTTCTTGCTGTTGAGAGCTCAATAGAGAGGGAATTGTTGTCAACTTTGTATATATTAGCATGTAGTTTGAGTGTTTAAGGTATTTTCTATCAAATGGCTTAGTATGTGGGTAATTTGGCTATTGTTTAGAAATTGTAAGTTTTGAATTTGTGTATGTGTTGAGCTAAGGGGGTCAAACTTTGGTTGTATTGGTGAAAATTCATCAGCTCAAAGGATTGGGGTAGGTTTCAGAGATTATGCTTGGACTGCTAGCATGAATAGAGTCCCTGGATTGAACAACTTGTTTGACGGAGATCATCAATGGTGGGTAGCTGGATCTTGACTGGGTGGTCTTAGGTTTATGTTGGGACAGAATCAAGGGAAGCATAGCAACAAGAAGGGTTTGTGTATTTTGGATCTTGGTGTGTCATGAGAAGCAAAGAAAATGGATTTCTATGGACTCTCAGGAAAGGGATCAACTAAAAACAAACTTGGTATCCAAAGGATTGTTAGGCAAGGCTAATTTAGACCTGAATGGAGGTACTGTATAGAGTCAAAGTTTGTCCATTTGGGGAAGAACTGGTCTAGGTTGTTAAGAAACTTGAGAGGGTAGTGAGGCTACTGACATTAGGGGATCAAAGAAGAGTGATCATCTAGTTCTAGACAGTTTTTGAGTTTGAATAGGAAGGCTGATATATAGTCAAAAGGTGGTTAAAGAGTGGGTTCATCATAGGGTTTTCTGGGATTTAAGGAGGTTGGAATTCCATTGATCAAGAGAAATAGTAGAGTTCAAGGGATTGCATCCATCTCTCCAAAGAGGTAACAACAATTGGTTTAGGCTTCTTTTAATTCACAAGGTGTTTGGTGATATCATTTGGGTTAATAGGTGCTTTTGGAGCAGGTAATTTGTGAGCCCCAATTGCTTGTATCTATATATCTCTCACTTGTGTGGTGTCTGTTGTTGTTATAGAGGCCATCACCCAGATCTCTCACATGTTTTGGTGCCTCCACTAAGGATTGGATAGCTTTTGTTAAGGACTTTGATTTGTAGGTTGGAACCCACTTGGTGATCTACTCAAGACCATGTCACGTATTGGATATGAAGTGTTTAGAGGGAAAAGGACTGAGGATGTCAACCAATTTCTCAGGAGGATTGAGCTAGTAGCTTTGAGTAGCAATAGGGATGAAGATGCATACAAGCTGAGGATGGTGAGTAGGACCAGCTAGGGAATGGTATGAGGATGTGGTAATAGATGTTGAAAAAGGGAATTGGAACATGTTGAAAGAGGAATTGAAGAGGAAATATGGGAAGGCAAATAGTCCTGAAGACCTATGGAGGGAGCTCATAGTAAGTTGTACCAACAAGGAGAGGATGAACAGATGCTAGCCTTTGTGGGAGATTTGAGGCTGTTTGGAGAAGGATACTTAGAGCCTTGGGAGAGAACTAGGTACCACTTGACTTCTTGAAAAAGAATAGATTTATTGGTGTGTTGCATGGGAGTATCAACAAGGAGAAGGTGGCGTTGAAGGCCCCTAACACATTTATTGAAACTGTATGGATAGCAACTGGAGCAATGGAGAAAGAAGATGAGGAAGCTGGAGCTAGCAAGGAAGGAAAGCGAAGCTAGAATGTAAATCAAAAAAGAATAGGTACACCATGGTCCTTTAGTAGATCCTCTACCTATTGATATGCATTTGGAAAGCTGTGTTGGAATTTTCAAGGTTGATGGAATCAAATAGGGCTTAGGATGGATTACATCAAGAGATCCAGAGACTTACTGAGCAAATAGGCAATCTTGACCTTGCTATATTCAGAATCAAGTGAGAAGACCATAAGGAGAGAGGCAGCCAAGAAATAGATTGGAATAGGTACAATGCTTCAATTGTGGAGAGAGAGGTCACATAGCACCTCAGTGTCTTCATCCTAGGAGGGAGCCAGGTGGGATATACCCAGTGATTCAGAGACAAGAAGGGGATAGACCTAGGGAACATAGAAATAGGAAGATGGGAATCCATTGCCGATATAGGCTTAGACGCAAGGTCCCTTGGGCAATGTGAGAATTTTGGAAGCTATTCCAAAAGAGACAAATGGATTTGATGTGATGGCCAATAAAAGGACAAGGATACAAAGGTCAAAGTCTGAAGTGGAAGATAGGCAAGAAAGAGCCAAGAAGAGATTAGAGAAGGGGAAAGTTCCCATGGATCAGGGGAAATCTTGAGAAGGGAAAGGCTAGAGCTAGGAGAAGGAAGATTGGGATAGGATATTTTCATATGGGAAAAGGTCAAGGACCAGTTTATTGGCATAGATGTGAAGTAGAAGAAGGCTGACATTACCTATGGACAACTGCTGTAGCTGAATTCTAGTGTGAGAAAGCAATGGCATAAGCTTGCTTGCATTAGAAGGGTGAAAATTAGAGTGCTTAAGGCAAGTGTGGTTTAGCTGAGTAAGGTGTCAGATGTATTGCATGTGGTAGATGTCTGGATCCATGGTATAAAGATTAGAAAAGCTTAAATTAATGGTGGAGCTCAGGTATGTGTGATTACTGAGGAAGCAGTTCATACCCTAGAGTTGGAGGCTACTGGGAGATCCATATTTAGTTGTGCAAATGGCTAACAATGCCAGGGTGAAGTGTTTGGGGGTGATAAAGTATTTGGACCTTAATGTTCTTGGTCAGAAGGTGAGGATAGATATGCATGTCATGCTAGTTGGGGTTGGGGCATACCCTATTGGGAAGGCCATTGTTGATAGCAATGAAATCAAGGCAAGATTGGTATAGGGGATGTATAGACCTATTTTTTGATAAGCCAAAGGATAAGAGGATCAGATATGACCTAAAAATAGGGAAGATAATGGAGCTTGGAGAGGATTTGGAAGTGGAAACAAATGAAAGCTCAACCTCATTTGAGAGTTATGATACCTACTCTGTTGAGTCTACAAAAGAGGCGATGATGAGGGTTTGGACCAAATCCTCATCATTAGGTTATGATGCCTAATGATGAGGGTTTGGACCAAATCCTCATCATTAGGTTATGATGAGGGTTTGGACCAAATCCTCATCATTAGGTTATGATGCCTACTCTTTTGAGTCTACAGAAGAGGTTAATGATGCCTACTCTTTTGAGTCTACAGAAGAGGTTAATGATGAGGGTTTGGACCAAACCTTGTTGGAAATGGAAATGGGTATGTGTGGGCTATAGATGGCTGAGATCAGAGAGAAGGAAAGGGTTGGAAATCAGATATGATAGCTTGCCCAAGATGAAGACTTCAATGTTCCAAAGGAAGAGTTGATGGAAATGGTGATAAGGATCTAACTGTGGAAGAGAAGAAGCATTATAGGCTGATCTTTGATGGGTATCCAAAGCTATTTGTAAAGGAATATACCCAGATGAGAGGAAATTCCAGTGTAGTACATGAGATCAAGTTGAAAGAGGGGATGAAGCCCTAGAAACTCAAGAGTCTTGGAACCATTCAAAGTCAGGTACTAGAGGTAGAGGTGACCAAACTTTTACAGTCTGGGTTCATCTCTATAAGGTGGCTGAATTAGATTGGGTGTCCCCTATGGTCATAGTGCCAAAGAAAGGAAACAAATGGAGAGTATGTGTTGACTATAAACCTCTAAATGTAGCCACAAGAAGATATCATTACCCCTTGCTTTTTCAGGATGAGATATTAGATCAAGTTACAGAGGGAGTGAAAGGTACTTAGTATGTGATGGATTCAGTGGGTACTTTCAAATCAAGATAGCTCTAGAGGATTAAAGGAAGACAAGCTTCATTACTCCATGGGGAGTTTTCTATTATAGAGTGATGCCCTTTGGACTCTTGAATGCCTATGCAAGTTTTCAAAATTGGATGGACAAGATCTTTACTTGGACCTTATCTGGGCACTTTTGTAAGGGTCTTTATGGATGACATATGTGTTTACAGTGATAGGTTGCTTCATGTCAAAAAGCTAGATATTGTTTTTTAGAGACTTGATGAGGATGGGGCTCAGTTGAATCTAGGTAAGTGTAACCTTGGCAAGAGAAAGGGTAGTGTTGCTTGGGCATGAGGTTAGTGAGAATGGAAGGTTGAAAGTTTACTACAGATGGACAGCCCCAAGGCCACCAAGGAACTCAATAGCTTCATTCAGAAGGTAAGATATTTGTCCAGATCATTCTACATGTTACCTGAGTATCTTTATCCCTTAGAGAAGGTGAGCCAATAGGATCCCTTTGTTGGGAGTGTTGGAGAAGAATAGATTTTCGACAACATCAAAGACTTGCTCTCTACCTTGCCCATAATGATGTCACCTTAAACATTCTGTCTTAGTGTGGGTAAAAATCTAGTTGGAGCAGTTTTGATGCAAAAAGGGATGAAACAATCATATATGAGACCCATATACTACATCAACAGACCCATGGGGGGGATGAAAGATCCTAGAATGAGGTGGTATGGGTAGCACTAATTTATGCAGTCAAGAGGCTGAGGAGCTATCTGATATATAGACCCTTTGTGGTGTTGAGATCTTGAAATTTGTTGCCCCATTTGCTAAGAAAACCCCAAGTTGCAGAAATGGATCTTAGCTTTACAAGAATTTGATATACGAGCTTCATTAGAGAGGATAGAGTGAGGGCAAACATGACAGATTTGTTGACATAAAGGGAGATGCAATTTAGACCCAAAACAATCAAGGATGTTGAGAGAGACAAGTGCAAGTTAGGTTAGACCCAAAACGATCAAGGATGTTGAGAGAGACAAGTGGTTTCCAGCCATAGCCTACATGAGAAATTGCAAGATGTAAAAGGGACCATGTGTTTTGATGGAGATTTCAAGAAGAGTTTGGGCAGAGGTGGGGCTAGATATGTGTTTCTGAATGCACAAGGACAAGAGGCATGGTGTGGATGCCATGAAATACAAGTGAAAAGCAACAATGAAGCTAAGTACAACAACTTGTGTTGGGGGTTAGAAGAGTGTAAGAAGAGGAAAATCAAAAGTTTAATCATAAAGGGGGATGCCTTGTTGGTCTCATCAGCACAAGGGGTTTGGAAAGTGAACAAGGATGAATTGAAGCAGTTGTTCTTTAGGGTTAGGAAGTTGCTTGTTGAGAGCTTTCAAGCTATCTGATTTGGCATGTATCCAGGGCACGGAATCAAAGAGCTCATGAGCTGGGTGAGCAGGTATTGATCCCATCTATACATTGGGTAAAACTTCAAGAGCCATTATATCAAGGGAGAGAGACTTTACCATGAAGAAGAACATGTCCTATTGTGACTGGTTTTGCAAGAAGAGGTATGAATGCTTCAAACAGGCAGGCAGTAAACTAAGAGGGCCATGAGGTATGTATTGATAGGAGAGCAGCTATATCACAAGAGCTCAGATGGGATTCTAAGGACAGTACTATAGCATGATGAGATACAGCCATGTTTGGTAGCATGTCATGAGGAAGGCTGTGGAGGACACTATGGAGAAGATTTCACCAGAAGAAAAATCATAGGAGCTCAACTGATGTGGCCAAGCATGAATAGGGATATCACCCATTGGTGTAGAAGTGTACAGAATGTCAAGCCTTCCAAAAAAGGATGTTGGTGCTAGAAACCATGCAGCATGTTATGCGTTATGGCACATTTGAGAAATGGGGAGTAGATGTCATTGGACCCCTTCCACCACAAACTAAGAGCAAGAAGTTGTATATCATCCCACTGCAGTAGACTATTTGACCAGATGGCCAGAGGCAAGGGTAACCAATAAAGCAGATGCAAGGCCAATTTCTATATGAGATGATTTGCTGCAGATTTGGGGTTCCCTTGGAGTAGGTAACAGCTCAAGGAAAGGAATTTAGAGCCAATTTTATCTAGGATTTGACCAAGTTGTTACTCATCAAACACAAGTTCACTACACCTTACCACCCTCAATGTAATGGATTGGTAGAGAGCTTCAAATGAGGTTTTATAGAGGTTACTATTCAAGCTTGTAGAGGATCACCCTTGAGACTGGGATCTGTATCTAGATGGATCATTGTGGGCTTACAGGGTTTCGGAGAAGTATGCAACAAGGTTCACACCCTTTCATTTGGTTTATGGGGAGGACTATGTTTTACTTGTCATGTTGCCATCTTTGGATTTTATGTTGCAACATGGTGTAGAACAAGAGGAGCAAGAGAGGAATAGATGGGCTAAGCTACAAACCCTTTTGCTACATAATAGAAATGAAGCAATCAAATGGTATGAAGGGGTAGGTCAAAGAAGGATAGAGAGGCTCAATGAAAAAATAGGGAACAAGGGTCTGACAAAGGGCATGTTGATTTTAAGGTATAACAGTGCTCTGGATAACACTTTTCATACCAAGTTGAGGGTAAAATGGGAAGGGCCCTATGTGATATATCAAGCCTTCTACAATGGGCACTACCAGCTCAAGGACTTGGATGGCAGACTACATGCTAGTAGAGTTAATGTCCTAAGGTTAAGGCCTTATCATATCAGGATCATGTGAAGCATGCAAGATGGTGGAACACTTGAAAGTGTTCCACTTTGTGGTTTGGGCAATATGTGAGGAGAAATTTGGTGATGCATGCAAGAGGGATCAAAACCCCAGCAAGAAGTCGATGGTAGGTTTAAATATGAGTAAGAGTAGCTATAGGTAGCCCTTAGAACTTTATGGTATGGTGTTTGATAGTAGATGACTCAGTGACATGTAGAGAGTGTTGAAAATAAGTTGTCGCTAGTGATGTTCATGATGATGATGATATATAGCTGCATGCATCTGACATCCACATGGAATCTATTCATATGGTAGCATAGGTTTGCTGGGAGTTCAATTTTGAGAGAGGATGGCTCTAAATAGTCATAACATATCCATGATGTGGGGATGATGGGAGATTAATAAGTGTATATATGATGGGTTGAGAATGACTCATGGTGGCTGGTCATGTGCATGGGGATGAGGCACCGGTATGTACATCCCATGTTTATACATAAGTGCCACTTGGCATGGAGAGAGGGCACCACTAGTCGGGGAAGAGCAAAAAACTGGCAGTTGAGAAATAGTAGGAGGGTGTTGGTAACTTGGGCATGCTAGGTGCACAGCAGCGCGGCGGCAGGGAACAAAGGAAAAAAACATCGAGCTTTTCACACACACACACACACACACACACACACACACACACACAGAGAGCTTAGACTCTAGGTGTGTAGAGAGAGATGGACCGATGATAAATTGAGGAGGAAGAACCTATGTCAAAGGCTTTGGGGGGAGCTACAAGAGGACTTGAATCTTTTGAGCTAGAGGAATTCAGAGCCAAAGCAGAGCTTGAGTAATTGAAGGCCCAGGTGGTCAGGTGGAACATACCATCTACAAGGCATCCTCTATTGGAATTTGGCTCCTCCCCAGACTTGTTGGTGGTTGGAATTGATGTAAATTAGGATGTTATTTTCTTGCTGCTGAGAGCTCATCACAAGGAGGCTGCTCCTTAACAATTGGACAATTCTACAACAAAAGCATAAAGTAGTCATCGTTTGTTTTCCTTCTTGCTGTTGAGAGCTCAATTGAGAGGGAATTGTTGTCATCTTTGTATATATCAACATGTAGTTTGAGTGTTTAAGGTATTTTCTATCAAATGCCTCAGTATGTGAGTAATTGGCTATACTGCTTACGAATTCTAAGTTTTGAATTTATGTATGTGTTGAGTTAAGGGGATAAAACTCTAGTTGTATTGGCTCAGAGGATTTGAGTAGAGATTATGCTTGGATTTCTAGCATAATATTGAACAGCTTGCTTGAGGGAGATCATCAATGGGTAGCTGGATCTTGACTGGGTGGTCTTAGGTTTAGGCTTGGACATAATCTGGTGTATTTTGGATCTTGGTGTGTCATGAGAAGCAAAGAAAATTGATTCCTCTAGAGTAGAAACAAACTTGGTATCCAAAGGCAAGACTAATTTAGACCTGAATGGAGGTACTATATAGAGTCAAAGTTTGTCCATCTGGGGGGAACAATTGGTCTAGGTTATTGAGAAGCTGGAGAGAGTAGTGAGGATAGTAACATTGGGGAATCAAAGAAGAGGGATCATCTGGTTTTGGACAGTTTTTGAGTTTGAATATGAAGGTTGATATATGGTCAAAAGGTGGTCGAAGTGTGGGCTATCATCATAGGGTTTTCTAGGATTTAAGAAGGTTGGGAAGTCCATTGATCTAAAGAAATAGTAGATTGCAAGGGATTGCATCCATCTTTCCAAAGAGGTAACAAAAGTTGGTTTAAGTTTCTTTTGATTCACAAGGACTCTGATGATATCATTTGGGTTGATAGGTGCTTTTGGAGTAGGTGATTTGTGAGCCCCAATTTCTTGTATCTGTATATCTCTCACTTGTGTGATGTTTGGTGTTGTTATAGAGGCCATCACCTAGAGCTCTCACAACATAACATGTTAGCTTTTCTTTTTGATTTAGAATGTTAGCAATCTATAGGTGTGGTACATTATTCTATTCACCATGAAGAAGAGAAGAAATATGAAGATGTATGTATGTTAGTATTTTTTAGATATTATCATTTTTAGTGTTTTAGGGTTTTGTTAGGTTATGTCCTTTGATCTTATGATATGGAATGGACAACCTTTCGAGAAAAGATCATGTGAATAAATCGGAGATACAAATAATTGAAAACAAAAGAAATAAGCGACTATGATCCTACTTGGCATGATTATGTGGTGTGTTATTACCAATGGCTAGATGCTATGGCTCCTAGATATTAGCTCCTAGGTATTGTTGGTGATGATGCTACGGAACAACTTGCAAGCGATGGAAATGAGAGGATAAAAACAAGGTGAACAGTAGGGAGCAAAGGAGTGATGGCAAAAAGATGAGGTAACAAGAAACAAGAGGCAAATAACAAACATGAATGAAGAATAATCAAAAATCCTAATTTAGTAATCATTATACAAGTATGGCAGCTTGCTTTAATGACCGCACCCTTTAAAAAACACTAACGTGTTAGTCATCTTGGGAGTTAGGTATTTTCATGGCATGAAAAACTAAATATTTTGTTAACCTTTTCCTTTTATTTTTAGATTTATGCATTCAACCCAAAAATATGTCAATATCATGCAAGCATGAAAACATGAAAACATGTTTTTCATCACGTGAAAAACCATGGGTAAAAAACTCAAGATTTTGTGAAGTTTTGACTTTGGAGGAGGGTTAATTAATTGTAAGAATTTGTTAGTGATATGTGCTAAATAACTTTTGTTGTCTGGCTTTGAAAGCATGAAAAAATCCTTGTTTCTCATGACCAATTAAGAAAAACAAATGTTCTTCATAGTCATCTTTTGAATTTTCTGCTTGGGTAACTTGGAGTTCAAGAGGTTAAGGAAGCCTTTAGTATTTCTTTTTTTAAGTTTCTTCCTGTGGCATGAAAAACTTCAAATTTTTCCACGACCATGAAAAACTCATTAATTTTTCACACGATTGAGTTTTTCTCTTCTTCCTTTTTTTTCTTTGGTATCCTCGTGATTGTGTAGGGTTTTTGGACCCAATCATACCTAGACTTCCCTTTAAAGGTTGATGTCTAATCATAATAGGAGGTTCTTTGGCTCTTGTTTTGAATAGTCTAGCTCTTCCTCCATCTAGTGTATTATGTTCCCCTAGACATTATAGCATATTCTTGTGATTCCACTCCTTTGTTTATGAAAATGGGTCCTTGTTTTTAGCATTATATAGTAGTGATGTGTGTGAACACACTTAGGACCGTCGGGGCACTTTTTCCCTCACCAGGAGGTTTTTTTCCCCATGCGTATGTACACCACCCTCTTATCTACTCATTTTGGGGTGTGTACTTATCTTTTATATCTGGCACATATTTGTACATTCTAATCTAGTGAGTTTGTGTGCTCTCAAGCTTCTCTATCTTGTGTGTGTGCATTGTTGTTGCAACCCTAACCCTAATTCCAACGATTGGTATCAGAGCTAGCTTCCTTGACACTTGATCTAGTAGTTTGCCTCCCTCCTCCAACGACCCTGTTTTTCTTTCTCCAATTGAGATCCTCTTAGGAGAAGAAGGTATATACTGTAGTGTGTTGTATACAAAGTTTTTTGGGGCCCGCAGCATGATTTGGGGGTGTTTGGGCACTACAAGGTTTCTGTGCATACATTCTAGAGAGGCATCATTTTGGATTGGTTTTGCTCGACTTTGGGTGTTTGGGCTATGTAGCGACAAAGATTTGGTGTGCAACAGCATCTACAGTGTCTTCAACAACATCGGCCATTATACTTTCACCAATAACACTCTATTCTCTACTCTGTGTTTATTTTCATACACTTTGCAGTGATTTAGTCAATTGGCAGCCATCCAGGGTTGCATTCAGTGTCTTCAACAACATCGGCCATTATACTTTCACCAATAACACTCTATTCTCTACTCTGTGTTTATTTTCATACACTTTGCAGTGATTTAGTCAATTGGCAGCCATCCAGGGTTGCATTCAGCAAATGTTGACTTGCAGTGTGTTAAAAGATTTTGCATTTGGTAGAAAGTCATGGTTGGCAGTAGTGATGTATTCAACATGTTGTCTGATGAGGACAAACTTGATGGGACTAACTACCCATTATGGTCCTATATGATGAGGCATGTGCTGGTTGCTAAAGGCCCTTGGAATGTGGTCAAGGGGTAGTGAAACTCGTCCTGTTTCACAACTACCAGTGCAACCAGGTGCTGCAGGTACATATGAAGTAGAATTTGATACAGATGTGGCTCCTCCAATGCACCACCCAGTACCTCCCACTGCTGCTCAAATGAGATCGGATGGAAGAGATGCACAGGCACATGCGTTGCTTGCACTTTTTGTGAAGCGAAGCATTATTCATCATATTCGGTCATGTAAGACTTCCAAATAGGCATGGGATGCACTTGCTACATTATACCAAGTCCGCAATAAAGCATGTGTTGCATATCTGTGCAAACAGTTGGAGTTTGAGCACATGAACGAGGGAGACTCAATGGAAAGCTTCTTGACCAAGATCAAAGATTTTAAGGAGCAGCTTGCTAGTGTGGATGAGATATATCCTGATAGTACATTGGTGCCCACATTTCTGAATGCATTTCTGGATTCGTATTAGAGTTTTGCATCTACCCTTAGACTCATGATGAAGGGAAATCCAAATGCCCCTACATTTGATGAGCTGGTTTCAATACTCTTGCAAGAAGAGCAGTCTAGACAAAACAGATCTGTTATGCGAGTTGGTGACTGTGAGGTGAAAACAAGAAAAAAGACCATGTCTCTATAGCCCTTCACCTCCCAAACTTTGATACAACAACTACAAAAAGGGGGCACCACCAGCCACCACCGGCTGGAACACTTCTCACGGTTCACCACACCACCCACACCAGAAAGACAGCCAAAATAGGGGCACCAACAACCAACACGAAACACCACACAGAGATACCTCAAAACTCTGTACTTCACAAGATAATCAAAGACCGCACACTTATCCACAATAATACAAAAATTCCTCCACAATCAGTCGGCTTCACTCGGCATCCTTCACTCCAAAAAAACTTCCTTCCAAAAGCTTCCTCTCTCGGCTTCAGCACCTCGTGCTTTCTCTCTCCACCACTGCTTGCTCCAAAACAGCCCGCTCAAACAAGCTTTTTCCACACCAAAAAAACTTCTCAAATCAGCTCCTCAGCTCCCAGAAAACAGGCCCACACCTCTTGTACCCTCTGGCATCACCCGCTCATCAGCAGAGATTGACGGCAAAGCCACCAGTAGCGACCGTGGCAAGAGCAAGGCACTCCCTAGCCACCAGCAACACAGCAAACACTCTTGCTCGCTTCTCTCCCTAGCGGCTCCCTCTCTCCTTACTTCAGTTACCACTGGCAGCCTCAAAACTAGAGACCCTCGACGTCCCTGTCCACCTGTCTTCAGCAACCACCACAGCTAGCCCAGACCCAAAACTAGCACAACACCTTTTCCTGGGCAACTTCCCCAGCCATTCGCTAGTCGCCAGCCCTCTCTGCCACACTGCCTCCCAGCAAAACCTAACCAGCCTCAAGGCAAAACCAACCCACCGGCTCTGTTAACGCCCGCCCTCCAGCCTGTCAGCCGTCTGCCAATCGACGCCAGCAGCGCTGCACCAATCCATCTGCTCGCCCGGCTCCACTCGAGCCAGTCGTCGCCAGCCACCAACGCGTCGGCTAACCCAAGGCCGCAACTCCTTGTTGCAGGCGGTCTCCTCCACGTCGCCAGTCACTCTTGCTCTCTCTGTCAATCCTCCCTCTCCTGAGGCGGCCACACACACAGAGTCCTTTGCTTCAGCTCCTCTGGCAGACCCAAGACCCAAAAAACAACGCCACCCTTCTATCCTGCACTTCTCCCTCTTCGCCAACCTTCTAGCGTTGTGCTGGCAAGGGTGCAAGCCTCCAAGTGGACCCTTTTTTTGTTGGCCACATTGGTGGTGTTTTTATTTTTTCTTTAAAGCCTGGAAGATGGCCACAATGCTAAGAGGGCCCCTTTGCATCCTTGTGCTTCACCTTAACATGCGGCGCCCACGACTTTCCAAAACAAATGCAAGAACTGTCCACACGTTCTCAATCAGCTGCATCATAATTTACCAAAACATGACTATTACAGTCGATGCCATGCACTTTCGATCATCACACATGCTTGCTAAAAATGGAGCGCCATCTCTGCATCCAGAATCAGCCCCAGATTGACCAACCATCATCACATTCAGGGTTCCCATAATATTTTCACGTGGAGGCATCACCAAGAGCTCGTAAAAAAAAACATAAAACCACCCACTCTGTACATTTGCCAGGGCATTCAGGGCAAAGTTTTTTTGCATACCATGCATCCCATATGTACACAAGTCCAAAACACTTCTCAGATTTTTGCCTCACATACTTTGCCCAACCCCTAGCCTGCTGAATCATTTATGATCAGCAGCAAAAAGCATATGACCACGTTTCCCTCCATCAATCCTTTGAGCATCATACAAAGTAACCAAAACATCTCTATTCCATGTGTTCAAAGAAACACTGTCATCTTCCAAAGGCATAGTTTGCCATCCCACATCCCACAACATAACATAAGAACCTTTGGAAACAAAGCTCTTGACATACATAGCATCTTGCCTCATTTCAATTCCAAAATCACTGATATGATCAATGCTAATATTGGAAAACCAGTGAAGCAACTCCTGCTGAGGGTAATAACTGATGAAAGCTTCATCAAAATAGACCTACTGTGCTATAGCACTTTCTTGTCCATTAACATAAGAAACATCACCATCAAAGCCAACCACTACAGGCAAAACAAACTCCCCTTCAATAGGCACCATTGCCAAAGAATCCACTTCAGTTCCTGTATGCTCATCTTTATCAAGGCCAATAAGAAATTCATCTATCACAACATCCATAATCTCATCTGTAGCATCAATATCATTCATAGTCTGTTGGTGTTGCGCCTCCTTCATAGCATCAATTCTGCTTGTGGCTTTCTTAACATTAATGCACATCTGATCATCCAACTCCAACTCAGGTTCATCATCCTGCAGACTTTCTATATCCCACTCATCCCACAAAGATACATCATCCAAAGACTCAAAAGCATACTCTTTCACATCACATGCATACCTTTGCTCATGATTCACTTGTACCTCCTTGCATTCTTCTTGTATGGCCTCTTCTTGTTGGGCAACCTCATCACTAAGCACTTCCTCATCAATAACCAGGGCATCCATCTCTGCATCCTCCTCACACGATGAAGTGTCCTCTATTCCCTCACTTGTAGTGGTGCTACTAGTCGTGTCATCACTCGAATCAGTTTCATTCTCCTCTTCATCATCAAAACAGGCTTATGATTATCCATATTAAACTGCTTTTTATCCCCTCGCCTGTCATACAGAGTAATGACCCCTTTTCTCCAATCTTGAACAGCTTTCACCGCTCTCAACCATGAATGATGGGGAATGCACCCACTCCTGCTGGCATAACATGACAATCCACCACAAGCACCTTTACATCAAAAGCCTGCAGTTCTAACTTCTTAATCATACCTAAGCATTTGACCTTCTGGTGATTGGCCAATCGAATACGAAAACCAGACGCTTTTGTAATATTAAGACCAAGCCTCTCCACAGCTACTAGTGTGATTACACAAATTTGTGCACCACCATCTATATATGCCTCTCCCAAATTCTTCCCTTTCTACCATACATCCACCACAGGACATATATCAGGTAACTCCTCAACAGATAAAACAGTCACTATCCCTCTGGTGGCAGGCTCCTTCTCTCTCGGGTTCACAAGTCTTTTCCATTGACGTTTCAATTTGGGAGCTAACTCTATCAATTGCCCAAAAGTAATATTAGCTTTCCTTCCAGCCATGTCCTCCTGCAAATTGTAGCTATCCTGCCCAACCCCTAGTGGAAAATCAGTCACTTGAAACTTCCTACGAGACTTTTGCTTCCGCTTGACCTTTACATCCCCTCCTTCCTTCACCTTACCTTTCTTCTTGCTAGGCCCTGTAGCATCCCTACTTTCCCTTTCCTGTGGTGTTCGTTTCCCCGAAGGCATCACATCAGCTTCCGTCTCCTTTGTCTTCTCAAGGGTGACCACATCTATCACCTTAGTTTTACCTTTCTCCTCATTTGTCAATCCACTGGTCCCTGCTTCACCTTTAACTTCAATTCCATAATCATTTGCCCTATTGGGAATCTGAGAGGGTAAGGGATACATATCACTCCCCATTCGCTAAGTCTTATCACAGTCAGGACTTATATGCCCCAATTCACCACCACAATTCCAACATGTAGGAATAAACCGTCTACCCCTGCCAAAACCAAGGCCACTTCCATAGCGTGTCTGACCTTCAACCCCTTCCTGATTATAACCTCTGCCTCGTCCATGTCCACCACCTATGTTCCCCATCATTTTCAAACTCAGATTCTTCATACAATCCACCATTTGCCTCATGTCCTGTTGAAGCCCTTCATCAGAAGCTGTAACAGCTGTGGGTGCCACCTTTGTCCCCTGTGGTGTGGCATTATTCACTTGAGCTTCTATCGGTTGCACTCTTTCCAGCACGGTTCTCATCGTCTGTACCGTTTCTAGCCTTCTAATTTCAGGCCTCACTGCCACACTGGAACCATCCCCAGCTGGTTCATCCATTGCAATTTCCAATCCTTTGATTTGGCAATCTCCACCGCATCCTCATAAGATTTGGGCTTCTTTAATTCAACCTTCCAGCGAATGCCTCCCTTCAATCTTGCAACAAAACGATCCTTCTTCATCATGTCTGGAGGTACTTGATCCTCCCCCAAAGCCCTGCACAAAGTCTCCCATAACAAAGAGAATTTCTTCACATAATCATCAATTGGCTCCAATTCGTCCTGTGTCAACCCCTGCACTTCATGCCAAACTCTATCTAGATCCTCAACATTCTTGAACCTGTTCAAAAGTGCAATATTCAATCCATCCTCAGTCATTGGAATGTGTGGCTCAGCATCCTTTAACGACTCTTCAAAAGTTCTGGACCATGCCCTCGTATCTCCCTTCAAACATATATTCAGCAACCGCAATACCTATGCTGGCTCGTTTTGATGTGGTTGCTTATGCACGCAACCTCCATCCTTTCAAGAAAATCTGCTACATCTTCATTAGGACCACCAAAAAACTCTGGATACGACATCATTTTGATCTCCAAGCTTCACCTTCAAACCAAAGAAAAAAACTGGAAACACCTTCGTTCAATCTCTTACTCTGGGGCATACACCCTCGTAGGCAAGAGAAATATACCTGAGCTCTCCTCAGTGGGGGCACAGAAAGCTGTGAGGTGAAAACAAGAAAAAAGACCATGCCTCTATAGCCCTTTACCTCCCAAACTTTGATACAACAACTACAAAAAGGGGGCGCCACCACCGGCTGGAACACTTCTCACGGTTCACCACACCACCCACACCAGAAAGACAGCCAAAATAGGGGCACCAACAAACCAACATGAAACACCACACAGAGATACCTCAAAACTCTGTACTTCACAAGATAATCAAAGACCGCACACTTATCCACAATAATACAAAAATTCCTCCACAGTCAACCGGCTTCACTCGGCTTCCTTCACTCCAAAAAAACTTCCTTCCAAAAGCTTCCTCTCTCGGCTTCACCACCTCATGCTTTCTCTCTCCACTGCTTGCTCCAAAACAGCCCGCTCAAACAAGCTTTTTCCACACCAAAAAGCAGCCAAACAGCTAGCCCAGAACCAAAACCAACGCAACACCTTTTCCTAGGCGACTTCCCCAGCCATTCACTAGACACCAGCCCTCTCTGTCATCGCCAGCCACTGCCTCCCAGCAAAACCCAAGTAGCCTCAAGGCAAAACCAACCCACCGGCTCTGTTAACGCCCGCCCTCCAGCCTGTCAGCCGTCTGTAGTGCCAACAGCTGCACCAATCCATCTGCTTGCCCGGCTCCACTCCAGCCAGTCGCCAGCCACCAACGCGCCGACTAACCCAAGGCCGCAACTCCTTGCAGGCGGTCTTCTCCACGTCGCCAGTCACTCTTACTCTCTCTGTCAATCCTCCCTCTCCTAAGGCGGCCACACACACACAGAGTCCTTTGCTTCAGGTCCTCTGGCGGACCCAAGACCCAAAAAACAACGCCACCCTTCTATCCTGTGCTTCTCCCTCTTCGCCAACCTTCTAGCGTTGTGCTGGCAAGTGGACCGTTTTTTTGTTGGCCACGTTGGTGGTGTTTTTATTTTTTCTTTAAAGCCTGGAAGATGGCCACAATGCTAAGAGGGCCCCTTTGCATCCTTGTGCTTCACCTTAACATGCGGCGCCCATGACTTTCCAAAACAAATGCAAGAACTGCCCACACATTCTCAATCAGCTGCATCATAATTTACCAAAACATGACTATTGCAGTCGGTGCCATGCACTGCCGATCATCATCACATGCTTGCTAAAAATGGAGCGCCATCTCTGCATCCAGAATCAACCCCAGATTGACCAACCATCATCACATTCGGGGTTCCCGTAATATTTTCACGTGGAGGCATCACCAAGAGCTCGTAAAAAAAAACATAAAACCACCCACTCTGTACATTTGCCAGGGCATTCAGGGCAAAGTTTTTTTGCATACCATGCATCCCATATGTACACAAGCCCAAAACACTTCTCAGATTTTTGCCTGACAGTGACCAAGCTTTTATTGCCAATCAGAAAGGCAATGGTAAAGCTTCTTCGCATGGTATCTATAAGCCAAAATCAGAATCCTCATGTAAGGATACAGAGAAAAAAGGTGATAAGCCTAAAAAGAAGGGCAAGTGTCACTATTGCAAGAAACCAAAGCACTACATAAATGAGTTCAAGAAAAGGCTAGAGAAGGAGAAAAAGAAAGAATCGGGCATGTTTGTTTGGCTGATTGATCTACACACCAAGTGTAGAGAAGAAGGAATCTGTAAGTTTTGCTCAAGATGATTGGGCATGTACTATACATTGCAGTTATGACCCTTCTGTTCATGATGTATGCATGTCAATGGCAGAATCAGATGCTTGGTACTTTGATAGTGGTGCTAATAAGCACATTACTTCACAAAAAAATTTGTTCTCATCTCTGTAATCTGTCCCAAGTGTAAGAATTGTCACATGTGCAAATGGTTCCTCATATCCTATCAAATGAGTTGGTAGAGTTGTGCTCACTACTACAAATGGGGACGCATTTACTCTTTCTAAAGTTTTATATGTGCCAGGTATTAAGAAGAACTTGCTGCTATCAGTTTCGGCCTTAGCCTTGTGAGGCTTGACGGTGAAATTTGTGGATGACAGATGTACAGTTTAGAATATAAATGATGGTTATTCTATCATTGCCTCAAGTACCTTGTTTCATGGCCTATACAAGATGGATGTATTTGAGAAGTTACAGCATGATGCTTGCTCAATCTCTACGACTTGTGCTATGAGTGATGCAGAATTATGGCATGCACGATTTGGCCATCTGAATTATGGTAGTTTGTTACGCCTTCAAAGGCATGATATGGTGTTTGAGTTGCCAACTCTTGAGACCCCTACTAGACATGTATGTGAGGGGTGTATTCTTGGTAAAATGCATCAGGCATCATTTCCAAAGGATGGATCTGTGAGAGCTGTTAAGAAATTACAGCTTATACATTGTGATGTATGTGGTCCTATGAGGACACCATCTATCCTGGGGATATCTCTACTTCATCACTTTTATTGATGATTACTCCAGATATAGCTGGGTGTATCCATTAAAGCAGAAGTCAGAGATTTTGATATGCTTTAGGCACTTCGTATCCATGGTTGAAAATGCATGTGAATGTAAAGTTCGCACCCTTCATTTAAATCGAGGAGGGAAGTATATGTCCAAGGAATTTCATGCATATATGGCTGAAAAAGGCATAAGGCATTAATGTACAGTGCCATACACACCTCATCAAAATGGTGTGGCTAAGAGAAAGAACAAGTCTCTCATGTATATGGCACAATGTATGGTGAAAGCCCAAGATTTACCTCATGGTTTTTGGTTAGAGGTAACTATGCGCAAACTATGTGTTAAACAAATGCCCTACCAAGGCCTTACAGTCTAAAACTCCTTATGAAGCCTGGCATGTTAGGAAGCCTTCTATGGCTCATTTGCATGCTTTTGGTTATCTTGCTTGTGCTCTTGTGCCTAAGCAACAATGCAATAAGCTTGATGAGATAAGGCAGTTAAATGCATATTTATGGGATACAGTTCAGAAAGCAAGATATATAGACTCTACCATCTAGTCTCAAAGCGGATTTTGGTAAGTAGAGATGTTTTTGTCGAAAACTCAGTTTAGCCCATGCTTTCATGCAAAAAATAGTAGAATGTATTCTCATCACACAGGACATGTTTGATTCGCTCCTACCTTTGTTTAATGGAGGGCAGCCATATGTAGAGCAATTGAATGCTCAACCAAGTGCTAAAATTCAAACTTTGCAGGTGCAAAATCAGCCTTTTGATGAGGCAATTATTGAGGATGTAGTGGATGAGGAGAGAGCAGCCATAGAAGATTCTAGGCGTATGCTAAAATGGCTTGTGCATACATTGAGGGATAGCAAGTTAGCAACTCCTTTACCTATCAGAACTCATGCAGGTTCTCACACAGATTATTCTCATGTGGATCATGTTCTCATTTCTACTTTATGTAATGAGGAGGAACCTGTTTCCTTTGTGAGAAAGCATAGGATGATGATCATTGGATGCATGCTATGCAGGATGAGTATAACTCTATACTCAAGAATGACACTTGGTATTTGAGATCTACCTCATGGCAAGAAGGCCATTAGTACTAAGTGGGTTTACAAGTTAAAATGCAAAGCAGATGGTAGCATTAATCACTACAAGACCAAACTTGCAAAGGGGTATGCCCAACAAAAGGGCATTTATTATGATGAGACCTTTGCACCCACATCTTGTATGACTACCATTAGGTGTCTCATTGCTTTGGCAGCACTTCATGGATGGAATGTACATCAGTTGGACATTAAGAGTGCATTCTTGAATGGTGATTTACATGAGGAGGTGTATGTATCGCAGCCTCCTCGTTTTGTTGTTGTGAAAGGAGAAGTGTTGAGATATCGAACTCATCTAGTGAGGCGGTGGACACTGATGACCCGCCTGGGGGATAGGCCCCACATTTACACCACTGGCATGGTTGGTGAGATCTTGGGTGATATGCGGCCAGTGGGATGATAGGCTGTGTGACAGCCATTCTAGAGACTGGCATAGTTATAGTGCCAGCTCATTTAGTCGGGCTCACACTATAGAGAACCCGTGTATGTATTTGGTTGAGTACCTTTCATATTGTGTGTACTCTTATTCTTGTATATGGTGTGTTCAGTGTTGAGTAGAGAAGAAGAAGATTTTCAGCCTCTCACCTTGTGTATTCTCTATTAGGGTTTTGTGAGTGTGTGTGTGTGCTTGCAAGAGCTCAAGCTCTCTTCCCCCCTGCATCTTTTCATGGTATTAGAGCCTGGTTCGTGCTAAGGGCTGAGCTGCAAGCAAGAGAACCACAGGAAGCGGTACGAGGGTAAGAGCTGCAACTACTCTTCCCTATTTGTGTTGGTAACTACACCCTTGTCGGGAGCTCTACGGGAGGCACCGGCAAACGGTCTCTGATTGAGGAGCTTTCTTCGCGGGAGTAAAGCTATAGGGCAACTATACAGTCCTATCAAACTGATAGTCCTATCGGACTGAGATTTTTGGGCAGAAAACGCATTTCGGGCGCGTCTGGACCTCCGTTTTTCAAAAAGTAGGCGATTTCGAGCACTGTGGGTAAGTCATCGATCCTCTGCAGAACTCTATTTTAAGAATTGCAGGAAGACAGATTGACTGTGCAGACACTGTGGGTGCTGCAAAGAGGTCTACAGTTGCCATTGGGTGTATGTATGTACATTGAGGTCACTGGTTGTGACATTTGAGTGGACTGCGATACCGTTGTGCAGAAAATACAGCAGTTGTGCAGGAAAAACCAGAGTGCAGTTTCTGGTAAAATTGTGTGTTTAGCAAGATGTCTAATGATGGCATAACACAGATTGTAGCTGAGAAGCTGGATAAGAATAACTTCCATGCTTGGAGGTTTAGGTTGACGAATTTCCTGATGGGAAAAGGCTATTGGTGGGACTACATAGAAGGTGAGCATGAAGAGGCACCAGAGATACCGGATATAAATCCAACTGCTGCAAATGTGAAAGAGTTTAAAGACTGGAACCAAGGAGACAGGAAAGTAATGTATTGGCTTTCCATTAGTATACAGGACACCATGATTGGGCACATTTAGGATGCCAAGTCCCCCAAGGAGGCGTGGGACACCTTGGTAAAGCTTTATGAAACAAATACCAAGGCACGTAAGATACAGTTGAAGAATGAACTTCATACTGTGGAGAAAAAGAGCATGTCTGTGAATGACTATGCATTGAAGATAAAGGGTATTGTGGAATCCCTTGCATCTATTGGTGTGTCAGTAGATGATGATGACAAGGTGGAAGTTTGTCTACGTGGTCTCGAGCCACAATACAACGCGTTTAAGACGTCTATTCAAACTCGGGAAGAATAGACGTTGAAGAATGAACTTCATACTCCACAGTTGAAGAATGAACTTCATACTGTGGAGAAAAAGAGCATGTCTGTGAATGACTATGCATTGAAGATAAAGGGTATTGTGGAATCCCTTGCATCTATTGGTGTGTCAGTAGATGATGATGACAAGGTGGAAGTCTGTCTACGTGGTCTCGGGCCACAATACAACGCGTTTAAGACGTCTATTCAAACTCGGGAAAACATTCCCAACTTTACAGATTTGGTGTCTATGCTGATTATCGAAGAGAGGAACTTGGGTGAAGACCAACAGTCTTCACAAAGCAAAAACAGTTCAGAGCAACAGGCCTTCTACACGAGTTCAGGAAGAGGACGAGGTAGAGGAGGCCGTGGACGCGGTCAAGGAGGTGGCCGAACAGGTAATCAGAATTATGGCCAGTAGTAGCAGCAGCAACAACAACAGTCCCAGAATCAACAACAACAACAACACGCAGGTGGAAGAGGCAAATTCAGAGGCAGGGGGAGTCAAAGAGGCCGTGGGAATCGGCAAAGGCAATATAATGATGCACGTGAATGCTATTATTGTGGTAAGCCTAGATATGTGCAGTCAGAATGTTATAAGAAGCAGGCTGACATGCAAAATGGGAAAGTGCAGCAAAACAACTATGCATCCTCAAGCAAAAATAATGAGGATAATGAAAGGTTGTTTGTTATGCAGCATGTTGTGAATGCCATGTCTAAAAATGTTGATGCAGCACAAAAAGATAATGTATGGTATGTGGATTCAGGCGCTTCGAACCATATGACGAGTCATGGGGAGTGGTTCAAGGAGATGAAAAACCCGGAAAGACCAGGTTTTGTGGAAACAGGGGATGACACTGCTCATCCAATTGCCCACATTGGAGATGTGCCATTGTCTATGCAGGATGGCAAAGTGAAGTACCTTGCAGATGTACTTCATGTACCAAACATAACAAAGAATCTGGTTTCCGTTGGCCAGATGATTGAGCAGGGTTTGCAGGTTCGGTTTAACCCTGATGGATATTATGTTGAAGATTTTAAAGACAAGTGCAGGTTGGTTGCAAAAGGCAACAGAGTGGGCAGAATGTTTACGTTGGATGTAGACATGCCTGAGATGAGTGCTGCGATGTTTGCAAATGGTTCAGGAATTGTTGCAGACACAGACATATGGCATAAAAGAATTGGACATGTAAATGTGCAAAGATTGAAGTCTATGCAAACAAAAGGAATTGTGACAGGGCTGCCAAAATTTAAAGTGGAAGGTATGCAGAAAATATGTGAAGCATGCCAATTTGGGAAGCAAACAAAGCATGTGTTTCCACGTAACAGATATGTGAGCAGAAATGCACTAGATGTTGTGCATTCAGCTGTATGGGGTCCTACGAAGACCATATCTATGGGAGGCTGCAGGTATTATGTGACCTTCATTGATGACCACACAAGGAAAGTGTGGGTATATTTCATGAAGGAGAAGAGTGAGGTGTTCACTCACTTTTAGAATTTCAGAGTTTTGGTTGAAAAGCAAACAGGGAAATATGTAAAGTGCCTAAGGTCAGATGGAGGGGGAGAGTACTTCTCCAATGAGTTCTCTGAATTTTTAAAGAAGAATGGTATTCGGAGACAGTTTACATGCAGATACACTCCGCAGCAAAATGGAGTTGCTGAGCGGAAAAACAGGCACATTGCTGAAATTGCACGAGCATTGATGGAAGAGAAGAATATGCTGCATTGCTATTGGGCTGAGGCTGTTTTTATAGCAGTATACATCATGAACAGGACTCCAACTACAGCCATACATGATGTAACTCTAGAGGAGAGGTTTACTGGCAGAAAACCAGATTTGTCTCATCTGAAAGTGTTTGGATGCATTGCATATGTGCATGTGCCAGATGAGCTGAGAACTAAGCTGGATCCGAAAGCTGAAAAATGTGTGTTTATTGGATACTCCCTTGAGCAAAAGGGATACAGGTGCTATAACCCTGCTACACGTGAGTTGAGAGTAAGCAGGGATGTTGTCTTTGATGAGATGAGCAGCTGGTATGCTGCTGAAAAAGAAGCTGTTGGGGCTGATGTGAGTGGAAGTGTGGTTGCACAGAATGCAGGTCAGCAATCACAGTCTTTGAGTGGACCAGGAGAGTCCTCATCTAGTGGGTCTGTTGATAGACCATGGAGTGGCAGGCTGCGTCATAATACCAGTCCTGCAAATGTGATTACTACATCATGTAAAGGAAAAGAGAAAGTGGTTGAGCCCCTTGGTATGCCTGACATTTCTGCAGGGCATTCTCATGTTCTAGTGGCTCAGATATGAGCCTTGATGAGGAGCTTGGGATCCCAGCTATGAGAACACCTGGTGTAAAGAAGGCTATGGAAGCCATGAATGAAAAGCTGCGAAGATCAGGAAGAGTGAAGAACCCTGTACAGAGATTTACATATGATGGTTATGTGGCACATCACTATGCATATATGGCAAAGGTTGTACAGGTTGTAGAGCCCACATGCATTGATGAAGCTGTTGGAAATGTGTGTTGGGAGAAAGCTATGGATGAGGAGATGGATGCACTATATGGAAATGAAACTTGGGATTTAGTGCAATTGCCTGAAGGCAAGAAAGCCATTGGATGCAGGTGGGTGTACAAAGTTAAACATAACAGTGATGGAAGCATAAACAGGTACAAGGCTAGATTGGTAGCCAAAGGATATGCGCAGACATATGGGATTGATTATGAGGAAACTTTCAGCCCAGTTGCCAAGATGGCAACGGTGAGAGTTGTGATAGCAGTGGCTGCGTCAAAGCAATGGTCTTTACATCAGATGGATGTAAAGAATGCATTCTTGCATGGGGATTTGCAAGAAGAGGTGTATATGTTGCAGCCACCTGGTTATGAGGATGTGGGTCACCCCGAGTATGTTTGCAGGTTGAAGAAAGCCTTGTATGGCTTAAAGCAAGCACCAAGAGCATGGTCTGACAAGATTTCTGAATATCTTGTCACTATTGGCTTTCATGTAGCCAATGCAGATTTCTCGCTGTATGTGAGACATGGTGATAGAGGAGTTGTGCTTGTTGTCATCTATGTAGATGACTTGATCATTTACGGGGGACCATGATGCAGAGATCTTTGATGTAAAGATCCTGCTTAGACAGAAGTTCGAGATGAAGGATCTGGGTCAGTGGATAGACAAGTTGTCATTTTCTGTGACAACATTAGCAGTATACACCAGGAACCCAGTCTTTCATGCTCGTACGAAGCACATAGAGGTCCACTACCACTTCGTCAGAGAGAAGGTCTTGGCAGGAGACCTTGACCTTGTTTATGTCAGCACAGAGGATCAGGTAGCTGACATCTTCACCAAAGCATTGGGTACAAAGAAGCTCCGCAGATTCAGGGCTTCGCTTGGTGTACATGAGATGGAGTTGAGCTCGAGGGGGAGTGTTGAGATATCGAGCTCATCTAGTGAGACGGTGGACACTGATGACCCGCCTGGGGGATAGGCCCCACATTTACACCACTGGCATGGTTGGTGAGATCTTGGGTGATATGCGGCCAGTGGGATGACAAGCTGTGTGACAGCCATTCTAGAGACTGGCATAGTTATAGTGCCAGCTCATTTAGTCGGGCTCACACTATAGAGAACCCGTGTATGTATTTGGTTGAGTACCTTTCATATTGTGTGTACTCTTATTCTTGTATATGGTGTGTTGAGTGTTGAGTAGAGAAGAAGAAGATTTTCAGCCTCTCACCTTGTGTGTTCTCTATTAGGGTTTTGTGAGTGTGTGTGTGTGCTTGCAAGAGCTCAAGCTCTCTTCCCCCCTGCATCTTTTCAAGAAGAATCTAAAGTATGCAGGTTGAAAAAGGCTCTTTATTGCCTTAAGGAGGCTCGTAGAGCATGGTATGAGAAGATTCATGCATACTTGGTTGTAAATGATTTTTGCAACAGTCCACAAGAGAGTATCTCTATGTGAAGAGGAGCAAGGACACATTTTTGGTCATCGTTCTATACGTTGATGACATGCTACTCCACCACCACAGGACCCGATATAGATCAGATTTTAGCCTTTAAGGCTGATTTGCAGTCATCATTTTGAGATGTCAGATTTAGGACCGCTGTATTACTATTTGGGGATTCAATTTATGCAGCACAATTTATGGCATTGTTATGTTGTAGTCTAAATATATACAGAAGCTATTGATGAAGAGGTTTAATCTTGAAGACTGTAAACCTGTGGCTACACCTATGGAGATAGGTACTCGACTTAGTCTTCAAGATATAGGAGACTCTTTTGATGCTAGTTTGTATTAGTAGTAGGCTGTTGGATCCCTACTTTATGTATGCAACACGAGGCCAAATATACAGTATGCAGTCTCACAGTTGAGCAGATTTATGCTTAGCCCAGGTATACAAAGCATTGGTAGGTTGTTAAGCGGGTTTTCTACTATTTACAGGGCACTTAGTATTTTGGATTGTTTTATCCAAAGGGGGGTGAGTCACAGCTGCATGCTTTTAGTGAAGATTTATTCACAAAGGCTCTTCCTCATGAAAAGTTCAAAGATTTTCGTAAAGCTTTGGGCTTACTTTCTTTTTTTAGGATTGATCGGCCATACCTTGTACATGTTCACATCATCACTCTAGGGGGGATTTATAGCATTATATGGTAGTGATGTGTGTGAATACACTTAGGATCGTCGAGGGATTGCCAGGGTACTTTTTCCCTCACTGGAGGTTTTTTTCCCCATGTGTATGTACACCCTCTTATCTACTCATTTTGGGTTGTGTACTTATCTTTTGTATCTGGCACACATTTGTTCATTCTAATCTAGTGAGTTTGTGTGCTCTCAAGCTTCTCTATCTTGTGTGTGTGCATTGTTGCAACCCTAACCCTAATTCCCCAACATCGATCACAATCAAAATCACACCACACGTCTCATATGTGTTACCGTTAATCGGATTCACTCACAAATCAACTTAGCTTGGGCATGTCTCACACGTGTTATTGTTGATTGGATTCACTCACAAATAAACTTAGCTTGAACACCCAAGATATGCTTTTCACTTGTTGGGTCACCCAACAATTAATAAATTAATTACAAAATAAATTGCAACACTAAGATCAAGATGTTAAGTAAGTTCAAATCTATCATGAATTGCGCATTTGGAATATAAATTTGGTTTTCCCAAGGTTCGGGCAAAATAAATTAAGATTAGAAAAACATGCATAAATCTATATATTATTTGTTAGCTTAATGTAAAACCATGTGATGAAAAATAGATACCATGTGCATTTGAAACTTTTTAAAAGTTGCTACAAAAATAAACAAATACTATATAGAACTTAAAGACGTAAAATAGAATCTGAAAGTAAGAAAGTCTTACCTTGATGTATTTTTGGCTACAAAATGAAAAAGTTAAGAAAATATAGAATTCAAAACAATTCGTAAATAATTGAAAATGTAATCATTCAGTAAAGATGAGGACTTATCATGGATAAGTAGAGCTGATTGTAAGAAGCTCAACATGGCTCCATGGTAGAGATCATTGGTATAACCCAAGTCTCAAATCCTGCAGAAATAATGGCACATCTAAAATCATTTAGTCCAAAGTCTAAACAATTTTGGTCATGATCTTATAACAATAATCACTTTATTTTTGAAAAAAAAAATCTTTCTTTCTTTCTCTTCTTGTTTTTCTTCTTCTCCTTCTTCTTTATCGTCTTCTCTCCCTCTCCTCTTCTTCTTCTTGTTCTTTTCCTCTTCTTCTTCTGCTTCTTCTCCTCCTTCTCTCTCCTCTTCTTCTTCTTCTTCTTCTTCTTCTTCTTCTTCTTCTTCTTCTTCTTCTTCTTTTCCTTCTCTCTCCTCCTCCTCCTCCTCCTCTTCTTCTTCTTCTTCTTCTTCTTCTTGTTCTCTCCTCTTCTTCTTTTCCTTCTCTCTCCTCTTCTTTTCCTTCTCTCTCCTCTTCTTCTTCTTCTCCCTCTCCTCTTCTTCTTCTTCTCCGCGGCTGAGCTCTCGCTACCACGCAGCTCTCCTTTTATCCCACATGGTAATTTGATGGTCTACCCAAGAGAGTATATGGGGGAGAACGGAGCCTTCTCTGCATTTGTCACTTAAGGAGACACCTGCGATGCTCGTGCATTGCTCCCTTCTACCGTCGCTAGTGGGCCGGTTCTGTGGGGGTTATGCCGATTGGTGCTTGCTATTGGCAAGCCATCCATGCGTATGCATATTCATTCGCTTTGATTCCTGATAGTGTGCACCTAGCCTCTACCGGTGTTCACTACTACTGTGGGCCATCCTATTTGGCAGTGGTGTAACATGTCGATGTTTGCACACTGAGCTACTTGGGCTTCATGCCATCATTCCTTACCTTCACACAAGCGATCATTGGTCCCACATTGTGCCGTTTGAGTGCCACAAAACACACAGCTTTTTGACGAACAGATCATAGCCAAGCTCTGATACCATTGTGACAAAAAAACAATGATGCTCAGGAAGCATGCCGAATAGAAAATATAGACGCGAGAGAGAAACACCTAATTGGGTCCCAACTGCCCCCCAAGTGTGTGCCAAAATCATCCCTGGTTGAGTATTTATAGTTTTTGTTATTACTGTAAAAAAATAGGTTACAAGACTATTTTAGCCCTTGCTTGCTCTACAAGCTTTCTTTTACAAAAATTGGATAATAAAATATCTGAAAAATCTTACTCCCATAATAGTATCCTTTAGATTGAAGAAGATTTTTCTTCACCCATTGTTGTTGAGAAATTTTATGATATTTTATTAAAGGGAGTCGATACTTTCTCTATGGGGCAGCTTCATAATCCTCTTTTGGACTATAGAGAAGAAGTTTTCTTTTACAAAGCTCAAAATGAATTGTACAATGGCTTTGGTGGGGCTCCAAAGTGGCACTGTGATTGTGTCGCCATCGCTCTTTAGTTGAACCATCTTGTTTTACCATTGGATTATTCAATTAGTTGCAATAATCCACGTTTAAACCACTAGTATCTATTCGTCCATAGTTTCTAGCAGTATCACATACACTTTTCTAGCCCTAAGGGATTAATTCTGACCTCGGAGGCTTCACCTAAAAATATGTAAGTATACCACGTGAGATCAAATGAAGGGGTTTTTTAATTTAAAATTTTAGGTAAATTTACATACGTTTATAAAAGGGGTTTTTGTATCGATTTTGAAAAAACCCATAATTTCATAAAGAAAAAGGGGGTCATTTTATTCATGAAAATTTCACAAGTAAGGGGATTTTAAAGACCCCTTGCATGCACGTGATAAATAGGGTTTCTTAGTAGCGCATCCCCCGAGTTTCTGACAAAATACTTTAGCTTGCACCATGTATGAGTTTACATTCTGGACTTTGGCACTTATGGGCTCAAGTTTTGGTTTACCAGGGCTTCCCATGTCTCATTTAAAAGAAAATTATGTTCATATAAATAAATGCTATGCTAGAATCTTGGTTACTAAAGGTAGAGATTTAAACCTTTAAATTAGTTTGGTTACTACAGGTAGAGATTTAAACCTTTAACTTAGCAAGTTGTGTTCATGTCAATAAATGCTATGCTAGAAGCTTGGTTACTAGAGGTAGAGATTTAAACCTTTAACTTAGCTGGTTTTTTCACTTTACATGTGAAAAAACCTCTCAAATGGGGAAAAAGTGCCACAATTGGTCCTAGTATGTTCACACACATCACTACCAAATATGGCTACAAATCCCCCCGGGAGTGATGATGTAAACAAGGGGTGATTTGCACTAAAATTACAGAGATGTGCTAGGCTCATATCAATAAAGTGAGTGTATCCATGCTCACATGTAGGGGATTTTTTCAAACCTTTGTTTGGATTTAGCTTCACAGGCTTCAACTTCATTTTTGGATTGTTTTTTAGTTCTTTATTTTTATTATTTTTGTAGCCTTTTCCTATGTACTTGGGCTAGCATATCTTGGGTCAAGGGTCCATAGTATTTTCTTAGCTTACTCCCATTGATGCATCCTTCCATTTTGAAACCATCAAGGGTTTCAATTTTCACCGAGCCTTATGGAGTGATGTTCCCAAATATGAATGGTCCCATACCCCAATATTTCATTTTCTTCTTCTCAAAACTAACCCCAAACATAAGCTCTAGATCTTATTTCTTGAGTTCCTTCTTCTTGACATTTTGGTCAAACTATTCTTTTCCTATGGAACTTCTTAACCATTAATTTGTGTGATGCTACCAATCTGGTTTCATCTGATTTCTCTAGGTTAATCAACCTTTTAACCATAATATTTTCAGTTAGTCATTCACTAACTTCTTAACCATTAATTTGTGTGATGCTACCAATCTGGTTTCATCTAATTTCTCTAAGTTAATCAGCCTTTTAACCATAATATTTTCAGTTAGTCATTCACTAACTACAATTCTCAAGCTTGGTGCAAAGTATTCCATTAGTCTCACTATGTACTCCTCCATATGCCAATAGGAACGATGTGTATTCAGTTGTAACTTTGCAAGATGTTTGGTCAAGTCTCGATCAAGGTAGAAGATATGATCATTTGGTCAAGATTAGTTAAAATAGGGAAAGACTCTAAAAACGGGGTGTCCAACCAATAAAACACCATAATTACAATAGAAGCTTATCTACTCTATTGAAAGATTAGAGAAGGTATTAATCTCTAGTTCTCTTAAAAATTATAAAAGAATGCTTAATTTCATTGAAAACTAAGAAAACATAGAGAAAAGAAGACTTTCTATGAGAAACATTCTCACAAAAATAGCCTATCTCTAGTAGTAGGGAATAGATTAAAGAATAGCCTAATCATGCAATTATATTTCTCTACTTTCTTTTCTTGCATTTCTAGCATGTTAAGATGTTGATTCTAATCCATTTCTACACACCCTAATCCTTTCTAGACACAAATATCAAGTAGGACAGCCTGTCCCATTTGTTATGGATGTGAATTTTGAAGATTAAGAATAAGAGCATGATGTACCGCAAAAAGGTAGGCCATCTCCGAAGTGGTACATGCAACTTTTAAATGGACTATAACCTTCAACCATCAAGGATGTGCCACAAGATGTTTACAAAACCAAAAGGTTAGAGGAGAAAAACAAGGCTCAAGAGAATCTTGTGAATTTTGTTCTTATGATAGAGGTACTCAAGATTGAGGAGCCTCTCATCTTTGTTGAAGTTGATGGCAGCCATGCAAGTAGAATATGACTCCATCCTAAAAAACCACACTTGGGACCTTGTAGATCATCCTCCAGAGCATAAGGTAATTAGCACTAAGTGGGTTTACAAAGCACAGATCTTCTAGTGCTTTGAAAAAGTATAGATCTAAGGTAATTAGAACTAAGTGAGTTTATAGAGCACAAATCTAATATAGTACTTTGGAAAAGTACAAGGCACGGTTAGTCGCCAAATATTTCACACAAGATAAAGGTTTTAACTTTCACAAAACTTTTACTCCTATTGCCAAGTTATCCACAATCCACGCGATTCTTGCATTGGTAGCACAAGGGGGTGCAATTTTCTCCAAATAGATGTAAAATTTGCTTTCCTTAAATGGGAACCTTGAGGAGGAGGTGGTTCCCAATACTAAAAGCAAAGTTTGCGGGTTATTCAAGGAACTCTACATGCGGAATCAAGCCCCATGAGCACATGGTGGGATTGATGCTTACTTTGTGAGTATTGGTCTTGTGCGTTGCCCTTCAAATGTAAATTTGTATATCTTTTGTGAGTAGAGGAATTATATGGTCGCATTGTTCTCTATGTAGATGACCTCAACTTGATAGGGGATCACCAGAAAAAGATCTCACAAATGTAACCAATGCTTAGTGCACAGTTTGAGATGATAGATATTGGGCTTATGCATTATTGTTTGGGGATTAAGGTCTAGAAGAAGCTAGATAACATTTTCATCTCTCAACAGAAATATGTAAATGAGATACTCAAGGCATTTGGCATGACCAAATGCAAACGCAAGGCAGTTGGATAATGGAGGTTGATTTGAAGTATTCCATCAGAGATACCTTAGACCTTGTGGTATGAGACCTTATACAAGAAACTTGTTGGTAGTCTTATCTTCTTGTGCAATACTAGACCAAACATTAGTTTTAATGTTGGTGTTTTGATGAGGTTCTCCAACAAGCCTTGGGAGAATCATTGAAAAGCAGGTATGTGGTTGTTGTGATGCTCAGTAGCATCACCTATGTTGCAGGAAAAAACCCTCAGTGGCTTTTGTGACTCAAATTGGCAACAAGTGATTCAAACACCAGGCACTTAGTAATCAGGTATTGTTTTTATCGTAGTTTAATGGGATGAATTTCTTGGATAAGTAAGAAACATCCCACCATTGTTGCACTCTCATCGATAGAGGCTGAGTACAAAGCTATATGCTTTGTACTCATGTGAGGCATTATGGCTAAGGAGGCTTCTAAATGATATGTAGAAGCACCCTATAACATTGCAATGTGACAACTAGAGTTGCATGGCCATTACTCAAAATCATGTGTTTCATGCTTGCACGAAACACATTAAAGTTCATTATCACTTTGTGCACGAGCTCATCATGTTTAGGGAGATCAAGATGGTCCACTACGTGATGATAGAGAATTGTGGAGACATCTTCCACAAAGGCTTTTAGTAAGGATTCGATGGAGCATGGCATCTTCACTGACCCAGCATCGAACCACATAAGTAGTTTACCCTTTGGGTGGACATTTACGGGGGGGTGTTAGATATCAATGCTCTACCCTCATATTGTATTGTACCGGCTAGCTCATTTTTCAAACACCCCATTATGAGGAGTAGCCATGGTTGAGCAGCCCCAGCCCCCAACAAACCTGCATGATGGTTTAGAGATGGCTTGGATTAGACTTGGCATATTGCCAAATAGACAACATGCTACACTAGATTATTATCTCATAACAGTCCACACATAGAGTAGGTAGACTTTACTCTTGGATATACCTTGTCCTAACATTCTGAGGCCTGAATAGGGCCCAAGATGAGTCTGAATGGCCATGGGAGGTGGGAAAACTACTATGTAACTTTTAAGTACATATTTATGGTCCAAGTCTACATTGTGGGCCGTGGCAGCAACTATGGCCATGGACCTATGCGGTTATGTCATGGTCGTTGCAGTGTGTGTATACATGCCTATAAAGATACATGGCTAGCCCCTTCGCCACACAGTTCATCAATCCTCATCTCATTGTGAATTTACACCCTAGCTTCTACTAATATACAGCCTCTATCATATTAGTTCTAGATCAACCTTCAAATCTCTCAGGAGCACACAGGTGTGGAGCTTTTCTATCTATTATATCACTTCAATAATACAGTATTCTTCTCTATCTCTATTGTTCTGCAATTTGAGTTTTAAAGTTATGTACTGTGAAAGATCCTACTTCTTGTGAGTCTTCTCTAAGTTGTATCCTCTTATAATCCCACAAAATTTTGGGTATAGAAGTCTAATAATATTATTTTGGTAATATAATTTATTTTCTAATAATATAATTTTCAAAAGAGACATGATTTGGGTTTAACATGTCTCTTCTATAACTAATCTCAAAAGCAAGGTTAAAGAATTTAACTTGATTTCTCCCATCTCATAAAGCCTTTGGATACTAGACAAGAAATCACCCCTAAAAAGTGTCTGCCAGAGCAAGAGAGGTGATTTGGAACTAAATGTTGGCTGTATAGATCCTTATTCGAAGGTGATTTCAAGGTTTCATAATTTCTTCTACATAATGTAGAATCCATATCAACTTAGTAGCTAGGCTTCAATATTGTACTAAGGACTACCCATATAGTAAACCTTAGCTCAATAGGCCCTCTTTTTTCCTCCCAACTATCCCTCAAAAAATGGATCCACATACGATTTTTTTTCACATTTTCTCTATAGTAATGCGAGCTTGGAAAATTTTCGGAACATAAAATTGTGGAAACTTAGGAGGTTGATCTTTTTGTACCTTGAATAAGGCCTTTTTTGGAAACCTTGCAAAAAGTACATAGCTTAATAAAGATTTTAAATACTCTTTAATGAGGTTAAGTAAGTGTACCCCTCTTGGGAAGAAAACATAAATATAGGTGCTTTTTTCTTAAGATTTGGGCTCTCTATTTGATCACACCAAAACTGATTTTTTGGTCTGGCTAGATTGCTCTTTAAATTGTTAAACCTAGAAAGGCTTGCTTGTTATGAGCTTCTTCTATTGCCTTGAATAAGTTAATGCAAAAGCTTGTACTATTAGTTTTACCAACCAAGAGTCCTTCTCTATTTTTTTCTCCTTTCCTAAAGGTCTAAAGCAAAGTTTTTTTATCTTGAATTTTGTGAATACTACACTTCATGACTATAGGGATTTTGAATTATTATCATTATTCTCTACCGTCTCGTTCTTATTTCTCACCCTTTGTTCTTCATGAATCCTTGAAGCTTGATTTATTTCTTCCCCATGTGAGCTTGCATACCAAAGCTCTGATACCACTGAAAAGGCATAAGGGTTAGAAGAAAAAATATTATGCATAAAAAATATACAAGATATTGAAAAAATGTATAAAGAAAGTACAATCTACAAGAGCACTAGGTACAATCCCCCCCTAACATGGGTGGCTCCATCATTAATTATTGGATTTCCCTCAAGACAAGAGCATTGGGTACAATCTCCCCCCAATGTGAGTGGCTCCATCTCCCTCACATGGGTATTTAAATATTACATTTCCAAATTCGACTCTTGGAGCTAATAATAGCTTAAACATCCAAAGTTGGATCTTCACTTTTACAAACAATATCTTAATGTGTTGTGCACTACCTTTACAATAAATTATATATCTAAGATATGCTAACCATGGAATTTGAGCTACCATTACAAATACAACACTTGGCCAAAGCTGAAATATGGCAATAATTAAATATAAAAATTGGTACATTGCTATAAATAATCCTCTGCATAACACCATGTGCAAACTACCATCACCTCAATCGGTACCCTCATACTGCTCACACTTATTGCTCATAACAATTCCATGGTAAGAATAACGAATTGGACTCTTCAATCGTAACATGATTCTGTTCATAGGCACAAACACATAACACTAGCAACACTAGCTCAATTTTTAATACAGTGAATCACCCAAAATACCACAACACTAGCTCAATATGTAACACTAACTTAGTATTTAACATGATAATTAGCTATAATACTAATAACACTAACATGGCCCCAAATGCGTATATACCAATAACACTAGCCCATTAGTATTAATGTGGTATCACCCATGATGCTAATTGCCAGTATGGTATAGTACAATGACATCTCAGGTGTCCTGGATCAACCATAGATGGGCTTCCTAACACAAGCTTACTCCCAACTCTAGCCTAAGCTAGGATGGAAATTGGGAAACTTACAAGGTACCCACATTAAGTTGTGCTCCAAGGTGTTGCTTCTATTTAATTGCTCTCTCTTCTCTTATTTTCTATGCTAGTGTGTCAATGGGAATTTTACCACCAGCTACCCACATCAATCCGTGCTCCAAGGTATTGCTTTTGTTTGGTCACTCTCTTCTATTGTTTACTCTACTAGTTGTTGAAAGAACGGTAGAGGGGGAGGAGACACACACAGAGGAGCAAACCCTAATGTATATTACAAACCCTAACCATAGAGGAAAGCCATCTCCCCTCTCACACAAAGCATAATACCATAATCCATAATACACACAACACTATGAGTTGTGTCCACACACATCTAACCCTAGCTAATGTCCACACACTATGACCAGCTGGACACGCGGTCATTTATGTCTCACACATGTTCCTACCTAACATGCCAGCACATAGCATAGCTGGCTCACACTGACATCGAGCTTGAATCTCAACAGCCCCTCTCAAGCTCATGATGTACTGCCGATGAAGATGTAGATGAGCTTGGGATATCAAGACTCTCAACACTCCCCCTCAAGCTCATCCCATGTACTCCCAACATAGTCCGGAAGTACTCAAACTTCTCCCTGCTAAGTGGCTTTGTGAAGATATCATCAGTCTTCACGTACTGAAGATCAACTGTACCATCCAGCACCTTTTCTCTGACAAAGTGATAATGGACCTCTATGTGTTTGGTCCTCGCATGAAACACTGGATTCTTGGCCAACTGTATACTGCTCATGTTGTCACAATGAATGACAACTTTGCTATCAATAGGCTCACATAAATCTGCCAAGAGACTCTTTAACCATATAGCCTCACAAGTAGCAATGGCTGCACCTCTGTATTCAGCCTCTGTATTGGATAAAGCAACTGTAGGTTGCTTCTTGCTACTCCAACTCACCACGGCACTTCCAAGTGTAAAAGCATAACCACTAGTAGACCTCCTGTCATATGAGCTACCTGCCCAATCAGCATCTGTGTAGCCATGTATATCCAAGCTTTTACCACTCTCATAAAGTAGAACATAATGTGCAGTGGTATTCACATATCTCATGATGCGTCTCATTGCATCCAAATGTGGTTTTCTGGGGCTCTGCATGAACTGGCTTACTAGCCCCACAGCATAACTCAAGTCCGGGCGTGTGATAGTCATGTATATGAGACTACCAATCATCTTTCTGTACATAGATGGATCATCAAGCTCATCACCATAATCAGCCCGCAACTTCACATTTTGCTCCAAATGTGTACTCATAGGCTTACACCCTGTCATGCCATATTTTGCCAACATATCCAATGCATATTAGCGCTGTACTAACCATGTACCTGCATGATCTTTGACCACTTCGATTCCAAGAAAGTATCTCAACTCACCAAGGTCTTTCATGTCAAATTGCCCACTCAATGCTTTCTTGACATGCATCACATCTACACTATGATCACCTGTGATAATCAAGTCATCCACATAGATGACGAGTAAAACAATCCCATGCTCTGTCTTCTTCACATAGAGTGAAGAATCTGCTGTAGAAATCTGAAAACCAAGTGAGATAGGATATCTGCTCATCTTATCACTCCAAGCACGAGGTGCTTGCTTCAGACCATACAATGCCTTTTTCAATCTGCATACGTGAGTGGGATATCTAGGGTGTACATACCCTTCTGGCTGTGCCATATACACTTCCTCTTGTAGATCTCCATTTAGAAATGCATTTTTGACATCCATCTGATGCATTTCCCAACCATTAGCTGCAGCCATAGCAATGGCTGCTCTCACTGTGCCCATCTTAGCCACTGGACTAAAGGTCTCATCATAGTCCAAACCTTGGGTCTGTGCATAACCCTTTGCTACCAATCTTGCTTTATGTCTCTCAATAGAACCATCAGATTTGCACTTCACTTTGTAAACCCATTTACATCCAATAACATTCTTGTCCTTTGGTAATGCAACCAAGTCCCATGTGTCATTATGGACCAATGCGTCCATCTCTACATCCATTGCTTTCTCCCATACATGCTCTCCAATAGCCTGTGTATAGCATGTAGGTTCCACATGCTTCACCATAGATGTCATATATGCATAGTGCATAGCAAAATCTCGATATGTCAATCTGTCAACTGGATATCTGACTCTCTGGGATCTCCGCAATGCCTGCGGGTCACTCTGAACACCTGTAACTCTAGCATGTGGTGGCACATATCTATCTTGTCTAGCACCAGGTGTGCGTAAAACAGGTATGCCAAGCTCCTCATCCAAACTCTCTGAACTCGATGACTCATAACCTGTAATTTCAATGCCTTCAACCTTCTTCTTTCCTTTATCCATAGCACTACTCCCAGTGCTCACACTCTCATGCCTCAAACGTCCTGACCATGGACGTACAGTACTACTCTCAGCCTCTGCTTTGCTGCTGGCCTAAACATAGAAGTAGAACTAGAACTTGCTTGTGGTGGCAAGTTCATATGCACATCAGCCTCAAGTGACTCAATGACACCCTCATCTTTTGCTTTGTACCAACTAGCAAGCTCATCAAACACCACATCTCGTGAGATGACCACTTGTCTAGTTTGTGGATTATAACATTTATATGCCTTTCGATCCTATGCATATCCAACAAATACACATTCCTCTGCCTTAGGATCCAACTTCCTTCTTCTTTCATCAGGCACATGTACATAAGCTATGCATCCAAAAACTTTAAATGTCTAGCCTATAACCTGTAAGCCGCATCTCTGGCGTGCTTCCATGAATGGCTGCTGTAGGTGTTTTGTTCAATATATATACTGCAGTAGCACATGCTTCTGCCCAATAGTAATTTGGCATGCTCTTTTCATTGAGCATCGCTCTAGCCACTTCACATATGACTCTATTCTTTCTCTCAGCCACACCATTCTGCTGAGGTGTATACCTGCAAGTCAATTGTCTTCTTATTCCATGCTTCCTCATCAAGAAATGCTCAAAAGCTTTTGAGGTGTATTCACCACCTCCATCTGTCCTCAAACATTTAATCCAACAGCCATATTGCTTTTCTGCAAAAGCTTTGAAATCCATGAACTTTTCCAATACTTCACTCTTCTCTCTGAGAAAGTATATCCATGTCATCCTGCTGAAATCATCTATGAATGTCACATAGTATAAACTGCCTTTGATAGATGGGTTTTGTGCAGGACCCCATACATCACTATGTATGATCTCAAGTGGCCTGCTACTCATATTTCCTTCTCTAGGAAACCTCAACCTTGCCTGCTTTCCAAATTGACAGGCTTCACAAACATGCATATTCCCATCATATTTGAATCTAGGCAATCCACTAACAGTGCCTCTTGTTTGCATGTTCTTTAATCTCTGTATATTGACATGTCCAATCCTCTTATGCCACATATCAATGTCCTGTACCACATTTTTACTTTTGGAGAACATGGCTGATTTTAGCTCAAGAATTCCAGCATCCAGCTTAAACAATCTGCCTTCTTTCTTGCCTTTAGCAATGACTCTACATCCATGTTTGAAGTCCTCAACGAAGCAACCATGCTCGTTGAAACGAACCTGTAATCCCTGTTCCACCATTTGACCAACTGAGGCCAAGCTTTTAGTGATAGAAGGCACATACAACACATCTGACATAGACTTTGTCTGACCATTGTGTATAACCAATGGTACACTTCCAACACGTGTAATGACATGCTGGGTATCATCACCTGTCTCCACATAGCCTTTTACATCCATAGGCTTCATATGCTCAAACCATTCACCATGACATGTCATATGGTTTGATGCTCCTGAGTCCATATACCAAGTATCATCATTCTCAGCATTTGTCATCATCGATCACACAACATGTTTCATGGCAAACAAATGATTTGCAGTGCCATCATTTCTGCCTGATGCATAATTTCCACCACCATGTTGTGCATAATTCCACCATAATGACCACCACGTTGTGCTCTACCCCCTCTCAAATCATTCTGTTTGCAGAAACAATCTCTCGCCATATGACCATATTTGCCACAATAATGGCATTCCACATCTTGCATAGAATTTGGTTGGCCTTGCCAACGTCCTCTACCACGGGGGTTACCTCTGCCTCGCTGAGGTGCATATCCACGACCACCTCGAGCACCATATGAAGGCTAAAAATTCTGCTGTGGTGACTTGTCCTACCATCCATGACCATTACCACCACATCCACGTGATGCAAATCTCCCCCTGCCTCTAAAACCTCTCTGAGAATAAAAGGCCTGATTTCTGCCATTATCATCATGGCTAGTAGATGCATCCAGAAATGAATCACTGAGTTTGATTTCCTCAACCAGCAAGAGTGAAACCAACTCATCAAAGTCCGGTAAACCTGTACTCCTCACTGAGATGATAGATGTATCAAAAGATTTGTATTCCTTGCCAAGACCACGCAAGGTAATATCCACCAAATCATCATCAGGCATGGGGGCATTTATTGTGGCCAATGCATCTGCAAACTTCTTGATTTCTTGCACATAATCATGTATGCTCCTTTTGTTCCTTTTCACATTATGTATCTGCTGTCACAATTGAGACTTGTGAGCACTCCTATATGTATCAAACATCATTACCAAAGTATCCCATGAATCTTTGGGATTCTCAGCATCCTGTATGTGTATGAGCATAGCATCAGAAATACATATAGACAGATAATGCAGCACTTTGAATGCTCTCTCTGACCATTGCTTATGAGCAATAAGCTGCTGCTGTGTAGGTTGTCGAGGTAGCTCTGGCTCTGGCTCAGCACCTGTAATGAGATTCCAAAATCCTTTCCCTTTCAAGAAACTTTTTATCCTGTACTTCCATGCCTGGAAGTTCTTCCTATCTAGCTTTTCACCAACAATCTGAACTGGATTATCCGACATGTTTGCTTAATGTGCACCTTCCGCACTCGTCCAAATCTGTAAATGAGCCTTCCTCAGCTCAACCACACTCCAATGAGTGTTCCAGATACTCCAAAGTAACCACCAATCTTCAAATTTGATGTAGAAAATCAACCTGTATGCATCCAAGATGAACTGACTCACGCAGTCCAAGATACCCTGTTTTGATGCACCTTCCAAGGCTCCAAATCACAATGTAGTGGTGCAATCAAGTATGGGAAACTTGCATTGACACCTAAACAACCTCAATGTAGAGTATCAACACCATCTGACATGTGTACATATCAATTTTTGAAAACCCCTTTCTTTGTTTTGGAAAAAACCAGAAAAACCAGTAGTAAAATGGCTCTAATTTCCTCAATATTTATCCAAATTGAGCAACCAGGCATTCATTAGCTTAGCAATAGTGTCCGTCAACTCCATGTAAGAGGAATTTGTCCAATTGTATAAGACCAAGGATTAATTGCTCAATTAAAATTGCTCTGTTTCTCTACAACCAGTGGACAACCTGTTTAATCAGCTCATTCCCAACTCAATTAGGCATAATTGACCAAACCAATCACATAGCCCTCTTCTCCAATGTGTATAGCAACCAATTGCTAAAGAAATTTTGAAATGTAGCAAGCAACCAAGTAGAAATCGACCTCCTCGCTTCAATTATATCAAAAATCTGCTCTGTTTTCTCTGTGCTGGCTGCGCCGCCTGCTCTACAGTGATTTGGGAAGGTTTGAAGTACTATTTTATGATGGGTTTGAGACCCCAAAAAACTTGGGTATGTGTGCAACCAGTCAATGGTTGGATTTTTACCAAAAACACGCTCCAAATGTTTCAATTTGTGACTTTCTTTTCTCTGTTTTGTGAGAGCTCAAAAACCAGTAAATTCCACTCATTCAAATGCATTCAAATTGCTCCAAAATTTGTTTAAGGCTTGCATAGGAGTTTCCAATACATCCCTCCTTGTCAAATACATGTGTCTTTTGCCAGATTTGCATGTATTTCCACCATACATCAATGCTTTCTGTTGAAATATACAAGTGAAAAGGGTGTGTGTGGGAACAAGCTCTTGGATAGAGGCTGTAAAAGAGGAGATGTAATTGTGAAAGAACCTGTGAAAAGGTTAGGAGAATCTACTGGGAGAGAATAATGGGTAGCATGAGGGAATTTAGGAGTGTGGAGATATTCTGGGAGATATTCAGGGAAAAGAGAAGAGGTGGAGAGAATCAGGCAAGAGGTGGAGATATTCTGGGAGTGAATCATGGAGAAATCAAGGGGATTTGATGCTTGATGTAAACACTATAAATTGAGGCATAGCCCTAATGAGAATTTGCTGGTTTTTGAGTATCCATGCCTACATTAATCTATGTGCTAATTATTCACTAATTACGTCTTAATCACTTGCTAATCACTTTGTTAATTATGCTGATTCTAGTGTTTGATCCACCATAGCTCATCATTTAGCTCAAATTTCAACATGGTATCAGAGCCATGCCTAGAATCAACCAGATTTATGAGCCCATTAGTTAATTAATGAGGATTAGTAGATAATTAGTAAAAAATCAATTTTTTAGTAAGCTTTCACTTCTCCCCTTCACCCCCAGCCAGTGGAGGACTCCATTCTCCTTGCACACATAACATTAGGCTTAGCCCTCTTAGGTACTCATAGTAGACTCATAGGGCTACACACATCTCAAATCTTGTGGGCTAATTCAGCGCAGAACGCCGGCGGGAGCTCAATTTGCAGGCTACGTTTTTCTGAGATGATTTAGTGATTTCTACTTCCACAGATCAAAGGTCTCTAATTCCTCTTAGCCCAAGGGGTAATCAAGCATGCTCTACAAGCTGGTGAAGTCAGAATTGAGTTTCATCGAGTCTACAGTGAGATCCAAGCTCTTCATCAAATCTGCAGGTGACTTTGGTAAAACAGAGATTAAGCTTTCATTATTTGGTCAAATCTTGTGTTTCTTGGCTTAATCCTCTACTAGACTCATTGCTATTGATGCCTTTGAAAGCATTTGAGCTCATTTGAAGTGGAAGGCACCAGATCTGGGCTCCCCGCATACTCTATTTTCTGCACACAAACCAGAGCATTAATTTGCTAATCAGTGATTAATCAGTGCTAATCACTGTACTTTGGTGCAATTGAGGGTTCAAATTAACCATTAGGTATCTGATACAGATCCCTAAAGCTTCAGATTGCAAATTGGAGTTGGTTTGATACTCCAACCATCCCGTACAAATTGGTTACTCTCAATTTAATGTAATTTCTGGTGATTTTATGCTGATAAAATTGTTGTAATCATCTATTAAACACCAGATTGAGTTGTAAAAGGGTAGACACTGCCCTTGAATCTTGAATTTGGATCAAGAGGTAAGACCCCCTTCACATCACCATGAATTCAGCACAGGAAATAGCCAAATTTAATGGAGAACAGTTTTATACATGGCAAACAAAAACCATGTATTTGCTGATGAGGAAAAATCTGTGGGGATTAGTTGAAGGGAGAGATGAATGCCCAGAGAGAGGGGAAAATGAGTGGAAGAGTAGGAATGAAAAAGCATTGGGGCTTATTGCACTCAGTTTAAATGATGAGATCATTCATCATATCACAGGGATACAGTGGGCAAAAGATGCATGGGATGAACTCAATAAATTATTTGGTACACAAGCAAAAAATTCCAAGATAAATCTATTAATGCAATTCTACAAACTGGACATGAAGGAAAGTGAACCCTTAATCACACACTTGAACAAATATAAAAGTATTAAGCAACAGCTGGCAGCTATTGGCAAAAAGGTAGAAGATGATGAAGCATTAGCTGTACTTTTGAAGAGTGTGGACAAAGGAGATTATGAAAACATTGTAGCAACACTAAAGAATGTGCCTGAACTGAAGATACACAAGATAGAAGCAGCTCTACTGGAGCAAGAGAGCAGAGGCAAGGAGAAGAAAGAGCTCGACTCAACAGCAGGAGAGGAAAAAGCATTCTTCACCCGAGGAGGATTCTCTCGAGGACGAGGACGAGGAAGAGGCAGAGTAGGAGGGAGGACCTTCACTTGCCACAAATGTGGAAAGCCAGGAAACATGGCGAGAGACTACTACAGCAAACCCAGTGAAGAAGGAACGACATCGGCAAACTTCATGGAGGCTCCAAGGGAAGTGGAGTCGGATCATCTTTTCTGAGAGAGAGAGAGAGAGAGAGACCCCACAACCCAATGTAACCTGCCCCAATAAAGTAAAACCACCTCTGAGCCACCGATGATGTAGGCCACGTGGTAGATGTATGTGTGAGTACTTTAGTCAAGGTCGCGGGCACTTATAGTAGCCTTGGACACATAGAGAGAGAGAGTGTCAAGGACTATGGAGTTTAGGGACTTGAGGCACTGGTCGCGGGCTATCAAGTAAGAGGGAAACTTGATACAGGGTCCAGGTGTGTTAGGATTATTCACTTGAGGGGAGGTGTTGAAATATACAAGTGAAAAGGGTGTGTGTGGGAACAAGCTCTTGGATAGAGGCTGTAAAAGAGGAGATGTAATTGTGAAAGAACCTGTGAAAAGGTTAGGAGAATCTATTGGGAGAGAATAATGGGTAGCATGAGGGAATTTAGGAGTGTGGAGATATTCTGGGAGATATTCAGGGAAAAGAGAAGAGGTGGAGAGAATCAGGCAAGAGGTGGAGATATTCTGGGAGTGAATCATGGAGAAATCAAGGGGATTTGATGCTTGATGTAAACACTATAAATTGAGGCATAGCCCTAATGAGAATTTGCTGGTTTTTGAGTATCCATGCCTACATTAATCTATGTGCTAATTATTCACTAATTACGTCTTAATCACTTGCTAATCACTTTGTTAATTATGCTGATTCTAGTGTTTGATCCACCATAGCTCATCATTTAGCTCAAATTTCAACACTTTCAAGCTTTAATGGAAAGCTTCCAAAAACCAAAAATTTGCTTTGCTTTGATTTGCTCTAACTTGCTTTGTCTTTGCCTGTATCACCTGTAATCCGCTCAAGGATGTTTAGAAGACCTTACTTGGTAGGCCAAGCTCTTAGATCTGATAGTAGTTGGTGTGCTCCAAGCTTCACAGCTCCAATGGCAAGCTTCACAGCTTCTTTTCACAGCTTCTTCTCCCTCTTCACTCACTCACTCATAAACCCTAATAAATAGCACAAGGCTCTGATACCATGTTGAAAGAACGGTAGAGGGGGAGGAGACACACACACAGGAGCAAACCCTAATGTATATTGCAAACCCTAACCATAGAGGGAAGCCATCTCCACTCTCACACAAAGCATAATACCATAATCCATAATACACACAATACTATGAGTTGTGTCCACACACATCTAACCCTAGCTAATGTCCACACACACTGACCAGCTGGACACGCGGTCATTTATGTCTCACACATGTTCCTACCTAACATGCCAGCACATAGCATAGCTGGCTCACACTGACATCGAGCTTGAATCTCAACACTAGTGTGTCACTCATTGTGATTTCTAGGTCACACAAGATGGCTCACTCTCTGTCTCACTCTCGCTCTCTCACACACATATGTAAGATAATGAAAGGCATAACACATAATGGAATGCTCTCTCAATCTCACTACCCCTCTTTTACATGAGTTTTTGAGATAGCTTTCTCATTCTCAATTATGTGTAAGAGTGCACGTATATTAAGTAGTAAAAAGTCACTTATATATAAAGCCCATGGTTTCACATTTGCTAGACATCCATTTTCACATAGGCTAGACATCCATTAAGAAGACTTAAAATGATTGTAGCTTTGTATCATTAGCCTTTCCATGGACTCAATGGAGTCAAAACTACACTCTTGGTAAAACCCTTGGCCTCATTACATTATAAAATAACCCATGACGGAAGATTACAAAATGTAAGTTCAAACTTTTACATCAACAAAAAAAAAGACATACAATTGAATGCAAAAGAGAGTTGAAAACCATTAAAGGGATTTCTAGCTAGAACTTTTAAAAGATGAAGCAAAGTAAAGGGAAAATTAAGATATGAAATGGTTCAAATATATTGTATAGTAAGAGAATATATTACCATGTCATGTATACTTTACCCATTGGTATTTGTATTCTCACTCCTATCTTGGAGGAGTACTTAAGTTAAGGTTTCTAGGCAAGCAAATATCTATGCCACTAGGTGCCCTTTTCATGAGATGACCTCATTGTTGGTGGATGAAGACTTGGAGAAAAACATGGAACATTGGGATTCACCTAGCTTATGAAGGAGCTAGAGTTGTTGCATGATTACCATGGATGTAAATTGTAGCAACTAGAAGAGGCAAACAAGTGGCTTTAAAACATGCTTTTGAACATGTTATTTAAGCAAGTAAATTTCAGTAAAGTCTTGTGATCCTAGGCTAACGAGAATCCATTAGCCTTTTTATTATTCTTCACTATTTTGTACATTGCAAAAATAGTTTTCATTAGCCTCTTATTATTATAACTACATCTCGCTTTTGGGTGAACATTTTTATTTATTTATTTACCCCCAATAGGTACTTTTGTAAGTGGAAAGCTTACTTTTAAAAAATACATTTCCAAAACCCCCTTACACTACCACACTCCACACCCTTTTTCACCTTTTTAATTATCTTTAACACCATCATCATCTTTTCCCCCTCCTTTGGACACCCCACCACTTTATTTTCACTCATTTAAATATTTCACTCACTTGAAGATGCCCACACCCCCCTTAACCTTAGCCTTGGCTTTCCCTTTTCCTTAAGCCCAATTTTCCACAAGTAATTCATGTCCGTTTCTTAATCAATTTATCACCTTATTTCAAACTTATTACTACTTCATTGAGGCACTTATTGCAGCATTTTTTACTTATCCTTTCATTTTATATACCCTTTCAACCAACCACTTAGTATAGTAATGTTCACTTTTTGGTAAGCCACTTTTCTTGTTTTTGAGTGCTTTTTCTATCTTTTCTCCAATTGGACACTCTCCAAATATCTATAATTTGGACACACTCCTTTTTGTGTTTGTGGGGGAAGATATATATATATATATATATATATATGTATATGTATATGTATATGTATATGTATATGTATGTATGTATATATATATACCGGCTGACAACACATACCCATGACGCGCAACCTGATGGCATCGAACTCGAGTCCTCGCCAATAGGACCCAACCGTTCTACCAACTCGTCTACGCACCCGTGGGCACACTCCATTTGGATGCTCTCTCCAAATACCTATGATTTTTCAAACTTGGTATATATTTATATATAGTACATTTTTTTTTTCTTCCTTTGTTCCATTTCATATTCCTTTTTCCTTTCTTTCCCTCCAATGACTTTGACGAGTGGCCCCATGAGTAAACATTGCTAACAAGAAAGGGAAAGGTGGTGAGTGGAACTTGGAAGAATGGACTTTCAAAGTTCAAACGTATGAAATCTATACGGCTCTACGCGACACGAGCACTAAGGTGTGGCTGCGGGACTTTTAAACAAGTGAGGCACGACGTTGAAAAACCTTGTAATCGATGTAGATGCGTGTGCCAATCCTTATGCGGCGCGTGTAATCTCACAGAGTTCTATGCGACTCAGACTTTTCTTCCTAAGAAGGCAGAAGGCTTATAATTTCCTTCAAGGAGCGCAGAGGAGGCTAACTCTCTGCAAGTGATCTTAGTTAGAAGTGATCCTCTACTGCAACCCTAATTGCCTCTACCGCAACCCTAATTACGTGCTGCTACTGTGTATCTGTTAAGAGAATCAGCGACAACGTCCCGTTGCATATTGTTTCAGCGAGTAATGCTTCCAGCAACAGCACACACACACACACACACACACACACAGGCCCGATCGACTGTAACTCCTCCTCCTGATCATCTTCTCTCATTGCTTTGTATGCAGTGGCCGAATTTGAAGGCATTTCAATCTCCAGCTCCATCAAATCTCCTTGCTCCTCCAAACCCTTGACCCTCCTCGGCAAAGGTACGTATGGTCTTTCATCGCCCACGCATACTTCACTGTATATACTTTCCGCGGCCGCGGCCTCACTCTGCGCATGTGCTCGTGCTGATCAAACGAATGAACGGGCACATGATTATCGTTGCAGGCATCTACGGCACAGAGATCCATTTCCTGCAGATTAAGTTCTATGCGATAGCCGTGTATGCAGAGCCCGAAGTTGCTGGCCACTTGCAAGCATGGAAAGGGAAGCCGCAGGACGCTCTCCTAGCTGAAGGCAGCGGATTCTTCACTAGTCTCTGCGAAGGTAAGGCGTTGCTTTCTTCTGCATCTCAGTGGAAATGGGTAAAGGAATCGAGCGTGATCTAGAGATTTCATAACCACGTGTAATTATTCAAGAATTTCCTCTCATTGGGAGGCGTTTAGCAACCAAGTTGCACTGATATGGCACTGCATGACCCTCATCAGCACCCGTGGAGAAGCTTGTGAAGTTCGTGATCATCAAGGAGGTGAAGGGCAGCCAATTTGCGACACCGCTGCAGATAGGCGTGCGGGACAGGCTGGCGAACGCCGACGAGTTTGAGGACGAAGAGGAGGAGGCGCTGGACAAGCTGGTGGAGTTCTTCCAGAAGAAGAAGCCGTGGCTCTCGCAGGACACTGCCATCTACTTGCACTGGGCTTCCCCCAAAGCATTACATGTATGTTGTAATTAGAGAACCAGATTATGAATAATTTGGCGTTGGGATTCACTAATACACTTGCGATCCACTGCTAATTCGTATCTGGAAACGTTCTGCGACTGTTGGTGGCATGATGCAGGTCAGCGTGGTTGATCCATCAGATCATGAGGAGCTTTCTCTTGCTGAGAAGGGCGACTATTGCGTGGAGAATGAGAAGGTGGCTCGAAACATTCTAGATTGGATCATTGGCGAGAAGTCCTTCTGTTCCTCCCTCCTCGATTCCCTGGCCTCGAATGCCGCCCAACATCACCTCGTTTGAATGATTTTTTACTAGTTTATGACTTGCCTTTTTTCAAGAGAATAATAACCATGTTTCTCCATATATGTGTAACCTTCACAATTCTACCCGGGTTTTGGCCAAGCAAAAGGCTTGTACTCTCTTTATTATGTTTTCTCATTGTAATAAAGCTTGCCTAGATCATGTTTCTCCATATATGTGTAACCTTCACAATTCTACCCGGGTTTTGGCCAAGCAAAAGGCTTGTGCTCTCTTTATTATCTCCTAGATTGTAATAAAGCTTGCCTAGATTATTGATTAGTGAAGTATGGTTGATCATTCATTAGTATCCCTTTCTAAGTATAGCGAAGTATGGTAGACCATTCATTAGTATCCATTTAAATTTGGTGATTAGTATCCATTTAAATTTGGTGAGGTATGCTTACAGTGATGCTTCCAAGTGGATATCATCGGTGTGCTCTCAGCACATCCGCCTATAAACATAGTTTACAATATATATATAAACACCTCACATTGAAGATTTCATGCTTTTGACATAATTAAAAATGCAAAAATCATTTCCACAAACACCACAACAAAATTCCCAATATCAAGGCTAATACTACTGAGAATTGATACTTATAACTTTTTTGGCCAAGAAATCCAACGTCGACATTAGCCTCCATAAAAGCATTGAAGATGAATATCTAGTGACGATTTGACCATTGACCAACTACCCTCTAAGAGAGCATCCGTATTTTCATTAGCAATGATCAAGGCTTATACCAATGCTCTACTCTTGAAAATATTGTTGAAAGCACTCACGTTGTACTCTAGAAAATATCAACACTATAACATAAATGGAAAAATGGAGCAACCTTGCTCCAACCTACTCACTACATCTTGCTTTGACTACCCATGTAGTCAAATCGAAAGAAATGAGTAAACTAGAGCAAGATTGCTCCATTCTGCTAAACAACCTGATGGAGGATTCGCAAGAGAGGTGTGAAAATTCCTTTTCAGAAACCCACTGGGCTTCATGAGTTTTAGTGGGTGAGCCAATGTGTCAGAAAGTCCCAAAGTACCTGGGCTTCTTAAAAGGAGTACTTGACTATGTCACACCGAAAGCAATTTACAATACTAGGTTTTCCAGGGTCTCACCCTAATCAAGTAGCTAAGTCATTCTAATGTTAATAGCAAAGGAACGAAACTAGTGACAAAGAGTTCTCCTTACAAGTTCACGGTATACTTGGTCGTTGTCATACCCAAAGCAATTTACGATACTTGTTTTTTGTAAGATCCATCTTCTTATGCCATAATTTAACTCAAGTTTTATTTTTCTGAGATGCACATTCTAGTGAGAGAATGCAATTTTTTGAACGAACGTCTGTATATAAATTTAAAGGTTTGAGAAAAATAAAATTAATTGGCCAAGCTGGTATGTGCACAAATTTATTTGGGGATTTCCCATGTGCACATGTATGCAAGGGGGTGCACATGTGCACCCCCCTGCACCACACATTCAAGCTAGAGAGAGAAAATTGACATTAAGAAATATTGTGAGATAAATAAATGAGTTACTTATTAGAGAAAATTAAATAAAAAATAATCTCCATATAAATCAAAATACAGCATGTGCCTACATGTGACAAATTCAGCCTTTGCAAATTGTAAATGGAAAAGTGCATATTAATTGGTCTAATAAGATTGAATGGGTAAAGTGTAAAACCTTAGGTTTGAATTTTTTAGGTGTTAAGTCTAAGATTTAATTTTGGAGTCAAAAAAAATAAATTAAATCTAATAGTAAACTGAAGCCCTTAAAAGACGGAGTTAAGTTAATGTAAGGGCTAGATGCATCTGGGATAGTTGGATGTATGGAAAAAGAGAAGTTTTGTGAAGATTAAGGTTTAGTTGTATGGCTTTTGGTGGGCTACATACATGAATCATGTGGGAGTGCATTACTAGCTCCTAGCCATCATTTTCATGTATAAAAAGGCCCCCTCTATCATTGTAAACACATGAACTTTTTTAGCTCGATTGGGAGTACATCCTACATAAATTTTAGCACCTATAGTCGGTTTGTACAAGGTCATAGAATAGGGTGTTACTTGGTACTTCAAATCACCTCAAATAGACTATGCATTGGAATTGGTGACGGTTGCATAATTCAATATAGTAGGCATGTATTTGAAGAGATGGAAGCTTCAACATGTTAAAAATTAGCATCCTCATCAAGTCCCAAGCTAGGCTGACAAGATACAACATGCACAATTAGTCAATTTGTTCATTTTTCTAGTCTATTTTCACATATGAATACTTTTAATCTTCTTTTATATCAATTATTTGAATAAATTATTCTCTATAAAAGTAAGGCACTACAACCTAGACAGAGGCTAGAACCACCTTAGCTTATTTTTATAAGGTTTATAAAACTCAACTGTATCATTTAGAACTTTCTTCCAAAGGATAAATCAAACCTTGTAAATTTTAGAGCATTGTGTTGATTATTTGCGAGTTAATTTAAACTCTACACAAAAACCCAACACAAAGACTCCAAGGGTCAAGAATCATTGAATATACCACATAAAAATGAAATTTTATAACCTTAGGTTATTTTTTAAATTTATGAATATTCCCTTGCATCTAGTTTAATTTAAAGCATGGATAGAAGGATAAGATTAATTGGCCTAACCCTAGAAAATTAATCAATGACCTAGACTTAGATTAACCCTCAAATTGGTAGAGAGATAAGTACTAGTACACATGCCCAATTTGTCTTGGGAATTTTTTTGGAATGCTTAGAATTTTGGACGGACCGGAACCTTCAACCAGCGAGGATATATCACAAGATGTTTACAAATCCAAAAGGTTAGAGTAGAAAAGAAAGGCTAAGTTAGGAGAATCTTGTGAATTTTTCTCTTATGATAGAGGTACTCAAGCTTTAGGAGCCTCCCATCTTTGTTGAAGTTGATGGCAGCCATGGAAGCAAAATATGACTCCATCTTGATAAACCACACTTGGGATGATCGTCCTCCAAGGCATAAGGTAATTATCACTAAGTGGGTTTACAAAGCACATATCTTATGGTAATTTGGAAAAGTATAGATATAAGTTAATTGGCACTAAGTGAGTTTACAAAGCACAGATCTAATAGTACTTTAAACAAGTACAAGGCACGTTGGTCACCAAAGGTTTTGCACAAGTTAAAGATTTTAACTTTCACAAACTTTTCCTCCTACAACCAGGTTAGCCATAATCCACACCATTCTTACATTGGTAGTGCAAGGGGGGTGGCATGTTCTCCAAATAGATGTAAAATCTTATTTCCTCAAATGGGAACCTTGAGGAGGAGGTATATATGGAACAGCCACCTAGGTTAGTGTTCCTTATTCTAAAATCAAAGTTTACAATTTACGCAAGGCACTCTATAGGCTGAATCAGGCCCCACGAGCATATGGTACCATGGGATTGATGCTTACTTTTTGAGTATTGGTCTTGCACGTTTCCCTTCAAATGAAAATTTATATATCTTTTGTGAGCAGAGGAAGTATATGGTCACGTTATTCCCTATGTAGATGACCTCATGTTGACATAGGATCATCAAAAAAAGATCTCACAAACATAACAGATGCTTAGTGCATAGTTTAAGATGATAGATCTTGGGCTCATACATTATTTTTTTGGGATTAAGGTATGGTAGAAGCTAAATAGCATTTTCATGTCTCAATAGAAATATGTAGGTGAGATATTCGAGGAATTTGGCATGACCAAATGCAAATGTAGGGTAGTTGGTAATGGAGGTTCATCTGAAGTTGTTATGTTCAAAGATACCTCAAACCTTGTGGATGAGACCTTATAGATGAAACTTGTTGATAGTCTTATCTTCTTATGTAATACTAGACCAAACATTAGTTTTGATGTTGGTGTTTTGAGCACGTTCTGCCAACAAGCCCCAAGAGAACGATTGAAAAGAAGGTATGTGATTATTGTGATACTCAAGAGTATAGCATCGCCTATGCTATTGGAAAAACCTTTAGTGGCTTTTATGACTTAGATTGGGAGGGTGATTCGGACACACATTAGGTATTGCTTTTCTCTTACTTTGGGATGCATTTTGTGGATTAGTAAAAAACAGCCCACCACTATTCGGACACACACTGGGTATTGTTTTTCCCTTACTTCGAGATGCATTTCTTGGATTAGTAAGAAACAACCCACCACTATTGCACTCTTGTTGATAGAGACTAAGTACAAAGCCATATGCTTTACATCATGTGAGGTATTGTGGCTAAGGAGGATTCTACACAATATGGGAGTGGTGTAGAAGCAACCTATAGCGCTAAAATGTGACAACTAGAGTTGCGTGGCCATTTTTCCAAATCATGTGTTTCATGCTCTTATGAAACACATTAAAATTTATTATCACTTTGTGCACGAGCTCATCATGTTTAGGGAGGTCACAATTGTCTACTACCTGATGAGAGAGAATTGTGGAGATATCTTCACAAAGGCTCTTAGAAAGGATTTGACAGAGCATGGCATCTTCATCGACTCAACATCAAACCACATATAAGTAGTTTACCCTTTGGGTGGACACATGAAGGGGGGGTGTTAGATATCAATGCTCTACCCTCATATTGTATTATCTAAGTACTAGCTAGCTCATGTTTGTACACCCCCCATTATGAGGAGTAGCCATGGTTGAGCAACCCTAGCCCCCAACAACCCCATATGATGGTTTAAAAATGGCTTGGATTAGATTTGGCACATTTCCAAATAGACTACATGCTACACTAGATTGTTATAACATAATAGTCCACACATGGAGTAGGTAGACTTTACTCTTGGATATACCTTGCCGTGACTTTGTGGGGCCTGAATAAGACCCAAGATGATCCCGGATAGCTGTGGGAGGTGGGAAAACTGCTATGTGATTTTTAAGCACATCTTTATGGGCCAAGTCTACATTGTGGACCATGGCACTGACCCGAGACCTATGCGATCATGTCATTGGCCACCATGTGTATACATGCCTATAAAGATACTTGGCTAGTCACTTCTCCACATAGTTCATCAGTCATGTGTACACATGTGCCAAGTCTACATTGTGGACCATGGCATCGACCACATGGGGACCTATGTGATTATGTCATGGCCACCATGTGTATACATGCCTATAAAGTTACATGGCTAGCCACTTCTCCACATAGTTCATCACTGTGAATTTACTCCCTAGCTTCTACTAATATCTAGTGAGCAATGAAAATAGTAGCGAAATGCCACTGCTCTAAGCAGTGGCATTTCGCTGCTCATCTCAACAGCAAAAGTACTGCGTAGTGAAAAAAGGTTGGGGTAGACTGGGGAATCTGCTCTAAGCAGTGGCATTTCGCTGCTCATCTCAACAACAAAAGTACTGCGTAGTGAAAAAAAGTTGGGGTAGACTGGGGAATCTGCACACGACTCTCAAGTCTATCCCATCACTTTTTTTTATTTAAAATAGAGTCACAATTTTATGACACAAACATAAACATGAAAAACACATAGATTGGGAAGAATGTTCTTGGAGGCATGGAAAGCTCTTGGACAACCTATACAAATGAAAACACTTATATTCAAATTTCACATAAAATGCGTTTAATGAGTGTTGGGTCTTTCATTTCTAACATTTCTATTAGAAATAACCAGTTGGAGTACAAATTTCATGCCATAGATGCAAGTGCACTCCAAGGCCGGATTATCATTGGAAAAGAGTGGATTGATGCCACTCACTACCAAATCCATTGGCATGAAGAAACGACCACTATATGGAAATCAATGGGAACAAGGCCACCATCCTCTCGTGTCCCTAAGAGGAAATGATACACACACCCTCTCCCCCAACTACCCTTCCCCCTCACGCCCATCCTCATCACTGGGAGTCTCTCATGTTCCCACACCCCATGACTCACCAAAACCAGTCGATCGGCCCCACTGTCGACACCATCCACCAATGACAATCAAGCCTCATTGTCTACTTTGCCCCCCTCAACTCTACAACCTCGACCACCCACACTGCAAGCACCCCGATGTCATATCTTTCTCATGACAATCAATGGTGGGTGCCAAAGAATCTTCTTATTGCCGCTTAGGGATTCTAAGATGGCTACACAGAACTATGGATCCCCAAACAGCCATCTCTAAAACCCAAGCACAAAAAATCAACTAAGCCAACAACCACCAACCCCAAGACCAAGCTTCAACGTTGGCTAGTCCCTGACCACCTATTACGAGCACAAGGCTACTATAAAGGCAACACTCGCCTCTAGCTACCCAAGCATGCCACCTCTGCTCATCCCCCACAACAACTCTCCAGAAAGCCGAAGAAAGGTCCCACAACCACGGGTTCGGCAACCCTAAGCACAACGAAGCCAACAATGCTGGGTGCTTACCAATGTGCTCCAATGTGCTCCAAGCACAAGGTTTCCATGAAGGCAACACATGCTTGTGGCTCCCCAAGCCACAATCAAAAGCCTCTTGACAACCACCTCATAGCTCAAAGCCTTGTCGACAAAAAAGCCGAAAGCCTCGCCAACCACAAACCTTCATCGCTCGGCAGAGTGATGGAAATTCTATCATTTGGCTCCCAAGGCATACCCCTCAGTAGTTTGGCCAAACCACACCCATCACACCAATATCTGTTCAATAAACAAAGATGGTTTGGCGACCAACGGGCAGGCAAGTTCCCTCCTCCTTAACAAAATCCTCCGGACTTGCCCACACCCAACCCATGGGCACTCCAAAGCTCAATTCGCCCAACCCTTTCAACTCACTAAGCCTCCTCCATGAAGCTCCACCCCACCCCTCGACCTTGTCACCAAACCAAGGGGAAATGCTACACATGGCTGAGCTTATCCAACCACTCAAAGATAAACTCAAAGGTAAGCTCACAACTCTAGCCACATGGGCCATTCAGTACAAAACCCTTTTTAGGAGTGCTGACTAATAAACACGTCAAAAAAAAAGAGAAAAAAAAGGAGTCTCTAAGTGATTAGGACCACGGGCACACCTTTTGTCCTCGCCCATGCACAACACCTGCAAATCTCACTGGGCTCTATCCTATGTGCACACACTACATAAACCTTCATCATTGACATCCATCTAGGTACATCTCTTGATGGGGGGACCATGGTGGGTGCAAGCCTAGTCCATGCTACAACCCATCACCTGGATCTTCTTAATCACCCCTACTGCACCTAAATAACTGTGCTTCATGTCTAATCAATCCTACCCAAAACTTCTTCTTCGGCTCAACACCTATGGATCCTCGACATCAACTACCACTCCTATCAACACAGGATCCCAGAGCTCCAATGACTAAAGAAGACAAAGCGTAAAAAGAAAAAGAGAGAACATCGTAACCTGATGACTCAACACCCATGTGAGCCAAGATACTAATCATGGTGTCTTGACAAGGATGCTAGAGCTTCATGAACATCGCCCCATTGACATACAGCATCTCAAAGCACAAGCAGTCTCCATGCGTGTTGTCTCCTTGTCCCTTCAGAATTTCCCCCTTTTGCCACTTGCTTACTAACCCCATTGTTTTACTAACTCCTCTTTATTCATACTACCTACCATTGGGATATTGGTCATTAAGTATTTTATGCTAGCCTACTCATTCAAGTACTCTGACTCCTCTAATGAGGATGTCCCTGCTCTGCAAAGGCGATTTTTTATTTTTTATTTTTTAAGAGAGAAAAAACACAAAAAACAAAATCAAGAGTACTTTTGGGCACATACAAAAAATCAAACTCATAAGAGTCCATCGGACTCATTGGTTGGATACTTAATCTCCAGTATTCCACTAACTTCTTTCCATCTTACTAACTCCCCCACCCCTTCTCATTTTCGGAGAGACAATAAGTATGGGAGGACGACGGTGATGAGCGGCTACGATGGAGCTCTTGAGCCATGCTCGAGATTGGCAGATAGGTAACTTCCCACGACACATTAGGGTAGGGTTTCCTTAATAGCCCACATCTTTACCACATGCACCACCACCTTCATCATCATGTCACTTTTAGCATCGTCATCTTCCTGCATTAAATAGTGATACAATGAAAAAAAATTAGCCACAAGCAGGTGATAATTTAAATTCAAGTCTAGGGTCTCACCAAGTTGCCTTGCCGATCTCATTAGATATCCATTTCAATGACTAATCCCTAGCATTTGAGCCACTCCCAAGTGTTGGTTCGTTGTGATGCTTGCGATACCTATTCTCCCTAGACGAATGTTGGTGGGGGATGACTTATTACCATTTCCTACAACAAATTACAACATGCATGAGATATGAAAATCATGATGACACATGAAGTAAATTTAGTGACTAATGGCAAAGAGAAAACTTACAAATTGTGCAAGCTATCCTGCCTTTCCTCCTCCAGTTGTTGTTGTTGGTGTCTGCACTTGCATGATTCAAGACCACCTAGTCAGCTCAGGAGAAGTAGCAATGCAGCTACATCTAATGCAATAAGCCAATGCTAGGATGTTAAGCTACCGTCTGCCTAAGTGCGAGGACATTAAGCATGAATGCATGCACTATGGCAATCCATTCTTGAGTATCATAGTACAATGTCTTAGAAGAACTATGCTCATGAACTGCTCACTCAACTCTCATGTGTCCCTATTCAAAATTGTGACCTAAGTAGACCTGACATGAATCTCTCTATCTAAATAGTAATGCACCTCCTTCTACAGTCTCAGCTGGGTAAACTAGATCCACTCTTACTCTTCTATCCCCTTATCCAACTCATCCTCTTTTTCCCATTACAACCACGAGTACTAACCATTCATCATCAAGAAGCTATTACAAAACAAGAAGGCCCAATTTGTTGCATAACGATCAGTCCAGCAGAGTGATCTAGGTGACGACCAAGGTTGCCAACACCTAGCAATCATGGTGGACGCTGTGCCAACAGTGAAGCCCATGGTTGTTGTTCAATAAAATTTGTGCCTAGATTGCCACTTAGTTCGGATCCTCCTATCCAAATTCCTTACGGCTTGTTCCAGCCACCTTCTTTTCGATACTTGCTTTGTTGTAATGTCCCTTGGGATAAACTTGATGGGGCAATCTTGGGCATATTGTGGCTCTTAAACCCTCTTCATGTTGCTTACCCAGGAATGCCCTATGCCAATCCTCTCATTGATCCTCTGGAACTGCACATCGATGGGTTGTGCCTTCGAATGCCTTGCCCTGTGCATTACTTCCACTACCATGCCTGTTTGCCAAGGTGTGGGGCTTTGTCTACTTGGGGGTGATGAGGTCTTCTTCAAATATAGTCTGCTCCAGTTCCTTAGGCCTTCTTTTCCCATCCCAACTCTATTTCCACCCATAGGGTGGTGTTCATGTAGGTTCAGGCTTTAGCATCTCCCTTTTCCTTTCTGTTGGTTGACTCCATTGGCAAGGGGCTTTAGCAGGGTTGCTCTTTGAATGAGCTATTGCCTCCTCACCCAAATCCACGAGTCATAAGAGACCATTACTTACATGTACCACTCTGGATTTGGGGGAGGGGCTTCTTCCTTGTCGTGATGCACCTGCTTGTGAAAGTTGCCTTAGCCCTGTCTTTTTGTCTTCAGTGCATCCATCTCCTCATCCATAGCTTTCTCCCAACACACAGTTCCAATAGCCTCATCAATGCATGTGGGCTCTACAACCTGTACAACTTTTGCCATGTATGCATAGTGATGTGTCATATAACCATCATAGGTAAACCTCTGCATAGGATTCTTCACTCTCCCAGATCTTTGCACCTTTACCAAAGGGGAAATCTATCCAGACCCGAAGGGTGGTTGTTTCAAGTTGCACAAATTGTGTGCCGAGTTTGCGACCTGGGAGGGTGTCAAGTGTAGCAAGGATTTTAAGCCAATCGTGGTCGACTTCGTCACTATTGATAGAAGCAACCATGCATGGCACCCGTGCATCATCAAGGGCTTGATGAGAAGCCTCGTAAACCAAGAGATCATTGCTCTTGGCGGTGGTCATAGAGTCTTCAGCAAAGGGATATTTGGCCATGGTATGTGAGTGCCAGGTATATAAATTGACCTTAAGCGTTTGAGATTGTTTGCGGAGGTAGACATGATGCAGGTCCTAATCATGGATTAGTTGGGTTTGTCTCATGAAGGGTCGACCTAAGATGACATCATAGGCGGTATTACAAAAGTCCATGACCACAAATGTGAGGTGGAATGTCATGTCACAGACTTTGACCTTGAGGTCATGCACTAGGGCCATGGGTTTTGCAGAGTTCTCGTCTCCGCAAGCTTGATCACCAATTTCGTGGGATCAAGGTGTGGTTGGCTCTAGTTTTCCCAAGATGTTTGTGTGAGGATGCTTACACCAGCACCTCCATCCACATGTCCGTTATAGAAAATGGGCAATGTTGTGTTTCTCATCACCTTCAAAGTATTGTCCTAGCACATTGACATGAATTACTGGTGTGCCTTTGGGTTGTGGGTGGTGGTGATGGAGTAAGTTTGGATGACGGGGCTCAGATTCGCCCAAGGAATCTGAGGGAGCTTCCTCCTCCATAGAAGCGTGCAGTTTGTGTTCCGTCCAATCTCGAAGGTCATTCCATAAATTTGGACTACCTTTTAACAAGGTTCCAATGGGCATTCAGATTTGGGAGGAAAGGAAGGCAGAGAGGCTAGCCAGGTCGCGTTGATGAGTAGGGGATTCTTGAGGGGCAGGGCCTTGATCATAGAGTGGACTAGCAATAGTATATGGAAGTTCAAATTGGTCCTTATTTGATAGGTGTGGAGGTCGAGAGGTGGTTGCAGTAGGAGGATAAAATACCTTAGTTTAGTGTGCGGACCTCATGAGTCTCTATCGGACTCTGTGTCAGTGTTCGCATCGAGTTGTTCGATGTGAACGTGGGATTTGGGCTGGGCCGTTTGTGGATTAAGCATTGAAGGATAAGGAGGCGTAGGAGGGGCAAAATCATCGTTTGTCAACATCATGTTGGCGAACAGATCGTCCTCAGCCTTAAGCATTTGCGGGGGCTCCTACCTTATCTGGTGCCGAAATTTAGGTTCAATGGGGGGGACAGTGCACACTCAGGTATGGGGTCAAAGGTTATGAAAACAAGTGGTGGTTCAAGTTGAGCATGGTATTGCTCTACTAGTGCTTGGACCTCCTGAAGATGTTGCTTCTCAAGGATGGCATTGGGATACATGGCCAACCGTTTTTCCCGTTTGGTGAGTTTTTGGTGGACTGCATGGAGGAGGGGCAGTTTGGCATGATCATTGCTCCCGGAGGAGGATGATGTGGCCTTTGTTGAGCCCGTGCGGATGCTAACCCAATCGTCTTCGTGGCCAACATGCTTAGAGCGTTGTTTCTTTTGGGATGTTGGCCTTCTTTAGCTTGGCCAACATGCTTAGAGCGTTGTTTCTTTTGGGATGTGGCCTTCTTTAGCTTGGCCTACAACTGTGTGGTGACGACATTCAATGGGACAGTGTATATCTTCCCATGTTGAACGCTCAACACGTTGAGGGATGGCATGGATTCGACTGTGGAATGAGAAACTGATTGTTTGCAAAGGGCAATCCTTATAATGGTTAATTCCAGAGCCATGACATTGTGGTTGCATTGGCAGAGATTTCTTTTGAGGGCAGCCCACTACTCTATGGGGTCCATGATGGCAGAGGAAACATAGAAGAGGTGGTTTTCCTATGGGTGCACATATAGTGTGGACAAGTGGTTAAGGGTCCATGTGAGGCACCGAAAAAGGGAGATGAGGTGATAGGGGTGCCTCGAGGATGGCGGAACGCATGGGCAAGTTTAGCAATGGACCTAGTTGGTATCTTTCCATAAGCAATAGGGTGTGCCTGGAGAGGCAACAATTGGGATGGAAAGATTGGCAGTGTTGGAGAGTGGTGTGGTGGCACGTTATGTGAGTAGTTGGTTTGGGGCAGTGCCACTAATAAGGCTTGGGGCCTGGGAGGAGAGGAAGGTACCGTTACAAATGAGCTTTGGGTTGTTATTGGCGCGGTTGCCAATTGCGTGGAATAGCTTTCTCGCATGTTGTCATCGAGAAAGATAGCCCATTTGTTGCAGGCTTGATCAAAGGTGGAGGGGTCCTTGACCAATAGGTGGTCATGAAGCCTTGGATTGTGCAAGCCCAAGAAGAAATCTCAATTTTCTCTCTCTTCGCAATGCGAATCAAGGTACTTGATGTGAGCAATGTAGTTACGTAATGTTTCCTCAGTTTTTTGTTCCAATTGGAACAGTTGGATGACGGGGCTCCATTTGGGCCCGTAGGGTGCAAATTTGAGGATGAAGGCCTCTCTCACTACTTTGAAAGCGCTTTTGTGCTCAGGGTCCAAGGATTGGAACCATTGTACGGCCTTGTCTTCAAGGCTGAGTCTAAGGAGATGGACTTTGGTTGCATCGTTGAAAATTTCAAATGCCTGACAGATTTCGTTAAAGACCTTGATGTGGAATACGAGGTCTCCAACTCCATGGAATTTTGGTAGAAGTTTAAAAATTTTCACCCACATAGGTTTTGTATGTGATGTTTATGGGTGCAAGTGTTGTGACACTCCCCTTCTCCTAGAGCTTGTGCTAAGCTTAGAATGGCAAGTTGTAGGGCGAGGGGAGGTGGTACAAGGATGGGAAGTGGGAATAGATCCATGGTGGATAGAGAAGAGGGTATGTGAATGTGCTCGGGGCATCTATCCACACTGGGGTGCATGTATGGAGGAGCCCCATTAGATGAGGGCTCTTCAAAGATCATTTTACCCTCTTGGCCAAACATGTGTGGCATGGTGACCACATGTGAATGTGAAATTGAGGTCGAGGTGCCGCGCCGAATGGAATGGAGGCATGGGGGGCATCTAACCATAGTCGAAAGGTGTCCATGGTATGTGGGGAAACTTAAAAAATATTCAACGATGCGTGTGGAGGCTCGAAATAAGAGTTTTAGCTCACATTTGTCTTGTGCGTGAATGCAACCTTAAGGTTAAAAGTGGTCTTTTGAGGCATTTTATGCATGTAAAAACGACCCTAGTGAGTTGGGGAGGTAGACCAAAACCACCGCTAAAGATTTAGAAATTCTGAATTTTGATTTTTTTTAAAAAGTTTTTTTTTTGGGTTTGGTATGGCCATATGCTTACAAGCGTACGCCCGTGGCTTTAGTATCAAAGGACGGCAAGTGTGGAATGACCGTACGGATTTATTTTTGGTATCGCCATATGCTTTACAAGCTTATGCCCGTGGCTTTAATATGGAATGATCACAGTAAGTGTGAAATGGTCGTACGAATTTTTTTGTTTTTTATTTTGGAAAAATGTTTTTTGGGTACGGCCGTATGCTTACAAGCGTACGCTCGTGGTTTTAGCATTCTATGCATAGAACTAGGGTTAGGGCAACATAAACCAATTTATTTCACTCACTTATGCATTAGGAATAGGGTTCAGGTTACTCACCTCTTTTTCCTCTTCTTCTCCTTGCTTGCTAATATGTTAAAATAAACTAACTTTTTGATTTATTATGTTTCTTTTTTGTAGGTTTATTCAAGTGAACAACTAACAAGGGTTTAGGCCAATCCTCTCATATGGCTTCTCAAAAGAAGAGCTAAGCCCTATTTTTCCATTCTTTGTTTATGCTTCTTCTCTTCATGTTTTTGCACCCTTGGGTGCCAGGGGATTAGGGTTAGGTCAATAGGCTTATACATAAGTCCTTATAGAATGGATTATGCAATAGGCTTATCCATAAGCCCTTATGCAATAGGCTTATGCATAGACTTATGCATAAGCCCTTATGCAATAGGCTTATGTAGAAGCCTTTTGCATAGGCTCATGCATAAGCCTTATGAATGGGCTTATGAAATAGGCTATAGATAAACCTTATGCGTATGCTTATGCAATAGGTTTATTCTCTTTGTGTTTTTGCAATAGGCTTATGTATAAGCCCTTCTACATAGGCTTGCAAACAGCCTTATGCATAAGCCCTTCTACATAGGCTTGCAACAGCCTTATGCATAGGCTTATGCAATAGCCCTTATGCATAAGCCTTATGCAATAGCCCTTATGCATAAGACCTTATGCATAGGCTTATACAATAAGCCCTTATGCATAGGCTTATACAATAGCGCTTATGCGTAGGCTATGCATGCATGAATTTTAAATGTGTAACTAATCACTTTTTCTCATGTTATGTTTTGTAGGCCTTGCATTGTTATCTTCTCCTTCACCTGACTTTGTTGAGGTAAGCTTGCTTATTCATGTAACCTCATGTTTATTACAACCTCATGCCAGTTTTAGGGTTTAGGCTATAACATACAGATATGGGGCATTATTGTAGGCCATCTAGAATGCTGGTTAAGTCAAGTTAGGAGTGGTTATCTGCATGTAGGTTGTTATAGTGGAGGGGGAGCCCTTGATCTTTTCACTATCCTTCTCTTGTAAAAGAGAAGTTCCCTTTGGCTTCAATAGTGGGGAGCATGTCAGAAGCTATCATTCAAAAGGAGCATTGTTCACCTTGCTTGTCTAAGTAGTATTGTAGAAGGTCTCCACAATGTTCTAATATCACATGTTGCCTTTTTTGTATAAGCCCTTACACATTCTTATGTTAGAGAAATCTTGTGTTGTTGCCTCTTTTGTTTTGTAGCTCTTGCACTAATCCTCTCTTTTGGCTTCACATAAGAGTGGTAAGCTCTCTTCTTCTTTTGATTGCTTATAGCATGTTTTTCCTTTATTGCAGCTTAGGTTTACCTCTATGCATAGGCTCTTGCAAACAAGCTCTATTCATAAAGCTTCTGTGCGTAGGATCTATGCATAGAGCTTTATGCATAAGGCTCTATGCATCCGACTCTATACATAAGGCTATATACGTAGAGCTTTATGCATAAGGCTATATGCATAGAGCTTTATGCATAAGGCTATATGCGTAGCTCTATGCATAAGGTTCTATGCATAAAGATATAAGCATAAGGCTCTATGCATAGGCTTTATGCATAAGGCTCTATGCATTTAAGACTCTATACGTAGGCTCTATGCATAGAGCTTTATACAAAAGGCTCTATGCATAAGGCATTTATGTTTTATGCTTCAAGAAATTGACTCTTATGCACGTATGTATAGGCAATGTCGATCAACCCATTGCAAGACCTATATGTGGCAAATGTGCTATCTATTATAAACAAACAATATTAAGGGTAACAAGCTTGGTCTTAGTTTACTCAGACACAAGTATGGTTTCATCAAACCTTTTCACATACATAAAGTTAAACCTTTTATGCGTTCTATAAGTCTTATTTTTTAATCTTATATGCAGGCAGGCTTACCATTGGGCCAATCGATGCCATGGGGGAAATCTACCCCACTTGGCCTGTTGGGGCAGACCATGCCTTTGATAGGCGTAGGTCTGAGTAGTGCAGGATGATCACGGTGGTATGGTTGTGATGAGCCTACACCACACCTACCTCGTCTAGACCCACCCTCGATCCTTCATGTCCATCTTCACCATGACGATGACATAGTAGCGAGTTTAAGGGGCTAGTAGAAGTGCTAGTGGGGGGAGGGAGCACGCCGCTTTTGCTTTGGCAAAGTAATAGTAGGTCTCCCGATGCGTCTCCCCAGTAGAGGGCTCTTCATTTTCTCATTATGAGCTAGCCCCTAGGAGACCCATTCCACCATGTGATTCATGCACTCTACTGTACAACGTGGATGTCAATGGTGCCCTCATGATGTATGCACGAGGGAAGCAAGTCATGAATTGCATGCATGTACTTGCTAACCTGGATTATGAACAACTCCTTGAAAAAGTGGAAAGCACAAGATGAGCTTTCTCAAAGAAATACGTCATAGATGTGCTTAAGTTGGAGTTTGCTATTCCACATGTGGGTCTTTGCTTCTTGAACGAGTGGATGAAGAGAAGAATCAAGATTTTGCTCTCTAATAGGAGAGCAAATATCAAGAGAGTAGCAAAGATAATTTGAAGAAGCCCAATGTCTGCATGCACAAGGAGTGGAGGCACGCATGTAGCTTTGCTAGATAGCACCCACATGATTTTCAACAACAAGTGATGGTGAGTGCTTTCTGACTACGGAAGCAAGGGGCTTGACACTTTGGCTCGGGAGGAAAGTCCTCCTTCATTGCTCTTTTCATAAGTACCTATTTTACTAATCATTTCTTCTACTCTTTCATTTTGTTTTGTACTATATTGTTTTCTTTAACTAATTATATATTTTCTTAATTATTTTTTGTAGAGGGAGGTTATTGGGTGAGACCCAACAAAGGAGGAGTATGACCATGGCTATAGAGCCCCCCGTCCGTAATTATGGGCGTGGATGCGTACGTGAGGCGTACACTTGGACAAGTTTGTTTTGGGGACTCAAGAAGATGAGGTAAGTAGTGAAACAACCCTTCTCTTATCTACATCTAATTGTATTTTATTACCTTATGCTTACCTTATGCTTGATGGCATGTATGTAGGATGAAGGGGAAGAGAAAGAGGAGGATCCTGATTATGAGCATGAAGCGGTGGAAGGAAGTGAAGTGGAGGATGAAGATGATGATGATGAGCACTCAGAATCTGATGACGATTCCGATTAGCCACCTCTTCATTGATATATTTTTTGTGTATATGGTTAAAGGCCCGGCACTTCGTGAAATAAAATAAATTTAGGCTCAATATGAGATTGGTGTGGACCATAGGATATATGTGGGCTTGCCACCATTGTAGACCATAGGATATATGTGGGCTTGCCACCATTCTTGGTCGGGAGTCTAATCCATATTCTTGGTGAGTTGAGTTTTGGTGGTAGTTCAAGGGCAATGGAAGACTTACCAGTTATTATGGGGGGTGAGGGAGTACCCTTTGTGGAAGCAGTTGGTGGGGGCAGAGGGTTAGAGTCGATGCACTCCACGTCCTAGAGGATCGTCGTTACCTTGCCCTGGGGAAGCTTGAGGGTAACTATGTTGTCAGCTGAGTTAATTGTATCTTCCACCAAGGATGACTGCTTCTTTTGTTTCACTTGTGGGAACCAACAAGTGACTTACACAATGGGTTAGAGATAGTATGTACAGTTTGTGTGTAAAGGACCCAAGGCTTTGTATGTGTTGTCCACTAGGTAATTGAACTTTGGCATGGGTAGTTTTAAGAGAGGGTTTGCCTAGAGAGACCCATGTTTCCCATGGCAAAAGATTATTGGCTAGCTGCGGGAGATAGTAAGGCATCATGGCTTCCATAGCCTTCTTTACACCAGGTGTTCGCATAGCTGATATCCCAAGATCCTCATCAAGGCTTATCTCTAAGCCACTAGACTCTCCATCAACATGAGAATGCCCTGCAGAAGGGGCATACTAAGGGGCTCAATCACTTTCTCTTTGCCTTTATGTGATGTACTAATCACATTTGCAGGACTGGTATTATGACGCAGCCTGCCACTCCATGGTCTATGAACCACTAGATGAGGACTCTCTTGGTCCACTCAAAGACTGTGATTGCTGACTTGCATTTTGTGCAACCACATTTCCACTCACATCAGTCCCAACAGGTTCTTTTTCAGCAGCATACCAACTACTCATCTCATCAAAAACAACATCCCTGCTTACCCTTAACTCATGTGTAGCAGGGTTATAACACCTATATCCCTTTTGCTCAAGGAAATATCCAATAAACACACATTTTTCAGCTTTTGGATCCAGCTTAGTTCTCAGCTCATCTGGCACATGCACATATGCAATGCATCCAAAGACTTTCAGATGAGCGAATCAGGTTTTCTGCCAATAAACCTCTCCTCTAGAGTTACATCATGTATGGCTGCAGTTGGAGTCCTGTTCATGATGTAAACTGTTGTAGAAACAGCCTCAGCCCAATAGCTATGCGACATATTCTTCTCTCCCATCAATGCTCGCACAATCTCAGCAATGTGCCTGTTTTTCCGCTCGGCAACTCCATTTTGCTGCGGAGTGTATCTACATGTAAACTGTCTAACCTGAATACCATTCTTCTTCAAAAATTCAAAGAACTCATTGGAGAAGTGCTCTCCCCCTCCATCTGACCTTAGGCACTTTACATATTTTCCTGTTTACTTTTCAACCATAACTCTGAAATTTTGAAAATGAGTGCACCTCACCCTTCTCCTTCATGAAGTATACCCACACTTTCCTTGTGTGGTCAATAAATGTCACATAATACCTGCAGCCTCTCATAGACATGGTCTTCATAGGACCCCATACATCTGAATGCACAACATCTAGTGCATTTCTGCTCACATTTTTGTCACGTGGAAATACATGCTTTGTTTGCTTTCCAAATTGGCATGCTTCACATATTTTCTACATACCTTCAACTTTAAACTTTGGCAGCCCTATCACAATAATTCCTTTAGTCTGCAGCATAGACTTCATTCTCTGCACATTCACATGTCCAATTCTTTTATGCCAAATGTCTGTGTCTGCAACAATTTCTGAACCATTTGCAAACATCGCAGCAATCGCTTCAGGCATGTTTAGATTCAATGTAAACATTATGCCCACTCTGTTGCCTTTTGCAACCAACCTACACTTGTCTTTAAAGTCTTCAACATGACAACCATTAGGGTTAAATCGAACCTACAAACCCTGCTCAATCATCTGGCCAACTGAAACCAGATTCTTTGTTATGTTTGGAATATGAAGTACATCTGCAAGGTACTTCACTTTGCCATCTTGCATAGACAATGGCACATCTCCAACATGGGTAATTGGATGAGCAGTGTCATCCCCTGTTTCCACAAAACCTGGTCTTTCAAGGTTTTTTATCTCCTTGAACCACTCCCCATGACTTGTCATGTGGTTTGAAGCACCTGAACCAACGTATCATACATCATCTTTATGTGCTGCTTCAACATTTTCAGACATGGCATTAATGACATGCTGCATAACAAACAACTTTTCATTATCCTCATTGTTTCTGCTCGAGGATGCATAGTTGTTTTGCTGCAATTTTCCATTTTGCATGTCATCCTGCTTCTTATAACAATCTGCCTGCACGTGTCCAGGCTTACCACAATAAAAGCATCCACGTGTATCATTATACTGCCTTTGCTAATTTCCACGACCTCTTTGACTCCTCCTACCTCTGAATTGTCCTCTTCCACCTATGTGTTGTTGTTGTTGTGAATTCTGGGACTGTTGTTGTTGCTGCTATTGGCCATAATTCTGATTACCTGTTCAGCCATCTCCTTGGCCGCGTCCACGGCCTCCTCTACCTCGTCCTCTTCCTGAACTTGTGTAGAAGGCCTGTTGCTCTGAACTATTTTTGTTTTGTGAAGACTGTTGGTCTTCACCCAAGCTCTTCTCTTCTATAATCAACATAGACACCAAATCTGTGAAATTGGGAATGTTTTCTCAAGTCTGAATAGACGTCTTGAACACCTTATATTGTGGCCCGAGACCACGTAGACAGACTTCCACCTTATCATCGTCATCTACTGAAATGCCAATAGATGCAAGGGATTCCACAATACCCTTGATCTTCAATGTATAGTCATTCACAGACATACTCTTTTTCTCCACAGTATAAAGTTCATTCTTCAACTATATCTTTTGTGCCTTGGTATTCGATTCGTAGAGTTTTACCAAAGTGTCCCACGCCTCCTTGGGGGACTTGGCATCCTATATGTGCCCAATCATGGTGTCCTGTATACTGATAGAGAGCCAATGCATAACTTTTCTGGCTCCATGGTTCCAATCCTTGAAGTCTTTCACATCTGCAGTAATCGGATTGATCTCCAGTATCTCCGATGCCTCTTCATGCTCACCTTCTATGTAGTCCCAGTAGTAACCCTTTCCCATCAGGAAATTTGTTAACCTGAACCTCCAAGCATGGAAGTTGTTCTTATTAAGCTTCTCAGCAACAATTTAGTTTATGCCATCATTTGACATCTTGTTAGACACACAAATTTACCAGAAACAGCACTCTTGTTTGTCCTGCACAAATTGCTGTATTTTCTACAGTGGTACTGTACACTCAAATGTCACAACCAGTGACAACCAGTGACCTCAATGTGCATACATACACCCAATGGCAATTGTTGACCTCCTTGCAGGACACACAATGTCTGCACAACCAATCTGTCTTCCTGCAGTTCTTAAAGCAGAGTTTTGCATAGAATCGATGACTTACCCACAGTGCTCGAAATCGCCTGCTTTCTGAAAAACGAAGGTCCTAACGCACCCGAAACATATTTTCGGCCTGAAAAAATTTATCTGATAGGTATATGACATGTCCAATAGAACAATATAGTTGCCCTATAGCTGTACTCCCACGAAGAAAGCTCCTCAATCAGAGATCGTTTGCCGGTGCCTCCCATAGAGCTCCTGGTGACAAGGGTATAGTCGCCAACACAAATAGGAAAGAGTAGATGAAGCTCTTACCCTCGTACCGCTTCCTGTGCTTCTCTTGCTTATAGCAGCTCAACCCTCCCGTAGAGCTCCTAGTGACAAGGGTGTCGTCGCCAACACAAATAGGGAAGAGTAGATGAAGCTCTTACCCTCGTACCACTTCATGTGCTTCTTTTGCTTGCAGCTGAGCCCTTAGCATGAACCAAGCTCTGATACCATGAAAAGATGCAGGGGAGAAGAGAGCTTGAGCTCTTGCAAGCACACACACACACTCACAAAACCCTAAAAGAGAACACACAAGGTGAGAGGCTGAAAATCTTCTTCTTCTTCACACAACACTCAACACACCATATACAAAGATAAGAGTACACACAATATGAAAAGGTACTCAACCAAATACATACTAGGGTTCTCTATAGTGTGAACCCAACTAAATGAGCTGGTGCTATAACTATGCCAGTCTCTAGAATGGCTGTCACACAGCCTGTCATCCCACTGGCTGCATATCACCCATGATCTCACCAACCATGCCAGTGGTGTAAGTGTGGGGCCTATCCCCCAGGCGGGTCATCAGTGTCCATCGCCTCACTAGATGAGCTCGATATCTCAACAAGGTTAAGGGGCCTTCGTCCTGGCAAACCAAGGAGGGTGAGGGGAGGGGTTGGGCACTTGGGGTGCTAGGTGTGGAGTGGAGTAGGGTCTCCTCCAAGAACTAGGAGGTCTTACAAACTCCTCCTCTTTGGAAGCTTTTTGGCGTGCCTCTTTCTCATGAGTGTCAAAATTTTGGTGCTTGGATGGGAGAGTGGTAGGGAAGGTTGGGGCTGAGGGATGGGAGGAGGAATAGTAGTGTCTCTCTATATATGAACGGGCTTGGGTAACTTCTCCCAACCTACGGCATGGTATAAGACTTTGGTGAGTAGGGAGGAGGCTGCCAGGTTGCCTTACGGGTTTGAGCATATAGCATGGAGCTCTTTGTGCAAGTATTCGGCCCAATTCATAAGCACAACTTGATGGAATATGGCAAGGGTGGAGAGGTTTCACCAATTTAAATGATCCACCTAATGTGTCGCGAGGAGGAAGAAGAGGGATATTGTTGGCATCACCAATTCTTAACGGGTGATGTTGTGTACCATTCCACGCCATCCTTGGTCGTGGGGCCTAGAAGGTGTCACACACGTCTCATGACATAGGGTTGCTCGAGTCTGGGGAGTTGGAGTGTGTCCCTGACCAAATCACGATGTGCACTATGAGAGGGAACACCTTCTAGGTCTGGGACCTAGAAGGTACCCGGTATCCTGGCCGACGTTGTAAGTCTCAATGAAATAGAGAAAATTGAGGAGGTCAGGTCCCTAGGGCTTCATTGTGGGTAAAATGCTGAGACCAATTTGCTCCATGCATGCAACCACTACTATGAGCTCTACAATGGCACAATAGCATGGCTCCGTGTAATAGAGCAACTTGTGCTCTACTTTGTGCGTGTTCTTCATGAGGCTGTGAATGGTGTGGCCATCGACCCACTTCATACATGCCTCGCCCAGATGAGATAGCTAGGTAAGGTGCTTGCCATATTCCTCAAATCAATGGCCCGTGTGCCATTACTTCTTCTAGGGAGTGTAGGTGACAACCTCAAGAGAGGAGTCAGAGTGGTTGATAGTGGCGCCATTGTTACCATATTATAGTAGTGATGTGTGTGAACACACTTAGGACTGCCGGGGCACTTTTTCCCTCACTAGGAGGTTTTTTCCCCCGTGCATTGTATATACGCCCATTATCTTCTAGGGCTTGTAATCTTTCATTTTTGGCACTCATAATACACTACTGTGTTGTGCTCAAGCTTCCTCATCTTCTTGAAGTTGTGTGTGCATTCCTGCAACCCTAATTCCAACAATTGGTATCAGAGCAGGCTTCCTCCTCCCGGGCAGCATCACCGGCACCTGCCGCTTCATCTCCTCCGATTGCGACGAGGTTTCACGAGCGTCTGCAGGTTAGTATATGCCGTGGGAAAGCCCGTTGGGCTGGGTCGTTTCAGAAATTTGATCTGAAGTCATTTCGCCCTCCGTTTTTGCATTCCAAGTACTGCGCAGGCAAAATCGTCCTACTGTGCAGATTTTCTGTCAAGATTAAAATCTGCAGGACAGGTGCCCATTCGTCTGTTTTGGGCTGTGCTACATAGCACAGGTCGATTTTATACAGGTTTACCTCTTACAGACAGCATTTACATCTAGTAGTACAGTCATTGGCCATGGCTGACAACAATGATGTATTCCGCATGTTGGCTGCTGAGGATAAGTTGGATGGCACCAACTATCCATTGTGGGCATATATGATGCGACATGTATTGGTAGCAAAGGGGTTATGGAACATTGTGCAGGGTATTGATGCACGTCCTATTGTGGCTGGGAATGCTGCAAATACATCAGAAACAGGTACTGTTGATGATGGTGCAGGCACAAGTGCTGTAGCAGCTGTTCGAGAACCACCACTTTCAGCAGAGCAGATTCGTTGGGATGGTAGAGATGCGCAGGCTCATGCCTTGATTGCGCTGTCTGTCAAACGTACCATTATCCCACATATTCGCTCCTGCAGGACTTCTAAGGATGCTTGGGATGTACTTGCCACATTGTATCAGGCAAGAAATGAGGCTCGTGTTGCTTACCTCCGAAAACAGTTGGAGAGTGAGCATATGAACGAAGGTGATTCTATGGATAGCTTTTTGACAAAGATCAAGGATTTCAAAGAGCAGCTCATTTCTGCAGATGAAATCCTGTCAGACAGTTCACTTGTGCAGACTGTTTTGAATGGTCTACCAGATTCTTATCAGGGTTTTGCTTCCACTCTTCGCTTGATGATGAAAGGCAATCCCAATGCCTTATCATTTGAGGAGTTAGTTTCTGTTTTGCTGCAAGAAGACCAGTCAAGGCAAAACAGGAATATTATGCGTGTCGCAGATCAAGCTTTCGTTGCTAGTCAGAGAAGCGGGAAAGGTAAAGCTGGCTTTTCTTCTAGTAAGCAGAAATCTGCAAATGCTGCGCAACCAAAGAAGGAAGACAAAGATGAGAAGAAGGGTGACAAACAGAAGACATTTTGCAAGTACTGTAAGGGAAATGATCATGTCATCAAAGCGTGTCCTAAACTGGCTGCGAAAGAGGCTACGAAGAAAGAGGCTGGTATGGCTGTTGCAGATGCCTCTCCTTCTAACAATGAATCTGCTAATGTTGTGCTAGATACAGAATGGGCATTCAATGCGCAGTGCAGTTATGACCCATCTTTGCATGACACATGTATGTCTGCAGTAGATTCAAATGTATGGTACTTTGACAGTGGTGCCACTAAGCATATCACCTCGCAGCGCAGTTTATTCTATTTCCTTGAGTCTGCTCCCACAGGGAATACTGTCACTTGTGCCAATAACTCCTCTTATCCCGTTGAAGGAGTTGGACAGATTGTGCTGAATGTTGCAAATGGCAACACCTTTACACTTTTTGATGCATTGTATGTGCCAGGGATCAAAAAGAATCTGCTGTCAGTCTCCGCATTTGCCAAAACAGGTTTGGTTGTAAAATTTGTGGATGACAGATGTACTGTTCATGATCTCTCTTGTGGTGACATCATTGTAGCATCTGGTTCACTATGTCGAGGGCTGTATAAGCTCAATATGGATGGCAAATGTGTAGAGGATTCAGCATGTGCTATTATGGATACGCAGGCTATTTCAAATGCAAAACTGTGGCATGCACGTTTTGGTCATCTGAATTTTGCAAGTTTGCTGCGCCTGCAGAAATCTGAAATGGTGTCTTCTTTGCCTAAGCTTGAGGCACCTGTCAAGCATGTTTGTGAGGGCTGCATATTGGGTAAAATGCAGCGTGCTTCCTTTCCCAAAGATGGATCAGTGAGAGCTGAACGCAGATTGCAGCTTGTTCACAGTGATGTTTGTGGTCCCATGCAAACTCCATCATTTGGAAACTACCTTTACTTCGTGACTTTCATTGATGATTTTACCAGGCATGCATGGGTATATCCTTTGAAGGCAAAGTCCGAAGTGTTTTTGTGCTTCAAACAGTTTTTGGTTATGGCTGAAAATGTGTCAGAAAGTAAGATGGGCACCCTCCGTTCAGATCGAGGGGGGGAGTAAATGTCTTCAGAATTTAATGCATTTCTGGCTGAGCGTGGGATAAAACACCAATGTACAGTGCCGTATACACCACAGCAAAATGGTGTGGCTGAGAGAAAAAACAGGTCTCTCATGGAAATGGCAAGATGTATGGTTAAGAGTCAAAGTCTACCACATGGTTTTTGGCTTGAGGCTGTCATGTGTGCCACTTATGTACTAAACAGGTGTCCCACCAAAGCATTACAGGTTGTCACTCCATATGAGGCTTGGCATAGCCGCAAGCCATCTGTTGGCCATTTACGTGTTTTTGGTTGCCTGGCATATGCATTAGTGCCTGTGCAACATCGCAGAAAATTGGATGACAAAGCTGTCAAATGTATTTTTGTTGGATATAGTGCTGAGAGCAAAGGCTATCGTTTGTATCATCCACAGACAAAGCGCATTTTGGTTAGCCGTGATGTTGTATTTGTGGAAGATGCAGTTCAGCCCTTGGTTTCATGTACTAAGGAGACAAATATCAGCTCACGTGATGTCTATGATACATTGTTGCCTCTTTTCAGTGGTGCACAGTCAAGTGCAATACCTCATGAGGCAGTTTTTCAGCCTATGCAGGTTTTAAATGATGGCACAGATCAGCCTATATCTGATGCAGATGTGCATGATGCACTTGAGGATGAGAGACAAGAGATTGAGGGCTCTAGGAACATGCCTAGATGGCTGGTGCAGACTTTGCGTGACAGCAAGTTGGATGCCCCTTTGTCTAGTCGCACTCGTTCTGGCTCTCATGGTGCCTCTTATGCGTCAGATTGTTATGCATTGGCTGTTTCTAGTATGTGCGATGAAAGTGAGCCTGTTTCATTTGATGAGGCACAAAGTTCAGAAAATTGGATGGCTGCTATGCAAGCAGAATACGATGCTATTATGAAGAATAGTACATGGTCTTTATGTGACTTGCCCCCTGGCAAGAAGGCCATTGGCACTAAGTGGGTATACAAATTGAAGCGTAACCCTGATGACACAGTGGATCGCCATAAGGCTAGGCTTGTTGCAAAAGGTTATGCTCAAGAGAAGGGCATTGATTTTGATGAGACTTTTGCTCCCACATGTCGTATGACCACTGTTCGTAGCATCTGTGCATTAGCAGCTCATAATGGTTGGAATGTACATCAGCTGGACATAAAGACTGCGTTCTTAAATGGAGATTTGCATGAGGAGGTGTATGTATCGCAGCCTCGTGGTTTTGTTCAAAGAGGGCAGGAAAACAAAGTGTGCAGGTTAAAAAAGGCTTTATATGGTTTAAAGCAAGCTCCACGAGCTTGGTATGAAAAAATACATGCATATTTGACTGCACATGGGTTTCAGAATAGTCCAACAGAAAGCACTTTGTATGTTAAACGTGTGGATGGTGTACATCTAATCATTGCTCTCTATGTCGATGACATGCTGCTCACAGGACCAAATGAGAGTCATATTGCTGATTTTAAGGCTGATTTGAATGCCTCTTTTGAGATGTCAGATTTGGGGCATTTGCATCATTATTTGGGGATACAATTTAAGCAGTGTGATGGAGGTATTGCTTTGTGTCAGACAAAGTATATTGAAACATTGTTGCGGAGATTTGGCCTTGAAGACTGCAAGCCTATTGCTACTCCAATGGAGACAGGTTTGAAGTTGAGTCTTCATGATGCTGGAGATCACTTTGATGTCACACTCTATCAGACAGCTGTTGGTTGCCTCATTTATGTATGCATTACGAGGCCAGACATTCAGTTTGCAGTCTCACAGGTGAGCAGATTTATGCATAGCCCAGGCATTAAGCATTGGCAGGCAGTGAAGCGTATCTTTCGCTATTTGAGTGGTACTCGGCATCTTGGGTTGTTTTATCCCAAGGGGGGATCATTGCCGCCAGATTTACATGTTTTTTCAGATTCTGACTGGGCTAGTTGTTATGACACACGCGTGTCCACGAGTGGTTTTTGCTTCATGCTTGGAAGCTCATGCATATCATGGTTGAGCAAGAAGCAGCCTACTGTGGCCACTTCTAGTTGTGAAGCTGAGTACAGGGCAGCTTTCACAGCTACGGTTGAGTGTGTGTGGCTCAGACGCCTTATGGCTGATTTGGGTGTTGGGCAGTCATCTGCCACCACCATCTTCACTGACAGTCAGAGCGCATTGGCAGTTGCGCGGAACCCAGTGTTCCATGCTCGTACGAAGCACATTGAGGTGCACTACCATTATGTCAGGGAGAGACTCTCTGCAGGAGAGATCAGTTTGGCTTATGTGCCAACACAGGATAACCTTGCAGACCTTTTCACAAAGGCTCTGCCTCGTGAGAAGTTCAAAGCTTTTCGCAAAGCTTTGGGCTTACTCCCTTTTGTGGATTCGTCCACATAGCTAGACACTTCCCTATACATGAGTGCTAGCTCTTGTTCACCGCATCACTCCAGGGGGGATTTGTTACCATATTATAGTAGTGATGTGTGTGAACACACTTAGGACTGCCGGGGCACTTTTTCCCTCACTAGGAGGTTTTTTCCCCCGTGCATTGTATATACGCCCATTATCTTCTAGGGCTTGTAATCTTTCATTTTTGGCACTCATAATACACTACTGTGTTGTGCTCAAGCTTCCTCATCTTCTTGAAGTTGTGTGTGCATTCCTGCAACCCTAATTCCAACAGCCATGTGATGGGCAAGATGGCAAGAGGGCAGGTGGCTGCTAAAAATCAAAAGAAAAAAGGGCAAGAGTTTGGCTAGCGAGAAAGAAGAAAAGTGGAAAAAATAAAGTGCAATGGGCCCTTATATAGATTTCTAGGGGAGATATGGCCATGGATTTGAAGAGGTACAACCTAGCTTTGTTGAGGAATGGTCATGGCTTGCTACACAAACGGTTGTAGATATGGGATATGGAACAGTTGGGGCTAGACCGAGTGAACAATCGTTCGGTGATCACAGAGTGAACGGCCGTGGAGAGTGAACAACCGTTCACTCGCCCTTAGAGAGATTTTTAAGTACCCTATTGATATGTTTTGTACCCTTGGACTTGGCACCCCGTTGGCAGGTTTTGTATTGACTCCTTGCCCTATTGGAAATGGCAACAAGTTGGGTCCAATTAGGTTTGGGAAAGGTCAACAAGTCGGCCCCAATTGGGTTTGGGCAAGGTAAATAACTCTTCTTCGGGCCAAATTTTCTTGCCAATTCCAAGGACGAACCTGAATTAGGGAGGGGGGTATGTTAACTACAATGGTTAACGTTACTCAAAGCGTGGCTACACTTCATGTAAATTTTTTTAATGCAAAACTGTGCTAAGCGCTTCATGTAAAAAGATATGGGATGACCAAGCTTACGACATGTGTAATGTTGGCCATGTGCAACAAAGCCTATGTGTATATAGAGCTAGAGAACCAGTTTTGGGTCCCAATTGTTAGTGGGTTGCCATCCATTGTAGAAAGAGAGCTCATGTATATAAGTGACTTATGAAATATGAAAAGGATATAATCCCATATCACAATTGAGTCTTCTTCTTCTCACCTCTTGCTCTCTTGTGGCCATGGTGGTGAGCTTGTGTGTGGATGCATGCTTGCTTGCTTGATTGTCTGTGTTTGCTTATAGAGGTGATGCTTCCTTCTTCCTTCCCTCTTCTTCTTCTTCTTCTTGGTATATCTCTCTCTCTTTCTCTCTCCTTCTTGCACATATGAAGGCATTAAGATAAGAGTTGAGATCTCTATATCATTGCTCCCTACCTAGCTCAAGGAAATCTCCACTTGGGTGACACAAGTGGTGGTGGAGTGAGCCCCTAGCGGCTTCACATCAAGGAGTTAACCCACTTAGGATTGGCTAAGTGCATGTTTTTTAATCAACCATTCCATCTTCTCTCCTTCCTCTTTCATGCAAGGAGAATTCTAATTTAGGTGAACAACTTCCTTGCAATAAGGAGCCAACATATATTTGGAATTGGGAGGAAAGGAAGGTGGTGAGTCTTGCTATGCCTCTAGTTGTTTGTCCATTATCACTTACATAGCTTTCAAGGCCAGTAATGGTATATGGAATATGCATAGGTCCCCTTAAGTGTGGCACTCCTCTATGACCATGGCCTCCTTAAGTGTGGCACTCCTCTATGACCATGGCCTCAAAGCTTTTGTCCTCATCCCCTAATTCTTGTTTCGCATTCTTGGGTTGTGGAGTAGACTGGTTCCATATAGGCTTGGGCTTCCCTTGCAGTAAGGAGCCAGCAAAAATTTGGTCTTGGGAGGAAACGAAGGTGGTGAGTCTTGCTATATCTCTAGGTGTTAGTCCATTATTATCAGTCACATAACTTTCAAGGCCAAGAATGGTGTATTGAATATGCATAGGTCCCCTTGAGTATGGCACTCTTCTATCATACCTAAGAGTTGGGAGGTCATGGCCTCAAAGTATTTGTTCTCATCCCCTAATTCTTGTTTCGCAGGTTCTTGGGCTGTGGAGTAGACTAGTTCTTTACTAGTCTTCTCTTGAGCAAGGTGAAACTAGTCTTTACATTGGTATCCTCTCCAACAGTGGGGACTATTGGAGGTTTAGTATCCCATTATGCTTGGCATGCCCTTACCAGTTCTTAGCTACGTCTAGCCTGCTTGCTCAATAGGATTGGGATATTTTGCTAGCATCCATTTGTGCTTGGCATGCCCTTTTACTAGTTCTTAGGATACTTCTAGCTTGATTTTTTCCTCAATAGGTTTGGGATATTCTACTAGCTTCTTAGGAAAGTTGCTAGGGTCTATGAATAGTTTTTCCCTCATTTTGCTATGTCTCTAATGGACTAGGGACCTTTGAAGAGGATGAAGAGATGTTGGAAATCTATATCTTCCTCTTGAATTGTCACTTGGTCTTCCCCTTGTCCTATCTTCTTGGACCTTCGTCTTCTGGTCTTAGGGATAACTCTAGCATGTTTCGGGGCTGGTAAGACTTGGGAAGATTTTTGCGCCCTTTGAGGATGGGAATCTGAAGCCTATCTAGTTTTGTGAGTGACAGATCTCCTCTTGTTCTGCATTCTAGCCAATGACATTGAGAGGGAGAATTTGTAAACAACCCATCCTTGATGCTTAGAAAATTAAGGCTCGTACATGGTTTGTGCTCTTGAGTTGGACTTGGAATGGATGCTCTTAACGGGAAATCCTTGTACATGATGGTCAATACCACAACCTATATAGATTGGTACTAGCAGGTGGCTATTGGTTGGTCAGTGCAGATGGGTAGTGGTAGCATTGTAGTGGCATACGAGATCCTAAGGCATTGATGTACCTTCCCCTATTTAATTGTAGTACGACTATATATACCTTGTAGTGGTAGAATTGTAGTGGCATACGAGATCCTAAGGCATTAATGTCCCTCCTCCTATTTGATTGCAGTACGGCTATATATACCAAGTAGACACTATTGCCATCTTGAAGGTAGCTACTTAGAATTTAACTAAGGGGACTTTGGGCCTCTAGTGGTTCTAAGTAGTTAGCATCTCCCCCATTCCATCTTCCTCCCCCTCAGGTATTCTCGTCAGGGTCAATTGCTTCATGGGGGGGTTACTCTAGGAATGGATGGTTGTTGTGGCAATATAAGATGCAAAAAGGGTAATTATGGAACTCTTAGAACAAATCTTTGAGGCACATACTACCCCGAGTGAGGTGCATTAGCAAGCATGGGTCTTACTAGTGAAGCTGACAAAGCCAAGTGTTGGATAGGTGGAGTTGGTATAACTAGTGTGGCTAGCTACCTCTGAGGTTGAGTCTTGTAAAAATGGGTAGTATCATGGTTTCCCATCCTCATGTAGTACTAACACATGCCAGATTTCTCCTTATCTTAGTCTTAGGTGAGGGAATTCCCTGCTTGTGTGGTTGGCATGGCATGTGTGTGTGTGTGTGTGTGTGTGTGTGTGTGTGTATGCTACTACCTTTGTCTCCACTCCAACAATTGGTATTAGAGTAGGTTCTCTTGGAGTTGGTACAGCTAGTGGCTAGATACCTCTGAGGTTGACTCTTGTAGAAATGGATAGTATCGTGGTTTCCCATCCTCATGCAGTATGCATATCAAATTCCTCCTTATCTCTCAGTTTTAGGTGGGGGCATTCCTTGCTTGTCTGGTTTTAGCATGGCATATGTGTGTGTGTGTGTGTGTGTGTGTGTGTGTGTGTGTGTGTGCTACTATCTTTTTCTCCACTCCAAAAATAGGTATCAAAGTAGGTTCTCTTGGCCTTCACCCCCTTGTCATCACCTCCTTGAGATTCCCTTCTAATCGTCTAAGATCTAGCTATCCTATTAGGTGAAGAAAGTATACCCTACAATGTGTTGTTAACTATGTTGATAGAGTTTTTATGCCTTTCAAGCCATTTCAAGTGCGTTTTGGGGCTCATTTGCATGCTATAAAGTTTTTGCAAACATCCCATGACCTACTAGCAACCATCTTGGTTGCATTATATGGGCATTGACATTATTTATAGGTTATTAGAATATATTGCATGCAGCCATCTCGGTTGCATTTTGTGGGCATTAATAGTACTTGTAGGTTATTAGAATATTTTACATTTTTTATGTTAGTTATTTAGAAATGGTAAGCAATGATGTATTTAGGATGCTTTCTGCTGAGGATAAGCTTGATAGGAACAACTACCAATTGTGGTCTTATATGATGCATCATGTATTAGTTATATCAAAGGGATTTGGAATGTTGTTATTGGCATTAAAGCACACCCTGTCTTGCCACTAACATAGAATAGTACACGTACTTTGGATGGTGATACTAGTTCATATCTAAGTGTGGCATCCACTTCTGCACCTCCCACATCGGAACAAGCCAGGTAGGATGGTACAAGCATGTGCCTTGTTGCACTTGCTGTGAAAAGGAGTAGTACTCCTTATATTTGCTCATGTAAAAATTTCAAGTAGACTTGGGATATGGAGTGGCCTCCTACATCATGTACAAGAAGTCAGAGTTCGAGCATATGAATGAGGGAGGCTTAATGGATGAGTTTCTCATCACTCATGGATCAAACATCTTAGAGAGCAACTTGCATAGAGATTAAGAAACACACAAAATAAGCATAAACATGACCCTAATTTTCATTATAAATCCACATTCATTCCGTTAGATAGATGCCTTTATATAGGCTTGAGTACATCTCCAGTAGAGCCACTAATTGTGATGTATAAACTTGATTAATCTATCCCCTAATCTTGCCTAGATTTGAGAACCACCTCCCTTTAAGTGTGAGCATCTTGATATGAGCACCCATTTGGGGCTTCTTTTCACCTAATTCTAGGTGCCTTCTTTTGGGCACCCTTTGAGTTGGACATTCTCTCCTTTACATTTGAGCCTCCTTTGGGCCATTGAGTCTTAGTCCTATGACTAGTTTAACTTCTACTTCATTAGAGGGTCACATAGCACTTCCTTTGCTCCTAATATTCACCCAACATTACTTGATATTTCTAATCATCTCCGTGAACTCCTACCACCATACATCTACACTCTTAGCCATTTGCTAGAGTGATCTATCACAAGTGCCTCATAGGCTACAATGTTGGCTTAGGGCTTAAAGTTTTATATAAGGGTAGGTATACAATGAGTGAGTTTAAACACAAAGTGGGAGAGGTGCCCTAACAACTTCACTCACGTGATGTTGACTCTCCACACATCTTAAAATGATTCACATATGTGTGCTCATAAAGGCGACTTACAAAGATCGCATTAATTTTTCAAAGGAAAAAGTTGATGTAGAGTTCGATGACAAGACACCTAATGATGAGATGAAAGCCCACAATGCCCATGTGGATTAATATTTTGTAGATGAAAGCCAAAAGGCTCCATGCATGAAGCCCATACTCATGTTTTCTTTGGTTCCCATGGGAATGAACTCTTGTTAAGGCTTCTTTTATACCACTCCGTCTTTAAGCCAAACGCACTTTGCATTGATGTGGATCCTTTTGCTCTACAAGCTACTGCATTGCACTACACCTCTCTCTTCACTTTGTATTCTAACTACACATCTCTCTTCTCTTTGTATTCTATAATCATTTGATATAGCCGTTGTGGTGGTTGGCTAGCGCTTGCTAAAGTAGCCACTAAAGAAACCTACTATAAAATTTTGAAACAAGGTGATGCTACTATAATGGTTGCATTGTTGCTCTTACTAAATGAAGAAGAGATTGATGTGCTATTGATTCTCTTCTCTTTCTCTTCTTAGTGCAATTTGTTCTCTATGCCAACTGCTACTACTTTTGCAAATTGCTACTTGCTTGCCACTTTTGTTGTGTTGAGTCAAGCTGCTCCTTCAATTTTCTCTCTACTATTGTGTGTGAGTTAAAGCCCCACACTCTCTTCCTCCTTTCTCCCTTTTCTCACATGTTATACTCTATTAGACAAAGAGGAAACTCTAACCTAATTTGTAAATAAATAAATTATAATTACTCCCTAATCAATAACTCAAGTACTAATCTTAATGCAATGTCCAAAGCTACAACTTAGACGAGCACCCGTAATGGTGTGACGGAGTATTTATGGTAATTCTCGCTTCAAGAACATGTGGTAGGAAGTTAGGATGAAGTCCTAAGTGATGTACTTCATGGATATATTATGAGAGTAGTCATTGTAATAGCGTTAGGCCTCTTATGAGCCTAAAGTGCCCGGTCAACCATAGTTTAAGTGAGTGTGAACACTTATGGCCATGTATACAAGTAAATTTCTCTCATAATACAATAGACTCTCCCATTATGCAATTAAGTCTTGCTCTTGCTAATCTCTCTCCCTAATGCATGCTAGTGACTGTATGTGAGTGAAGTGAGGTGACAGGAGGGACGAGGACCCGTAGTGCAACGCAGCGGTGTGACAATGCTTGCGGGAGACGTGGTGGAATTTCTTCTCAAGGAGTTGTAGAGCTTGGAGACCTCAAGGGTTACGAGCTCAGCCATTGGAAAGATCCTCACTCACGACAATTGCGGTTCACCAAGTAATCTCTTTTTGGATGTGTTTTAATGAAGGTTAGGGTGAGCAATAACATTTTTGGCACCGCTCCCCCCGGGAGCCATCCCTTAGCTTTTTCTATCGTTTTGCCTCTAATCTATACATAACCCATTGCCCATTATCTTGATTAATGGTTTTCCATGAAAAATATGTAGATTTGATGGTGATTTATGTGAGATTTGATGTAGAATAGCTCTCTTTTTTATTTTTGAGAAAAGAGTGCTTTTTGCTTAAATTTTAGATTAATTTGCTATTTATGTGATGGTGATTTATGTGAGATTTGGTGTAGAATAGCTCTCTTTTTTATTTTTGAGAAAAGAATGCTTTTTGCTTAAATTTTAGATTAATTTGCTATTTTTGTTGTTGTTTTTGTGGGTTTTCATGTTCTTAGGGCTTGCACATAGTTTGTATTAGGCTTAGTTTACATCCATTGCATCAAACAATGCAATAAAATGCAATTCGTGGTGAATGTTAGCTCTCTTTAGTTTAAACATAGAACTAAGATCATTAATTGTGTGCTTTTAGTTTAATTGTGTGCTTTTTGTTGAAATTGTTTGGATTAGGGTGTTAGGAAGCATTAGGAGTAGCTTAATCTTTTAAAAATTTTCTTAAAACCATCAACAAACCCCCACCAATTTCTCTTAATGGACTGGTTTTTATCATTAAGGGTGATTAATCTTGTTCAAGAGGCCAAAAAATTAGAAAATGTGTTAATTGGGGTCTAAATTGATCATATGAGTAGTCGAAATTGGTCTGAGGGTTTTGAGAGGATCTAGATGCATCAAAACACCAAATCACATCAATGTTTTGATCGATTGGAGAAATTTGACTCTCTTTGCTTAATTTTATCTTAAAAGAGGAGACTATAATTAAGAGTCTAATTAATCTCCTAATTTAGATAAATTTATACAATTATTGATGCACAAAGATTAGCATTCCCTTGCTCTATTCAATGATGTGCTCAATTGTGTGAATTAATTAGACATTAATGGTTAATTATAGTCTTTAATTAGTGTAAAAGAGAGAGATTAGTGAAAGAATTAATCTTGGATTTTTTATATAACTCATTAAGGCTAATGAGCATTCAATGAGTAGATGCTCGTGCGTTGTCAATTTGTCCATTTTGGGGGTCATTTATGAAGGGTCTGTGTCATTAAAAGGTTGACTTTTTTGATTCCTAATTAAAAGGTTGACTTTTTTGATTCCTAATTACCTTTTTGGGAAAATACCCATATACCTTTCATTTTAAATTAAAAAAATATCCCCCCCAAAAAAGAAAAATTCGTATTTCCCACTAGACTCTCAAAAAAATTTTAAAATTAAATTTAAAAAAAAAATCTTGCTGTGAGGCAAATCCAGCGAAAATTTTTTATCATTAAAGGCAATTCCGCTGAAAAATTTTGGCCGTTTAAAGGCAATTCTAGTGAAATTTTACGCTGTGGAAAGACAAATCGGCGAAAATCGTGAAAGGTAAATCCGGTGAAAATTTTCAACCCGGAAAGAAAAATCCGACGAAAAATTCCAGTCATGAAAGGCAATTCCGTGCGAAAAATTCAGGCTCCATGGAAAGGCAATTCCGACGAAAATTTCCGATCGTGAAAGGCAAATCCGACCTAAAAATTTCAGCTGTGAAAGAATTTCGGCCCACGAAAAATTTCGACTATGAAAGAATATTCCGACGAAAAAATTTCGGCCGACGAAAAATTCTGACAGTGAGGCAATTCTCGCGAAAAATTCTGGTCAATGAAAGGCAATTTTGGCTCAAATTTTCGGCCATGAAAAGCAATTCTGGCGAAAAATTCCGGCCGTGAAAGGCAATTCCGGTGTGAAAAGAGATCCGTCGACAAAAAAACAAAAAAAAAGGTTAAAAAAGCAACTCTAGAAACAACCCCTGTTTAAAGGCCCGTATCTCTTAAATTGTATATCCGAATAGGGCTCATCTCGGAAAGCTGACATCGAGCTCTTCGACTTTGGACATGCTCTTTCGAAGTCAAAATCAACCATTTTGGCCTCCAACCAACAATCTCAAAATTCGACCCAGAAATCGAGGCAAAAAACAGTCCAAAGACCACGAAAAATCGTAAAAATTAGCGCAACGACAATGAGCCATATTCGAGCTACTTTTTGAGGGTCTAAACAACAAAATCACAGACAACTCAAGAAAACAAATACAGAGTTTTTCAAAATTCCTTTTGAAACACCCTCAAAAACGTGCTGCGAAACAGGAAAAATTTTCTCAGGAAAATTTTTCGTCTTAAGACAGTGATGGAAAATAGGTTTTAGGACCTCCTCTTCCATCAGGGAAGAGGAGGTCCTAAATTTTAGGACCTCCTCTTCCATCAGGGAAGTTCCTAGCATACGCTTTTTTTGGAAAAATATCGCTGAGAGGTCGTTCACGTGCATATAGCACCTAAGCTAATTAGGGCAAACAGACACCCGTTTGATCCAACGAAGAGTACGCCAAGCCTTTTAAGGCTTTGGGAAAGTATAAAAAGCAAAAAAAAAAAACTGTAATTGCTCGTTAAGGAGCATTTAGGCACTCTCACATGGCCACAATAGAGGGATTGCCAGGGATTACACAAGGACTAAACCCAATGGCTGACATCTTCGAGCCATTGAGATCTATGCCGCAAATTCTCCTTCCAATGCCATTGGCCATGCCTATAACAAGCGTGTCATCGGGTTTTACACCCCTGTCACTTTGATTTCACCGGGCTTTGGTCCCTTGCCTAACATTCCCGCAAGTCCTATAAGTACCAACCCTTTCCTGGGTGCTCTGGAGGGTGCGAAGAAAAAAATGACACATAAAAGGGGCCTCGGGTTTTTATAGAAGGTTTGTGTCCTATCACACTAGACCAAAAAAAAAAACCCTAAAAGGGGCCTTGGGTATTTATAAAAAGTTTGTATGAAAATAAACCAACCATACCAGGGTAGAAGCATGTTAATGTGCACAAAAAATGCTGTCCCGGACAATGCTAGTTAGTAGTGCTTGTTAGCATACATTCGAGAGCCAAGAATATGTCCATTTTGAAATAAACTTTCCATAATTAATGTTAAATTTACTCGACATTTCAAATGTAGCATCTTTTCAGTTATTTACTAAAGTCATGGTGTAGTGGATGAGCTCTCTCTCTCTCTCTCTCTCTCTCTCTCTCTCTCTCTCTCTCTCTATCTATCTTTCTCTCTGTGTCTCTCTCTCTCTCTCTCTCTCTCTCTCTCTCTCTCTCTCTCTCTCTCTCTCTCTCTCGCTCTCTCTCGGTTCTCCATGATCTGTGTAAGCCAAGCTCTCTCTCTCTCTCTCTCTCTCTCTCTCTCTCTCTCTCTCTCTCTCTCTCTCTCTCTCTCTCTCTCTCTCTCTCTCTCTCGCTCTCTCTCTCTCTCTCTCTCTCTCTCTGTGATGCTGCTCAAACAGTCTCACCCTCTCCCTTTGCCTCGCATTCTCTCCGCAGCCCACTTCCTCCCCATCTCATAGAGTTATGGCGAACCATACCTTGCAATATGATCTGGTAGGTTTACTTGCGCATTCAAGGGCAGTAGATGAAGGTAGCAGAAGGGATCCTTTATAGACAATGAATCCGAACTTGGAGGACCCAACTTGTACTGCCATTAGGGATTATGAGAGACAAAGAAAGAGGAAACAACGAGAGAAGAAAAAACTTAAGCAGGTTCAGGTTCGAGAGCTTGCCTTTGAGGAGGAAAAGAAGAAGAAAATCTCGTCTGAGATTGTGGCACTGTTCAAGAGGAGGACTGAAGGAATTAGTACAGAAGACAAGCAAGAAATTTGGAATCTAGTATCTCATCATCCTGTCGTGCAAGCAGTGTGTCCAGAGGAGTCTACTATTCAAAGTGCAATCATGTGCAATGTTTGTAACACCTTGGCGCTTGTAAAGCAGCCAAGCTGTAATGAGGAGTTGTATTTGAAGCATACAACATTGTCCATGATGTTGAATTCAAAGGAGAACATGCAAATGTCAAAAGTCTCGAGACTCCTTAAAGTTCCGCGTCGATCCTTGTACAAGGCTAAATTGCGGCGGGTGACATCGAATGTTGATGGTGGAATGTTTTCATTGGCTGCACGTCAAAAACATGCCCGTCGTAGCACAATCACAAATGAAATGAAAGAGCTGGTTTACACATTTTGGAGGGATGAGACACGTGTACCCCCTAACAAAAAAGATATTTGTCGAAAGAGGATGGGGAGAAAAAATTACATAAAGCACCCTGTACACCTCCTTGATGAACCTCAGGTAATTGATCTAACCAAAGCACCATTATTCGAGTACACTAAAAAGCATGTGAAACTTTACAGTTAGCATACTGGTTGTTATTTACACTGTGGTTGTTTATGGTTCATTCTAGCTAGAACATGCTATACTGTATATGCTAGTTCAAATCTTCAATATGTTGATCACCTTATAGAGTGTGTTATTTATCATATTAGTAATGCTAATTAGTATACAAGCCATACCTGGAGGCACACTGTAAATGCTAGTTAGCAGATTGTGTATGCTAGTTAGCATACTCTATGTGCTAATTAGCACACTCTACATGCTAGAACATGCTATACTGTATATGCTAGTTCAAATCTTCAATATGTTGATCACCTTACAGAGTGCGTTATTTATCATATTAGTAATGCTAATTAGTATACAAGCCATACCTGGTGGAGGCACACTATAAATGCTAGTTAGCAGACTGTGTATGCTAGTTAGCATACTCTATGTGCTAATTAGCACACTCTACATGCTAGTTAGTATACAAGCCATACCTGGAGGCACACTGTAAATGCTAGTTAGTATACAAGCCATACCTGGAGGCACACTGTAAATGCTAGTTAGCAGACTGTGTATGCTAGTTAGCATACTCTATGTGTGCTGATTAGCACACTCTACATGCTAGTTAGCATGTAAATGCTAACTAGCATGTAAATGCTAGTAAGCATGCTGTGAGTGCTAGTTCGCATATGGTAGGTGCTGATTAGCATACTATAAGTGCTAGTTAGCATACTCTAAGTGCTAGTTAGCATATTCTAAGTGCTAGTTAGCATACTCAAGGTGCTAGTTAGCATAATGTAGGTGCATCTTAGCATACTGTAAGTGCTAGTTAGCATATGATTAGTGATTGTTAGCACTCTATATGTGCTTATTAGCATACTGTGAGTGCTAATTAGCATACTGTGAGTGCTAATTAGCATACTTTAAGTGCTAGTTAGCATACTTAAAGTATGCTAATTAGCATACTTTAAGTGCTGGTTAGCATACTGTAAGTGCTACTTAGCATACTGAATGTGCTAGTTAGCATAATGAATGTGCTTGTTAGCATACTGTTTGTGCTAGTTTAGCACTGTTTGTGCTAGTTAGCACACTGAATGTACCAATTAGCTAACTGAATGTGCTACTTAGCATACTGAATGTACCAATTAGCCTATTGAATGTGTTAGTTAGTATATTGTCAGTGCTAGTTAGCATTCTGCAAGTGCTAGTTAGCATACTGTGAGTGCTAGTTAACATACTGTGAGCATACTATGAGTGCTAGTTAACATACTGTACATGCATGGAAGCATACTGTAAGTGCTAGTTAGCATACTGTAAGTGCTGGATGCCCACACCTGGGACATATTGACTAGTCTAGGAAGGGGGGTGGCCCAAGGACTCTCACTGAGTCTCTTCCGAAGAGCACTCACATATGGCCTCAATGATTCATACAGAAATACTACTATACAAATTTGTAAAATTATGAGCAAATATGACGGAACAACAGACCTTGTTCAATTCATTCAAATGTTTGAATAGAGATGTGAAGCCTTTGGAAATCCCAACTGCCCCACTAAGGTACATGCGTTGAACTTATGCTTAGAGGGAAAAGCTAGTCGATGGTTCATCACATTGATGCCGGTGATCAAAACCAACTTCAAAACCTTGAAATAAGCCTTTATACATGGCTTTTCCAGACAAGGTGATCGATGGAGTGTAGTAACAGAACTCTATTCAATTGAGCGTCAACCCAATGAATCCATTAGAGATTTTATCCTTTGAATAAAACTCTTGAACTCACACTGTGAGTCATGGGAAAAATTAAAAGATGTTCAATTCAGGAGATGTTGCATGATGGGCTTGAAGAATAACAGCTTACACAACTTGATCATTGTATCCAATCCGGAAACATTCGATCAATGTTGCAAAGAAGCAATACGTTTAGATAACAACATGCTAGAAGATAAGCATGCTATGAGGTGTTCCTCATCTAAACCAAGTGAAGCAATGTCAAAAGAAAGATCGATCTCGGAATTGACATTCCCCAAATTTTATGCAGCCTTGCTTAAAACCTTACAGCAAACATCTCTAAGAGAGGATGAAAACCTTCAAAACCAGACATCCTTAATGCCTCTAAAAGTGAGGAGCGAAGTGCCTTGTGTTGAATCTAATCACTACAACCATCCCAATCCTCATTATGCATACAAGGCACCTATTCTTCTATACTGCATATATTATAAAACCTTTGATCATGATACTAAAAAGTGTCCCGCTTTCTCTATAATGGACTCAAAACCTCTCGTGCACCAAACAGAAACAGTCCAAAGGGTAGAAAATGCTCAAGAAGCAGTTAATCAGACACTTCAGTGTTTCTATTACAGTGGACCTCACAAGGTGGTAGACTGCACAATTTGGAATACTTATATGCCCATAGTCACTGACAACTTGCGACCCATGTGTGAACGATGTGGCATTGATCACATGTTCCAAGATTGCCCAAGACGAGTTGCTTCAATACAACTTGTCTCACAAAATACAACTCCTAACATCTTAAGTGTACAAAATGGGCAATTGTCCACAATGCCATTGAATGTGCTTACACGCTTACAAGCCAAGGCACGAGAAATGATCACAAGAAACAATCAAAAGGAAAGCAAAAGACAATACCTCAACATGGGTAGAAGAACATGCTTTAAAACATAACCTAAAAGAGAAAACAAAACCTTCTAAACCAAAGAAAGACAAGGGACAAAAAACTATCGAAACTAAGGTCGAATTAAAAGACAGGGAAAAGGAGTCTATTCAGGATATAAACCCAAAAGGAGACATAAACACAAAAGAGTCAAAAGGTATACAGGCTGCAGAAGCATCCACATCAAAGACCACCACACCAACCTCAACACCCATATGTACGACACAGGATACAAAAACCCAAAAGAAAATTCGATCTCGTCGCATGGGTAAATATAATAAAAACCTGACAAACCAAAAAAAGTCAGAAAATGAAACAAGTTCTAGTACATCACTAAGTGAGGATGAAACAAGTTCTTACTCTTCACTTAGTGCACCACATAGACCAATCAAGAAACTAGAACCCACCCAACCACCCCAAATGGATAATAATAATAATCACATGACGTATGTGGAACGCAAAAAGCAAGCTTAGGAGAGCATGCTTAGCTTGGTTTAATATCTTACAGGTTCACCGGTTGTGATTGAGCCTCATAATGCCAATCCTAAAATAGCAACCAAGATACAAGACCTAGAAGAGTACCGCTTTCCCTTTCAAGAGGAAGATATACTCTCTACAGAAGTCATTTGAGACAGATTGTATGAACTATAGGCTTGAGAAAGCACGTGAGGAATTAGATACTTCCCTCACGAGATTAAAACAATCTCTCAAAACCTCATTCGGAGCAATGCTCTTCTCTCATGATAAAGCCAGCATCACATCAACACTTGCACCTTTAATGGCTCAACTTGAGTTATACAAGGACATAACAAACTACGTAAAACAGGACTGTGAGGATTCGCAAGTTTCCAAACAGCCCTTATTAAGAATTGTCAAAGGGCCAAGTGTGCCAGTGTACACATTGGGTACTCTTGAAAAGGCTGAGACCCAAATAGAGGATGAAAGTGAATGGAAATATGAAAGTGATTCGCAAGTTTCCAAATAGCCCTCATTACAGAGAGCCAAGTGTGCCAGTGTACACATTGGGTACTCTTGAAAAAGCTGAGACCCAAATAGAGGATGAAAGTGAATGGAAATATGAAACAGACACAGGATTTGAAGCTAATACAATAACCGAAACACCCATGGTTCCTTTGGAAGATCTATCATGGTATGGTTGGATTTCCCTACATGCAATGATGTTCAATGCAAACGCGCATTGATTAGCCCTCGAGCTGGTCATAACATCGTGGACAATAGACACTTGGGTGTCATTGGGACAACCTAAACTCATCCCTACAAGCAATAGTCTTGCAAGAGGAGCCAATGGACAAAACATTGAAGTTCCAAGTTCCTTTAGATACACTACTCAAACAATCGATGGTTGGCAATATGGAATTTACATTCCATGTTACCCTAGAATCTCTTGAGTATGATGTCGTCTTTGGTGGACCTTGGATAAGTGAATCGTTGTATTCACTAGATGAATCCATGCAAATAGTCACCTTGAACACTCCTGCACAGCAGAGCAGGCAATGTACAATTACTATTTTACGGGAGGAAGAAAACTTGCAAGAGCTAAAACTTTCAACATATCGTACTGAAAAGATCCCTAGGATTTTGGTTGGATTGGAAATTGCAAATAAAATCACCACAGCTCGAGCACAGCGTTATCCAACATGAGAACACAATCTCACGACCCTCGAGCTATGGGATTTGTTAGGTCAACCAACACTCACGGCACATCTTGAAAGGATTACCTTTACACAAGACTTGAACGTGCCAATGCCATGTCTGGGGTACTTTGAACATACAATGTATATTGAAATGAACCCCCTCATTTACAAGTTTTTTGTGGTTGAGTATGTGTTGGAAGCATATTTAATCTTGGGGCATAAATGGACTGTTGCTGCCCAAGCACCACTGTGCTTTGCTAGCGATAGAGTCATCACATGATGGTCAACGACAAAAAGTTGACAATACCATACTACGAGGAAGAGGATCCAACTTTAATGGATTTCTATGATGCTGAACGCAAACCGATAAAAGCCTCTTCCACAAAATCCCCTCTACACAAGGACCTACCATCTGCGTCAACGACCAACTCCGATAAAGCATCAACTCCTTCAACCCCATTCTCACCTACAAAGTTCAATGCCAAAACCTCGCAATCAACAGCTACTCCTAAAGAAGTTCCTAAAGCCCAGCCATCTATCTCTAACAAAAGGAACTCAAAGAAAAGACCCCAAAGCCTATACATTTTCATCGACAAACCTCAACAAAGAAGACAACCACATGCTCAAAGGCCTCGTCATCGAGACAGCCACTCCACAAGAGACTCTAACCTCATCGACAGCCACTCCACAAGAGACTCTAACCTCATCATCATCAACAATGCCCACCATGAGTCTCAAACCCACAGCCACAACACCAGCCAAAGTCAAGGAAGGCCCCAAACCTTCTACATCAACCCTAAAGAAAACCCCACTATGACTCCCACAATCATGATATCTTAATAGTATCAAAATGTGGGTGGAGAAGCATCTACTTGTAGCTCAAGGCTACTATGAAGGTGCCAATCAAATTTGGGTGCCTCGACAGTCAAAACCTCTTCCTCAACGAAGCACTCGAAAGCCAAGGAAGAAGAAGAGTACTCCACAACACCATCCACAAAAGCCTATGCGAGTTCCTCAAAGAACTCCACCAATGTAACAAGTGTGGGTACCAAAAACACTGCTGCAACCACAAGGGTACTACCAAAGAAATACCAAAGCTTGGGTCCCCAAGCGCATCAAAAAGTCCCCTAAGCTTGCACAAACAAGAAAGCCTTAACACCAGGCACATCAGCAACCAAATTATAATTTTCATCAAAGATGGGTGCATGTGCATGTACTTCAAAAACAAGGATACTATGATGGTAATTCTATCATATGGTTGCCAAAATCGAACAATGTGAAGAAAACCTCACCACCACTGACTTCAACTCCAATAACTTCACCTATAGTTTGACAAGAATGGAGGCCCAAGCAACAGCAAGTAAATCCCTCAACCACTCTCCTGCATTCAACACCAACACAAGAGCTTGTCTGTTCAAGATACTCCCTCAACCACTCTCGTGCATTCAACACCAACACAAGAGCTTATCTGTTCAAGAAAACAATCAGCAGTCTTCCCTACTGCCTCGACATCATTTCAGCACAAATTCAAGATGCAATACGGAGACTTAGGAGCACATCAATAATAGAATAACAATGCTTTTATCATCCCTCTGGAAGTAAGAAATGAGCGCATAAGAAATGAGCGCATAAGAAGCTGTTGGTTGTAAATCATGACATAGATGACCCATAAAATCCAAACAAAAAAGGATCAAAATCTACAAATTCACAGAATTCCATCTCACGGAATTACAATTCAAGGAGTTCCATCTCACGGCTTAAGAACCTGCACTTTCACGATTTAAGCCTCATCATGGATTAAGCCATATCACACAATAGCCACTATATATTGGTTAAGCTTATTGCTTACTATTCTTTTGGCTAAATTAATGTAGCAGCTGCTCCATGAGTACATATCCATCTTCATTGCACCAAAGCCTCACCATCAACAACTTCCATGTACATCTCTGAATAGGGGGGCCATGGTGGGCGAAAGCCTGGTCAATGGTACAACCCATCACCTGGAATTTTCCTTCAAATTATAAACCTCTCCAAACGATGCCACAATCTTCACAACTCAATGATTTTCAATCCCTAGTGAAGATCTCTATATTAGCCTCGCAAGCCGACGTAATTCTTTCAATCCTCGCCAACAAGTGGCTACTTCAACACACAGAGCAATTCAATAAGAGTCTATATGACTCAATTCTTGTACTTCATGAAAATTTACTTCTAAGAGCACTTCAATATACATAAAAACATAAAAAGCACGTGGGCAGAAGAAGACAGGATCAGGTCCTATTCAATAACATTTGACAAGAATCCTGCCACGCAAAGGGACATCATCACAAGCCAATTACTTCAAAGGATGAATGTCGCTTCAATGAATCAAATGAGGAACTGAGAATCACCATCTCATTCTAATGATTAAGTCTACGTTTCTCTAGATCCTTCTCTCTCTTCTCTCCCATTATTAACATCTCTTAGTGTCCCCACTTACAAAAATCACATGTAACCTTGCTGATGATTGCCAAAATAAAAAATTGAGTTAAAAAAAGAGCTCACACAAATAAAAAATGCAATCATTCGCAAAAAACCCCACCCCCCCATCCCGTTAGGAATTCCCAATAAACAACTATCCTCTTCATTCATTAACTAGATTTTCTTATTTCCTCCAGAGGAACAAAGACCATTGAACATCATTCAACATCAAAGCCATCGGCAAAGCTTGTTCATTCTCCCTACACAAAGGTCTTCAACACGATCACGCGGACGCAATTATCATCAGGAAGGGGGAAATGTTAATCCAATTCTAGGATTAATAAGAGCTACCGCCATTATCTTACATCAAGGAGTCACGGTAGATACACCAAAGGGTCATACATTCATGATATGAAGCAATAGTGTCCAAAGCTACAACTTGGACAGGCACTCGTAATGGTGTGACACGGAGTATTTATGGTGATTCCCGCTTTTCAAGAGAGTGTGGTAGAAAGTTAGGATGAAGTTCTAAGTGATGTACTTCATGGATATATTATGAGAGTAGTCATTGTAATAGCATTAGGTCTCTTATGAGCCTAAAGTTCCCGGCCGACCACAGTTTAAGTGGTGTGAACACTTATGGCCATGTATACAAGTGAATTTCTCTCATAATAGAATAGACTCTCTAATTATGCAATTGAGTCTTTCTCTTGCTAATCTCTCTCCCTAATGTATGCTAGTAGTGAGTGTGTATGAGTGAAGTGAGGTGAGAGGAGGGACGAGGACCCGTAGTGCTACGCGGCGGTGTGACAATACTTGTGCAGGAGATGTGGTGGAATTGCTTCTCAAGGAGTTGTAGAGCTTAGAGACCTCAAGGATTATGAGCTTGGCCATTGGAATGATCCTTCATGACAGTTGCGGTTCACCAGGTAATCTCTTTTTCAAGGAGGGTTAGGGTGAGCCATAACAACTAGGAAATGAATTCTCTAATCGCTTGCTTGCTTACTATGGTTGTCTCTAGGTGGTGAGAAAATTGCTAAGCTAGGGAGGCCCATAGCAAGTCAACATAAGGAAAATTTTGGACTCCAAATGGGCCCTTTAAGGGCTTTCTCTCTCTTCCTAGAATCTAGGAAAAGTAGAAAAATAATATTATTGTATTGGGTTTTTCTCTCTTCTTTTAGAATCTAAATTCACCTTTTTCCATATTTTCTAAAGAGATTCAATAGTTATTTTATTCTAACGTGCTTAAATTCTATATAACTTCAACCATTGTGAGTCAAAAATTATAAATATAAAAAGCTAGTACTCTATAAAGTACGAAAATAAGTGCAAGAATACTTCTCACATAAATAACTATGTAACTTCAAGTACAACATGGAATTCAAAGATGTTAATTGAAAAAAGTGGCGTTTAAAAAATTTAAATATATCTTGAAGCAAACATAGTATTTTGAAATGTTTTTTTTAGCGCATATAAATACACTTAAGTTCTATTTTAATGAATTTTCATGAATTTATGGTAGTTATTATTGGGCAAGTTTTCCTCATTCAATATCCACTCTTCTGGCACAGCCTCCATTTGAATTTTCCTCCATTCAAATCTTCAATCTTTCAAGAAAGCCTCTGAGCTTTCACCTAAATCTCTCAAGCATGCCTCTAAGCTTTCACTTGAATCTCCTCTTTTCTCACATACTATTTATGCATGGACACCAATGAAGAGAGATCTGAATTTTTGGGGCCATTGAGTGGAACTTAAAAGTCATTATTTACCTTTATTGATATTCTATACCCAATTCCTCTTCTGTCAGGAAGTGTTGTTGAGCAAGAAGTATTATCACAGTGTCCAATGGAGATATGGATATGTTTAGAGGGCATTAGGGAGAAAGCATGTTGATTATAGGAGGTAAAAGGATCAATTCACCCACATGATTCCTCAACCCAACAACCACTAAATTTTCATGGATAGCGATTAATAGGATCTTCTAATGTAGAAGGCCCATTGGAATGAGAATTTTTTAGAAAAATTCTTCTATAACCAAGACACAAAGTTCAAACCTCCGTAAACTTCTTCTTAAAAGCTTTCCAAAATTGGTTAGATCTCATCCACTCATCTTCAATCTCATCCACTAGTTGGTAGCTACTTCTTTACAAAGTTGAATATGAGATACAAAAGGGATTGAGTTTCCTTCAAGGCCAATATATAGTTTAAACGTCTTCTGCATCCTCATATAACTAACAAGTCTTATTGAACATCCCATTGAGACTATATGAAAATGCAAGAAAATTATTCAGTATCAAGATGATGTGTGTTACTTGGTTTTTTTGCAAGAACCTAGCAATGTTTAACATGTTTTGAGGCATAAAATATTTGTTCTTATTCAAAAAAACATGTTGGTGCCTCCTCTAAGATAGTGACCCCTCAACATCTCACACATAGATTCCCAACTTTTTGTCCATATTAAGTTTGAATTCATATTTAGATAGATCATGAAAAATCGAGCACTTTTGCTTTTTATAGCTCGTCAATCCAAGCTATGGATCAAAAGTTATGGTTATTTCTTTGACACCCTTGAGAAAGTCACTACAAAGTGATTTGGGACATCCAACAAGATTATAACCATCTAATCGCCATGTAGTGATTCTACTTTATTTTCACACATAAATTCTCTATAATGTAGTATAACACCATTTCTTTGACATCCTTAAGAGGGTCACTACAAAGCGATTTAGGACATCCAACAAGATTGTGACCATCTAATCACCTTGTAGTGATTCTACTTTATTTTCACACAACCCAACTAACAGTACCCTCTATATTAGGAGGACTAAGGATGTTTTATTGGTCATCGTGTTATACAATGATGACATGCTTCTCACAGGCTCTAATGATGATCATATTTCAGCTTTTATAGACAATGATTTAGAGAAGTCTTTTAAGATGTTAGATCTTGGATCGTTGCACTATTATTTGGGCATTAAGTTTTGGCAGCATAATGTTGGCATTGTTATGCTGTAGAGGAATTACATAGAGACATTGTTGAAGAGATTCATTAATCAATTTCTCAATTTGCCAATATTCATTTAGTCCATATTTTATTATATTACAATAAATTTGGTGCTTCTTCTTTTGTGATATTGGGATATTTTGAGCTCTCAAGAATGCCCTCTCAAATGTATGGATTTTCCCCCCCAATATGCTGCTATACACGTGGCTATAGTTGTGCATAGTCGCGTACTAAAATTGTGTACCCTCTCTCTACTCTCTCTCCTCTTCATCACGTGGCTATGTTGCACAGCTATGCTCCCTATCTCTTGTATGATAATACAATATTCTTCTCTATATCTCTTGTTTTGTAATTTGAGTTTTAAAGTTTTGTACTGTGAAAGACCCTATTTATTGTGAGAATTCTCTTTTATACACTGCACGTTGTATCCTCTTATAATCTCATATAAAATTTTGTGTATATAAGTCTAATAAAATTCTTTTGGTAATATAATATAATTTATTGTTTTAATAATCTAATTTTCAAAAGAGACATGATTTGGGTCCAATAGGTCTCTTCTAGCTACTCAAAAGCAAGGTTAAAGAAAATAACTTGATTTCTTTCATCTCATGAAGCCTTTGGATACTAGACAAGAAATTGCCCCTCAAAAGTGCCTGCCACCACCACGGCCAACAAGAGAGGTAATTTGGAGCTAAATGTTAGTTGTATAGACCCTTATTCGAAGGTGATGTCAAGGCTTCATAATTTCAAGGCTTCATCTCATGAAGCCTTTGGATACTAGACAAGAAATTGCCCCTCAAAAGTGCCTGTAATGTACTATAAGGACTAGCCATATAGCAAAACCTAGCTCAATAGGCCCTCTTTTTCCCTCCCGACTATCCCTCCAAAAATGGATCCACATATGAATTTTTTACATTTTCTATAGTAATGGTAGCTTGGAAAATTTTAGGAACATAAAGTGGAAACTTGGGCGGTTGGTCTTTTTGTACCTTGAATAAGACCTTTTTTGGAAACCTTGCAAATAGTACATAGCTTAATAAAGATCTTGATTACTCTTTAATGAGGTTAAGTAAATGTACTCCTCTTGGGAAGAAAAACATAAATAGGTGCCTTTCTCTTGAGATTTGGGCTCTCTGTTTTGATAATCAAAAGCTGATTTTTTGGTTTGGTTAGATTGCTCTTTAAATTGCCAAACCTAGAAAGGCTAGCTTGTTATGAGCGTCTTCTATTGCCTTGCATAAGTTCATACATAAGCTTTTACCATTAGTTTTACCCCACCAAGAGTCCTCTATTTTTTCTCTTTGCCTAAGGGTCCAAAGCAAAGTTTTCTTGTCTTGAATTTTGTCAAATTACATGGATAAGTAATTTTTACCTTCTCTTTCTTATTTCTCGACCTTTGTTCTTCATGAATCCTTGAAGCTTGATTTATTTCTTCCCCATGTGAGCATATCAAAGCTCTAATACCACTGAAAAAACATAAGGGTTGGAAGAAAAAATATTATGCATAAAAAACATACAAGAGATTGAATAAAAAATATATAGAGAAAGGACAAGACAAGAGCATTGGGGTACAATCTCCCCCTACTAGTGTGAGTGGCTCCATCTCCCTCATGTGGGTATTTAAATATTGTATTTCCCTTAAGACAAGAGCATTGGGTACAATCTCCCCCTAATGTGAGTGGCTCCATCTCCCCCAATGTGAGTGGCTCCATCTCCCCCCAATGTGAGTGGTTCCATCTCCCTCACATGGGTATTTAAATATTGCATTTATGATTTGACTCTTGGAGCTAATAATAGCTTAAACATCCAAAATTGAATCTACGCTTTTACAAACAATATCTTAATGTGTTGTGCACTACCTTTATGATAAATTATATATCTAAGATAAGCTAACCATGGAATTCAAACTACCATTACAAATACAACACCTAGCCAAAGCTGAAATATAGTAACAATTAAATATAAAAATTGGTACATTACTATAAATAATCCTCGCGTAACACCATGATCGATGACACCATGTGCAACTACCATTACCTCCCTCACACTGCTCATGCTCATAACAACTCCATGGTTAGAATAATTTATTAGACTCTTCAATCCTAAATGATTGTGTTCCTAGGCACAAACACATAACACTAATAATTATAGCTTGGTTTTTAATACGATAAATCACTGAAAATACCATAACACTAGCTCAATATTTAACATTAAATATTTAAAACGACAAGTTATGCATAATAACACTAGCATGGCCCCAAATACATATATACGAATAAAACTAGCCCGTTAGGATTAATGTGGTATCACCCACGATGCTAATTACCAGCATGGTATAGTACAATGGCATCTCAAGTATCCTAGATTAACCATAAAGTGGGCTTCCTAGCACGAGCTTACTCCCAACTCTAGCTAAGCAGGTACTTGAAAAATTTACTAGGTATCCACATTAAGTTCTACTCCAAGGTGTTGCTTCTGCTTAATTGCTCTCTCCTCTCATTCGCTATGCCAACGTGTCAATAGGAAACTTACCAATTACCCATTAACACATCCCTTTAAATTTGGTATTAGTATTCACTAGTATATCCCTTTTTAAGTATGGTGAAGTATGGTGGATCATTCATTAGTATCCCTTTTTAAGTAAAGTGAAGTATGGTGGATCGCTCATTAGTATCCCTTTAAATTTGGTGAGATGTGCTTACAATGATGCTTCCAAGTGGATATCATCGGTGTGCTCAGCACATCCACATATAGGCAATGAAGCTCACCTCTAAAGTAGCGCTTGTTGGTACTCATGCTCAATGTTTATAAAAAAAAAAAACAATATATACAAAAGCCTTTTACGTTAAAGATTTCAAGCTTTTGACATAATTAAAAATGTAAAAATCATTTCCGCAAACACCATAACAAATTCCCAATATCGAGGCTAATACTGAGAATTTATACTTATAAATTTTTCAGCTAGGAAATCCAACATTGATATTAACCTCCATAAAAGCGTCGAAAATGAATCATCAATATAATCGTCAACTAGTGACAATTTGACCATTGACCAACTACCTTTTAGGAGAGCGTTGGTATTTTCATTAGTGATGATCAAGGCTTATACCAATGCTCTACTCTAGAAAATATCGATGAAAATACTAACGCTATACTCTAGAAAATACCAAAACTATAAAAAATGATTAAATGGAGAAATCTTACTCCAACCTACCCACTACATCTTGGTTTGACTACCAAGGTAGTCAAAGCAAAAGAAATGAGTAAACTAGAGCAAGATTTCTTCATTATGCTAAATAACCTTATGGAGGGTTCCTAAGAGAGGTATGAAAATTCCTTTTTAGAAACCCAACGAGCTTCAAGAGTTTTAGTGGGTGAGCCAACGTGTCGGCAAGTCCTAAAGTACCTGGTCTTCTTAAAAGGAGTACTTGACTATGTCACATCGAGAGCAATTTACAATAGTAGGTTTTCTAAGGTCTCACCCTAAGGAAGTAGCTAAGTCATGCTAATGTTAACACAGGGATGAAACTAGTGACAAACCATTCTCCTTACAAGTTCATTGTGTACTTGGTCGTTGTCATGCCCAAAGCCATTTACAATACTTGGTTTTTGTAAGATTCATCTTCTTATGCCATAATTTAACTCGAGTTTTATTTTTATGAGATGCACATTCTAGTGTGAGAATGCATTTTTTTGAACGAACGTGTGTATATAAATTTAAAGGTTTGAGAAAAATAAAATTAATTGGCCAAGCTAGTATGTGCACAAATTTATTTGGGGCTTTCCCATGTGCACATTCAAGCTAGAGAGAGAGAAATGACATTAAGAAATATTGTGAGATAAATAAATGAGTTATTCCAAGAAAATTTAATAAATAAAAAATCTCCATGTAAATCAAAATAAAGCAGGTGCCTACGTGTGACATATTTAGCCTTAGCAAATTTGGCAAATTGTAAATGGAAAAGTGCACATTAATTAATCTAAGATTGAATGGGTAAAGTGTAAAACCTCAGGTTTGAAAGTCTAAGATTTAATTTTGGAGTCAATTAAATCTAATAGAAAACTCAAGCCATGCTTAAAAGAGGGAGTTAACTTAATGTAAGGGTTAGATGCATGTAGGGTGGTTGGATGCATGGAAAAAGAGAAGTTACATGAAGATTAAGGTTTAGTTGTATGGATTTTGGTGGGCTACATACATGAATCATGTGGGAGTGCATTATAGTTCCCAGCCATCATTTTCATGTATAAAGGACCCCCCTCTCTCATTGTAAACACATAAACTTTTATAGCTCGATTGGGAGTACATCTTGCACAAATTTTAACACCTAGACTAGGTTTGTACAAGCTCATAGAATACGATGTTACTTGGTACTTCAAATCACCTCCAAAAAGGGTGTATTGGAATTGGTGATGGCTACACAATTAGAGGTTCAATAGTCGGCATTTATTTTTAAAGAGATGGAAGCTTCGACATTTTTAAAGAGATGGAAGAGATGGAAGCTTCGACATTTATTTTTAAAGAGATGGAAGCTTTGACATTTTATAAATTAGCATCCTCATCAAGTCCCATGGTAAGCTGACAAGATACAACATGTATAATTAGTCAATTTGTGCATTTTTTCTTGTTTATTTTCACATATGAATGGTTTTAATCTTCTTTTATATCAATTATTTGAATAAATTATTCTCGATAAAATTAAGGCACTGCACCCTAGACAAAGGCTAGAACCACCGTAGCTTAATTTTTTAAGGTTTATAAAACTCAATTATATCATTTAGATCTTTCTCCTAAAGGATAAATCAAACCTTGTAAATTTTAGGGCATGAGAGTAAATTAAAACTTTGCACAAGACCCCAACACAAAGAATCCAAGGGTCAAGAATAATTGAATAGACCTTAGAAAAATGAAAGTATATAACCTTAAGTTATTTTTAAAATTAATGAATATTTCCTTACACCTAGTTTAATTTAAAGCATGGATAGGCTAAGATTAATTAGCCTAACCCTACAAAATTAATCAATGACCTAGACTTGGATTAACCCTCAAAATTGGTAGAGAGAGAAGTACTAGTACACATGCCTGGTTTATCTTAGATTTTTTTTGGAATGCTGAGAAATGGTTAGTAAATTCAAGGATAAATCCTTAGGATGACCTTAGAATAGTTATATTTTAATTGAGAAGTTAAATAAAAAATTGTGACAATTTGTAGAGCGAGAGAAACTTCTAAAATACTAATATGCATCAATCTTGTCAAATAGAGATAATTTTTTGGCTTGAGTATCTCGAGTATTTACAGCCATGAAAAACTTGCCTGCACTATCACGTGATAAAATTTACTTAGGACTTACTTGTTATACACACTAATTTGATATTAGATAACTAATTGAGTCATTTTAACACCTTTTAGCTTCAAGTACTAACATTTTTTTTTGACATGATTGGTTTTTCACACCAGAAGAAGTCATTAGGAATGTTTCTATTATCTCAACTCTATTTATATTGATGAACCATTCTAACTTGATTTTGCTTCAAATGTTTTGTAGAAAACCAATTTGGCTGTTCACGCCTAAAGAACACTTATACAAAGCATCATTGATTGTAAAAATAACTTCACCAATAGATGATTGAAATAGTAACACACTAACTCTCAAAAAAATAGATAAAGAAATTGAGGAGTCTTCCTACGAGCTAGGTTAGGACTAACAAATATGATTCTCATTATTACAAGATAACTTCCCATAAGGAGCACAAGGACTCAAAATTATGCATCCTCAAATCTTGAAACCTTTGGACAGGTCGAAACCACCCCAGCCAAGAAGAAAGGAAAAAAGAAGCTCACGCACCTAGGGCCATATCTCAGGAATGTGGTAGAATCATAAACAGAGATGTACCCACTACTAAAGGAAAGGTCCCTTTGTAATACCATTCACACTATAGCGCCTACTTTTCTTTGAGACCCCATAACTTAATGCCAAGATGTAGGTAATCAAACTAGATGAGTATGCAAAGTAGCTCCTGAAGGTCATCACACAATGCCTAACTCTATCCAAACTTCATAAAGTTTTATGATAAGAGGATGAAGACAAGAGAAGTCACACTACTAAATGGAACCTCCAAGAGAATCATGATCAAGGAAGATGACTTCAAGCAAGCCATGCAGCTATCCCCTACCACATACACGCATAGAGTGGAGCACAAAGACCTCCCATTTGATATAATGCTCAAGGAAAAGGTCTTCAACAATAATGGGGGTAGAATACACCAAAGAGAAGGTGGATGAACTGGCTGGAAGGGAAGTATCAACAATGATAATCCAAATCAAGCCTTTAGTTAATATTAGACAATACCATCCACATGGACAAGTATAACGAATCGACCTTCACAAGTTACAAAAGATCCACCTAAGTTTGAAGGATGGCCACGCGTATTACCTACACAAGGAGCTTTATGCATACTTGCCATAACACCAAAATAATTTAACAAACTTGTACCTACGCACAAAAGTTTTAAGCCATATTACATGTACTCCACTCCTCACCAAAGAGGAAGTTTTTGTAAATCCGGCCAAGATAAGCCAAGATGATATTGTGGAGAACCTCGAAGAAGTAGATGTTCTCATAGTAAGCACTAAAGAAATATTGACAAGTATGGAACAAAAGAAGAAGGTGGGAGCAAGGACCAAAGAGACCCCCATATTAGGTTGTGCCCTTGCAAAATAAAGGGTGGATATGAGGCTTCAAAAGAAGGTGAAGAATATGTACAGGAAGTCCTACCCCCTCCCCAACAAGATTCTCTACCATGGTAGATGCTAACATAGGAATTGAATGTGTCACCTCCCGGAAACTTAGGCCACACTTCGTGTCGGAGCTCCTTAGTCGGTAGAACAACAAGAGCCTCTACTCTCTCATGAGAAACCGTCCAACATATGGTGAATCTTATACACAGAATTCGTTGGAAAATGTAGTGTAGCCTACAATCCGAGGAGACCCAAGTACCCTCCCCACCATAGCAGGAACACCCAATAGAGGGTAAGGTAAAAGAAAAAAAAGATGCCTAGAAAGCCAAGATGTACTACAAGAGAGAGAAAGAGGTGCCACAAGAAGAGCTCCTATAATGACAAAGAAAGTTTTAGAAGAAGAGACTCTCAAGGAATAGTAATAGAGTTTGCACCCACTAAAAGCAGGAATAGTAATAGAGTTTGCACCCACTAAAAGCGGGAATAGTAATAGAGTTTGCACCCACTAAAAGCGGATGAAGATGGACCCTCAAGGAAACATGGAAGAGTTAAAGATGTTGAGGAATCAAAGGAGAGGGCAAGAAAAGTACAAAGAAGATTCCCCCTTAAAGACCTTAGCCTACAAATACCGACACCAGGTTTCTTACCGACCCTTGGTTATTATCTCCATGCCATATAAAGCCGAATATTTTGAGTGACGTGACTACTCTATAACATTTCCTTGGAAAGTACATAGATGTAGAATCTTGCGTGATAACACCATTAAAGGAAGATGACGACACTGAAGGGTTAGTGTCACATTAATACATGTTGACTAGCTATGTACATTTGCACAAGAAATGACTTAAAGCTTGTGAAGATGAACTAGAAAGACCAAAAGAAAAGCTAATTTTAGAGAGGTCAAAAAGAAGTAAAGTTGAGCACGAACTCCAAGAGCAATATAGGGCTAAGGATAAACTCAAAGCCATCAATGTTCAACTAGATTTGATTATATCTGCGCGCACGCTATAAAAGAAAGAGAATCACAAGCAAAGAAAAAAGAATCCAAAAAGCTGAAAGACCACGTAAGCCAACAAGAAAAGCAAATGCAGGACACTAAAGACGATTATGAATATAAATTGCGAAAGGAGACCGAACACAAGCTCCACCAAATAGAGGCAGACTTTGAAGCAAGTGATCTCTTATTCATTCAACCTCATGTTTATTTAACCCTTGGGTGCCAGGTTTAGGGTTTAGGCTTATGCATAGAGATATGTAAAGTTGGCTGAGAAGCTGATAATAGAGCTACATAACATTGAAGAAATCAAAAAGCAACAGATAGAGTCTCTGGAGAAGGAAAGAGAGGATTTAAATATGACACATCCACAGAGCTTACTAAGAAGCAGATAACAGAGCTTGCACAAGATTGAAGAAATAAAAAAGCAATAGGTAGAGTATCTAGAGAAGTAAAGACAAGATTTAAATAGGACACATACCCATACAATCCATCATTCTCTTCATGCTAAAATCTAGTCAAGCAAGGAGTAACTAGAGTTAGTTATCAATAATCAATATCAGGTTGTAGCACATCTGTTAATAGACTCTATCCATGATGTAAAAGCAAAAATATAATCAAAGAAAGAGCTGCTTCAAAAGACCATATGACAACTTGAAATTCCTCATGTGAGGACGTCTTTAATGGCCATCATCCCTATATGCAATTTTAGAGTGAGGGTCAGTACATTTTTGGTTTCCCTAACATGTTTTTCCTTTTCTTGCACAATGGTTTTTAGTTTTGCAAACATCCCCACCTCTTTGTATTGCACGTCTTACATGGGGGGTGAGGGGGGGGGGACGGAGGGTGGGGGTTTAATATTTCTGCTTAGTATATAAACTCTCTTAATGTTTATGCACACCCTGCAACTACACTAATTTTTTAAAATTTTGAAAAGATTGCTTATTGTATTTTTTGGGCATGTTTGCAAGAGCCCATTGGGAGAGATAAAGGGATAGTAGAGGGTTGCGATGAGAGTAAGTCTGTTTTGCAGTGTCCTTTTAAATCTCCCCATTCGCTGTTGTGGCCATGAGCGGATGGGGTGTAGTTAACCTCCTCCCACCATGGCCAAGCTGTAAGGTTCCTGATCCACATCCCTTTTGCAGTGTCCTTTTAAATCTCCACATTTGCTATCGAGAACCGCCTCCATGAGCGGATGGGGTGTAGTTAACCTCCTCCCACCATGGTCAATCTATAAGGTTCTTGATCCATGTCCCATCCATAGCCATGAAGCATGGAGGGATTTTTGTTTTTTGAGTCGGGGCCTAACATAGCATTAGAATGCCTCTCGTAGACTTGAACAAAGAAACACTTTTGTCACTCCCATTTCTGAGAGTGGTTTTGCTACCCACCTTAAGGCATTGCCCCCCGGGGGATCAAGAGCATGACATCGACTAAGTACACACTTGTGAGGAGTCTAAGTCATGAAGGGATCTAAATGTATTACAATAGCTTCATCACTTTGATTTCTTAGAGTGGTTTTGCTACCCACCTTAAGGCATTGACCCCGGGGGACTCTTTAAGAGCATGACATCGACCAAGTTCTCCCTTGTGAGAGGAGTCCAGGTCATGAAGGGTTTAATTATGTTCAAGATGTAGTTCCAAGGGTAACATCCTTTAATGCCATCATCTTTTTAGTGAATAGTGAGGTCCATCATGGACCAAGTTATTTCTCCACTTCACATGATAAAAGTGGGTATTGAGGTGGTCTTGCTTAAATAGTTGTAACACCTTGAGCTATGTTTTTTGTGGAGTTGAGCTATTACAAAGGCAATGCTGTTGAGATTCTTTGAGTATGTTTTGTCTCCAACAAGTAGTTGGTCTACCCATAGTGACCATCTATGAGCCCATTACAAGGCTATAATGTTAAGGGATAGCTTGGTTGCTTTTGTTGAGATGTAAATCCTTGGTTATGACTTGAAGAAGGTGGCTGCGGGGCGGGTGGCTCATTTGGTGTATGATGTATCTAGCGACCCACTTTGTGAACCTAAATGCTCCCTAATACTTTGCAAAGACATGCATGCCCCATTTTGAAAACTTTGAAGGTCCAGCTCCTATCATATGGTGTATGATGTAGCACTGTGTGGACCTGAATGCCCCTAGGACTTTGAAAAGCCATAGAATGGCTGAAAACTTTGAACAACTAACTAGAAAAAATTCTACATTTCACACGATAGGAAAGAAAGGCGAAAAATCTACAAGGGCCCTCATAAATAACGTATTTTAATTTTTACCAACTCAAAGCACGCCACCACCATGGAACCATGACACATGGAAGCTGGAACGAATGATAATTACGAAAAGAAAGAAAAGATGAAAGCTTCTTTACTCTCGCTCTGTTCCCTCGTCGCCGTCATCATCATCATCATTCCACAGCAAACTCTCGCGGTGAACGATCCTCAAAGGAAGGCGAGAAGGTTTCTGTCGGCGTCATCGTACCCCTACTCTTCCCACAGCGACTCTGCGATTTGAGTTTGCGCCGCGCCCCCCACAGCAGCAGCACCTGTGCGCTGCGCGCATCAAGCTCTGCTCTCTACCTAAACAGTAATTCCACCCTTTCCCTCCTTCTCCTTTTAGCTTCCTGAGATCTTTCATCCCACAGATGCCTGCTTTTGCTTTACACACCGCTCACATGGACTCTTGCAGAAACTGATCAATCAACAATCTCAGTCGCCCCCCTGAAGAACATCTTCCAATGTGACGGTGCCTTTTAACCTTCCGAGAAAATGCAAGGAAACTGGGGATGGGATAGGGGGGAGCCGCATGTCTCTGACTCAACCACCAAGCATTGGCAAGGTATTTGATGAATTCGCCCTCATCACATTCAAAGGACAAGTGTGTGTTTGTATGCCTAAATGATATATGCATGTAAGTATGTTTATCCTTTTTCTTCCCTTTTATATATCGGATGTCTTTCTGTTCGCATTCATCTACACCTATTTTTGTCATATACATAATACATACATTACAAGCACACATGCGTGAATGTGTGTTTTTATGTTTGTATATACACACACACTCATACATACATGAACGTATTAATATGTTATATGTGTGGTGTGTGTAGATACATGCAGTTCGTGATACAGATGTATATGTGTGTGTATATATATGCAGCACATACAAATATATTTTATGGAAATGAAACACGATCTGATGCTTAAATGAACTTATTTTTTATATTGGCTCGTGGAGAGCCTAGTGTGCAGCAAGAGAGTTAGGCTATCTGCTGAGGGATTGGCCTTACATCCTTGCTATTAATGGTTATAGTGAAGTCACAAGAGTTCCACTCAGAGAAAAAAAAGGGACTATTTGAACCCTATGGCTAATTTATGAGGTCCTTGATAAAGTGACATGCGATTTTAGAAATATATTTTTTTGCAAATTTTTTTTAAAAAACGCCCAAAATTTATCGTTTTGTGTTAATTGAGAGGGGAAATCAGCCAAAAACACACGGCATGTCAGTAGTAAGTACTCAGCACATACGATGAATTCATTGGATTCCCCACGGTCGAAGTTTTCATGTTTGTAAGTTGTAACAAGCAACTATTTGCCAATCTGTTTATTATGTTTTACCCAACTTTCACCCACCCATTAGGTATTTCTGGTGGCTGTCCATGTTTGGAGTGGGCTTTGGAGGCCATCGGTGCATCCAATAAACCTTCACCGCCCAACATACATCTATGCTGTTCTGTAGAGGAATCCATGGACCAGCTGCTCCTAAGTGAGACATGCTGCATGACATTATGAGTATACTTGTACCTCTGCCTCATTTGGCAGATTTCTTGAAGAAACTAGTTGGCAAATGCCAATTTGTCACTGCATGCTGTATGTGTCATGGCATATGCAGCCAAGACATATGGAAACATCTATGCTCTGATATTTTTGGGAAGTGATAATGGTAGAATTGTATCTAGGAAGGCATGCAGCCAAGGCCTCTATAAAGATATGTTCTGTGATTTTTTTTTTGAAAGAGATAGCTGTAGGACCGGATCCTTGGAGTTTCTGTAGATGTGGAAGCTGTACTGTTATCCGTTCACTATGTATTCTGCATAGGTTAAACCTTGTAATCTGGTTGATCTACCCATCCACAAAGGGGCATGAAGGCATATCAGTGGAATCACTGACTGATTATGTAGTACCAAATTCCTCTCTGATTGTACCAGCCACCTGAACTCTAGCGGCACGATTGGCAGTCAGTGCTATAGTCACCCTTGTCGTGTCCAATCCCATCTAACCAGATACTGCCACCAAAGTGGTGCCCCATATTTGGCTAGTGGCCATACTAGAGAGTTGAAAGTGCGCTCCAAAACCTGTCTTGTTTCTCTTTTTAATGCAAAAACCTACCCATGCACTGTGCATACCATGCATGGATTCATGGAATATAATAACCTTGATTCTATTGAGGTTCATTTGAAACCTTTGTTGTTTCAAAACATGTGTGGAGCCCTCTGTTGGCCCAAACGTGAATGCCCATTTCCAACATCTTTCTAGCAAGATTATGAATAACTATGTCAAAAACAAGATGCATAGCTAATAAACTGTAAAAAAGCGCATCTTTTTAATTCTTTTTCACTCAAAATCGTTCCCATTGTTCGAGCTCAAATGCATTTAAATAAATTTTTAGCTTAGTCTAAGTCATCAAGTTGACACAATAATACTAGTCCAATTAATCTCTTGAATCGTTTAATTCATTAAAACACTTTTTGAGAAACTCATTGTTTTAAGAAATGAAGTTCAACTTATTATAAGCCTTAAGAGTTCATATCGTAGTCTTAACAATTGAGTAACAGTTCCAAACAATTTAGTCGAAAGTCGTCGTTTATTCTTCAGTTCTGAAAGTCATCCATACTTCTAGATTTTGATGGATTGCTTGGATTAATGATGCACCTTTAATACCCTTTAAAGTGCTTTGATAAGAGTGGATAGTTTTCATCTTGAAAAGTTTTAGTGATTTCTCTTCTCTCTTGCCAAACGGCTCCTCTATGGAGTGCGTGGCCTGTGTAGACTACGTGGGCGTTAATTTATTGTAAGGTACCCTTGTGGGAGGGATTTATTGTAAGGTACCCTTGTGGAAGGGATCAACCTTTTAATGCATAAAGCACAATTAGATAGTAAGAACTTAAAGACATTGACTCAGCCATCCCACTAGAGTTGCAGACCCCAAGCCTCGCCTTCCCCTGTTATGTGGGTGGTGATCTCTCCATAGGTGATCCACCCTCGTGATCTGCGGCATTCAAGAGGCCTTTTCCTTGCCTTTGAGATCAACAACCATAGTTGTTTGCGATGTATAGGGACCTCCTCCTTCGAGGAGGTCCCTATACGCGACAATCCTCCTTCGAGGATTGTAGCGTACGCAAGCAACATGCATGTATAGTTGGCTTCCATGAGTATAAATGGCACATTAACCCCTCCGTTCTCCAAGGTTAAAGATGATTCTTTGTGGTTTTTATGGATTTGAGAGGAGTTAAAACTGCCCTTTGGCCTAGCTAGTGGTACTCGGATAAGTGGCATTGGAGGGAACTGATGGCCCCATTGGAGCACCTTCTTCGAGTGCTGTGTCCTTCTGGGACATGGGATCTAGTTGCATGGGATCGATGGCATACCTGTGGGCTATCTGACATTGACAAGTCCACACCATTTTCCTCTTCCTCTCCGACATTGGAGGATGCTTTGGGATAGTTTTCATCCAAGGAAGATCTGAGATCAAAGTCTTCCTATAGTTGGTTGCCTAGTGGGTGGGCACTCGAAGCTTGCTGTAGTCATGTTATGCATGTTGCATGGGGCTGAAGTTCTAGACATTTTCGTCACTTGTTTTTGGACATGGACATTGAGTCTGCCTTGCATCTCCGGAGGTTTGACAGAAACTCAGTACGAAGGCCTTTGTATGTATATATGCTCTTATGTGTGTGTGTGTGTGTGTGTGGAGTGCGTGTGTGAGAGCATATCTTGATACAGAGTTCTACACCCACTATTGGGCACTGATGATGTTAGTGGGGATGTCGTAGTATCTAGTCCATATTATGCATAATGGAGTTGATAGTTATGTAGTCCATACTACCATGAGTATATAACGTGCACATTTCTAAAAGGTGAATTTGGGCATGTTCCTGGATTCATCTAGGTATATAGTTGGGTCTGTTCAACTTGTCATCCTTGTTCGTATAGGGGGGGAGCCATATACACAGCAACAAAGAACACAAATCTCAGCTTTCCAAAACTCCTCTTGAGTGCTTTCCAACGAAGCAAGGCACGAGGAGCAATCAGCCCCCTCTCAAATCTGAGAGAGAGGCTCGACAGCAACAAAACAGTCCTAGAACCACTGGGAACCGCCTACCGGAAGGGCAGGGACTCGTGGAGGAAGAAGAAAATGTAGTGCCACTTGTCTGGTAACACCACATGCAAGAAAGCTCACCACCAATTGATGCCGGATCAGAAAACGCAGCCACAACTCCTCAACTTACTTCTGTAGACCAAAACGCAGCCAGTAAGGGTTGGCCTTGAGTAGTTATCTTAAGTTTATGGACAAGGGAATCTTCTCTAAATTTGTCCATAAATCAAACGTGTACTGTTTGCAGGAGCAAGCTTCCCTTGTTTGTTTTCCTTTTCATGGTTCTCAAAGGTGTTGAAGTGTTTTGTGTGCAAGTTTGTTTTAACTTTTCGCACTATCCTTTGATTTTGTTTGAAGATTAAGGTCGGATATCGTCGACTTTCTCAAGGAGGCGAGCCCATGGTTGCTTTGGCTAGGACAATCGCTAACTTTCGTAAGGGGGAGCTCGTGGTTGTGTCTCATGAGAGTCGCATCAAAAGCTTCAACATGTGGAAAGTGAAAAGGAAGTGCAGGAGGCAGTGCAGGACTGTGTGTCTTTGCTTGCATGAGGTGAAAAGTAAAAGCTAAGGATGAAGCTCAAAAGAAAAGACACCAAGGACAAGAAGTAGTCAGCTAGGAACAAGAAGCAGTTGAAGGGTTATGGTGCAAAACATGGGTTGAAGGTTATGGCTTTCGACAGTTTTTCAGTGGTGATATCTTCATGGAGGCTTCGTGGGTTCGGAAGACAGCTTCTTTCTATGTTTAGCAATGGTGATCTACTATGCTTATCGGAGACTTATGCTTACCACTTGGGTGGAGTGCAAGCATGTTTTGGGTGCCTAAGGATGTCTCAGATGAGGCTCAGCGAGAAGCGGAGGAAGTTGATAAGGTTCTTATTTCCGAGCAGATATTGGCACACAAATAAAGAAAGGTACGAGGTAAAGTTTCTCGTCGCTATCTTGTGAAGTTCAAGAACTATTCACCGATGGATGCGAAGTAGTGGATGGAGGAGGGTGACTTAGCAGATTCACCTCAGGTATTGTAGCTTTATCTTGATGTCTTTGAGTTGGAGCCGACTCTTGCTACGGGTCTTTCAGGTTCAGTAGAGCATAGGTCTGGAGCATTGCCTGAGGCTCAAGAGGGGGGTAGCACCTCCGCTTCCTTGTTACAGATAGGCCCAATTGTCATCTAGGAGTCGCTTCGTGACATCTTTGTATTCACCCGAAGGTACTGACAGCTGATAGTACCTCTACTTATGGGACTTCTATGATATTGTGTACTAGTTACATATGATGGTAAAGTTGGGTATGGTTCACAATCGGCCGCACCATGAAGTATAACTGCAACTATGAATAACTTTGTCTACACCTATGGTTAATAGAGATGGTTTTTGTCTTTGGACCTAATGTATGATTGAGGAAGATTGGGATGTTGATCTTTGTCATATGGTTATGGTTGTTCTTGACCACAGAGTTGGTCAATTGGATATTGAGATGCATGTGGCAACCTGAGCTAACACTTTGAGACTCTATGGAGGGCATAAGTCTTGCGAGCAGTCCTAGAGTTGGTTTGGTTCAAGGATACATGGATCGAACTCTATTTGTGCATGTATTCATACACTTCTTGAGGTATTATTGTATTTTGGTGCCATTGGATCTTGGTACCCGTGAGAATACATAGGGAACACTCTCGATTGTGTCATGTGAGGCATGTATGTTGGTATGATACATCAAGTACATTACTATGTTCATGGTGTACTACTAGAGTGGGTAAAGCATCAAGAGGGACATATGTGGGAAGTACATAGTGGACGTATTGTTTGGATGCATTGAGGGCTTTCATATGCACATGATGTACATGTTGGAAGTCATCTCGTGTCTAGATTTATACACCAGGGCCTTTGTTGTGGGTGTGCCCGCCCTTATCAGGTGTTTTATCATTTTTCCTCACTCCCCGCATTTTTCTCCTATTTTTTCTCATTTTTCTGTGGCATGGGAGACAGTCTAGTAGTGGCAGGAGGACCCTGAGCCTGGCCGACTGCATCTGTGACATGGCCGACTGCAGTGCATGAGTCGTGGGACTCTACTGGTGCTGGCCGACCCATTCTGATGTTGGCCGACTGTGATTATCCAGTCGTGGAGGTTCCTGTGTCCAGTCGACTGCCCTACAGCAGGCCGACTGCTGATGTGGGGGCATATATATGGGCCCCCAATCCCATACCACTATTTGTATCATATTCGGGATCTTCTTGTGTATATCAGAGCAGAGTTACACGCCTACATCTCTCTCTCTCTTGTGCTGTTTTTCTGCCTGCGTTTTTGCTCGTGTTCCCAGATCTGGTCATCATCTCCGCTGCGTATTCTGACATGGTATCAGAGCCCTAGGCTCTAGATAAGTCTTGGGATTTGTGTGAGCAAGAGGGAAACTGTTTTGTGGCTGATTGGTGGACTGTTTTGGACTGTTCGGGAAGAGAAGCAAGAGGAAGGCGGGCTGATTTACTGGACAGCCACTTGCAGGTTTTAGTTCTTCTTTGTTCCCACCCACCCACCCTTTTCAGAGGACATCCCTGCAATGGCAGATCTGTTTGAGATGGCTGAGAGACATGTGAAGATCCCGACACTCCCCACGTTCTCGGTGGACCGTCAGTTGGACGGGAGCAACTACGGCATATGGAAGGTGATGATGAAATCTGTTCTGGAGTCCTACGACCTCGTCGATTTCGTCGTTGTTGGTGTTCCATGGCCGAAAGTAGAGGAAGGGGAGTTACCGTCAACCCGAAAGGACCGGGAGGCCCAAGCACAGATGTGGGATCGTGTCAACGCCAGGGTCCGTTCGTTTATTTTCCTCAACTGCACACCACAGGTAATCAATCATGTAAAGCACATGACGCTGGCCAGAGGTATATGGCAGCATTTGGCCTCACTTTACAATAGGATATCGCCCATGAAGAGGATTTCCTTGGAAGTACAGATGCGGGTTATGAACCCTGCAAAGCCTTCGACGATGCGGGAGTATATTAACAAGCTGCAGGCTCTTCAGCAGGAAGTTCTTCAGGCTGGGAAGGAGATATCATCAGAGGACATGGCCATCACGTTGCTGTCACATTTGCCCTCTTCATACTCAGCATTTTACTCGTCTTTGATTACCAGTGGCAGGCTTAGCACCATCACGTGGGAGGAGCTTGTGCCCATGGTCCTGGACCAAGAGGAACGATTCACGAACGCTCCTCAGGGTGGAGGTTCGGAGGCCTTAACTGGCCAACGGTCGAAAGGCCGTAACTCGGGCAAAGAGAAGGCTTCATCGGAGAAGTCTTCTGAGAAAAAGTCTGACGCTGAATGCGAGAAACTGAAGGCAGAGAGGACCTGTAATGATTGTGGCAAGAAAGGCCAGTATTGGAGACAGTGTCCCAAGCGGAAGACCGAGAAGGGTGACGATTCCTCAGCAGCAATCATGAAGACTCCGGCTTTTGTGCACCTGGAGGTGATGGACACCGATGTTTCATTCCCTTCAGGCAGGGAGGAGATTGGAGGACTCTCCGCAACGGATACTCGGGAGTGGATTCTCGATAGTGGTGCTTCCAGGCACATGACTCCTTCCCGTTCCGGTTTACAGGATCTCTGCAGGCTTTCTGGTCATATTCTTACTGGGGATACGTCCACTATCCCAGTTCACAGTGAGGGCAGGATGGAGATAGTTCCCGATGGCAGAGGGGGGAAGCATTCCTCCCAGGTGTTGTATGTTCCGGCACTTGGTTTTCATCTGTTGTCAGTGCATCAGGTTTGCAAGACTGGCGTACGGGTGGAGTTTGATGAGCATTTTGTTGCTCTCTGGGACAAAGCAACAGGCCAGGTGGTTTGGGAAGGCGTAACTCGGGCAAAGAGAAGGCTTCATCGGAGAAGTCTTCTGAGAAAAAGTCTGACGCTGACCGCGAGAAACTGAAGGCAGAGAGGACCTGTAATGATTGTGGCAAGAAAGGCCACTATTGGAGGCAGTGTCCCAAGCGGAAGACCGAGAAGGGTGACGATTCCTCAGCAGCAATCATGAAGACTCCGGCTTTTGTGCACCTGGAGGTGATGGACATCGATGTTTCATTTTCTTCAGGCAGGGAGGAGATTGGAGGCTCTCCGCAACGGATACTCGGGAGTGGATTCTCGATAGTGGTGCTTCCAGGCACATGACTCCTTCCCGTTCCGGTTTACAGGATCTCTGCAGGCTTTCTGGTCATATTCTTACTGGGGATACGTCCACTATCCCAGTTCACAGTGAGAGCAAGATGGAGATAGTTCCCGATGGTAGAGGGGGGAAGCATTCCTCCCAGGTGTTGTATGTTCCGGCACTTGGTTTTCATCTGTTGTCAGTGCATCAGGTTTGCAAGACTGGCGTACGGGTGGAGTTTGATGAGCATTTTGTTGCTCTCCGAGACAAAGCAACAGGCCAGGTGGTTTGGGAAGGCGGAGTGGAGAATGGAGTTTACAGGCTTTCAGCACTCTCTCTCCCAAGTCCTCAGGTTTGTGATGAGTGGCAGTCTAGTAATGGCCACTTAAGTGTGGATATGCTGCAGGTGCGGGCTTTCCAGGACCAGATGGTGGATAGCTTGCCAGTAGTTGGCAGTAGTTGGCAGGAACTTTCCAATACTGATGTTGGTAGTTCTTGTGTTCGTGAGTCAGAGGAAGCTGAACAGGTCACTTATGCTCTGATGTCTCGTAGTATTCGGGACATAGAACTTCCAGTAGTTGAGGATGTTCCTTCCACGGGGACCTTTCGGAAAGCCAGGCAGGTGGCAGGTGCTTACTTGCAGAAGGAGGTGGTTTCTCCAGGCTTTGTGGTTCCGGATTCAGAGGGGGTGGTTGACAGGTTTCCAGGACTTGTTTGTGCACCGTAACAGGTGTTGATCCTTGTGAGCAGTGTGATGGCTCTTTAACTCAGAAGCTGTATGGTTCATTGATCTGGTTGATGGACACTAGATTGGACGGGAGCTTCCTGATGAGGTAGTTGAGCTCATGGTTGCAGATGTCTCTTTGGGAGGCAGGATTGCGTTTCCTGTGGTTTCTGCGGCATGCGAAGGATCAGGGACTCTTGTACACAGGAGGGGGATTGTTGGATGGAGTCCGACTCCACGGTTGGAGTGACTCGGTTTGGGGAGGAGATCCGAACACGAGGGGATCTACTTCAGGCCCAGGAGCAGTTTTACGGAGCAGTTGGAGACCGTCATCTTTTGCCTTGTCGAGAACAGAGGCAGAGTACCGGGCTGTTTGTGATGCTGTTTGTGAGGTGGTGAAGTTGCAGAGGTTGCATGGCAGGTTTGGGCTTCCACTGGAGGAACCCATGGTCATCCAGAGGCACTTTGTTCGTGAACAGATCGTTGCTGATGACATCTTGCTGGAGTTCTGTTCGACGGAGGACAGTACGGTGGACCTCTTCACGAAGTCGCGCTCTCAGGATTTGCTCAGGCGGCACCCCAGGTCCCAGTGGTTGGTTACACAGCCAGGAGCTGAGAGGGGGTGTTAGAAGTCATCTCCTGTCTAGATTTATACACCAGGGCCTTTGTTGTGGGTGTGCCCGCTCTTATCAGGTGTTTTATCATTTTTCCTCACTCCCCGCATTTTTCCCCTATTTTTTTTCATTTTTCTGTGGCATGGGAGGCGGTCTAGTAGTGGGAGGAGGACCCTGAGCCTGGCCGACTGCATCTGTGACATGGCCGACTGCAGTGCATGAGTCGTGGGACTCTACTGGTGCTGGCCGACCCATTCTGATGCTGGCCGACTGTGATTATCCAGTCGTGGAGGTTCCTGTGTCCAGTCGACTGCCCTATAGCAGGCCGATTGCTGATGTGGGGGCATATATATAGGCCCCCAGCCCCATACCACTATTTGTATCATATTCGGGATCTTCTTGTGTATATCAGAGCAGAGTTACACGCCTACATCTCTCTCTCTCTCTCTTGTGCTGTTTTTCTGCCTGCGTTTTTGCTCTCGTGTTCCTAGATCTGGTCATCATCTCCGCTGCGTATTCTGACAGTACCAACAGTCGTGGATCTTACGGGATAGCCATGGGTGTAAGGCTTGGGAGCAGCCCTTAGACTGTTACTTTAGGGTGGATAAAGCATCTTGAGGAGCATATTGCTTGCGAATGCATGTGTGTCATGTGGAATGACGCATGGTTTTGTTTTTGGCTAACACAGGTTATGTGTTTCTACTTGGTTTTAGACTTTTGCTGCTTGTTCCTTCATGCTGCTTGTTCTGAAGGAACAAGCAAGAGTTGTTTGTCACTTTGACGTGACGGCGTGGCCATATTGTGTAGGATGATTGTTTCATCACTTAGATGCAATTGAGGGCCATTGCTTTTGTCATATGGGGCGTCTTTGCTCATTGGATGCCTTGTTGTGCCATTGAGTGCAATCAAGGACGCTTGCCATTTTTCAAGAAGGGGGTATGTTGCAACCTTGTGTTTTTCTCTTGACAGTATGCAAGTGTGCATGGGGACATGGTGGACAGTGTGAATGGCACCAGTTTGGGGGTCAAATGAGTAAAGTCCCTTCTCATAGCCCATGGGGACAAAGGATTTAAACCCATAAAAAGAAAAGAATATCCTTCTTTTGAAGATTGTGGCCTTTTCTTGGAGGGGCTACACTATATTTAGGGGAGATCCTTTTTTAAGGGTAAGTCGGGCTGCAGCATAGAGGTGCTTTTCCTGGCGGGCAGGGCTGGAAGCTTGACGTGTGCGCGTTTTCTCTTGGAGGGGCTCACGGGCTGGATTTGCGGCACATGCTCTCTCTCTCTCTCTCTCCCTCTTTCGCTTGGCACACGGAGGACTGGACTGCAGGCGCACAGGGGCTGCACACGTTCTCTTGGGCTCTCTTGGTTATTGGTGAGCTGCGGGCTGGATTTGTGGCACATGCTCTCTTTCTCTCTCTCTCTCTCTCTCCGCGGGCAGCTGCAGCCAGGATGAGGCGCTTTCTCTCTCTTTTGGAATGGGGCGAGCAGACTGCAGGCAGCGCACAGGGCTGAACAGCAGGCTTTCTCTCTCTCCATTTTGCTAGGAGTCGGGCTGCAGCACGTGGGTTCTCCCTTGGTAAGTCGGAAGGCTGGACTGTTCTTTCCCCCTCCCTCTACTGTGTACTGCAGGGGCAGCAGGAATGACAGCAATGTTCTATCTCCCTCTCTTCTTTTTGGCATAGTCTGTGTGGACTTTTCACTCTCTTAGGAGGCGTGGGGCTGCTTTGAGACTGTTTATGGGCTGTTTTGGTTGGCTGCAAGTACAGGGTCATTTGGATGTGTTTCTTGGCATGGAAGCGATGCAAGCTCGCATGGGTGCATGTTCATGGAGCAGATTGTTTTCTTCCTGCTTGAAAGGAACAGATTCTGAGGCTTGAAAGTTGGGAGAGAGTTGCTTGAACTTTGAAGTTTGAAGCCTTGAAGCCTTGAAAGTTGAAAACTTGAAGGGGTGTGTGTGCTTGTAGCCTTGTAGCCTTGTTCTTATATAGATATTAGATAGGCAAGAGAGAGAGGCAAGGGCGAGAGAGAGAGAGAGAGAGAGAGAGAGAGAGAGAGAGAGAGAGGCATGGGCCAAGCCTCAAGGCCCAAGGCCCCAAGCCTAAAGGCCAAGGCAAGAGAGAGGCAAGGGCCAAGGTCCAAGCCTCAAGGCCCAAGCCTCAAAAGCCAAGCCTCAAGGCCCAAGCCATCCCCAAACGACCAAGCCAAACAGCCATAAACGGCCAAGGTAAACGGCTGGAAACGGGGAAAAAAAAATAATCGAACTGTGCGCAACGTCCTCCCACAGTTGTCCCCGTTCCTGTCGTCGTTGCCTTCCCCGTTCCTTGTGAGGGACGCCTCCAGGGGGACGTTCGACCGTCCCCGTTGCTGATCCGTCCCGACTCGGCGTCCCTCCATTCCAACGGTCCGTCCCTTTCGTCCCCTGTGACTATGAAACAGGGGGACCTGCAGCTGTGGGCATATCTATGGTTTCAAATGTTTCACGAGGAAACAAGTCATTGGATGTATGCCATTGTTGGCATTGTCTTTGAATGGTGATGTGTATGGTTTGTGTGGAAACCAGACAAAGGTTTCAAGGGGAAATAGGCCTAAGGGTTTCATGTGGAAACAGGTCGTAGGTTTCTCGAGGAAACATTTTTTTGGCTTATCTAGCAGATAGGTCACATGCATGCAATGGATACAAGGATTGACACATGTTTTGTACAGCCTTGCTGCTGATTGGACAGGGGTCGGGGAATCCATGGCTGAGATGGATAGTACCCTTGGAAGGCAGAGAGGGTTGGCAAAGGTGTATCGATTGTATGGTATGTTGTGCTGTGATGCGAGTTCTCTTTTGGGAAACAATTTGGAGTCGTCGTGATGCAGGAGCATTGGATGTGTCAGGGTGTGATGCTATTCATAGGGTTAGAGGATATGGATGGTTGTGGCAACCTTGATCATGGAAGAAAGCTTTTGTATGCAGGACTCAATGTGTGGGGGTCTTTTGTTGTGAACAATGGCTGGACTTGTTTGTGGATGTCGAGTGGATAAGAAGCCATGATGCAGGGTCTTCGCAGGTTTTAGGAGTTCTAATGTAATGGTTGGGTTTTCAGCCTTATTGTAATCAAAGCTCTATAATCAATTAAAGAAATACCGCAAGGGGCGCCATTGCGTTTTGGGGCCAATCGGTGTCCGTGTACTGTTTGCAAGAGCAAGCTCTCCTTGTTTGTGTTGAAGTGTTTTGTGTGCAAGTTTGTTTTTGCACTGTTCTTTGGTTTTGTTTGAAGACCAAGGTCGGTTTGTAGTTTCTCATTTTCATGTCTTTAGACGTGATGCTCATGTTCATTTTTTCGATTCTCATCGAACGAAGTTGGACCCCAAACCCACCAAAATGATCTTCTTTGGGATCCAAACAAAGAGAAGTTATATTATCTCGAGACGTGCGCTTTGATTAAACCTCGGCTTCTAGATTCTTGGAGTCACCAACAGCTTCATCGACACCTTCCTTGGTTTCATCCTCACCATTGGTTATTACCTCTCCTCCATCAAGTACCTCTCTCCCTCCACGGTGGCTTCACTCTACATTGCAAGACTCTCAAATCCCTTCTCTGACCGTTTATTAGTCTGGAATTGCTCCATCCAGATTGAGGAGATCTGCGAGATTGCAACCCTAGAGTGTTGGCATTCTTACAGTTAATTTTTTATTGATGACTTCCTTGATGCATCATGCAGAGGCTTCTACATCCGAGGAGGCCTTACAAATTCTTGAGTGGCGGCTTGTGATGGAGGTAGAAATGGAGGCCATTAATAGAAATCACACATGGGATCTTGTTCGCTGTCTTTCTCATAAGAAGGTTATTGGTGTAAAATGGACTTATAAAGTGAAGTTTCTTGTCGATGGTTCACTTGACAAATATAAAGCCGCTAAGGGCTACGTCCAAAGGGAAGGCGAGGACTTCTCTCGGAGACTTTTCTCCCACCGCTAGTTATACCACCATTTGCATTGTTCTTGCCATTGTTGCTCACTTCTCTTGGCCCATCTTGCAGATGGATGTCAAATCTGCCTTTCTCAACGGGGATCTTCAGGAGGAAATATATGTTGAACAACCCCCTAGCTTCATCCTCGATGGTTTCGAGGACCATGTTTATCTACTGCGAAAACTTCTTTATGGCCTTAAACAGGCTCCTAGTCCGTGGCACCAAAAGATTGATGCTTTCATTCTCTCATTCCTTTGAGAGAACTCTTGCGGACAATAACCTTTATGTTTTGATAGAGGAGGATCACATTGTGATTATGATTTTGTATGTTGAGGATCTTATTCTCAGTGGACCCGATCTCGACCGCATTGCTATGATTATGAATCTTCTGAGTTATATCTTTGAGACGACTAATCTTGGTCTACTTCACTACTTTCTTGGCATGGAGGTCTGGTAGTGTCCATAGGGGATATTTCTCTCAACAAAAAAGTACACTTCTCAGATTTTGGAGAGGTTTGGTATGAAGGATTGTCGCTCATTATCTTGCCCTATGGACCCAAGCTAGAAGTTGAGTAAAAATGAAAATGATGACTCTCTATCCCATCTTGATCTTACTCAGTACAGAGAGCTTGTCGGCTCGCTTATTCATCTCACTATTACTAGGCCTGATCTTGCTTACAGCGTTATTATCCTAAGTTAGTTTCTTTCAGCACCACATACTTCTCATTGGCAAGTTGATGTTCGTGCTCTCAGATATATGCAGGACACCTTGTATCAAAACTCCACCGGATCTCCTTGTGGAACGCTCTTGGTACGAGACTCGAAACCTGCAAACAAACAAACAAACAAGGGGGTGCAGGCCTGACACACCTCCCAACCATGACAGTCGTGGGCAAGTCCACAGTCTTGGCTGTCCCCACCGAGCCACAAGCTGAGCTAACTAGGTTGACGTACCGACCAATCTCCACCTCGCGACGTCCCATACCGCCACGAAGCTACCCTCGCGGGCCTCGAGATTGCTGTTGGCCTCGGTTGCGTAAAGCAGGTGCACGTTTGCACTAGATCCAGGCTCCAGACCATAGAGCTCTCACAAATCACGCGAGACTCTATATGACTAATGACTAACCTTGGCCACTCTTTTGTAGGCTCTTGGCCGGTCATCGGACGTCCACACTTGGGCGCCCGCCCGTCCATACTTGGGTGCACGCCCGTTAGTCTATCCCTAACTCAGCTCGCCAATCAGCTTGCCTAGCTCCAAGCTTTCCCAAACCTCGAAGCTAGTCTTGCGTGCGTGTAGCACACGGTAGATACACACTGTGCACATGACATACTCCCCTTCCTCTAAGAGCTCGCTCCTGAGCTCACTAAAAAGCCAGGGTAATCTCTCTGAATGTTCTTTCACGAAATCCAAGAATCTTTTCAGGTTCGTGCGGAACAAATGTCATGTCCTTGACATCTATGATTTCTTGAGGAGTAACTAACTGAACTGTTCCACCCAGTTTTTCCTTAAGTCTACTGACATAAAATACATGATGAACTTTCACATGAGAAGACAAATCCAATTCATATGCAATTGAACCAATCCTTCGTGTAATACGAAATGATCCACAGTATCTAGGGGATAATTTCGGAGATCGACCTGTCCGTAAAGTCTCAGAATCTTTCGAAACTCGCAAATACACCATCGTTCCTTCAGAGAATTCTCTGGGTGAACGATGTCTATTAGAATAAAATCTGTCTCGGTCTTAAGCACTTCTACTAGATTCCTTCGCAACTTGTAACATTTCTTGCATATCTTGCAAAAAATTACGTGCTGCATCATGCTGAAGTCTTGAGAATCCTACTGTAACAGGTGATCTAGGTTGAAAACCATACATAAGCAGGAAAGGACTAAAACCTGTACTCGTATGCTTAGTATTGTTATATGCAAATTCTAACATAGGAAGATAATCCTCCCACGAACTCTGTCTTTTGGATACATATGCTCGAAGCATATCCTCCAAAATCTGATTCACTCTTTCAGTCTGGCCATCAGATTGAGGATGATCTGAGGAACTCAAATTCAAAGTTGTGTCTAACTTCTCAAAAACAAGTTTCCAAAAATCACTCGTAAATTTAGAGTCCCCATCACTGACTGTGTCCTGCGGTAACGTGTACAGTCTAAACAATTGTCCGATAAACTACCGTGCTAATTGCGTAGCTGTAATAGTCTTTCGGGTCGGTAAAAATCTAGCCATTTTTGTCAAGCGATCTACCACAACCCAAATAGAATCGTGGCCTTGATGTGTTCTTGGCAATCCGGTAATAAAATCCATGGAAATACTTTTCTATTTATTACTTGGGATTTGCAAAGGATGCAACAACCCAACCTGTCTAAAGCGTTCAGCTTTATTGGCCTGACAAATTTGACATTTGAGAATATAATCTTCTACATACTTTTTCATCTTTGGCCAATAAAAAGTGTGTTTCACTAATGATAGCGTCCTGTGTACCCCAGGGTGTCCAGCAGAAGGGGCGTCGTGACACTCCTTAAAAATCTTGGACCTAATGTCCGGGATCTGTGGTACACAAATTTTGTCATTACGGAATAGTAAACCATTCCGAATTATCCACTGGCCTCCTGCAGCATGAATGGTAGACTGCTTAGTCATTGAGTCTTGGTCAATCAATGAGCTCCCGTCCTAGATCTTCTGCCAAAATGGACCAAAATAACTATCAGTCCTGCAAAGCTCTCTCAATGACTGAAATAAGTCAGTAGAAATCTCGGTGAACGATTTCGAGCTCGGCTGTACCCATGTCCTCCTAGTGTCCAGCTGAATCAAGTCCTGCCTAATAAGTCTGGTAATCTCTGCCTGTGTGAGAGAGAGGGAGGGTGCATCCAGGGAGTACTGAAATGGAGGTAGCCTTTCCATACTAAAGCCATGCAACTGGAACCAAGCTGTCATCTGTGCATACCAACATGATCCGTCTTCCTGTGATGCCAACTGTCGTGAAGACTCCAGGGCTAAGCGAGCATATCTGTCTCTAGGGAGAGCCCAAGTGCTATGTATAAAGGAGACTGATCGAGTGAGTGCCTCTACTACCAATGGGGGAGCAGCCATCTCTGCACGGATAATATCATGTGGTACGGTGGCCTTGGCCCTAATCATCCGGGAAATCATAGAAACCAAGGGCCTTTCCATATGTCTCCATCCATCAGTGCTACCAGCTCGGCTGTGGTGATCTACTGAGGGTCCCCATATCTCCACTCCATACAGCATGGCTGAAGTGACCAAAGTGTCAAAGAGCCAGAGCTTTGTTCGAGGTTCCTGAAACTGAACCTGCGAACACATCCTCTCTAGTCTCCCCAATGCTGCATAAGCTCTGGTCAATCTGGTCTCCGCTGCTCTCCTCAAGGAAAATAGTGGGCCACTGAAAACCACACCAAGGTAAGTATATGCATCTGTATACTCCACTATCTCCTGACCATATGTAAAGGTGGGTACTGACCTCCTAACCCACTGTGCTGTGGTGTTAAACACCATCACCTTGGTTTTACCAAGGTTAACAAACAATCCACTAACCTGTGCAAAGGTGTGCAATGCATCCAAATGACGCTGCATCCCCTCTGGAGAATCTGAGATCAGCACAATATCATCAGCATACAATAACAGCGGAATCCATGTCCCTGCTAGCTGTGCTCCTCTGTCACCCTCTCGCTCTACATAGTCTGAAACCTCATCCACGTACATCCCAAATAAGGTGGGAGAAAGGGGGCAGCCCTGTTTTACCCCAATAGTGGAGTGAACCATCTCAGATATACCCTGAGTAGTACGTACCTGTCCCACAACTGTCCTGTATAAAGCCATGATTCCCCAAATCAGCTCTGTGGGCACTCCCATCTCCTGTAGTCTGCGCATCAGTCTGGCTCTCGGTACTGTGTCAAAAGCTTTGCGGAAATCCACAAAGCAACAATAAATCCTCCTGCCATATAATGTGCCCTCCTCAATAATAGCTCTGAGTGTCAAGATATGGTCAAGAGTGGAGAAACCTCTCCTGAACCCTGCCTGCCCTGATGCACATATGCTCTCTCTCTCTGCCCATCTACTCAACTCTTGCATCAAGAATAGATGCATATAATCTAGCCAATGTGTGACCAATCATGATGGTACGATAATTCCTAGGAAGCATGGGATCCCCTGACTTGAAGATAGGCACAATTGTGGACATATTCCAAGTCTCAGGAAAACCCTCACACATGGCTCGGTTAAACATCATAGCAATAAGCTCTGCAAGCATATCTCTGGCATGAATAAAGTGCTCTGCTACCAAACCATCATGATCATATGCTCTCCCAGTCCTCATCCTGTCAATAGCTTTCCTTACCATCTCAGCAGTAAAGAAAGCACATGTCTTTGGGCATGGCTCCGATGGGTCTGGCAGGGGCGGCTGGCCTGCTGCTCATGGAATAGTCTCCATGCCTCGCCTGAGTCCTGACTCATAAATAACTGATACAAATCTCTCTCTAACTGAGCAAGATAAGCCCTCTTCTTCTGTCGCACTAGGTGCCGGAAGGTAATCCGTGACTGTCTGTGAGTGGTAACACCCATGAGCACCTCTCTCTGTAATCTGATCCTCATCTCTCTGTACTCCTCATCATACCAACTGTTCTGGGGCATGTTCCCAGATCGTCTCCGTGTAGGCTGACTATGGGGATATGCCTCTGATGCTGCAGCATGAAGCGTATCTATCAATATCTGAGTGAGCTCATCTAATGGCCGTCCTGGCTCCTCGGCACATAAGCGTCTGTATATCTCATCTGTGTACACAGTGTCAGTCTCCCTCGTAAAGGTATAACGAGTGTGTGTGGAGACCTGTCCCAATGGAGCGATGCTGAACTGAAATGTAAGAGTGAAGGACAAGATAGCATGATCCACTGCTATTCCAACCGGCCTAGTGCCTACCATAAAATCCTGAAAAGAGGGAATGAGACTGGGCTGAGCCATAACATAGTCCACTGTACTAGCACCATGCCTATGTGGAAAGCAAGTGAAACCGCCCGATGTCGGGAATCTCTGTAGGCCATTCAGGATGGCCAATCCATGTGCAGTCCCCATGTCTATCAAATACCGCCCATACACTGTATGCTCCTCATCCTGTGAGAGTCTAGATAGGCCCATATCCCTAACATCAAGCTCCCTCAACATCTCCTCTAAATCCATTACAATTCCAAGTAGCAACTTTGAGTGTAGTCCCATAGGTCTCGCGCCGTCATGAAGAGCGCCTCTCCATAATCACCACTCTACCATCTCTATAGAAGGCCACTTTCCCTTTCTCTCGGGCTGCCCTTATCTCTGGCATAACTTCTTTCATGTGGGTAAGTTGCGAGAGAGTGAGGTCATCTCCAAGAAATATTCCCGTCTTCTTGAGTGTAGGACGTCTCTTCAAGAAGTCCTTCTTCGCTTCCATGGAGGGGAAACGAATGATAAGTGCTCTCTCCTTAGAAGATTCGCCACCACTACCTTCTCTCTTCTTTCCCACTCTCCATGCCTTTGTGTGCGTGGCTTCAATGCCCATTATAGAGAAGAGCTCCTTGGTTTCCCCTTCCGCATCATCACGGTCTTTTAGACCGGACACTCGTACATGTAAGGCCCGGGTCTTCCTCCTTTGCTCCTCTTCAAGGGTCATGTTGATGATGGTGGGAGTGGGGATGGGTGGCGATTCTTTACCTTTCCCTTCCCTTTCTTGGCGACCTCGATCCATTTCTCCGCCTCGTCCATCTTCTTTTGTGTCTTTGTGATCACCTCCACCCATGAAGATGTCTTCTCTTTATGTTGCTCCTCCTCCTCTCGAATGATCCTCATTTGTTTCTTGATGGTATTCAGCTCTTCAAGAAAGGAGGGCTGAAATTTTCCATCCTCAAGATTGCTTCTTGAAGTGGCTGCCAACTCCTTTTTGAGAGCTGAGATTTCAGCCGCTTGACTCTTAGCATGCAATTTGGCCTCCACTAGTTCCTCCTTTAAAGCTGAAATCTCAGCCTCTTGCTTGGAAAATCTCTCTTCGAGCTCTTGGATTTTGTCAAATCCTTTCTCGAGTTTGGAGAGGCGGTTTATGATTGCAGTGAACGGAAGAGTCGACCATCTTCTTGTTTTCTTTGATAATTGTGCCGAGCTTGTCCTCCACCTTCACGAGCTCCTCTTTAAACCCGGTCTTGGTCATGACTTTTTGCATTCCCACAGCCAATGGACTGAAAATTAATCCATGACACAGGAGCAAAACAGCAGCAACAGGGGGGGTTCAAGTCATGTAGGGGAAAGGGGAAAGAGAGGAGAAGAGAGTTATGTTGCTGCCTTGGGGGCCTGAGGAAGCGTGGGTCGGGCAAAGGAGGCGGAATGACGGGCAGGCAAACAGCGAGGGGGGGGGGGGGGGGGGGGGGGGGGGGGCAGGGCGGCGAAGAGAGGGCAGGGCGGGAGGGGTGGGCGCAGCGGAAGGGGGGGGGGGCACAGGGCGGCGAACAGAGGGCAGGGCGGGAGGGGTGGGCGCAGCGGCGGAATGACGGGCAGGCAAACAGCGAAGGGGGGGGGGGGCCACAGGGCGGCGAACAGAGGGCAGGGCGCGAGGGGTGGGCGCAGCGGAAGGGGGGGGGCACAGGCGGGCAGCGAAGAGGGGGGGGGGCACAGGCGGGCAGCGAACAGAGGGCAGGGCGGGAGGGGTGGGCGCAGCGGAAGGGGGGGGGGGCACAGGCGGGCAGCGAAGAGAGAGAGAGAGAGAGGGGGGAACGGGAGAGAGGGCGGCGAGCAGGGGCGAAGGCAGCGGCTATGCACAGAGGCGCGAAGTGAACAGGGAACAGCGAAGCGAAGCGGGCGGCGAACAGTGAAGCGAACAGCGAACAGCGGGCGGCGAGCAGGGGCGAAGGCAGCGGCTACGCGCAGAGGCGCGAAGTGAACAGGGAACAGCGAAGCGGGCGAGAGAGAGAGAGAGAGAGAGAGAGAGAGAGAGAGAGAGAGAGAGAGAGAGAGAGAGAGATTGATGTAGACTTTTGCAGGGCAATGGGAGACATATGATCATTGTGAGACATCTGGTCAATGGGAAGGAGCAGGAGGTAATTGGGATCAGTTGAGCAATGATGAAACTATCCGTTATGAAGAGTTTGAGAATGTAATGCGATGGGATGATTCTGGTGCTCTAGAAGCTTTCAAAATTGCAAAAGAGCGCTATGAAGCCTGCTCCAGGGGATTGGCATACCCGTTTATTCTTCCTAGTCCTGACCTTTACATCCAGACCATAGATTGGGACAGCCATGAAGACTTAGAGTTGCCAGAATCTGGTGACAATTTTTCTCAACATGGAGAGAGAACCGGGCAGAGGAAGAGAGGTCGCAAAGGTGGTGGTTTTAAGGGAGACAAGAGAGGAAACAAACAGTTTGATCGGCAAGATTATGCTGATGCCTTCTATCGGAGGCAAAGCAACCAACCTTTCTCACAGTCTGCTTGCCGTGGTAAGCTGCAAGCCCAGTCTGGATGGGATCAAACGATGTATCATGGCTCATCAAATGGTCCTTCATTAGATGGAAGAGTATATTCCGGCCAGAGAGATGGGCGCCCTCCTCTGCAATCACCATGGCAAGGCCAGGCGATGAGAAGCAACTGGGTTCCACAGTGGAATTCAAGGTCTCAGCAAAGCTATCACAGGTGGGAGCAACCTAACATGTCATCAGAACAAGCAGGAGGTTGGGTTCATGGAAAGGGGCTACATCAAAGCTCACATGGCTTGTTGAATGATCTCCACCGTCATCAAGCTGGACCGATTACATCTGGTATAAAACCACCTATTATCATCTAATGTCATACTTATGATTTTGTGGCATTGATATGTTGTGAACTTCAGGAACTGAATGGATGCTTCAAGGTGAAGCAAATGGGCAGGGCTCAACACCCATGTACACCCCTGACAAGACGTGTAGATGGAAACAGCAGCAGCCTAAGCATCAATGGCATCACGATGGGTGATTTACAACGCACAGTACAGGACATTGCATGATGCAGGTGTGTCAGATGGTGCGGCTGGAAGGCCACCTGCCTGCATAGAGTTTGGATAGTCATATTGGAGGATTATATATGTATAGCTTGAGCTTTGACATGCCATAGAGAGTGAGCTTGATTAAAAACTTTGTTTGAACCAAAAAGTTTGTACTTTTCATGGCTTCTGATATATAAGAGTAATGGCCATGTTGAAATCATAATTTTAAATAAAAAGCCGTGCTAAGTTTATTTACGAATGTCTCTTCATGTTAGGCGATATTGTTTGAAGTCTTTTCCTGGCGTGAGAAATTGTTATATGACTTGGTTCTGTCTTTCCTATGAGTTTTTTTGGTAACATGTGCATCAGCAAATGATGTTTAGAATGTTAGGAGTTCAGTGTGAACTTGTACAGAAACGGTCAAATAAAAATTTATTTGCACGATTTTCTTGCTGTTTTCTTTTTGTATGGATCTAGGAAAGCAATGAATAGTTAATTAATGACTGATGATAAGTAAGCTTACGAGTCTTAAAGAGCTTTAAGAGGGTTATCATAAAATATTTTGAGTGGAAGTTGGAAATATTCATACTGGAACGTTTAGGTTGTTGGCCAAATTGTTCTTGACATCATCCTACGTTCTTCACAATTCTCCCTTGAAAGTGTAGTAGCATGCAATTTTGCACTGCTCCCAATCATCAGAGGTATTGTAAGCCAACCTTATTATATAGCAGTGGATCGCACTGGGTTGGGGGCTTTAAACAAGGTCTCTCCCGTATTGCTGTTCTGTGCAAGCTCATCAATGAAGATAAGTTACACATTTTATTCGAAAGTTCAGTTTTCTCATTTTTCCTATTGAATTTCCTTAATTCCTTAACGTCTTCTTTTGGCTTCATAACGGAATACCCTTAAGGGTTGTCGTTGTCCTCTCTCTCTCTCTCTCTCTCTCTCTCTCTCTCTCTCTCGTAGTGCCTACCTTGACACTGGAGGGGGTTACACTTAAGCGCGCTGCGGACCTCCGAGCCAGACGGAGACCGAGAGCACCAAACTACCAGACTCCCAGACTATATCAAAGGGAGATCACACAGATACAGGCTCGACATCAGCACCATATCCAGGAGCGGCTAGCTCACTTACACTCACACCCGGAGATATGCTCCGAGGTATTTTTGCCTCGCCATCGCCTATGTATCACATATTACACCCCCATTATGGTACTGGTTGGAGCTAGACAGATCTGCATTGCATTCTTGTATACCCTACGCATATAGGGCCATCGTAGCCTTGGTGATGGAGTGCTTGGCTGTTGCTTGCACAATGTAGTATCATACTCCCTTACTTTTTGGCACCTAGCTTTCCTCATAGCTAGGTCATCATTTGCATACCCATCCCTCACATCTCACGGCCCACATTGCATATGGACCCGCCACTGATTTAGTTAATGTGTTAGAAAAATTGATGTTGATATGCAGGAGGTGGACGATGGTGGCACCTAAAAGGGGTACACTGAGACAGAAGTGATAGTGGATGGGGACAGAGCTCGGGGTGGTGGTGGCGGCGGTGGAATCGTCTTCAAATGGATGGTAGAGGATTGGACCCTTCCAAGTAAGACCCAAAAGTGTGTGAAGACAAGCTTGATGATGTAGATATTGACACCATAGAGTGTCCCATGGCGGCAGTGGAATGAGAAGCTATGGAAGTGGAGGGTGGAACTGAGGAAGTGCCAATTACTGCGGACATTGAGATTGCACTCCTTCATGGGCAAAACGGTCTATCCACCACCCCGGTTCCTTTCAACCACTTGATTGCTTGCTTTCTTTGGCCTCGCCAACCTTTTGCTTCTTCCCACATGATGTCCTCAACAACCGTGCCATGTACACTTCCACCCATGGTTGGTGTTTCTTCAACCCCTGTGGTGGCAAGGAGGAGGGGGTGAATCAACAGGGGAGGTGACCGCAGGTAGGAGGGGTTGAGGGGGGTATGATTAGCTGAGGGGTTGAAGGGGAGGCGAGCATTAAAATGAGGTGAGCAGGTGAGGGGTTGGGCCGATAGGCAAGCAAGTGAGGGTTAAAGTGGGTGAGTAGGAGGTTGAGGTGGGAGGCGCAAGAGGGGGAGGCAAGTAGGAGGGGTTGGGCGGCGGGAGGCAAGTAGGTAAGGTTTGAAGCATGGCATGAGCTGGAGATGCAAGCAAGAATAGTTGAGGCGAGGATGGGCAAGTGGTATAGGTGGAGGGTGAGTCAGACAGTTGGACAGGTGGAAGGGGTTCGAGTTGGTGGACTGGGGTGAGGAGTCGAGTGGTGCGAACGGTTGATTGGGGGGCGAGTGGGCACAAGTGTGAGGGAGTCAAGTGGGAATGGTTGAGGCGAGGGGACAAGTGGAGGGCGGAAAAGGTGGGGGGTCGAGTCAGACAAGTGCAAGGGGGACAAGGGTGAGGGAGGCAAGTGGAAACGGTTGATTTAAGGGGGGGGGTGAGTGTGACAGAGGCAAATGGGAATGATTGAGGCGAGAGGGGGCGAGTGGGACAGGTGGAGGGTGTAGGCTAGACTAATACATGGAAAGGGGCGAGTGGGAACAATTGATTGGGGGGCAAGTGGGAACAATTGATTGGGGGGCAAGTGGGAATGAGTGGGATCGGTGTGAGGGGGGCAAGGCGATTGAGTGGCGATGGAAGGGAAAGGCGAGGCAGATAAGTGAAGGTTTGTATTGTATATTGAGACAAATCGTTTGTATTGCATTAAATAATGCCACTAACATGCAATACAAACCTTAGTCCCCCTGGCTTGCAAGCACAACCATCCCCCCTGCATCGTCCTCCTCGTCGTCCTCGTCATCTCCTCCATGGCCACCCCCTCCGTCTCCTCCTCCTCCCCCTCCCTCCCTCCCTTGATGAGCCCTATTCACAAACTTGTAACCCCTCTACAAAAGTAGGAAAAGTGAAGGCACGGAGAAGTGGGCACACACAGAGATAGGGCAAGGAGGGTGGAGGAGGTGGAGGAGCACACAGGGTGGAGTAGGGCACAGAGGCAAGGAGACAACAATCAAAGAGCGTTGCAGCCTGCTTTCTGATTCAAGATGTTGTTGCCAACTTGATGGACGTGGAAGGCAACCCTGAATGGCGAAGACAGTGATGAAGATGTGGGGGTAGCGGAGAGGCGCATAGACATTGGAAGAGACGAGAAGTGCTACATTTATAACACATGCCATAGATTCACACGATATCCTGCTAAAAAAAGACACCTCAATGATTTCTTTTAAAAACCTTCATTGCTTTCTGATTCAAGAACGATGTTGTTGCCAACTCGATATCGGGTCTGGACGTGGAAGGCAACCCTGAATGGCAAAGACAGTGATGAAGATGTGGGGGTAGCGGAGAGGCTCTTTTGCTACATAGACATTGGAAGAGACGAGAAGTGCTACATTTATAACACATGCCATAGATTCACATGATATCCTGTTAAAAAAAGACACCTCAACGATTTCTTTTAAAAACCTTCATTTACATCATCGAGTAGCAACACAAAGATTAATTAATTAATGCGAAAAAGATTTTGGTCGCATATTGGGAACAGTTGAGTGGGGCGAGTGGAAAGGGTGGAAGGCGGAGGGGTGAGTTGGAATGATGGAAGCGGAGGCGAGTATGGTAGGTGGAAGGTGAGGCTTTTTTTGGGAAGAACTAAAAAAGGCTAAGGGTGGGGCGGCATGAAAAAAATTCAGTTGGAGAAAATGATTATGAACTTGAGCAAGAGGGAGGCGAGTATGAAAAGTCACCAAGTGGGGTGTTAAGGGTTTTTTTTTGTATTCTATAGAGATGTGTCTAGGTGGTATGCTGTCACCCTGGAGCCGGAAGCGGGCGGTTGTCCAATGTATGGAGCTGGGTGGACAGTGCCATGGGGGAAGGATCCCATGGATCCGGAAGGGTCCCTCCCATGCAGGGACAAGCTTCTTAGCCCATTAGCTTGGTACACCAGGGCCAATTGGCCTTTTCAATGAACTTGAGTTTCTTGAGATGGTGGTCATGCCATGCCTTCCATCTGTTCTGATCCACCTCCAGATCTTGGTTAGCCAACGCCTGAGTTTCATCCAAGATTATCAGTCTTAGAGCACATTAGCAGTAGTGGAAATGACATCGAGGGGGTGGGGAAACCTACACGATTATATGATCCATCCTTAAATTTAAAGGACAACTTCCAATCCGTAAGCCAACTGGAAGGGACTTTGTCATGTGGTTTCTTTGAAGGTGGTGCGGTAAGCCCACAAAGTGCCTAGGAGTGCCTCGGACCAACGTCGAGCGTGTTGATGGCACAACTTCTAGAGTAAGTGATAGCAAAGCACTTTGTTGGTGCTTTTGGCTTGTCCATTGGCCAGAGGATAGTGAGAACGGGACTTTCAATGAAAAATATGGTACTTGGCAAGTAAGATGGTGATGATTTCATTAACAAAATGAGAGCGCCTATCACTAATAGTTTCCAAGGGATAGCCAAACTTGATGACAATGTACTCGTATAAGAACCGAGCCAGTGTGTTAGCCGTGAAATCCCTTGGTAGAGTTTGTTTCTTTACCTCTTATGATGCTAAAATAGAGAAATTTTATCAGTCTATTGACTGCTGGTAGGAGTACATGGTCCATTGTTAGATGTTAGAATTATATATTAGTATAGAACTATGTGAAGATTTGGGCAAGAAAAATCACTCTCTATTTTTCGAGTCACAATCACGGCAATGATTTAGTAGAATGCAGAATCACGGCATGACAACCTTCACGATTTCAATTATTCAGAGCAGCAAAACATTGGAGAAGGTTTGATCGTGAAGATTGAGGTATGGCCTTAAAGAATTAAAATCCATGATTATGCAGTCTCAGTGGTGATGTGATTATGTAGAGATGACATGGAAATCATGCCGTGATCGGGTGGTGTGATTGGTGACATGGCATAGTAGCATGATTAGTGATGTGGCATTAATGCCATGATTAGTGATGTGGCATTACCACCGTGATTAGTGACATGGCATCAACATCGTGATTAGTGATGTGGCATTAACGCCATGGTTTTTTTCCTTTTTTTACCTGAATGGTGATGTGGCATTGTGATTTTTATGGCGTGATTGGTGACATGACACTTTGATTTTTGGGGCATGGTTGGTGATGTGGCATCATTAATGTGACGTGTCATCACTCATGAAGGATGACATGGCAATCACCCACCGTGATTCTGTAGACTATAGAATCACGATTTGCTTTGGATGTGTTGAACAATGATTTTGTGCCATTGGCAACTCAAATGGTGCAATGAGAGAGTTAATTGTTAGTTGGGATAAGTTTGGTTTGCCGCCGTGATTATGCCGTCTCACGGTTTCTAGGGCTGGGATTGTGCAGACTGCACAATCACAGTACCTAACCCATATTTTTTTAGTGTTGGAGTGAAGGTGTAGAGAAGTGGAGAAAGAGAGTACACTTATATTTTGTGTGTGGGGCTAGATACATTAACAAGTGTAGGGTATTAAAGAAAACAAGAGCTCCAAGAGGACAAAATTTGAAAAAATGATCGAAAACAGTGGTAACAAGAATAGAAAAAATTGCATATTTAAAGCCAAGGGGATCACGGTGGGGCTGGTGGATTAATGCTTTTGATACATGGCACAAACTAATTATTCTTGAGATTTGTGCCGTGATCATGACAACGGGCGTCGTGAACATGTCATTCATGGCCGTGATTACTAGACAATCATGTTGGGTGAAAGTTCTAGAGGGCATGTGATTCTTTCATTTCCAGTCATATAACACTAGAAAAGATGAGTTTCAACCCAGTTTTTGTGACGTGATTGTGCAAGTTGGAGAATCACGACCGTGTCTCCAGGCAGTGAGAGGGTCTAACCATGATAAGGTTAAAACCGTGTCATGATGCATTTTGGGAAAGATTTTGGCTTTCCAAGATGATTATGGGAAGAAGTGAGGTGATGTGATTCTACAAAATCACGGTGGTGAATTTGAGTGTGCCAAAGAGGGTGTTAGTAGTTAGTTAGTCCTCATGCTCCACGAGATAGGCCCAAGCATATCTTGTGCAAAATCATTGTGTTTTGTTGGCCTAAATCTCCACGGGGTAGGCCCAAGAAGCACATCTAGATGAAGCTCTTGATGTAGAGGGAGTGTGTTGGTGTAACTTTTGCAACTCTTCTATCGAACACAACAGCTCTTGCTCCATCCATTGAATTAGCCAGTCGATAGAATATGTAGTAGGTTCTTGTGTGAACATGTCTTTCTTGGACATGTGGTCTTGTAGGTCTGCTACGCTAGCTTTGCCTTTGGGGCAGCGAATTGGATAATAGACGTGTTTTACCCCAGTTTGATTGGCATCCTTTGTGATGTCGAGTTGGGAAGGTTCTTGTGGCTTCCTAGTCAACTTTTCAGTGGTTTACTGACTTTCGTCTCCATTCCCACCTAGTCTTGACCTTACGGTTTCACTTAATAAGCTCAGGTTATAGATAGTTTTGTTTTGGGTAACCCTACCTGCTTTGTTACTTGACTTAATACGCTTAGGTTGTGATAGTTTTTTTAAAGGTACCCCTACCTACTTTGTTGACAGTTTTGTTTTGGGTACCCCTACCTACTTTGTTACTTGACTTGGTAGAATGGTGTGCTTGGTCATGACCCAATTCTATCTCCTATCTCTTTTACCACTTTTCATGGCTAGTTTGGTCATGGTGGTGGTTGGGGTGATCAAGTTCTATCCCAACTACATTAGGCTTAATAGGTTCAGTTTCACTATCGACTGCGGGAGCGTGAGAAACTCTATCTCAAGGTCCTCTTCCTCCATCAGGGTTAGAGTAGCCATGTTTATTTGGAGTATCACTCCACTTTTTCTTTGCCTTGGCTTAGGATACCCTTGCCTTAGCCTCTTCTTGTGCCTCTTTCTTGAGTCTTTCTTGTCTCAGCTTTTCTCGTTTCTTTTTGCATGCGTGTTCCAACTTGTCTTGGGTTAAGGGCCCATAGTATTTCTTAAGTTTGCTACCATTGATGTAACCTTACATCTCAATGCCATCGATGGGGTCTCGATGCAAGGTGCACCCTAGGGGGTGAGTTCCACAACTTTGAATGGTCCTAACTGTTGAAATATACAAGTGAATAGAGTGTGTGCGGGAACAAGTCCTTGGGGCTAGAGGCTGTTAAAGAGAATCTGTAAATGTGAGAGAACCTGTGAAAAGGTGAGAAGAATCTACTGGGAGAGAATAAAGGGTAGCATGAGAAGATTTAGGAAGTGTGGAGATATTCTGGGAGAGGTGGAGAGAATCAAGCAAAAGAGGTGGAGTGAATCAAGAGAAATCAGTGGGATTAGATGCTTGGATGTAAACTCTATAAATTGAGGCATTGGCATAATGAGAATTTGCTGGTTTTTGATTATCCATGCTTACATTAAGCTATTAGTTAATTATTCACTAATCACTTTATTAATGATGTTGATTCTAGCATTTGATCCATCATAGCTCATCACATTGCTGTAATTTTAACATGGTATCAGAGCCAAGCCTAGAATTCATCAAGTTTATGAGCCCGTTATCTAGTTAATTAGGATTAGTAGATAATTAAAAAATAATCAAAATTTTTAGTTATTTTCAACTAACCTCTGTACCCCCAGCCAGTGGAGGAGCTCCCTCTCCTTGCACACATCAAATTAGCCCAAACCCTTCTAGCCATAAATAGCCAACTCATTTGTGCTCTAGCCAGTCCAATCAGAAGCACAAACCGCTAATGCAAGGTGAAGAAAATCGTGAATGAATAGGCGTCGTTTTTCAGAAGGGAATTTGAGATTTCTTCTTCATCAGTTGCAATGGTTCTAATTCCTCTTAGCCCTAGGTGTTTTCAAGCATGCTCTAGAAGCTGGTGAAGTTAGAATTTGATTTGATCAAGTCTACAGTGAGATCCAAGCTCTTCATCAAATCTGCAGGGGTGACTTTGGTAAAACAGAGATTAAGCATTCAATGTTTGGTCAAATCTTGTGTTTCTTGGCTTAATCCTCTACTAGACTAATTGCTATTGATGGCCTTGAAAGGATTTGAGCTCATTTGAAGTCTAAGGCTCAGATCTAGGCTCCCTGCATACTCTGTTTTCTGCACACAAAACAGAGGATCAATTTGCTAATAATCTCATCAAGCTTTTCTAATTCGACCAATCTTTTAGCTAGAGCATTCTCTTATAGCTATCCTCAAGCTGAGCACCAAATATTCCATAGGCATCACTGTCTCAATTTCGTAGCGAGCCAAAAGGAGTTTGTCTTGTGGCTACCTTATAGGAGGTCTTATAGGCCCACATTTGTGGCTGTTAGCTTATGCTCCCAATCATTGTAGCTATCTTCCACAGTCTTGGTTAGGATTCCGCAAAGGAATTTAATAGATTTTTTTGCCTATGCCAATTAGCTTGAGGGTAGTAAGATGATGATCTTGCCACCAACAGTAGGTGTTCAATGATCTCATTGATAAAAGGGGAACACTTATCACTAACCAACTCTAGGGACACCCAAATCTAATTATGATGTGCTAGTATAAAAATTTAGTAGTGATATGAGCATTTACCTTGTAGCTTTTGCTTCTACCCATTTTTTGAAACAGTGAGTGGCCACAATTATATACTCGGCTTGCATTTGTCGTGCGGTAGGACTAATGGGTCCAACAAAGTCTATTCCCCATTTCTCAAAAGGTTGTTGCACAATTATCGAAAACAAAGTCATTTTGTCTCTCTAGTCTGGGGCATGGGGCTCCATAGAAAGTAAAGTCCATTGAGGTGGATGCTTATGCTTGGGGAAATCCCGAGTAAAATGAACTTTGGATTTCAAGCAATGCCCACATGGTGTTCCTTCAAGTTGGGGGCACCCCACATCTGTAACACATTGTCGGTCGATTTATGGGGTAGAGGGGGATGAGTAGGAGGGTTGTTCGTGGGAGCAATTGCCATGGTGGTAGGTGCCGGTGGATCGTGGAAGGTAAGTCATCTAAGGAGAAGGTTGGCAAAGGGAAGGTGTGATAGCTTGGAAGTTGTGGCATAGTGTCTAGTGTTGGAAGCTATTGCAACGAGATTTGGGGTTTGGTGGTAAAATGAAGTTGGCAGAATCCTTTTAGATAGTAACAATCTTTATCTTCATGCCCACCCTTCTCAGAGAAGGAGTAGTACTACCTCTTTGGGCACTCATTGATGGTGTGTTTATGAGATTGGTGTGAGGTGAAAAAAAGAAAGAAATACCTGCCTCTATAGCTCTTCCACCTCCCAAACTTGGAATAACTACCACGAACGGGGGCACCACCAGCCACCGACTGGAACAATTCTCGCACTTCACCACCCAACCCACGCCAGACAGACAGCATAAAACAAGGGCACCGTAGACCAAAGAAACACCCAGCAATATATTCCAGATCAAAACATCATACAAGCTTCTCCCGACACAGAAGCTTTACTCACACAACCCACAAACAAAACACTGACTCAGGCCTGTCAGCCGAGGATACACCACATCCCTGATCACCACAACACTCGCCTGCCTGCTGTACCAACCACACCAGAATGAACCCGGCCACTCTCGCTCCAGAAGGCGCCCACACCAGCTAACCTTCGAGTCCTCTCTGACCCATCACTTCTGCATGTGTCGTCACCAGCAGCAGCTACACCATCATCTCTCTCTCAATCTCTCTCTGTCTCTGTGCTGATCCTCTGTCAGCTCGCAACAAACCCAGGCAGCTTATCTGCCTTGCTACCGGCCCACCACCAGGCAGCAACACTTCTCTGTCTCTGCCTTCACTCGGCACCCTGCTTCACAGCCCTGTCTCCTAGGCGGCCCACACCAGCCTGCCTGTCACTCAGCAGCTTATCTGCTCCTCACTTCACAGGCTCCCTCTGCCTTCAAAGTCACTGCCCACCTGCCTCTCTGTGTGTGTCCTCCACACTCACCAGTTCTCGTATCCCAGGGCGGCCATCTCTACAGTTTCCAGTCGCCCACCTTGCCCATAGGCTCACCAGCCCGTCCTCTCACACGTCGTGTATCATCCACTTGCTCTCTCTCCACGGCTTTACCAAGTTTCCCACATAGGCGGCCTCCTACACGCCTTCACCCACGCTGCAGCCACCTGTCAACCTTCGACCACATTCTGTCAGTGCTTGACCAGCTACCTTGCAGCTCTTCGACGGCTTCCACACGGCCCACGTCCACTTCTTCACCTGGGAGGCTCCCACACTTCTGCGTTGACCAGCTGTGCATCACAGCCCACTGGCTCGTATCATCCTCTGTACCCACCTTGCTCTCTCTCCACGGCTGCTACCACCAGGGAGGCTCCCCGTGTGTACCTTCTATCACCTGGGCGGCGTCTCAGTCCTCGCCCACAACACCTAGGCGGTTCCCATGCAGCTACGCCTTTTCACCACTTGTTGCTGCGCCCGAGACCCCCCATTTGACACACGTTCCTGGCCTTCTCCACTCCTTGCAGCTGCGCCCTCTTTCACGTCAGCAGCTACGCCCACCAGTCACCAAACCTTCACACAGGGAGGCTCCCACACTTCTGCGCTGACTTGCTGCGCTTCATAGCCCACTGGCTCCTCTAGCCCGTCTGTCCTCTCCACAACAGCGTATCCGGCTGCTACACGACGGCGACCACAGCTGCGCCTCCTCTGACTTGAAACTAGCAGCTGCGCACTGCGCTCCAGAAGCCCCAGAAGCCCCCACTTGAACAAAGCGACCTCCATTACTTATCTGCAGCCCACGCCAGCTCCTCTACCTTCGACCAGCTTCCAGAACGCTGCGTTGGCAGCCCAATATAGCTCCACGCCAGCTCCTTGCTTTTTTTGCCATTTATCCTTTTTTATTTTATTCTCCTAATGCCTAAGGATGGCCACCTTTCCTTTCATACCAATGTCCAAGGCCTTGGCCCCATCATCAATTGCCCATGCTTTCCACATACACTTCACACAGCTTCGAATGCCCACTTTTTCCTTTGGGACGCCCACACACTTCAAGGCCATTAAGCGGCTGATGTCACCTCCATTTAAGCTTACTCCGGGCAGGCCTGCAACAGGCTCAAAACCAAATCCATCACACTGAACACCTGCACACGCATTCTCGGGCAAAACCTTCACACACGTCACGCATCCATATGTACACTGACCAAAAAGACGTCTCAGAAAAACACCTGACATACTTTGCCACCCCCCCATCTGCTAGAGCATTCATGCTCAGCAGCATTCAGCATAGTCCAGTAATCATCCACCAGGATCAAAAGGGAACATCTCCTCACCATCCCATTCCCCAACATCCATCAAACACCATGGCTGCATCACTGCACACCAAACATTCACCACATGCATCAGAAAATCATCCGCATCCACTTCACCCACAACAAACCTCCTCATCTTCAAAACCTGTGGCATTCCAGCATCTAGCATTCCATCCATCAACACCAATGAAGGCCAGGTTTCAGCATCTTGACCTTTCTCCACACTAAAATCCACATCCTCTCCATCAGCAGTGTCCACCAGCACTTCCAGCTCCTGTACTTCAGGCATCTCTTCACAATCATTCAGCTCAACTGGCTCAGAATCCTTGTCATCCAGGGACTTTGCCTTTAGCATTTCAGCAATCCGCAAAGAAGCCTTTGCCACACTCTCAGCCATATCAGCATCCATCTCCATCTCTGGCTCCTGCTCATCCAGGCTAGCAATTTCCCAGATATCATCCTCAGGCACACTACTCTCCTCACAACGCTCTTCATCAGCCAAATCAGCATGCATACCTTCTTCAGTGTTGCCAACCCCCCTGGTATCATTGTCCAAAGACTCCCCAGCACCTAATGCATCAAACGAAAAAACATCCACACCATCCATCGCAGGTACCATACCATCATCCAGCTGTCCCAGAAAATCCATAATGATGGAGTCCTCCTCCACGTTCTCCACATCCGCATCGCAAGCCATCTTCACTTCATCAGAAGTCTCTACCCCATCCTCCTCCCTTTCTGTATCCAGCAAAGAATCATCCTCAAAGCACCCTGTATCCAGCTCCTCTTCCTTCTCATCATCAGCCGATCCAAAAGCATCATCCTCTTTCCTTCCCTGTGCATGCATATCATCCAGATCACTGTCCTGAACAGCCACGACCTCCAAATCCAAAAAAGAATCCACTGGCAACTTCTCATCTTCACTTTTTTCCTTTACCTGCTCTTCATCCACCTGCACATGCTTTGAAAACTTTGGAAAAAAATCAGAAGGCATATAAAACATCCCCCTTTGCACCTGTATCGGCCTTTGAGGCTCCGGTCCAATCAAGCTTTGCATAGAACTCTTATCCACCTCAACCAAATTCACCTGCATATCCCTTACAGACACAACACCCTTATACGGATATATACCCATCTCCATCTGCTTCAAAACCTTGCCTTCCTTTTCCCTAGCAACCCTAACTGCATCATCAAATGACCTGGGATTCTTCAACTCAACCCTGACCTTCAAATGAGGTAGCAAACCATCAATAAACAAGCTCTTCTTCAGAAACATAGGAGGAACTCCCTGCTTCAATGTCATACACCACTTACTCCACGAACATGTAAATACCTTCACAAAATCGTCCAGTGATTGCCCATGTACCTGCTTCAAGACGCTCAGCTCCTGCCAAAGCACACCAGAATCCTCCACTTGCTGAAATCGCTCCAAAAGCCCTTCCTTCAACCTGTCCAAGGTCAAAACACCAGCATCCTGCGCTTCAAAACCTTTCAGCCAGCTTCGGGCATCTCCCTTCAAGAAAATCCTTATCAGCTTCAGAACCTGCTCTTCATCCGTGACATGATTGCTAATGCATGCCAGCTCCATCTGCTCCAAAAAGTCACACACATCTTCTTCCTTCCTGCCATGAAACTCTGGATAAGACCACATCATGACAGCCTGTAACAATCCCTAAGCTCCCCTCAGCGGAACACACGCCCTTCTAGGCACAAAACAACGCCAGAGCCACTCTCAGTCACACTATACCAGAAAGAGCCACTCCTCAGTGGGGGCACCAGAAGGATGTGAGGTGAAAAAAAGAAAGAAATACCTGCCTCTATAGCTCTTCCACCTCCCAAACTTGGAATAACTACCACGAACGGGGGCACCACCAGCCACCGACTGGAACAATTCTCGCACTTCACCACCCAACCCACGCCAGACAGACAGCATAAAACAAGGGCACCGTAGACCAAAGAAACACCCAGCAATATATTCCAGATCAAAACATCATACAAGCTTCTCCCGACACAGAAGCTTTACTCACACAACCCACAAACAAAACACTGACTCAGGCCTGTCAGCCGAGGATACACCACATCCCTGATCACCACAACACTCGCCTGCCTGCTGTACCAACCACACCAGAATGAACCCGGCCACTCTCGCTCCAGAAGGCGCCCACACCAGCTAACCTTCGAGTCCTCTCTGACCCTTCACTTCTGCATGTGTCGTCACCAGCAGCAGCTACACCATCATCTCTCTCTCAATCTCTCTCTGTCTCTGTGCTGATCCTCTGTCAGCTCACAACAAACCCAGGCAGCTTATCTGCCTTGCTACCGGCCCACCACCAGGCAGCAACACTTCTCTGTCTCTGCCTTCACTCGGCACCCTGCTTCACAGCCCTGTCTCCTAGGCGGCCCACACCAGCCTGCCTGTCACTCAGCAGCTTATCTGCTCCTCACTTCACAGGCTCCCTCTGCCTTCAAAGTCACTGCCCACCTGCCTCTCTGTGTGTGTCCTCCACACTCACCAGTTCTCGTATCCCAGGGCGGCCATCTCTACAGTTTCCAGTCGCCCACCTTGCCCATAGGCTCACCAGCCCGTCCTCTCACACGTCGTGTATCATCCACTTGCTCTCTCTCCACGGCTTTACCAAGTTTCCCACATAGGCGGCCTCCTACACGCCTTCACCCACGCTGCAGCCACCTGTCAACCTTCGACCACATTCTGTCAGTGCTTGACCAGCTACCTTGCAGCTCTTCGACGGCTTCCACACGGCCCACGTCCACTTCTTCACCTGGGAGGCTCCCACACTTCTGCGTTGACCAGCTGTGCATCACAGCCCACTGGCTCGTATCATCCTCTGTACCCACCTTGCTCTCTCTCCACGGCTGCTACCACCAGGGAGGCTCCCCGTGTGTACCTTCTATCACCTGGGCGGCGTCTCAGTCCTCGCCCACAACACCTAGGCGGTTCCCATGCAGCTACGCCTTTTCACCACTTGTTGCTGCGCCCGAGACCCCCCATTTGACACACGTTCCTGGCCTTCTCCACTCCTTGCAGCTGCGCCCTCTTTCACGTCAGCAGCTACGCCCACCAGTCACCAAACCTTCACACAGGGAGGCTCCCACACTTCTGCGCTGACTTGCTGCGCTTCATAGCCCACTGGCTCCTCTAGCCCGTCTGTCCTCTCCACAACAGCGTATCCGGCTGCTACACGACGGCGACCACAGCTGCGCCTCCTCTGACTTGAAACTAGCAGCTGCGCACTGCGCTCCAGAAGCCCCAGAAGCCCCCACTTGAACAAAGCGACCTCCATTACTTATCTGCAGCCCACGCCAGCTCCTCTACCTTCGACCAGCTTCCAGAACGCTGCGTTGGCAGCCCAATATAGCTCCACGCCAGCTCCTTGCTTTTTTTGCCATTTATCCTTTTTTATTTTATTCTCCTAATGCCTAAGGATGGCCACCTTTCCTTTCATACCAATGTCCAAGGCCTTGGCCCCATCATCAATTGCCCATGCTTTCCACATACACTTCACACAGCTTCGAATGCCCACTTTTTCCTTTGGGACGCCCACACACTTCAAGGCCATTAAGCGGCTGATGTCACCTCCATTTAAGCTTACTCCGGGCAGGCCTGCAACAGGCTCAAAACCAAATCCATCACACTGAACACCTGCACACGCATTCTCGGGCAAAACCTTCACACACGTCACGCATCCATATGTACACTGACCAAAAAGACGTCTCAGAAAAACACCTGACATACTTTGCCACCCCCCCATCTGCTAGAGCATTCATGCTCAGCAGCATTCAGCATAGTCCAGTAATCATCCACCAGGATCAAAAGGGAACATCTCCTCACCATCCCATTCCCCAACATCCATCAAACACCATGGCTGCATCACTGCACACCAAACATTCACCACATGCATCAGAAAATCATCCGCATCCACTTCACCCACAACAAACCTCCTCATCTTCAAAACCTGTGGCATTCCAGCATCTAGCATTCCATCCATCAACACCAATGAAGGCCAGGTTTCAGCATCTTGACCTTTCTCCACACTAAAATCCACATCCTCTCCATCAGCAGTGTCCACCAGCACTTCCAGCTCCTGTACTTCAGGCATCTCTTCACAATCATTCAGCTCAACTGGCTCAGAATCCTTGTCATCCAGGGACTTTGCCTTTAGCATTTCAGCAATCCGCAAAGAAGCCTTTGCCACACTCTCAGCCATATCAGCATCCATCTCCATCTCTGGCTCCTGCTCATCCAGGCTAGCAATTTCCCAGATATCATCCTCAGGCACACTACTCTCCTCACAACGCTCTTCATCAGCCAAATCAGCATGCATACCTTCTTCAGTGTTGCCAACCCCCCTGGTATCATTGTCCAAAGACTCCCCAGCACCTAATGCATCAAACGAAAAAACATCCACACCATCCATCGCAGGTACCATACCATCATCCAGCTGTCCCAGAAAATCCATAATGATGGAGTCCTCCTCCACGTTCTCCACATCCGCATCGCAAGCCATCTTCACTTCATCAGAAGTCTCTACCCCATCCTCCTCCCTTTCTGTATCCAGCAAAGAATCATCCTCAAAGCACCCTGTATCCAGCTCCTCTTCCTTCTCATCATCAGCCGATCCAAAAGCATCATCCTCTTTCCTTCCCTGTGCATGCATATCATCCAGATCACTGTCCTGAACAGCCACGACCTCCAAATCCAAAAAAGAATCCACTGGCAACTTCTCATCTTCACTTTTTTCCTTTACCTGCTCTTCATCCACCTGCACATGCTTTGAAAACTTTGGAAAAAAATCAGAAGGCATATAAAACATCCCCCTTTGCACCTGTATCGGCCTTTGAGGCTCCGGTCCAATCAAGCTTTGCATAGAACTCTTATCCACCTCAACCAAATTCACCTGCATATCCCTTACAGACACAACACCCTTATACGGATATATACCCATCTCCATCTGCTTCAAAACCTTGCCTTCCTTTTCCCTAGCAACCCTAACTGCATCATCAAATGACCTGGGATTCTTCAACTCAACCCTGACCTTCAAATGAGGTAGCAAACCATCAATAAACAAGCTCTTCTTCAGAAACATAGGAGGAACTCCCTGCTTCAATGTCATACACCACTTACTCCACGAACATGTAAATACCTTCACAAAATCGTCCAGTGATTGCCCATGTACCTGCTTCAAGACGCTCAGCTCCTGCCAAAGCACACCAGAATCCTCCACTTGCTGAAATCGCTCCAAAAGCCCTTCCTTCAACCTGTCCAAGGTCAAAACACCAGCATCCTGCGCTTCAAAACCTTTCAGCCAGCTTCGGGCATCTCCCTTCAAGAAAATCCTTATCAGCTTCAGAACCTGCTCTTCATCCGTGACATGATTGCTAATGCATGCCAGCTCCATCTGCTCCAAAAAGTCACACACATCTTCTTCCTTCCTGCCATGAAACTCTGGATAAGACCACATCATGACAGCCTGTAACAATCCCTAAGCTCCCCTCAGCGGAACACACGCCCTTCTAGGCACAAAACAACGCCAGAGCCACTCTCAGTCACACTATACCAGAAAGAGCCACTCCTCAGTGGGGGCACCAGAAGGATGTGAGGTGAAAAAAAGAAAGAAATACCTGCCTCTATAGCTCTTCCACCTCCCAAACTTGGAATAACTACCACGAACGGGGGCACCACCAGCCACCGACTGGAACAATTCTCGCACTTCACCACCCAACCCACGCCAGACAGACAGCATAAAACAAGGGCACCGTAGACCAAAGAAACACCCAGCAATATATTCCAGATCAAAACATCATACAAGCTTCTCCCGACACAGAAGCTTTACTCACACAACCCACAAACAAAACACTGACTCAGGCCTGTCAGCCGAGGATACACCACATCCCTGATCACCACAACACTCGCCTGCCTGCTGTACCAACCACACCAGAATGAACCCGGCCACTCTCGCTCCAGAAGGCGCCCACACCAGCTAACCTTCGAGTCCTCTCTGACCCTTCACTTCTGCATGTGTCGTCACCAGCAGCAGCTACACCATCATCTCTCTCTCAATCTCTCTCTGTCTCTGTGCTGATCCTCTGTCAGCTCGCAACAAACCCAGGCAGCTTATCTGCCTTGCTACCGGCCCACCACCAGGCAGCAACACTTCTCTGTCTCTGCCTTCACTCGGCACCCTGCTTCACAGCCCTGTCTCCTAGGCGGCCCACACCAGCCTGCCTGTCACTCAGCAGCTTATCTGCTCCTCACTTCACAGGCTCCCTCTGCCTTCAAAGTCACTGCCCACCTGCCTCTCTGTGTGTGTCCTCCACACTCACCAGTTCTCGTATCCCAGGGCGGCCATCTCTACAGTTTCCAGTCGCCCACCTTGCCCATAGGCTCACCAGCCCGTCCTCTCACACGTCGTGTATCATCCACTTGCTCTCTCTCCACGGCTTTACCAAGTTTCCCACATAGGCGGCCTCCTACACGCCTTCACCCACGCTGCAGCCACCTGTCAACCTTCGACCACATTCTGTCAGTGCTTGACCAGCTACCTTGCAGCTCTTCGACGGCTTCCACACGGCCCACGTCCACTTCTTCACCTGGGAGGCTCCCACACTTCTGCGTTGACCAGCTGTGCATCACAGCCCACTGGCTCGTATCATCCTCTGTACCCACCTTGCTCTCTCTCCACGGCTGCTACCACCAGGGAGGCTCCCCGTGTGTACCTTCTATCACCTGGGCGGCGTCTCAGTCCTCGCCCACAACACCTAGGCGGTTCCCATGCAGCTACGCCTTTTCACCACTTGTTGCTGCGCCCGAGACCCCCCATTTGACACACGTTCCTGGCCTTCTCCACTCCTTGCAGCTGCGCCCTCTTTCACGTCAGCAGCTACGCCCACCAGTCACCAAACCTTCACACAGGGAGGCTCCCACACTTCTGCGCTGACTTGCTGCGCTTCATAGCCCACTGGCTCCTCTAGCCCGTCTGTCCTCTCCACAACAGCGTATCCGGCTGCTACACGACGGCGACCACAGCTGCGCCTCCTCTGACTTGAAACTAGCAGCTGCGCACTGCGCTCCAGAAGCCCCAGAAGCCCCCACTTGAACAAAGCGACCTCCATTACTTATCTGCAGCCCACGCCAGCTCCTCTACCTTCGACCAGCTTCCAGAACGCTGCGTTGGCAGCCCAATATAGCTCCACGCCAGCTCCTTGCTTTTTTTGCCATTTATCCTTTTTTATTTTATTCTCCTAATGCCTAAGGATGGCCACCTTTCCTTTCATACCAATGTCCAAGGCCTTGGCCCCATCATCAATTGCCCATGCTTTCCACATACACTTCACACAGCTTCGAATGCCCACTTTTTCCTTTGGGACGCCCACACACTTCAAGGCCATTAAGCGGCTGATGTCACCTCCATTTAAGCTTACTCCGGGCAGGCCTGCAACAGGCTCAAAACCAAATCCATCACACTGAACACCTGCACACGCATTCTCGGGCAAAACCTTCACACACGTCACGCATCCATATGTACACTGACCAAAAAGACGTCTCAGAAAAACACCTGACAATTGGCATATTGCACACCATAGCTCTTTCGTAGCCTCTTGCCAACTCTTCCATTCTTCAATCTCTTTTTTAAGCTGGGGTAGGGTGCTCTCTTCGTTTTGGGACTTTTGATTCAATTTCAGAGCCTCCAGTTCCCTCTTCAACTAAGTCACTGGGTTATCCAATGACGTGGTTGGAGAAGGTGCCGAGCGCTCACCTCATCTTCGAACATTAGTCATGCATTTTTCACTTAAAAAGCTAGCTCTTGGAACTCTAGCAAGGTGGTTGGTGTTGGTCTACTTTCCTGGATCTTCTATTGGTTAGTCTTAGGTAAGGCTTGTGTCACCCATTGAAGCACCATAAAATTGCTAGGGTAAGTTGGTAGAGGCAGGTAACCATCACTGTGGTGCATGTCACAAGTTATGACACCCTCTCCCCTAGTAGCACTTGCAACTTCCTAGCTCTTAGAAAATGCAGTCCTCATAGTTACCAGGACGGAAGGTGCAGAGGAAGGTGTTCTTCAAGGTGTCCCAATCCACAAAGTGGTTATCTAGAAATTGATTGAGCCACTTGTCTACAGAGCCTTATAAAATGGACAGAAAGAATACTAAGAATGCATCCTCCTACTCAAGGCCTCAGCTCTTGCATATAGAGATGAACCGTTGGATGTGATCATTTACATCTTCGGTGGAGGACCCTTTGAAAGTTAGAAGCTTGACATTGACTCGACCCAACACTGTGGAAAGGGGTTCCACACACTAGGAGGATTGGTTGGACTAGGAGGGTTAGCTTGGCCTCCAACATTATTACTGAAGGTGCGATTACCAAGGTTGGCTACCTTCTTAGGGAAGGGTGGAAGGGGATCCCTAGGAGGTACATAATTGAACCTTTGCCAACTATAGCAACGTATTGAGTGAGTATAATTAGTTTTTATTTTTCTTTTAGTTAATTTTAGTAATTGTTACAATTCATTTCAATAATTCTTGAAATATGTCTAAGTGATGGTTATTATTATAGTTAGAATATGATGGAAAACATTCATGTTAATGTGGTACTTCTTGATTAATATTAAAGTTAATTTCATGGTATGTTTTAAAGCTAAATTAAAAATCTATGCTTATTCTAAATAGATACAATGTTCCATACCTACTCTTATTAAATTATCTTTACATGGATTTGTGTTAAATTATCTTTACATGGATTTGTGGTTATGGTGTTAAATCCAAAGGTAGCAACAATCTTTTAGTTAAATGTACTCTATGTATATATTATATTTTTCATTCAGCACATTTTAGCATGGCATGATGGCTAAAAGAAAATATATGTGCTATGAGTACATATTATATTTTTCATTTTATCACATCTCATCAAGGCATGATGACTAAAAGCAAATTGCATATTGTGATAATGTTTATACACCCTAAGCCATCATCGTGGTCTTTTATGTGGCATTCAGAAGTAACAATTTCATGAATTGATTATACAGGTTGTTGATACCAAGGTTGTAGAAACTAATTTAGACATGTTATTGCTTACTCAGTTGTTGGATATGGCTTGCTTTTTCAAGATATACCAACTTTTCTTTTGGTTTTATGTTATTAACACCTTTATAGAAAACTACTATATAATGATTCAGTGTTCTACAACCATAATAGTCATTTTTCTCTAGTTAACCTTCTTAACCTTACCCTAACTTCTCCTAGAGTCCAAATGCTAAGCTATGGTGACAACAATAGCATATGTGGAGCCTTACCTTCTTGTTAATGATGAGGGGCCACTCTCGTGTCATTTCCTTGCCTGCCCTTCATGTATCTGCAAATGGGGGGCGATCCCGTCCACTCCTAGCATATGGCAAAGCGTCATGGCATCCTCCTTGTTGGGAGGAGCCCCCACCTATAGCCCTTGCACTCGCACATGGAAGGCCCTATCCTTAATGTGTTTCTCCACCTCTCGAAAGTCTCATGTATGATGCTTTGTGGGGGTTTATGCTTCTTCACCACCTCCACCCAATCTTTCTTAGTGGTCTGCAGTTCTTCCCGCAGCACTCACAGCGTTCAAGTGCTCCAAGTCAGTCCTTAGACCCTCCTGAATATTTAGTTCCCCTTCCTCCACTGTATGGTCCTTGACCGTAGATTTTAGGGCTTCCATTTTTGCTCGGAGTTCCCCTATCGTTGGGGCAGCCTATGACATTCCTTGTTGTTGTAGCTGGGTCTCTTTCAACATCTGAATCACCTCTTCCTGGTGGTTCACCTATGCTGCCAATTCTTCAATCTTGTTGTTCTTTCCTTGTATCTCCTTGCGGAGGCCTTCCAACTATTTTTCATGCTATTTCAGGACCCCGTCCAGCACCTTCTTTTGTTTGCCCAATAACTTCTTGGTGTTGTCGTCCACTGTCTTGATGTATGCCTTCAGCTCCTGTAGATTCATTGTGGCTATTTCTTCCTAGTTTTTGCCTTGGGGGCCTGAGCAAAGGAGGGGTGGGAAAAGAGAAAGAGATTTATAAATGTATGTGTGTGTGTGTGTGTGTGTGCACACACACACATATATACATATACATATACATATACATATATATACATATACATATATATACATATACATATACATATACATATACATATATATATATATATATATATATTTTTTCTAGAGTAAAAAAACTTATATCAAATATCTAGGGTATTGTAACTTACTTGGTAAATGTAAAGGATAAGAGTTAAAAAAAATTATTCTTGTACTTCATGAAAATCTACTTCTAAGAGCACTTCAATATACATAAAAACATAAAAAGCAAATGGAAAGAAGAAGACATGATCAGGTCTTACTCAATAACATTTGACAAGAATCCTGCCACACAAAGGGACATCATCACAAGCCAATTACTTCAAAGGATGTATGTTGCTTCAATGAATCAAATGAGAAATTGAGAATCACCATCTCGTTCTGATGATTAAGTCTACGTTCCTCTGGATCCTTCTCTCTCTTCTCTCCCATTATTAACATCTCTTAGTGTCCCCACTTACAAAAATCACATGTAACCTTGCCGATGATTGCCAAAAAAAAGAGAAAAAAAAGGGCTCACATATAAAAATGCAATCATTCGTAAAAAACCCCACCTCCCATCCTGTTAGGAATTCCCAATAAATAACTAACCTCTTCATTCATTAACTAGATTTTCTCATTTTCTTCGAAGGAACAAAGATCATTGAACGTCATTTAACATCAAAGCCATTGACAAAGCTTGTTCATTCTCCCCACCCAAAGGTCTTCAACATGATCATACGGACAGGATTGTCATCAGGAAGGGAGGAATGTTAATCCAATTCTAGGATTAACAAGAGCTACCACCATTATCTTACATCAAGGAGTCACGGTAGATACACCAAAGGGTCATACATTCATGATATGAAGCAATAGTGTCCAAAGCTACAACTTGGATGGGCACTTGTAATGGTGTGACGGAGTATTTATGGCGATTCTCGCTTCAAGAGCATGTGGTAGCAAGTTAGGATGAAGTCCTAAGTGATGTACTTCATGGGATATATTATGAGAGTAGTCATTGTAATAGCATTAGGCCTCTTATGAGCCTAAAGTGCCCGGCCAACCACAGCAAGTGAATTTCTCTCATAATACAATAGACTCTCCTCCCATTATGTAATTGAGTCTTGCTCTTGCTAATCCTCTTGCTAATCTCTCTCCCTAATGCATGCTAGTGAGTGTGTGTGAGTGAAGTGAGGTAAAAGCAAGAGGGACGTGGACCCGTATAGTGCAACGCGACGGTGTGACAACGCTTGCGGAGATGCAAAGGAATTGCTTTTCAAGGAGTTGTAGAGCTTGGAGACCTCAAGGGTTACGAGCTCGGCCATTGGAAAGATCCTCATGATAGTTGCGGTTCACCAGGTAATTTGTTTTTGGATGTGTTTCAAGGAGTGTTAAGGTGAGCCATAACAACTAGGAAATGAATTCTCTAATCGCTTGCTTGCTTACTATAGTCGTCGCTAGGTGGTGAGAAAATTGCTAAGCTAGGGAGGCCCATAGCAAGTCAACATTAGGGAAAATTTGGATTCCAAATGGACCCTTTAAAGGGCTTTCTCTCTCTTCCTAGAATCTAAGAAAAGTAAAAAAAATAATATTATTATATTGGGTTTTTCTCTCTTCTTTTAGAATCTAAATTCACCTTTTTCCATATTTTCTAAAGAGATTCAATACTTATTTTATTCTAATGTGCTTAAATTCCATGTAACTTCAACCATTGTGAAACAAAAATTATAAATATAAAAAGCTAGTACTCTATAAAGTACGAAAATAAGTGCAAGAATATTTCTCACATAAATAACTATGTAACTTCAGGTTAGTACAGCATGGAATTAAAAGATGTTAATTGAAAAAAGTGGCGTAAAAAAAAAACTCAAATATATCTTGAAGCAAACATAGTCTGTTGAAGCAAACTCAAATATATCTTGAAGCAAACATAGTATGTTGAAATGTTTTTTTTTTCGAGCGCATATAAACACACTTAAGTTCTATTTTAATGCATTTTCATGAAGTTATGGTAGCTATTGTTGGGCAAGTTTTCCTCATTCAATATCCACTCTTCTAGCACAGCCTCCCTTTGAATTTTCCTCCATTCAAATATCCACTCTTCTGGCACAGCCTCCATTTGAATTTTCCTCCATTCAAATCTTCAATCTCTCAAGAAAGCCTATTCTCAAGAAAGCCTATGAGCTTTCACCTGAATTTCTCAAGCATGCCTCTAAGCTTTCACTTGAATCTCCTCTTTTCTCACATACTATTTATGCATGGACACCAATGAAAAGAGATTTGAATTTATGGTGCCATTAAGTGGAACTTAAAAGTCATTATTTACCTTTATTGATTTTCTATACCCAATTCCTCTTCTGTCAGGAAGTGTTGTTGTAGCAAGAAGTATTACCACAATGTCCAATGGAGGTATGGATATGTTTAGAGGGAATTAGGGAGAAAGCATGTTGATTATAGATAAAAGGATCAATTCACCCACATGATTCCTCAATCCAACAACCACCTAAATTTTCATGGATAGCGATTAATAGGATCTTCTAATGTAGAAGGCCCATTGGAATGAGAAGTTTTTAGGAAAATTCTTCTACAACTAAGACACAAAGTTCAAACCTCTGTAAATTTCTTCTTTGAAAGCTTTCCAAAATTGGTTAGATCTCATCCACTCATCTTCAGTCTCATCCACTAGTTGTTGGTAGCTACTTCTTTACAAAGTTGAATATGAGATACAAAAGGGATTGAGTTTCCTTCAAGGCCAATATGTAGTTTAAACTTCTTTGCATCCTCATATAACTGATGAGTCTTATTTATCATCCCATTGAGACTATATGAAAATGCAAGAAAATTCTTCAGTATCAAGATGATGTGTGTTACTTGGTTTTTTTGCAAGAACCTAGCAATGTTTAACACGTTTTGAGGCATAAAATATTTATTCTTACTCAAAAAAACATGTTGGCGCCTCCTCTAAGATAGTGACCCCTCAACATCTCACACATAGATTCCAAACTTCTTGTTCATATTAAGTTAAGTTTGAATTCATATTTAGATAGAGCATGAAAAATCGAGCACTTTTGCTTTTTATAGCTCGTCAATCCAAGCTATGGATCAAAAGTTATGGTTATTTCTTTGACACCTTTGAGAAAGTCACTACAAAGCGATTTGGGACATCCAACACGATTATGACCATCTAATCGCCTTGTAGTGATTCTACTTTATTTTCACACATAAATTCTCTATAATGTAATATGATACCATTTCTTTGACATCCTTGAGAAAGTCACTACAAAGCGATTTGGGACATCCAACAAGATTGTGGCCATCTGATCACCTTGTAGTGATTCTACTTTATTTTCACATAGCCCAACTAACAGTACCCTCTCTATATTAGGAGGACTAAGGATATTTTATTGGTCATCGTGTTATACAATGATGACATGCTTCTCACAGGCTCTAATGTGATGATCATATTTCAGCTTTTATAGACAATGATTTAGAGAAGTCTTTTAAGATGTTAGATCTTGGATCGTTGCACTATTATTTGGGCATTGAGTTTTGGCAGCGTAATGTTGGCATTGTTATGTTGCAGAGAGGAATTACATAGAGACATTGTTGAAGAGGTTTAATCTTAAATATTATAAACCTATGGCTACATCTATAGAGCCAGGTTTACAACTAAGTCTTGAAGATGCAAGTGACCCTTTTGATGCAGGCTTGTATCAAGAAGTTTTTGGATGCCTTATCTTTTTTGTGTAACACCAGGCTTGACATTTAGTATGTGGTCTTAATATTGAGAAGATTTATGCATAACCTAGGTACAAAGCATTGGCAGTCTGTCAAACGCGTGTACTGTTAACTAAAGGGCACCAAGCTCTTTGGGTTATTTTATCCCAAGGGAGGTAAATCACAATTGCATGCATTTATAGACTCACACTGGGCTAGATATTATGACACATTAGTGTCCACGAGTGGTTTTTGCTTTTGCCTTGGTGATTCATGTATATCATGGCTCAGTAATAAGAAGCAACCCAATGTGGCCATTTCTAGCTGTGAAGCAGAGTATAGGGCAATATTTACAACTACAGTTGAGTGTGTTTGGCTAAGGCGCCTTATTGCTGATTTGGCGAATCCTCAGCACTACCATCTTCACTAATAGTTAGAGTGCTATGGCAGTTGCCAGGAATCCAGTTTTTCATGCTCACATAAAGCACATTGAGGTGCACTATCATTATGTCAGGGAGGTGCTCTACAGGGAAAATCAGCTTGGCTTATGTGCCAACACAAGACAACTTGACAGATTTGTTCATTAAGGCTCTCCCATGAGAGAAGTTTGAAGATTTTTGAAAAGCTTTAAACTTACTTTCCTTTGGGCATTAGTATGGGCTTTCTATCACAGTCCAAAGAGCCTAGTACATCTTTGTACTTTTAGTGCAAGCTCACCCCTTGTTTACATCATTACTCTAGGAGGAATTTGTAGCCATATTTGGTAGTGATGTGTGTGAACACACTAGGACCATCCGGGATACTTTTTCCCTCTTTTTAGGAGGTTTTTTCTCCCATGCTAGTATACACCCATCTTGGGGTATACTTATCATCTTTGTACAACACACAATAAGAGCACCTTTGTTAGTAGCAACACCTAGCTTTTGTTGTAGGTTGGTGTATATTACTTGTAGCTCTTCGTGAAAAAATTAGCCTAGTTCATCTTGGTAGGTAGATCATCACAAGTATGCACCAAATTCCAGGGGCCTTGCTTAAATCCTAAGGATAGTTTGAAGGGAGCACCCATCTATAAAGCCTCAACCCCCTCCACCTCTCAAAGTCAAAGCTACCAAAGTAACAATGAAACCAACAATCCCTAAGTAACGAAAATCCTCACCCGCCGACCTTGGCCAACTGTAGTAAAGAGAAGACACTTGAAGATCCCAACCATGAATACTTGTCGATAGCCAATTGTAGGGTATTTCCTCCACATCCACCATACACCAAAAGGCACCAAACAGGTTACTCGAACCGATGCTATCCATCAAAGAGATGCGACAAAGCTGCTCTACCATAAGTAACCTAGCCTCACCACCATCACCATTAAACATCATAACCACAACTTGAGGTTCCTGACATCCCTACACTACCCTTGCTAAATCTTATGAAACTCTCAAGCCTTGCTCCTTAGGTAAGAAGAAGGTACCAAAACTCATTGATTAGAGAGGGATGCCACATAAGCATCACAACCTTGATTCCCCAAGGAAAGGGATGGAGGATAAATGCCAAAGAAAGCAATAAATAAAAATGAAGAGAGCAAAAGTGTAGGAGACATGAGGAAAACATGAAAAGAAGAAAGTAGTTATGTAAGAGCCAAAGAGTTGGAGGTTAGGATGCAACTACTTCCAATCATATCCCCTTGACCTAGTAAAGAAGAACAAGAAAAGCTTGAAAGGAACTAGAAAAAGAGAGTCAAATAAAGTAGATTAGGTTGGTGCACACAATGAAGAAGGTAGCACAAGGAAGAAAGCAAAGAGAGAGAGAAGGAGAACACACACACTAGGTGCACCTTCACTTAACACCTACATCATACAATAAGGACTTAGGACTTCACAAACAATTCTTGCATGAGTAGGCACTCACATATAGGCACCATAGCCTTGTCATTAATGGCCATCATGTACATCTCTAGATGGGGGGGCATGATGGGTGAAAGCTTGGTCCATGATATGACCCACCATCGCCTGAGATCCCATGGATTTGCACACCCTATACATCTCTTTTTATTGGTGATTTATCAACTTTTGCCATTGTCTCCTCCTCTGCAACATAATCCATGTGTCTCTAACCACTGTATCCCCTCGAGACAAATCAACTTTCACAATGAACTCTAATGAGGTCCACCACAATGGACTATCTTCATATTTGGAAGCACACAACCTTTGAGGAACATCCTAATAATTGAGAACTCCACATTGCCTGCATGATCCCAATTCATCCACAAGATTACATTCCAATCATAGTAACTACCATTAAGTTCTTCATGCCAATCACAATAATTTTGATGGAGTTGAATGGATTCACTAACAATGGACCCTAAAAGCTTGACACCATCCTCGCATTTAAAAGCACTTGGTTACTATAACAAGTGAATGGTTTCTTAAAACCTTCGATAACATGTTTGAGACAACCATCTTGACATCCTTCTACTAGTATAATGAGTGCTTTAATTGTAAGACTAGTGTCTTAAAAGCTTCGACAACATTTATGAGACAATCTTCTAGACTCAACCTTAGATAACATTTATGAGAATCTTCTAGACTTAACCTTTTAGAATTTCTCCAACTAAGGTGGTAGTATGACCTTTTTGTCACTCTCCAACTACTCCCTAAAGTACCGTAAGGATTTCAAGGACAAAATGTGATATAGGGAGGAGGAGGTTATGTACTAACCATGTTTGGTGACACACAGTTATCACTTATTTCCACCATTTGTAACCATGCCATATGCTTAATTATAATTGATTATGGGATTTACGAGCCTATGATATGTGTATTGCTAGATAAGACTATATACATACCCTAGCTTTTGGCCCCTCGGACATCCCATGGGTGGTTGAGCACTTGTAAATATGAGGCCATGTATATAAGACATTTTCAATAATGAGGAAAGGGAAAATCCCGTTGATCACAATTGAGCTTAAGATTTCTAGATTAGAGCTCTTGGATTAGTAGCTTGCATTCTTTCTTGCCTCTTCTGCTTGCATGCTTATGGATTACGGTGTATACATGGTGTGATTACTTGCCTCTCTCCCTTTCCCTCTTCTTCCCTTTCTCAATATCTCACACACTCATTGCATGCACATGGGCATTGGAGTTGTGATTGAGCTTTTCCATATCTCTTTCCCCCTTTGTTCACTACCCATTTGCAAAGACTCCATTAGAGGCAAGGTTGAGGATCCACAAGAGAGGGGTGTCTTCTCCTCCAAGACTACTAAGAGTGCAAATAATTATGAGTGGGCTTCATTTATGCTCGTGAGTGTAGTACACTCATGATTGTGAGTTTGTGATAGTATATCTACACACTTGCCAGATAGCTATTTGATGAATCGGATGATATAACCATTATGTAGAAATTAGAGATATAGTAGCTTGTTCAACCATACTTCAGAAGAGTTTGACATTATACCTGCAAACAAAATATATAAATGATTCTAAAGAGAAATAGGTTGTGTATAGATATGCCAAAGTCCACACCACCAAAACTCAAATAGGGATGCACAACCTATGAGTTCACATGTGTACTTTCTATAACATTATAGATTTGTAATGGCACTCTTTGTAGGCATGATACCTACCAAGGGTGTTACATTACAAAACCCTACCAAAGCCATAAAATAGGACTATGAAAGGTATAAGAATACACATGGTAATCAACTTATCAACAAGAAACTAATGTGACATGGGGTACAAGGATTGAATGGTGTGGGTATGTTACATAGATCCCACTCGGGAAATATGATTGCAATGGTGGGGAGAGAAAACCATATAATATTTATGCAAGAGAACACTATCATCACTCTTGAGGCATGGGTCCTTGCCAAGAGCTAAAAACAATGTTATCTTAAAATGCGTAGGATCTATGCACAATAAGCTAGGTGAGATTGAGTCTAGTTTGAGCCATAAAAAACAAATGCCAAAACCCAATAAGAACTATCCAAAGTGCCCATAAACAAATAGGGACACCACTTTGAAAGTGGTGAAACTACCATTATGTTACTAGTAGTTTACAAGAGAAAAGAAGTCCCAAAAATCTTAGATGGTAGTGTTGATGTCAATATAGTCACTAGTTGTAACCACTAGTAGGCTAAACGAGCCTAATAATAAAACCTACAACTGGCGATAACACCACGATACAAATCTAACCTATAAGGGATATAGAGATGAAGAAATTTGCAATATGAACTTCCACTAAACAATTGTGGTCATGAGCTTTTGACAATAAGGTTCCTATACCATTATTCTTAGATGCTCTTACATGAAGAAAAAAGACAGCTACATGATTGTGAGTGATTATATCTATCTTCAAAAGAGAGACTAAAACTTAAAAGTGAACCTTGGTACCTCACTCCATGATTGATATTATTCTTGCTGAAGAATCTAAAAGAATTGCTAGATTAACTATAATAAACATTTTCTAAACTTGGAATAACTTATAATTATTGATCTTGAAGATTTAGATAATACATCTCTTCTTGAGTCAAATGACTCAAATTTGATGCACCTTTTAGCTATGATGGTTTCACTTCTCCAAAAACTCAAAACTTGTTTTTCTACACTTGATGGCATTGAGGTAATGCCATATCAAACCAATCTTTCAATTCCTATGCAAATGACATAATAAACATTTTCCAAACTTGCAAAAGCTTTCAATTCCTATGCACATGATTAATAATAAACATTTTCCAAACTTGCAAAAGCTTATAATTAGTGATCTTGAAGAGTTGGATAATGCATCTCTTCTCAAGTCAAATGATTGAAATTTGATGGGTCTTCTAGCTATGATGGTGCACTTCTCCAAAAACACAAAACTTGCTTTCTACACTTGATGACATTGAGGTAAATACCATATCAAACCAATGTTTCAATTCCTGTGTACAAGGCTATTTGTCTTTGGAAAGATTGTGCTATTTTTAACTTAAAGCTAGGATGTTGGTGCTATTTTAAGTATTTACCTGAGTCTCTCAAACAAAGGTTTAAAAACTAATGACATGAAGGTTGAAAGATAAGTTACAAATTTATCAAAAAATTTACAATTACGAAGAATTGCATATTATATTATATCTACGAGTAAAAATACAAGAAAATTTGGAGAAATACATTGTTGGAAAATTGCTGATCATATTCATGAGGACACCATAGTAAAAGCAATGTACAGATAGTAGCCATCTTCCTTGTGAAAAGCAGAGCATGTTACAAACGAACTCCAAAGTAAAACCAGACTGTTACAGTGTATGAAATTTTTAAAGACAGAAGATAAATTTAACTAGAGAAAACATCCCTTTTCCTCTGTAAGCCCAACATATTTACAAACTGAAGGTGATAGCGGGACAAACTCTTCACCATCCACGGTAGCTTTTTTAAAATTGAGCCAATTGTAAAACCAGACTACGTTTCAGCAAAGAGATCACATAGCAACTTGGTTAGCATTGTTAAAACTTCCATGGTTAACATTACCAACTCTTTAGTATAAGGCCATAATTTTGTAAGTGCGATAGCATAACACTTTTATAATATCCACACTTCATGACTAAGTGATAATGGATATCCCAGCTCAAATACATAAATCTATAAGCTTAACAAGCTTTGTATAGTAGTTTTGGACCACAAGCATCCTAGATACATAGTCTTGTGTGGCCACATAAAAAGGTGGTCATGTATTTAAGATACTTTTTACTAAGGAGAAAGACACAATCCCATTATCGAAAGTAGAAAGACACAATCCCATAAAAAGGTGGTCATGTATTTAAGATACTTTTTACTAAGGAGAAAGACACAATCCCATTATCGAAAGTAGCTTAAAATTGGACCATGAGTACCCTATATACATAGTCTTGGGTGGCCACATAAAAAGGTAGTCATGCATATAAGATACTTTTTACTAATGAGATAGACACAATCCCATTATCCAAAGTAGAGTGTAACCTTTTGCTCTCTTGTGTTGTGTGCGCTGAATGTGCTTGTGTGCATGTAAGAGAGATTGCTTGCATGCTTATGTGGCAAGATGCTTCTCTATCTCTTTCCCACAAGAGACATAGTGTACTATGCAATTGGAGGAGTCCACATAGCCTTCCATACAAGAATTGCTCCATATCCAATAGATTGAAGGCCACTACAACATGGTAACAAAGTGCTTAATTTAGTTAAGGGTCATTAGTTTTGTTAGAATTAGGGTGTTGTGTGATTAATTTAGTTAGGGCTAGGAGTTATGTGGCTAAAAATAGAAAAATGAACCCATGCAAGGGCAAAGAAAGTGTGTGGAGGCAAGTCGCTAGCCAACTCCCTCGCTTGGATCTTGCCTCTCCTTGGTGCATTTGATTAGGCTTATGCATAAACCTCAAAACATGAAAATCTTTATGCATAAATACTCTAAAATATATACCCCCCCCCAAAAAAAAAGAGAATCAACACAATAAAGAGAGATTTCTTACCTTCAAACAGGGCTTGAAAATGATCAATTGTTGCCACCACTAAAAAAGTTAGACAATTGACACCACGATAAGTCCCCATAACCACCCTTGCATCAACAAATCTCAATAAGCATTGGTGCTAGCCACAATCTAATGTCTTGAGAGACATGGACTTCCCTCAAACATTCTACCTTTACACACACAATCGTATATGTTAATATGGTGGAGGACCATAAAATAAATAGTGTTGGAAGTTTTGATGCAGAATTTTTGATCATAACTAAACTATCGGAATGTGAATTCTACGTGACCTTTTCCTGCATTATGGAAGAGCACATCTTGCTGGATAGCGTCTATCAAGTTCCATTTATAAGCTGACTAAAGCAAGCCACAACACTATGACGTTCAACAAATACTACAACAATACTTCTAATGGGTTAGGAAGTCTTAAATCATCTAATGACCCAAGCATCACCACTAATTGATTTCTTGTCCTCTAATTAGGAAAACCCTATTCTCAACATCCATATCAAAATTTTGTGCAAAATCTTTGCAATATGTCACTAAAGCAAAGGTAGATCATACTTCATCTCTAGAATGAAATAAAAAGCTAGACTACAAGGCTGACAACCTGACTGTGGTTGAATTCATCTCCATGGCTATTCCTAATCCCTTACAAACATCAACTTCTTAACATAAGTTGCTGACACTCTATTGCTTTGATCTCTATCTTATTGGCACCCTCAATTCTTATAAGTTTTCCACCCTCCTGTCATGTATTGACCATCACAAGCTCATCACCATTGCTAATCTCTTTATTCATAACTCTTCTCTCTTTCCAATCCAACCAACATCTACATTATCCTCCTCGCCACCATAAGCTATGACCTCTTCAGATCGGGCATCTTAATTTAGGATTATAGTACCAACTTTATTTTAAAGCCATCTCATGATGTGTAGAAAGCAAGTGAGAATAGATGTATCACTCAATCTTACTGTTATGAAAATTGATTCATTTTGAAGTTTTGTGCCATCTCATTAAGATATTGAAATCTCTTCCCAATTCATCATTTTGTCCAAAATTTTGTGGAAAGAAAACAGTCTTTAGGTTCTTGAAAAAAACATGCATAAGAGTAATAGGATGTGAGTCCAAAAGATTTTGACAGAGCTACGTCTTTGGCACTACTTTGACTACTCCTTTCTAGGATGATAGCATATCACCTTGCTGCCATGATTGATTGATCATATGTAATAATGGATCCTAAAGAAGGTCTCGAAATTGCAAGAAAAATTCCACAGTCAACCTATCCCATCCAAGAGATTTACATTGGCCTAAAGTCTTGACTACATTGTGCATCTCCATAGACATAAATAGGCTTTCTAGTTGAAAGGCTTCTTACACGTCCTTTATTTCTTTGAAATTTTGAAGTATTTTTGTACACGCATGTGCCATAGGAGAGGTTTTAACAAGAGGCAATGCAAAAGCTTGCTGAAAGTGAGACACATATCCTTACTCTAGCTTCAATACATTTTGCATCCACTCTCAATTATCATTTTGCACTTGTGAGATGCATTATTTTTATCTAGTTACGTGTAAGCTTTAAAAAAAAGCTTTAGATAAGTATCCCTTATCTAGGATATGCTTCTATCTAGACTTGCTTTGGCACTTTTACAACTTTCTATAATTATTTAATTTAAGTTGAAGCTTGGCATAACATATTTGGTCCTCTTCTTGAGGAGACAAGGGACGAACATGGCTAATTTCTTTGGGCTGGTTTTCGACTGCCAAATTTTCTCTCCTCACCCATATACCATTTGCCATAATTTGTAATCACCCCTTGCATACGAGATGTGAAATGGTACGAAGCAATATCCATATCTTCATATACTTCATCTATCATAGCAAGGACTACATCGACAACCATGTCAATGAAACACTGATGTGTCAAATAACTTGTTAATTGACAATGATCTCTTAGTTGATACTTGTAAATCATCTATTGGCATGCCAAAGTACAAACTCAGCCATATAGGAGCATGATAAGAGAGTTGCAATTAGTAATCCACCCACATTCTACATGTACGAGGAACAATCCGAGCATCATTCAACAAATACCATCTGTTAAGCTGACCTGTAAGTAGTGTAAGCATTATGATGGAAGGTTTACTACTCCTTATATCAGGACACATGGCTAGCCAAATATCAAGTGCATCCATGTGATTTATTGCATTGCGCCAAGTAACTCTTTCAGTTGCAATCATGTGTAAATTGCCACGAGTATTATCATCTCTTACTAGAGAGTTATTAAAATCCCCACATATGAGAGCATTCGTCAACCAAGGATAATGCTACAATTGTGACCACATTCTCGCTCTTTGTGTTGAAAACATGGATGCATAAACAGATGCAAACTCGTAAGTCTCACCATTGAGCATACATTACAAAATGGGTAATCTGCCTTCCGAATCATTGTAAGCAACTACATGCTACGATTCTTGTCTAACAAGACAAGAAAACACCTACTAGAGAAAGTAGAACAACTAGCATAATACATACAATATCCATCAAAGAATCCAATTCGGCTAGCCAAAGCATGTTGCTTATGTTCCTGAAGACATACTATGTCTAGCTTCATTCTATGTACACAGTCCCATACCAATCTCCATTTATTCAAGTTGCTTAAACCTTGTACATTATATGACATGCATTTGAGAGATGTCTTCATGATCATTTTATTGAGAGGTGCAAACCATATCAACATCTGCTTGCATATTCTGTGAAGTTTGCATTCCACCTTGAACTAATGCAGCACAAAGCTTTCATGTATCAAGTTCCTACAACAAGAAAGCTCTACTCTATAAGCACGTCATTGAGGCAACATTTGTAGCCTATAAAGGTACATGTACTTCATTGAATCAAACACATAACAATCACATCATTTAGTCGTGTAGTACACTCTCTTGAGCATTGTCTCCTCTCTCTAACTCTCTCTCTCCTTGCTGCTGCTGCTCACACAACCATAGCCATGAAGCTCTTCAAGCCTCCATAACTTCGGACATTCAACAATTCATACAAGAGATGGTCTCTCAAAGCTGAAATTTCAACAATTTTCTTACAATTAGTACAAATGATAAGAATTGGAGCATGACATGCTGATCAAGCCTCTCTTCATCTCCAAATTGTGAACATTGAAGACTGCATGTGCAGCTTGCTCCATCTTTTGAATTGAATTATTGAATACCTGCTGAAATAAAGAAATACATATTAAACGTCTACTAAAGACCCAATGGGCCTATGATACCAAAGTGATACAATAATGCCAATGGCATGGAGCGGAAAATAAAATAGAAACAAAACAAAACTATCTCACTGGAGTGATACAAAAATATCCATGGAAATCTCATCATGGAATACCAAGAACATGAAACATGAGAGGAGCATCAAGCCCCATAAGGTAGTATACCACTCTCCATGATATCAAGCATGGCACTAATAAGTATGGTTGAGAGGTCTCCCTCAGTAGCTATGTCACGTGGAAAGGTAGCTCAATGGCGAAGGAGCATGTCCTAGATCTGGAGTTGATGAGGGGACTGTGGCCGATGTCTAGGGGGCCTCGGGCACGCTGGTTTGTGGAGGCCCGCCGGTCCGAGGTAAATCCTCTCAAGTAAGGTGGGTCTGGAGCAGCCTAAGGTGGGTCCATAGGATCCACTATATGGGTGTCCTCCTCTTGGGTCCGGAAGAAGTTGGTGATGGTTGGCTGGCGAGGGCGGGGTTGGGGTGGCTAGTGCCGAAGCTCTCTCAAGAAAGTGTCTCTCTGTCTGTGGAGATTGATCAAGAAGAGCCCTATGCAATGCTGGTCCGGGAAGTCAATGATCTTGGAGAGTGGGCCAAATCCCTCATGAAACAGCTAGTGAAATCTCCCATAGATTTCATAGTATACTAGGCAACGACATATGTAATGCTCCTCTGTCTCAACCTCTGTGTGGCATAATCGACAGATCTTCTCCTCCTTGGGTCTCCGTATGAGCTCCTTAGCTTTGAAGACGCACTCAGCTCTTCTTGTCAACACTCTGAGGCAGTGGGATGAAACCCGTATGCCCAATCGCAATTTGCATGGCATGGGACACGTGAAGACTCAGGTTGCCTGGATGCTAGATGAATCCATCCTCCATGAGCGTGAGGAAGTGATCTCTGTAGAAGTGCATCTTTTGTGGGAGCTCCAAAGGTGTGATCCATGTGCAGTGAGGCTGAGAAGATCTAACTAGATAACCCGGTTGGTGTCCTCATGAGAGAGCTAGAGAAAAGGGTCCAAATTGTACTGAAGGGGTGGGACTCAGGAGGCGGTCCTTGTGGAGCCCATATACTGAGAACCAAGTGGAAACTAAGGCATGCCATACTAGAGAGTGGCCCTCAAATGCTAGCTGTCTCGAGGACTCCAAGGCAAGACTCGGATACCTGCGGTGATCCATGTGACTGATGTGATGGAAGTATGTGACTTTCTGGAAGAGTGCATCCATTACTACCGGGGAAGCAACAAACTCTGCCTGGAAAATCTGGTGTGGGACTGATGGTTTGTTGTCGACCATACGCGAGAACATCGTGACTTGGGGATTGATAGTTTTTTGCGGATCATACGCAAGAACATCATGACCTGGGGCCTCTCAACTTGCTCAATCTTCTTCCGATAAATCTGGCACCCATAAGGTTGCTTCACACATCAAGGCTGGTGTGACAAGGGTGTCAAAAAGCCAACCCTTCGTCTTGGGCTCCTGGAAATGTTCGTGGAAGCATTGCCACTCAAGTAAGCTCAAGGCTTATATCCCCGTGTCACTCTGGCATGTCCTACGTGAAGCATGGTGAAGCGCGGGCCACAGAAAGTGACACTAAGGTAGACATAGGATGAGACAATCTACATAGGATCCCCTCTGTATGTGAAGCTTAATTTGGATGAAGGGGCGGGAGGTATTGAAGACCATTACCCTGGTTTTACAAACGTTAACAGTGAGGTCCCACTCAGTGCAAAACTCCTGTAAGGTATCCAAATGTCTCTGAAGCCCCTCGGCTGAAACTAGAAGGCGGACAATGTCATCTACATATAGTAGTAGGGGGGTATGTATCCCTACCACTAGTGTGGGACCAGCCCCGCCTGATATGTCAATGAAGTTGGAGATCTCATCAATGTAGAGGCCAAAAAAAATGGGTGATAGAGGGCATCTCCTGCGATGTACCTCCTATGGGGCTCTCACTCATCTAGTGTCAGACTCATAGAGGGCCATGATGCTCCAAACCATGGCAGATGGGACTCTTATCTCCTGTAGACGCTGTAGGAGGTGGGCTCCGGCTATAGTATTAAAAGCTTTGCGGAAATCCACAAAGCAGCAGTAAATCCTCTAATGTCGTGCTCTACTCTCCTCGATGATGGCATATAGGGTGAAGATGTGGTCAAGGGTAGAGTAGCTCCTCAAAAAGCCTACCTATCTTCAGGCTTTGCATCCCTCTCTCTTTGCAAATGAATTGAGCTCCGTCTCTAGCGCTGATCCAGAGTTTGGCCAATGTGTGGCCAATCATGATCATCATGTAATTATTAGGATCACGTGGATCTCTGGCTTTGAAGATGGGGCTGATGGTGTTAGCAGACCAAGATGGCAGAAATCCTTTACAAAGTGCTCTATTGAACATGTAGGCTAGTAGGGGCGATACGGTATAATCAGCATGTGAGATGTACTTGGCAGTGAGTCCCTCCTGATCCTGAGCCCGCCCACATTACGTAGTCTACGGATGGCCTTGAGAACCATGCCCTTTATGAAGGTGGAGGTAGTGGGGGTAGAGGTAGCTAATGGGAGATATGACAGAGGGAGCGAGCATAGGAGTGCCATGTGTCCAGGAAAATGATAGGTGTGGGGGGCAATGTTCTCAGAGTTTCCTCCAAGCTTCTTTGCAGTTTGGCACTAGAAGTGTCGGTACAATTCATCCTCTTTCCGAGCGTAGAACTCCCGTTTCTTGCATTGGGTGAGGCGTTGAGAAATCCATTGTGCTTGGTGCTTTGTGATTGGCCCGATCCGTACCTCATGCTTAAGACGGGAGAATGTGGCTCGGCATTCGTCATCATACCAACAATTCTGGGGCATGGAACTGTAAGGTGGCTTGGTGGTAGATCGCCGCATACAAATGAAAGAAGTGGTGGTAGATGTGTGGAGAATGGTGGCGAGCTCTAATGTGAGGGCGGGTAGGGGGACAACAGGATCCACATCGTGGAGTTGGCGGTAGATGTGGTCAGAGTAAACAGGGTCAAGCTTGTGATCAAAATGGACCTGGGTGTAGTGTGAGATGGGGGGGGTGGCAGGGGGCTTGGGTGGTGTGCAAGTAAGAGTGAGAGAGAGGTAGGCATGGTCAACTTCAAAGGGGGGTGCTAGGATGGAGAAGAAGGGGAGGTGTGCCAAAGCTGGAGATCCCATCAAGTAATCCATGGTGCTGCTTCCTCCTAAGTAAGGGAAGGAGGTGAGGATGTTGGAGGAGGGCCATCGAGACATCCAGTTTTAGATAACAAGACCATGTGCAGCTCCCAGCTTTAAGAAATGTCTTCCATACACCGTGACCTCCTCATGGTTCTGTGATGATCTCTGTAACCCCGTGTCAATGATTTCCAGCTCCTCCTGTAGTCTGATAGGGTCATCTAGATCAAGTAGTCGGACTTGGTGATTCCCTGTCCTGGCGTTGAAGTCCCCAAGCAGGACTCCCCCTAGCTATGGAAACTCCATAATATCCCCATATAATGGTAAGTATGGTGACTAGCCATGCTGTGCAGCGTAAGGGCAGTGGCGCGGTGCAAAATAACACACATCAATGTGGATGACTCTGTCCTTGGTAAGCTATACCCACACCCAAACATACCGTGCACCCAAAGATACCCTACTAAGAATTTGTCGGAGGTGGGGTCTAAAAAGGACAGCTACCCCTCCCGAGCCATGTATCTTGATGTGTGAGCCATGTACCAACTCTTCCTCTTGATGTGCGGGTCTCGCCTCGGAAAGCTGACTCCCACACATACCTGGCTATGTCTGTTAAACCCCTCTCAGGGCCCTGATGAGTCTCTGTATAGAAAATGACATCCCTACCTGTGAGAATCTCGCTCAAACCTCTTGGATTCGACCACAAGGTGCCATTGCATTTCCATACTGCTCACATGTTTGGTCTCATTGACCTCGTGTCCCTATTTGGGATGGTGCTCAGTGAGAATGACCCTACCATCTTTGTAGATAGCCTCATGAACTGTCACTATCACCTCATGCCGGTGTGCCACCTGTGCTGGGGTGAGATCATCCCCCATGTAGACCTGTGTGCGCTTGAGGGCAAACCATGTGTCTAAGAAGGCCTGTCTGTTGGTGGCATCAAGGAATCTGATGATGAGAGGCCGCTCTCGTGTCATATCGTTTCCTACCCTCAATGTATCTGCAAGAGGGGGGGTCCTATCCATTCCTATCATCTGGCAAAGCATCATGGCATCTGGCTTGGGGGAAGCCCCCACCTGGCACATGGAGGACCCTATCCTTCTTGCATTTCTCCTCCTCTCGATTCTCATGTATGATACTTTGTGGGGGTTTGTGCTTCTTCATCACCTCCACACAATCTTTCTTTGTGGTCTGCAGTTCTTCCCGCAACTTATCACTCGCAGCCTTCAGCTGCTTTAGGGTTTCCATTTCTGCCCGGAGTTCCCCTATCATCACTGGGATGGCCTCTGGCATTGCATGTTGCTGCATCTGGGTCTCTTTCAGCATCCAAATCTCCTCCTCCTGGTGGTTCACCTTTGCCTCCAGTTCTTCAAACTTATTATTCTTGCCTTGTCACTCCTTGGCGGAGGCCTTCCAACTGTTTTTCACGTTAGTTCAGGACCCTATCCAGCACCTTCTTCCGCTCGCCCTGCACCTTGGTGTTGTCCTCCAGTCTTGATGTATGGCTCTAGCTCTTGTAGGTTCATTCTGGCTATTCCCCCCTAGTTGCTGCCTTGGGGGCCTGAGCAGGGTGGGTGAGCAGAGGGGAGCGAGCTCATTCTGAGACTCGAACAAAGAAACACTTTTGTCATTATCTTCATCGTCTCCAGTCTTAGAGACGGTTTCGCTACTCTCTTAAGGCATTACCCCGGGAGACCCATGAGTTGGGCATGACAACAACCAAGTACTCCTGGAGGAGCCTGGGTACTATGGGACTTGCCCTCAGGCGCACCCACTAAAAACTCTGTAGACCTAGCTGACAGTAGCTTAGCAAGCAGGCACAGCACATCAGGCAGTGGAGCGCGAATAGGGCGGAGAAGCGCGAGCAGCGTACGCAGCAGGCTGGCCACAATGCGCAATGTGAATAGAGGGGGGGCGTGAAGGTGCTCACGCCATTGAGAGAGAGAAATGAAATGATATCTTAACGTCTCTAAGAGGCCATAATGGCCTATGAGACCAAACCTGAGAGTACATCTGAAGATGGTGTCTCATCAAAGAGAACAACTAAATGAAATTGAAAAGTACAATAAACTGATTGTCTTACAGTTATAAGAAATGTAAGTAAGACTCCTAGATGATACTGAGTAGAAAATACTGGAAAATACTGAGTACAAAATATTGGAAAATGTATATCAAGTAGATCCATGTATGTTGATCAGTTGAAGTGTTGCCTCTCCTCAGATCAAATATCTCCACCATGGGGTTGTCTAGAGTGGAGAGATCATAGAAGTGACGTAGGCGCCTCCGATGCCGAGCAATAATGGCTCTGATCTGGCGATGGTGAGGATGCCATGGTCGGGATCCTGGTGGGCGTGGCTGACGAGCATGACATAAGATGACTGCTCTATCAGTGGTGACTCCCTGGGAGCCTGGTTGGGGCCCTTGGACGGATGGAGGAGGTATCAGAAGGTGTGTGGGCTGGGTTGTTGGTGCTGGTGCTGGTGCTGGTGCCAGTGCCGGTGCCGGTGCCGGTGCCGGTGCCGGTGCCGGTGCCGGTGCCGGTGCCAAAGAAATCTGTCAGGATCCTCTGTCTAGGTACATCATGGCTCGGTCTCCTGTCTGCCAAGAGGGTCTCTCTGTGTCTCCTGAGCTCAAGTAGGAACAATCCTAGGCATCTCTGATCCTCAAACTCCATGACCCTGCGTAACAGCCCAAAACCCTCTCGGAAGAGGTAGTGATATCTCCCTTGGATCTCATAATAGACTGTACATCGGCAAATGTAGTGCTCTCCTGTCTCTGCCTCCTAGTAGCATAGCTAACAAATGCGGTTAAGTTGGTTCAGAGCAAGGATTCTCAAGCAAGCATGGCTGGACACAAAAGGTACACTTCGTTAACAGATCAAAAGGCTACTCTTTAAAAATTGTGAATGCCTATGGTTAGTTGTCGAGAGCGGTTTTAAGCAAAAAAATTCGCCATGAAACCGGGTGTCCAGATGGCCATAGTCAGACAGCCTTACATGTTTCCCACATAGAGGAGGTACTAGAACCGTGGATTACCTCATGGGGTCTCCTGCTCCCATACCACATCCTAGACTTCACCATCCCTCCTCCCCCCATACTAGCCGACCACGTATACCTTTCTTTCACGATCTCATGCCCCACCTTACCACACACACCTGCACCCCCTGCCACCACCTTAACCCGCATCCATTTCCATCATGATCTTGACCAGAACTATAAGGACCAGCTCTCCCGCCACATTTGGACTTATCCCTCCCTATCTCCACCATTACATTCCAACTCTCCCCCATCATCCATGACTCCGCCCATGCCAGCTTCCCCTATACCACATGCTCCTCAGCAAGTTTGCCAATAGGCTCCCAACCCCATAATGGGTGGTATGATGAAGAGTTCAAAACCACCAGGGTTCACCTCTTACACGAGAGGGAACATGGGCTTATTTTAGCACGTGAGATGCAATGCATCTTCCATAGACTCATTAAAAGAAGCACGCATCTTTTGCTAGACGAGAACATGAGTTATACGAGCTCTTTTAGGCGAGGATAACTTAGAAGCTTGGCACATTCTTGAGGAAAAAAGAAATCCCTACACCTATCACAAACCCTAGCCTCTGGGAAGCCTATGCACGACAGTTGTATATCTCAGATGTCACACATCCCTCAGGCTACATCATTTTATTCGATTCTCTCAATGTCAAAAAGCAGCATAATGCGAGAGCAAAAGATCACGAGGATCTACACTCGGAACGCTTTGTCCACAGGCACCATGTATTGGCTCCCATTCTTACAAATCTTTTTTATAGAGCACTGTGTGAAGGCTTCCCCCCCTCTTGGACCACCAACATCATCGTCCCCATCCACAAAGCAGGAGGCCCCAAGGATCAGGTAACTACAGGACTATTGTGATTCAATGGCCAAGATCTACGGAGCAATACTAGAGCATGATTAGCTTATAGCAGAGAGAATGGGAAACAAAGCATCAGGCTAGGCAGAGGAGAAACTTCCCCAAATTGGGCCATATCTTTACTTTACGGGCTACCATAGAGGAGGCGAAGTCATGAAATCGATGTGTATCGCTGCTTTGTGAATTTCTGCAAAGCCTATGACTCTGTCCCCCCCGTTTGATAGGATGCCTGCAGGAGCTCTAGTTCTTACATGAGATGATATGGGGTGGGATGGCACCATATGAGGCAGTGCTTGGAGGAGTACGTGCACATGGTGCACTCCTGGGAGATATCTGTAGCACTATTGGGGTTAAACAGGGTTGCCCACTCTCACCTACACTCTTCGGTCTATACACTGATGAGATTGCCATATTTGTGGACAGTTTCGGAGGTAGAGGCTCACCATTGGCCCAGACAAAAGTGCCCATATTGCTAATATGCTAACCACACTGTCTTCATCTCAGATTCAGCCAAGGTTTTGCAGAAATACTTGGATGCATTGGACAGATTTTGTAAGGAGAGAGACCTTATGGTTAATTTGGGGAAAACCAAGGTTATGGTCTTTAACACATCGTATGTGGTCACCTCACGATTATCTTTCTTACATAGAGAGGCCCAGTGAAGATTGTGCAAAAGTACGTATACCTTGGAATCACTTTTACATGACCCCAATTTCGCATGACCATGGCTGCCACCGACTGACTTGAACGGAGGAGCATTACAAGTGATGTTGTTGTCATGCATGATTAGGAGTAAGCCATCTGTACCACATGACATTATACCTGCAGAGTTTGGGGTGGCCCCATTGGTTATATATGCCCTCTTTTAGACCGTCACTTACATTCAGCATGTATACCCTCTTGACAAAGATTGCCTCCCACGGCTAGCACTAGAGTCCTCTATGCAGTTATATCGTGAGAGGGAGATGGTTATCGATGCCCTCTTTCAGACTGTCACTTACATTCAGCATGTTGACACTTTGGACAGAGATCGGCCCCCATGGCTAGCACTAGAGTCCTCTATGCAGTTATATCACAAGAGGGAGAGGGAGAGGGGGAGGGAGCGGGTGAAATGAGCTGACAGCCCTCCTCGTCGTCCACACGGCCCCACCACCATTGCTGCTATATGCATTTGGAGGTAGTTGAGTGGTTTCATGCACATGGCATACAGATGGACCGTCTCCCCCCATTTTAGTACAGCCTAAATCCCCCCTACCTCGACCTCTCACAACATAAGATCAACTGGATTATCCGGTTAGATCTACTCAGACTACATATACATCGGACATGGGTGTAGCTACCATAGATCGGTAAGAAGTGTGAGTTCTGCAGAGAGCACTTCTTGAGACTCTCCGAGGATGGATTCATAGGAATCCCAGGATAGATACAAAATCACATGTCACATGCTTTGCGTATATGCTTGCGTATCACGGTTGGCCAGCAGCCAGCTTAGGGTATCCTCCCATCATAGAGACTGGCACAGCCAAGAATATCCCACAAGAGGAGAGGATATGCAGAGTATGCACCACGGTAGCGGTAGAGGATGAGACCTATTATATATTTAGCAGTCCGGCTTACTACAAGATACAAGGGAGATTCCACTGCCTTTTCCGAGAGGGATTTGGGCCACTTGCATGGGTGATAGAATACGAGGATCAGAGATGCATCAGCATGAACTTGATGGACCAAGACGACATAGGGATGTAGCATTGAGGCAGCATGCTGAGAGATACGCCCAACCCCGACAGGACACCTCCCAAGGATCATCACAGCTTTCTTTGTGGTACACGCATCCACATCAGAGTCCATCAACCATACCAATGCCTCTGCTCCGATACCTGTGCTCTAGCTCCACACCCCATAGGAGTTCTTAGCAAGAGAGCCTGATCCATTCTACGAGCCAGATGCCCCTGACCCTGAGCATCAAGACCTTCCACCACACAGAGACAGATCTGGCAGGAGTTTCTCCGCCGACATGACATGCTCCCATCACAGAGGCATGACCCTCTTTCTACCTTGAGAGCGGTACTTGCTGAGGAGGGATAATAGGATAATCATCTACTATCTGGACGTATACATACATTGGTGTTTTCTCCATTCCTTTTCAGGTCTTCCACGGCTTAGTACCATTGTATTGCTTATGGTCTCATAAACCCTCGGGGTTTTTTATTTGGATGAGGACCTTACACCGGCAGAGATAGCACACCGGAAGGAACACATGCCGCGTGTGCTTGAGGCAAGGAAAGAGGGAAAATGGGCGGCATACAGAGATGGCCGAGTCATCATTACGGATAGAAGGCCCGCCTAACGGTGCGCGGCCTATGAGACCTTGCGATTCATGGTGTGGAATCGCAATGGAGCCCTTAGAACAGATGCAGGATACTTTCACACGCAGTGATATTGCTATGTATATGGAGACCCATCAGTGCACAAACAAGAGGCTTCTTGATGTGCGGGGTTATAGATGGGAATTAGTGTTCCACCCTCAGCCACGCACAGGGGGAGGTACCAGAGGATATGGAGGAGTGGCAATACTTTTTAGGGAGGAGCTTCATGACCAAAGACATTTGGTACATAGAGATGCAGATGTGAGGTACATGTGGATCCGAGTATGCAAAGAGGGGCTCCGCGAGCAATATGTGGCGGTATGCTACTTTCCCCCAGCCAACTCCAGGTTTGCACCATCAGGAGAGTCGCCCTATACGCCACTATATGATGATATCATGAGGTTTGCCAGCATGGGAGACATATTACTATTAGGAGACTTTAACGCACGTAAAGGCATAGAGCAGGTAGAGCTGTATGATACTCATGAGGCTATGTACCGGGAGATCACGGCAAAGGATGTAGGGTTGTAGAGATCAGCACAGGATGAGGGGGAGATTACAAATTATGGCAAGCATTTTCTCACACTTGAGAGTGCACAGTGGACTACTTGATGGGATCTCCTTCATTGATACTTGATGTGCGGGATTTCACGATTTCCAATCGGCCCATCGGCATAGCAGCCGATCATGCATACCTGAGTTTCACACTAGTAGGTAGATCCTCGAGAAATGGGGCAGCCACTCATCTACCTAGGTACCCAAGATATCAGTTTACACGTGAGACAGCTGGGGTTTACCGAGATGCAGTATCTGATGGCTTGTTTACTTAAGACCTGCAAAGCCCTTTCGACGAGATTACGAGAGGATTGGTAGGTGTACTACATGCATCCGCCTCATATGCGTTTCCATGCACTATGATCCCCCCCCCCCCCCCCCAAACACTGCCCCACAGAACAATTGGTATGATGATGATAAGTGTCGTGAGACACGGGCATAGCCACAGCGTGAGATTGCCATTGGGACTCTCACACATAGACAGGTCAGGATGATCTTTCAGCGCCTTGTGAGGAGGAAGAAACGAGCCTACTTGGCTAAGTGAGAGAAGGAGATCTACCAAGTCTTCCTGGGGAAGGACAACAAGAGGGCATGGAAGATGTTTTAGGAGACACAACCTCGTACTCCGATTACTGCACTTGAGGCATGGCATGCTTATGCTAGAGAGCTATATGATGCACCAGGACAGCCCCCACCCCCCTCCACTAAGAACTAGACCGGCTAGCAGCACCTGTTTTACTATGTGGATGGTGCTAGATGCGATAGACAGGTTACAGAATGGCAAGGCACAGGATCATGATGGGCTAGTTGGAGAGCACTTCTCATATGCGCGTGACACTTTGGCTCTGCTGATTGTACATGTGTTTAATCGTGCCATTTGTGAGGGTTTCCCAGCAAGTTGGACGACAAAACATACCATTGTACCTCTTTAAGAGTGGGGACCCCATGGTACTAGGCAACTACAGGATGATCATGATTGGTCATTACTTGGCCAAACTATATGGCTCTATATTGGAGTCGGAGTTGAGCCGTTGGGCAGAGAGGCATGGTCACCGAGCACATGGACAGGCCGGCTTCAGCAGAGGATTTACTACCTTGGATCACATACTTACACTTCAGGCACTTATTGAAGAGGGCAGGGCATAGAAGAGAAGGATATATTGCTGCTTTGTGGACTTACGCAAAGGCTTAGATTTGTACGATGGACCAATGATTATTGTAATCTGTTACTAGATCTCGTTGCTGATCTCCCTCTGAATGTCAGTCGAAATACCGTAAGATTCCCAATGGGGTCTAAGAGTAGGGACACTCTGAATGTGTCCCAAGATAAGATGTCTGGCATTCCGCACCATATAACTGAAAAAAGGCATGCTTTTCAAAGGGTTACAAGCATCCTTCCACTCCCACTCACCAAGGTCCCAATGCAAATGCCTGATAGGGCAGCCACCATACAACCAAAGGCTAACACTCTCTGTGATCATCCTTGGGGGGAGGGTCAACAAAAACGTGCTTCCCTAACCTGCCAACAACTCTGAGTGGACGAATCTCGGGGCCCTCAATAAGGTCCTGCACGTCACATCTCTCCAGTTGCCATCCATCCTGTACAGAAAAAAAGACCGGTACATCATCCTCTCTAGGCAAGGGGAGACCCATAACTTGAAGAGGAACACCTGTCCCAGAAAAAACCCCAAACCAAGAATGATGAACGGCCTTCCAAGAAAGATCCAGTAATCCAGTGGTTGGGAATGGTTGCATCAATCTGTGCAATCCTCCGGCTAGAGCCTCTCAAATGCTGCGTGAAATCCAATCTCTATACCTCGGTGAGGCTCTGAAGCCTCTTCCAAGCTAGCACTGTGGGGCATAGGGTCTCCCAACAAGCCCAAAGAATATGCAAAGCTGCCCCAAGAGGCCTTCCATGCACATCTAAGATCAAATCATTCCACCGAATGGGCTGCCGGTTAACTTCCTCCGCTGAACGTGGGGGGATGTGTACCAAAAAACTCTTCAGGCAGTCCCAGGCCCGTAGGAGGGACCTAACCAGGGGGGATGAAGGGGAGCGGTGAACTGCATCCGAAAAAATAAAGCGTGAGCTGAGAGTCCAATCACCTCCGCGAACAGGGACACACTTCGTGATCTGCTGCATGAGAAAGTACTTCCACGGCTCAGTGCCTGGAAGAAAGCCCCTAACAACAAGCTTACAAAGCAAAGCCTTACATTGCATCTCAGGGTCAATGATATTCAATCCCCCTTCCTGCTTAGGCCTGATAATGGTTTCCCAAGCAACTCTAGCCCTGGTGTGTGCATTTCCATCAAGCTTTGACCAAAGAAAGTTCCAAATAAGGTGACAAAGCCGGCCAATGCAGCCCTTATGAAAAATCCAGCACGAAGCGATAAACCAAGCCGTGGCTAGCAAAACTTGGTTAACCACCAAAGCTCTAGAGGCCAAGTAGAGCTTCCTCCTACTCCAGTGATAAAGTTTTCTTTTAATGCTTAAGAGCATTGGAGCAAACTGTTGTGCAAGGGAGATGTCAACGCCCACCTGACAACCAAGGTATCTGGCAGAGCATCCTCTCTCAATCCAAGTAAAACCAACATCTGTACCCCAATTTGCAAGAGGAGAATCACTGATCCAATAACCAGCTGACTTATGCCAATTGATAGTAGCTCCTGCTGCCAAACAAAAGGCCTCCAAGGCTGTCCGGAAAGCACATAAACAAGCATGTGAAGCCTCAAGGAACAACGCCGTATCATCTGCCAACTCAGAGTCCAAAAACTCTTCCTCCGTGCATAAAGGTAGCCTGAGACCCACAACACCAGGGGCAGCCCGAAGAAACCTGCTCATAGCCTCAGCTACAATGAGGTACAGTAAAGGGGCGAGGGGACAGCCCTACCTCACTAAACGGGAAATCTGCAAACACTCACCGCGCCCCCCACACGCTAAAACAGTGCTATTAGCCTCCCTGTATAGGTAGGACACCCCTCTGATCCAGTTTTGGGAAATCCCCATGTGTGCCATAGTGCCATTCAAAAAATCCCAATCCACTCTGTCATAAGCTTTTTCAAAATCAAGCAAAAGAATGGCAAGAGGCTGCTGACTAGACTTTGCCCACTCGACAGCTTCCCAGAAAGAAAAGATGTTATCAAATATACTCCTTCCTTGGAGGAACCCATTTTGGGTATCATGGGTAGTCCTTTGGAGAATCGGCTGCAACCTTATACTCAAGGCTTTAGCTAAGATTTTATATGCAGATCCAAGGAGGGTGATGGGCCTCCATTGCTTGATGTCAGTCTTGTCCCCACTCTTGGGGATAAGGTGAATTAGCCCCTCCGTGAGGTATGGAGGCATCATACCCGACAACCACATTTCCTGAAGGGCAACAGTGATAGCATCTCCAATATGATCCCAAAAAAGAATAAAGAAGGCAGGAGAAAGACCATCATCCCCTGGGCATGAACCACTGGAAAGAGCATGCAGTGCGTGAAGCGAGAAAGGGGCATCCAGGGAAGAACACATAGCATCTGTAATGAGCCTGGGCATGCATTCCCAAACTTTTTGCCGTGCCACATCTCTCTGAGGAGAGGGCACCTCTGCAGCCAACAAAGACCAATAAAAATCTGAAGCAATACCCCTCGCCTTATCAGGCTCAATATGAACCTCACCCTGTGAATCCTGCAAGTACCTCACAGAATCCCTACTATGGGAAGGCCTGTGTGCTGAAAAGAACTCTTTGTTGCATCTGCCACCCATCTAAGTCCAAAAAGCCTCGTTCGCATGAAAGGCGAACTCAGCCCTCCTGTCCATGGCCAACTGCAGCTCTGCTCTAACTGTGCTCAAGAGGTCTGTAATCCAAGACGCATGTGGATGCTTTTCACGTTCTCTCTGAAGAGCAGCAATTGTACGCCTAATAGCTCTCTCCTTGTCTAGAGCCTCCTTCTTCTTGGACAAGGCAGTGCTATGATAATGATGGCTGGTCCTCTCAAGAGCTAGCGCAATATTATGACGAGGATTAGGACTGTCACAAGATCTCCATATCTCTCTGATCTCAAGGGAGATGTCAGCATCTAGATAAAGAGAGTCAGGGATACGGACACGGGGAGAGGCCGAGCGAGCCCCAGGCTCCCTGAGACACAAAACGACGGGGCAATGATCGGATTTGGTGGTGCTAGGCATAATAGCAATGGTGCCTCCTCTGTCCAAGGACCAATCATCCACATAAAACCTGTCCAAACGTGCAAAGATGCTCTCATCCCCGCTCCTAAAGTTATGCCAAGAGAAAGATAAGGAATTTGGCCTTCTCTGGAAGTCATCCTCAATCTAGCAATCCCTGCCAAAAAAGGAAAGCGTGAACCTCTCCCATGAGGTTTGCTCCAAAGGGTGTAAACCCCCTTCGCGTCCACCCTTCTTGTCAGAAGGTTGCTCAACCATATTAAAATCTCCTCCCACTATCCAATGATCAACCTGGGGAATGACATTTGTAATGGTGTCCCAAAAGGCCACCCTTTCACCTCTCACGTTAGGTGCATAGATATTCAAGATTCCCAATTTCTAACCCTCATGCATGATCAAGATCCACTAGGCTCTAGTAGGGATGATAACACCGTGCCCAATAACACGAGGCATAACAGATGCTGCCACTGAAATGCAAACACCCCCTCTAGTCCCAACTGCCGAGGACCAGAAGGTGTGGCCAGAAAGCATCTTACTAGTTTTGCCACACTGAGATCTATCCAATTTGTGTTCCTGCAACAAAAGTACATCCATAGACCCTCCTATAATAGCAGGGTGAAGCTGGTCCTTCAGAAGGCGCTTCCTACCACGGGTGGCAAGCCCTCCAAGGCCCTGAACATTCCATGAGAGGATTCTCATGGATGAGAAGAGAGTTTGACCCCCGATCTAAGAAGACGATGGGCAGCCTGAGGACGTCTCTCATAATGCTGGAGGACGGGAAAATCCACGGGGCAAAGTCCACTGACATGCCCTTGTCCGAGGCCCTGCATATGTATGAGAAACCTGTTTGCCCTACAGGGCATCAAGGGCAATGGCATCATGCTGAAAATCCTGCAATACATGATCCCCACTGCGCTGAACATCCTGCATATCGCCCCCTCCAAGTAGAGAGGACTCAACAAAATCATCCTGATATGAGATATCATCTCTCTGCAAAGATGCATCAGCTGACACATCCCTCTGACCAGAAACATCATCTATCTGTACATGATCCGAGGAGGCCTTCCCATCAATTGCACTAGGGAGGTGGGCATGAGAGACAGCTCGCCACACTTGGCGGACTGAAGGACGGGAAGGAACCAAGGTAGTGCCTGAGAAGCACGCTTACGAGGCCTCCTGTGACCTCAAGCCCGAAGGCAATCTTGAGCAAAGTGACCCTGTCGTTGGTGACAAACCCGGCATTGATCGGGTTTACCTACAATCTCCATACGTTGCTTAAAAGGGCCACAAGGACCTGGAAGCAAAACATAGTCCTCAAAGAGCTCAATGTCATGGGCAAGAACCATGACCCTGGGGACAGCATCCGCCGAGGCAGTGACCACCTGGGCAGAAGATGTCGGCAAGGCGTGGAGGAGGGGCACTTGAAGAACCAGCCCAAAGGCAGACCCGATGGCCTCTAACATAGGCCAATATGCACGAGGAAGACCTGGGAATCTGAGAGTAATCGGAAAACGGTTCCAGTCTTCCTCAACAGGGTCAAAATAGCTGGAGTAGGGAAGAAAGTATATCTTCCTTGGGCCCACTGGCAAAGCTCTGCCCTTCAAAACCTCTGAGGCAACGTCCTCATAATCAAAATCCACTTGGAAGAAACCTCTTCCAAGCAACCTGACATCTCGAAAGTGTGGAGCGAGGTCGGAGGGCAGAGCCGCTAGGACCCAATCCCGAGCCTAGAGACGGGACGGGTGAGATCCAAAGATTCTGGCAATGAGGGTCGTTTTGGAGTCTTTCTCTATTTCAGCGTAGAGGACCGCGAGCTCAGCTTCGGAAAAAACAATGGTTCATTTCATTTCTCTTCCCAACTTCGCCCCACCCCCCCCCCCACACACACACGCACGCACGCACGCGCGCACACACACACACACACCACACACCCCCCCCCCAGAAAAAAAAGAAAAAAGATACAACTTTATGATCAAAACATTTTAACATCATCTTTTCTAAAACCTTATAAGAAGAAGTATAATTCAACTATACGGCACTTTTGCGAGTTATCGGCAAGCAGGGAGTGTGTGTGTCTCCATTCCCCATTTAGACTACTACACGTATACCAACTTGGTCTGTCAGGAGAGCCCCTATCATTCAACTAGAAGAATTCCACTTAATGGGTTTCCTCAATGCACATCTGCTGTAATAGAGGCAGGGCTCAGACATTCCCACCACATTGGCCTCCCTGCATCCATCACCTTGCCATAGAATGTTCGGAAGGCACAATTTCTAATGCATTTGAGTGCAACATACTTTGGTAAATGGTTTGTTCCCCCCTCCCTTTTTGCACCTCATTTTTCAGTGACCTTCACTGATAGTCTCAACCCTGTTGGGACATGATATAGGAAGCTTTACATTCACAAGGAACACAGAGCTTCCTTCCTCTCTCTAGTCCACTGTTATAAAATTTGTAAAGACAAATATATACTGATTTCTCACCATGGGGGGATTGTTGCCTTGTTTGTTCATGAATCCCCCTTGATGAGATTTTCATTGGCATCTTAATGGTTGTCGATGGCTTCTTCTGAGAACAAGCAGACAAGAGGTTAGTTAGTCAGCTTCAAATCAGGAATGTGTTGGCTTGATTCAATGTGCAAATAAATCAAATGCTTGGAGATTATTCACAAAATTCCATACACTGATGGTGAGGGCATTTCCATGTAAGACTCGTGTAACAATATCCATTTTTGCATTCAAAGGCATGTTAAATTATTGTGATTTGTTTTCCATAAAGACTCATGGAGTTCTTTCATCAAGATTAAATTATGTACATTCACTAAAACCTTGCACCATTCACCATCAATACCTGTAACAACTCACACTCTCTTGAATCCTCGTCAAGTTGTTCATGTGTGGCTTCAGAGGTGGTTGACATTTCTAACTTATCATGATGTTTTTCTTGATCTTCCTTGTTGCTTTTTTGGGGCTTGATCACAGGGTCAGAGACAGAACTTGAGAAACTTGTCTTCTGTGTCTTTTGAATGTTATTCGATACTTTTTCAAACTTCTCTATTAAAACCTGTCATAGCATGTTTGTATCCACTAAGTCAATATGCAAGGCCTCGTAAACACTATGCTATTGTGCTCCAAAAAATCGCAAGTGTTGCTGTGAAAAGATGCCTCTAATCTTTTGAAGTCAAAATTAAAGTGAGAGCTTATTTTTGTTCTTAGTCATGTGAAGGACATGCTAGAAGAGAAAGCATGAAATCATAAGGTTGCTCCTTACATGACTTCATAAAAAGATTGTATAACCTCAGAAATTAGAGAAAATGATTTAGAAAGAATAAAAATCAAGATGCATTTCACCAACATTAGGATCTGAATCCTAGATGATTGATATCATTTATAATTTTGTGGCCATAAGGGCCTTGGAGAAGTCAGAGCAGCTGCCATGGAGTCCTGAAGGAAAAGCCACAGGTAGTTGAAAACCAATGAATGAAGTATAATCCATGGAAGAATTCTGTGCCAAAGGGGAGAACAAGAAAAACTGAAGAAAAGGCGGACTATAAGAGCAAAAGGGAAAAGACAGCACGGGGAGGAATGGAAACAAGGAAGAAGGGAGAGGTGGAGGATAGAAAGCAAAAGGAAGAAAAGAAGGGAGGCTAAGTTGGAAAAAGAAAGAAAGTAATATTAACATCTACAAAAGACCTCAAGGATCTACGAGACCATAAGTGATACAATGATACCATGGATATACTGAGCCATGAAAAAAGTATCTGAGAGAGAAGGAAAAACGACCATCACTAGTGTATACAGATGTGACATCAGCATGTGACCCTGTATGGGAGAAACTAGCCATGATCAACTAATAAGGATGCCCTCCTCGGCCAATACAGATCTCATGGCAGAGAGAATATCTGGCCTTTGTGATGGAAGCATGTCATGGCATCGAAAGACCATAGAGGCTGAGAGGGAAACCAGAAAGCGGTGGCAGGAAGGCTAGGGTTGTCAGGGAGAGCTATGCAAACTGGCGGTAGAGGAATGAGTATCTGTGGGGAGTGGGAGAGGACCAGACAAGTTGGTCGAAAGACCATCGAGGCTGACAGGGATACCAGGGCATAGTCACATGGAATGGGAACTGACAGATGGAACGGGGGTCTGTTCTCGAATGGGAACGGGAAACCGGAAAAAAAATGGGAACCACACGTCATCACCATATGGCTACCATTTGCAAGCTAAGGAGATGCAAGGGCATATATTGCCAAGCCTTTTAGATGCAAGGTCATACACCACTCTCATATGATATGATATGATCATAGAAAAATACAAAAATTCTCATTTACTCAAAAATTAGACCCAGAATGCCTTTAGCCAAGGATGCACATTTGCGGAACGGGAATGGGAACGACACACGTTATGGAACACATTCCCCCGTTCCCAAGGCTAGGGAACGGCGTTCCATGTTACTATGAACCAGGGGGTGGCAGAAAGGCTAGGGCTGTTGGGGAGAGCTAGGTAAACCGGCCGTAGAAAGAAAGAAAGTTGTATTAACATCTTCAAAAGGCCAAAATGACCTATGAGACCAAAAGGTTACATCATATCCATGAGGTACATCATCCTGGGTACAAAATAGTAATAAAAAAAGATAACAAAAATCTAGAACTATAAAATCTGATCTAGGCACATGAGCAGAGAGCTCTCATAGTATCTATGGGGATTGGGAAGAACTCGTCAGACTGGAGGGATCTCGCCAGCAGAAATCGGAAAAGGGTGGGGCACTTGGGGTGAGGGGGTGGGGGGAGGTGCTCTTGCTCACTCTTGTCTTTTACTTAACACATCAACTTATTACAAAAAAGGACTTCTTGAAACCACTGAGATCATTAAGTCAAGATTAACCGAAACTTGGGGTACAAGAAACCCCTTTTTATGTTTCTACGCTATAAGTATGAACCTTGTGAACCCTCTAAATAGATCCATTCTAGATTGAACAAAATAGTCACACCTCATGTATTGCTGGTTTGACACCCTTCAAAAATTTCTCCAAAGGAGGGCCCATCAACCTGTAGGCTTCAACTGTAGCTCTCACAGCTGCATTTCTGACCTCTCCATTTGGACTCCCAAAGCTGTGTGTTATGAAGGACATTAGGGCCTCCACTGGAAAACCTAGCTGAGGGTGAGGCTGCAGCCCAAACATGGGAATTGCAACAAACAGTAATTGGAGACGTCCAAGAAGTGGCTTCCAAGTTGCCTACAAAAAATGAGGCATTTCAGTGATAGTTACTCTATAAACCACATGAAAGGCTGTTTGTTATTGATAGAAAACACTTTGATTTCTATTGAAAATTTGTTAAAAAAGAAAATTTTTCAGAGAAATTTAAATGAAGTATGAAAGAGACCATAGAAATGTTTTGTCTACAAAATGCAACTGTTTTCTATTTACTAATCACAATCATGTGAAGGAGCCACACCCTCAGGTTTAGACTGGCAGCTATCCATAAAGCTGCAAGTCCTAGTAAGACAATAGCTGCTGGCTTTTTCTTTTCTTTTTTTTTCCCAAAAGAAGATTCTTCCTTAGTCATAACAGAAAAATCTCAGCAGAAAAGCGAACTACAAAACTAGCAGCCTTAGGGGGTAGCCTGCTATGTACATCCCTCCAAAGAGGTAAAAACAAGAAAACAAGAGGGAGCTCTCCCGCTAGCTGGCTGCTCCCAGAGGGAGACTACATCGGGGGAGGGGGAGGGGGAGGGGGGAAAAAGCCACATGGGGGGCCTGTAATGCCAAGGTGGTCCATCACCCTCTCTAGTGAAAGGGCCTGGACTCCAATGTGAAGGAAGACAGCCTGGCACGGCTGCATCCGCCATGGTATGTAGTCTCCTACTCTTATTGCAAAGAAAAAATATGATCAACTAAATTTTCGGTCTCATGTAAATATTGCTTTAGCTTACTAACATGAAAAACTTGGTGGACACAATAGCCTGTTGGATGAGCAAGCCTTCTACTCAGATACTTGTAGAGGTAGAGATATATCATCATCTAGAGGATGCAGTGGTGTGATCGATTTAGAAATCAAAATCAAATGCAGTGCTGTGATCGATTTAGAAATCAAAATCAAAGGTACCAACATCTAAAGGATGCAGTGCTGTGATCGATTCAGAAATCAAAATCAAAGGTAACAACAACAATAAGAAAATCAATCTCATATAGGTGAGAGAGGCCACTCTAGAGGCAAGGGGAGTGAGAAAGGCTGAGGTGGTTGGCAAAATAGTATAGAGTGTTATAACTATGGAAAACCAAGGCACATTGCAAAAGGCTTAACATACCAACTAGAATTTACAAGAATTCTTAGGACACCAAGGATTGATGACCCAAGAATGAGCTATTTTAATTTGTTAGTACACCCATCTACCTATTGATCAACATTGTCTCAAGTCCAAGGCTTAGAACTAACAAGTACAAGCTCTACAAGAAAAAAACATCATAAGTATAAGATCTACCCTTAAGTCAACATTCCATATGGGGTTGCTGAGAGACCCAAAAAATCTGGCAAGGTAGATTGGTCGCCTGTGAGGCACTCCCAGTAGCGCCCTCGCAAAGTGTAGATGATATCTAGCCAAATGAAGCTGATCACCTCTTTTGAGGGGGGGTGGGGAAAAAGCCACATGGGGGGCCTGTAATGCCAAGGTGGTCCATCACCCTCTCTAGTGAAAGGGCCTGGACTCCAATGTGAAGGAAGACGGCCTGGCACCGCTGCATCCACTCCGAGTCGCCTGTGAGGCACTCCCAGTAGCGCCCTCGCAAAGTGTAGATGATATCTAGCCAAATGGAGCTGATCACCTCTTTTGAGGGGGGTGGGCGGGGGGGATGTGCCTCTCTGCATCTCACCCACAAGATATGCCAAGCGGTGATACTGCTGATGATCTCTTATCTCTGACAAACTCCAATTCCTGGGGTCACGGAGTAATGTAGACCATTGATGCTAGAATGGCCAAAATCCAAAAGTGGGTGAGCTGAAGGGCAAGGCCAGTGCTGCCCTTCTCGTAATGGAATCCACCCTCCGCTGTAGTCCAAGCAAGCCGCTCCCCATGTGACTAATCAGTGGAGGGTGCTCCACTTGAATGTGAAAAGCCTGAGAATCCTACACCAAACCTGTTGTGCCTTTGGACAATCAAAAGGCAATGACACTGAGTCTCTTCAGAGCACTGCATTGACTGCACAAGGCTGGTCAGCCCGCACTGGCAAGCTAGGTTCCAACTGCAAGGCTACAGTGTGCCAAAAGCCGGAGGAAGAGTGTTTCTGCACCAGAGCCTGTGCCAATAATCTGCAAGGAAATCATGGAGAATGCTTTGGCTTGCATGTGCGTTGTAGCCACCAGGGTGCCATCTAGTGGCTGTAAGAGAATGTGCTGGCCTAAGCAACAAACCAATGTCTGCAGCCTCTGGGCGGTTGGTCGGGTCCTGCCAATAACACTCTCTCCCGGGTCCCCTTAGATCAAGGGCCAGCCCTCCAAAAGCCAATGTTGCCAGTTGGCCTCCACGGCCACCTTCACAGGGGAAGTGCCACCTGCAGTTGTGGAAGCCCACAAGGGGGGGTCCCATATAGCATAGCCGATGTGACCAGCGTGTCAAAAAGCCACAGCTTAGTGCGTGGCTTCTGAAACTGTACCTGTGAGCACATCCTCTCTAGACCTCTTAGTGCTGCATATCCTCTAGTCAATTTGGCCTCTGCTGCCCCCCTCATGGAAAATGTGGGCCCAGTGAAACATCACTCCAAGATATGTGTATGAGTCAACATACTCCACTGTCTCCTGCCCATATGTGAAAATAGGCACTGATCCCCAGACCCACTGAGCTGTAGTGTTAAACACCATAACCTATACCCTCTGGTGAGTCTGCTATAAGCACAATATCATCACCATATAAGAGCAGAGGTATCCAAGTGCCAGCCAACTGGGCTCCTCTGTCCCCTCGTGTCCCAATATAATCAGAGATCTCATCAATGTATAGTCCAAATAGAGTCAGAGAGAGCGCGCAGCCCTGTTTCACCCCTATAGTGGAGTGTACTGGATGGGAGAGACCCTCTGAAGTCCGCACCTGCCCAACTACTGTCTCATAAAGTGCCATAATAACCTAAATGAGCTCACATGGAGCTCCCAAGTCTTGTAGCTTGCGCATCAGTCTAGCTCTGGGCACTGTGTCAAAGGCCTTGCGGAAATCCACAAAGCCACAGTAGATCCTCCTCCCATGTGCTCTGCCCTCCTCAATGATAGCCCTGAGGGGGTAAAGATATGATCCAAAGTAGAGAATCTCCTCCTGAAACCGGCTTGTCCCTGAGCTCGGACCCCTTGTCTCTCTGCCCATCTGCTCAACTCCTGCTCAAGAATAGAGGCATATAGCTTGGCCAGCGAGTGACCAATCATAATGGTGCGGTAGTTAGTCCGCAGGCTCGGATCTCCAGACTTGAGTACCGGCACAATCGTGGAAGTACTCCAAGTCCGACGAAACCCCTCACACATGGCTCTATTAAACATGAAAGCTAGCAAGTCTGCAATCATATCGCTAGCATGTATGAAATGCTCGGCTACAATGCCCTCATGATCCTGTGCCCTCCCTGTATGCAATCTGTTGATGGCCCTCCTCACCATCTCTGCTGTGAAGAAGGTAGAAGTGGGTGGACAAGGCTCTGGAGGGTTCGGTAGTAATGGCTGCTCTGGTACTGTGTAGAGGGAGGCTGCATGCTCGCCCCATGTATCTGGAGAGGTAATGGCCAGAGGCGGGGGGGTGCTCTCTAAGCAATCTCCAGGCCTCCCCAGAATCCTGACTCAAAAACAACTGATACATCTCTCTCTCCAACCGAGCTAAGAATGCTCTCTTCTTCCGCCGAATGAGGCATCAGAAGATGATGCGTGACTGTCTATATGTAGTAACACCTGTGGCCACCTCTCTCTGTAGCCGGGCTCTGAGCTCCCTACAGTCATCATCATACCAACTATTCTGGGGCATGCTCCCAGGATGTGGTCGTACTGTGGGTTGCGTGTGTGGGAAGGCCGTCGTTGCAGCTGTATGTAAAGCCTCTGTCAGGATCTGTGTGAGCTCTGCTAATGGCCTCTGTGGATCGTCTGCACTCAACAAGCTGTTGTAGATCTCTGTAGTGTATACTCCATCAGTCTCTCTACAGAAGGTATATCTCGGGTGATGATAGGACTGCCCAACCTGGCGGGTACTGTAGTGGAAATCCACTGTAAAGGAGAGAAGTGCATGATCCACCGTAACTCCGATGGGCCTGGGGCCAATCGCAAAATCCTGGATACTCGAGATGAAGGTTGGCGAGGCTAAAACATAATTCACTGTGCTAGCCCCTTGTCTGTGTGGAAAGCAAGTAAAGCCACTGGCAAGTGGATAACTCTCTAGGCCATTTAAAATGGCCAGCCCATGTACAGTCCCCATCTCCAAGAGGTATCTCCCATACTCAGTACACTCCACCTCATCTTGTGATCTCCGGGTCAAACACATCTCCTCCACATCTATCTCTCTCAACATCTCCTCCGAAGTGTCAAAGAAGGAGGTCTAGTACTGAGCCGTTCAAGCATTAAAGTCCCCAAGTATGATAACATCTCCCTCCTTGGAGAACTCCCATATGTCCTCATCTAGAATCATATATGGAGATTGCCCCTTGGGCGCTGCATAATGAGATGTGCTGGGTGGAAAGTAACAAATAGCAATGTATAGGGGTCTACCCTCATCTGCCTTCACTCTGACCCACATGTACCTCGCGCTCTCATCATCACGGAGCATAACATGGATGAGTGGCTGAAGCTCCTCTCTAAAAAGAACTGCAACTCCTCCAAATCCGCAACCACCATGCTTCGAACGGGCCTCCTGTCTACAAGTCGTCTCCCATCTGTATCCCGCCACTCTAGGTAATGTGCTGCCTGGGGCCTAATGTGTCTCCGAGTAGAAGATGATGTCCCTATCTCTGAAGCTGTCCTCAAAGGCCCCCACATCCACTCTCAATGCCCCGTTGCAGTTCCATACTGCAAGTCTCAGACTGGTCCCATAGGTCTCGCACCATCAAGTGGTGCGTCTCTCTAGTATCACCACTCTGCCTCCTTTGTAAAATGCTAGCATCCCTTTTTCTCTGGCTGCCCTAATCTCCGGCATGCACTCCCTCATATGTGCTAGCTGTGCCAAGGTGAGGTCATTTCCTAAAAAGATGCCCGTTTTCTTAAGGGTGGAGCGCTTGGCCAAGAAATCCTTCTTGGCCTCCAAGGTGGAAAAGCGTAAAATGAGAGCCCTCTCCTTCAAGCTCTCTCCTCCATTCTTGTCTTTCTTGCCCACTCTCCAAGCCCCCGTGTGTGTAGGCCTCGAAATGCCCATGCGTGTGTATAAATCTTTGAATTCCTCCTCTACATTGTCACCGTCCTTAACACCCGTGATCCGCACATGAAGTTCCCTTGTCTTTCTTCCTTGTTCCTCCTCAATGGTTAGGTTGATAATCTTCAAGGTAGATGTGCTTTCGGCCTCCTTGTTCTTACCTTTCTTGACCACTTCTATCCATTTCTCCGTTTCATCTACTTGCTTTTGCGTCTTCGTGAGCACCTCCACCCACGAGGAGGTCTCCCGGGACTTCTTTTCTTCTCCCTCTTGAAGTATTCTCACTTGGGCCTTGATGGTGTTCAGCTCCATCATGACGGGCTGAATTTCACCTTCCTCGAGCTTATGTTGAGCACGTGCTTCTTCTATCTCCTTCTTGAGATTTGCGATCTCTGCATCTTCGGCTGCTATCCGCGCTTCCAGCTTCTTGACTTTGTCAAGAAGGCTCCAGTTGACCATATTAATTGCATTGTCCGTCTCTTTCTTGTGTTGTTGGATGGCTGCCTTGATCAGGTCTTCAATGTCGATCCTCTCCATCTTGTCTTGGGCTGAAAAAGGCTGGTTTCTGGTTAAAAATTAATTAACCCTTGGCCATAGGAAGAGCTCTGTGCGTGTCTGCAGCGCTTCCCACAGAGAAAGAGGCCAGAGGGGGCTGTTGCGAAGAGAGAGAAAGATAGGTAGCAGGCGGGAGAGGGAAGCACGCGGGGGGAAGAGAGAGAGAGAGAGAGAGAGAGAGAGAGAGAGAGAGAGAGAGAGAGAGAGAGAGAGAGAGAGAGAGAAAAGAAAGAAAGAAAGAAAGATATATTAACGTCTGCAAAAGGCCAAAATTGGCCTATGAGACAAACAAGTAGTACAATGATGTTCCTCCAGTCATCAAGAGGAAAATGTGGAGTGAGAATAAAATGTAAAAGTATGACAACACGACCATAGGGGACTCAATGGTGGTGTACAAACGAGAGGGTGTGGATGGAGTACTAGGACTACTAATGCATCTCTATATGCTGAAGGGGTGATACAAGTATGATATGTTATCTACTCCTAACTACATCCGGAGAGGTTTCTCTACTCTTGACCACATCTTGACTCTACGGGCCATTATGGAGGAGGGCAGGTCGCATGGGCGACGGATTTACTGTAGCTTTGTGGACTTCCAAAAAGCATTTGATACAGTGCCCAGAGCCAGATTGATGAGGCGATTACAGGAGATGGGGGTACCCACAGAGCTCATATGGGGGATTATGGCGTTATATAGATCAGTTGCAGGACAGGTACACACCCCAGAGGGGGTCTCTACTTTGGTTCACTCCACTATAGGAGTGAAGCAAGGTTGCCCGTTATCTCCTTCATAGTTTGGTATGTATGTGGATGAGGCTTCTGACTACATTGAGAGATTGGGGGACAAAGGAGCCCAGCTAGCAGGTACATGGATCCCACTATTGTTATATGTTGATGATATTGTGTTGATCTCTGACTCCCCTAAGGGTATGCAGCGTCATCTGGATGCTTTACATGAGTTTGCACATGATAGTGGATTGTTTGTCAACCTTGGCAAAACCAAGGTTATGGTGTTTAACACCACGCCACGGTGGGTTAGGCGATCAGCTTCCACATTTACATATGGGCAGGAGATTGTGGAGTATAGAGATGCATATACATATCTTGGGGTAGTATTCAGTGGACCAGTGTTTTCGATGAGGAGAGCAGCAGAGACTAGATTGACTAGAGCACATGCAGCCTTGGGTGGTTTGGAGAGGATGTGTTCGCAGGTTCAATTTCAGGAACCTCGAACGAAACTTTGGCTTTTTGACACTCTAGTGACATCAGCTATGCTTTATGGAGTGCAGATATGGGGACCTTCAGTGGGCCATCACAACGCAGGCGGGTGGAGAGGTATGGAGAGGCCTTTGGTATCTATGATTGCTAGGATTATTAGAGCCAAGGCTGTGGTACCTCATGAGATTATTCGAGCAGAGCTGGCGGCTGCCCCTCTGGTGATTGAGGCTCTTACGAGATCAGTCTCCTACATACATGGCTTGTGGGATCTCCCCCGAGACAGATATGCACGCCTCGCCCTGGAGTCCTCCCGACAGTTAGCTTTACAGGGAGACATGGCTTGTTGGTATGGACAGATGACATCTTGGTTCCAGGCACATGGTGTTAGCATGGACAGATTGCCTCCCTTGCAGTATTCTCTGGAGGCACCCTCTCTCACTCTCACACGGACAGAGATTACCAGACTCATCCGTCAGGATTTAGTTCAGCTGGACATTAGGAGGACATGGATACAGTCGATTGAGGAGCTGGGCACGAAGATGGCTTTCTACAGAGAGCATTTTCTTCAGCTCACAGCAGATGGTTTTGTGATCAGACCCAGTTACATGGATGTACACTTGTCTCATGCAGTACGATGTGCTATTGGTCAGATTCGCACATCCTCACACCAGCTTGAGATTGAGATTGGCCGATATAGAGGTATACCAGCTGAGGCCAGGATATGCCGAGTATGCCATGGGGAGCCAGAGACAGAGCTGCATTATATATGCCATTGTACTGCATACTATGAGATACATGGTCGTTTCCACTGTTTATTCAGAGAGGGTTTTGGACCACTTTCCAGAGTCATGGGGTACCAGGACGAGAGGTGTTTGGGATTGTTCTTGCTTGAGCTGCGGAGACATAGAGATAGCGTGCTTAGGCGCACAGAGAGCCAGAGTCAGAGGCACATTACAGACTTCTTTAGTCCAGCCATCACTGCGCCAGATGGACCACAGCAGTAGCACGACATGGATACCGCCCACACCAGAGGTACACGGATTGATCGTGCGATTGAGCTTGGGTGGTCCAGACGCCCACGACTATGGAGGAGGGCATCCCAGCATAGACGGAGGTTGCAGCGGCGGATTCGGATTATTCTTGCGAGGCATGCGGGACACCCAGTCAGGGTGCTGACCACAGAGGATATTGAGGAGATCCGCCAGCGTCCGATGCGGCACATATTATGAGATGGAGGCACCTCCATAGTGTACCCCTCCGTCCCACATGATATTGTATCCCCTCACTATATTCCACTCACCTCCATAGCGTACCCCCCCCCCCCCTCGCTATATTCACACCCTATAAGGGTTTCTGTTTACCTTCCAGTTCCAGTTTCATTTTCTAGGTGCCAGTAGTATCATCTTTATTTTTCATTTTCTGGGTTTTTTTATCCAGACATTGTATCAGATCCACCATGATGTAACTTTTGGTCTCATAGGTCATTATGGCCTTTTGAAGACGTTAATATAACATTTCATTTCATTTCTCTCTCTCTCTCTCTCTCTCTCTCTCTCTCTCTCTCTCTCTCTCTCTCTCTCTCTCTCTCTCTCTCTCTCTCTGATTCCCCTGAGGGTATGCAGCGTCATCTGGATGCTTTACATGAGTTTGCACATGATAGTGGATTGTCTGTCAACCTTGGCAAAACCAAGGTTATGGTGTTTAACACCACGCCACAGTGGGTTAGGCGATCAACTTCCACATTTACATATGGGCAAGAGATTGTGGAGTATACAGATGCATATACATATCTTGGGGTAGTATTCAGTGGGCCAGTGTTTTCGATGAGGAGAGCAGCAGAGACTAGATTGACTAGAGCACATGCAGCCCTGGGTGGTTTGGAGAGGATGTGTTCGCAGGTTCAGTTTCAGGAACCTCGAACGAAACTTTGGCTTTTTGACACTCTAGTGACATCAGCTATGCTTTATGGAGTGCAGATATGGGGACCTTCAGTGGGCCATCACAGCGCAGGCGGGTGGAGAGGTATGGAGAGGCCTTTGGTATCTATGATTGCTAGGATTATTAGAACCAAGGCCGTGGTACCTCATGAGATTATTCGAGCAGAGCTGGCGGCTGCCCCTCTGGTGATTGAGGCTCTTACGAGATCAGTCTCCTACATACATGGCTTGTGGGATCTCCCCCGAGACAGATATGCACGCCTCGCCCTGGAGTCCTCCCGACAGTTAGCTTTACAGGGAGACACGGCTTGTTGGTATGGACAGATGACATCTTGGTTCCAGGCACATGGTTTTAGCATGGACAGATTGCCTCCCTTCCAGTATTCTCTGGAGGCACCCTCTCTCACTCTCACACGGACAGAGATTACCAGACTCATCCGTCAGGATTTAGTTCAGCTGGACATTAGGAGGACATGGATACAGCCGACTGAGGAGCTGGGCACGAAGATGGCTTTCTACAGAGAGCATTTTCTTCAGCTCACAGCAGATGGTTTTGTGATCAGACCCAGTTACATGGATGTACACTTGTCTCATGCAGTACGATGTGCTATTGGTCAGATTCGCACATCCTCACACCAGCTTGAGATTGAGATTGGCCGATATAGAGGTATACCAGCTGAGGCCAGGATATGCCGAGTATGCCATGGGGAGCCAGAGACAGAGCTGCATTATATATGCCATTGTACTGCATACTATGAGATACGTGGTCGTTTCCACTGTTTATTTAGAGAGGGTTTTGGACCACTTTCCAGAGTCATGGGATACAAGGACCAGAGGTGTTTGGGATTGTTCTTGCTTGAGCTGCGGAGACATAGAGATAGCCTACTTAGGCGCACAGAGAGCCAGACTCAGAGGCACATTACAGATTTCTTTAGTCCAGCCATCACTGCGCTAGATGGACCACAGCAGCAGCAGGACATGGATACCGCCCACACCAGGGGTACACTGATTGATCGTGCGATGGAGCTTGGGTGGTCCAGACGCCCACGACTACGGAGGGGGGCATCCCAGTATAGACGGAGGTTGCAGCGGCAGATTCGGATTATTCTTGCGAGGCATGCGGGACACCCAGTCAGGGTGCTGACCACAGAGGATATTGAGGAGATCCGCCAGTGTCCGATGCGGCACATATTATGAGATGGAGGCACCTCCATAGTGTACCCCTCCGTCCCACATGATATTGTATCCTCTCACTATATTCCACTCACCTCCATAGCGTACCCCCCCCTCGCTATATTCCAGTTCCAGTTTCATTTTCTAGGTGCCAGTAGTATCATCTTTATCTTTAATTTTCATTTTTCATTTTCTGGGTTTTTTTATCCAGACATTGTATCAGATCCACCATGATATAACTTTTGGTCTCATAGGTCATTATGGCCTTTTGAAGACGTTAATATAACATTTCATTTCATTTCATTTCTCTCTTTGCTTTGGAGGAGATCAGGGCATGCTATCCTGAGGTTTTTAGAGGGACCACATCATGGGAAAGATCGGACCAGAGACAGCTAGGCAGACTACTACTAGCACTACAGAGACACAGGGAGATCTTACTTTAGACACCCGCACATCATAGCGGAGGAAGACAGTCCCAGTTGACTATCTTCTTCCAAAGATTGGCACCAGTAGCCCAGCCACACACATTGGGAGTGACATCTCAACGAGCGGAGGAGATTCGAGCTAGGCGACGACCCAAACTAGCCGGCTACCAGACACCACAGCTACACCACACAGAGATCGCGGCCATCCGGTCTCGACACCAACAGGAGGTCCAAGAGCAGCTGGCACATTTTCGCTCTGATCCAGCACGTATGTTCCAGACATTTACGGCATCCTCAGATCGGATGTTGACATATTGTACCAAGACTATGGGACTTGAACCCTGCCTGTCCCTCTACTCGAATGCCCTCTCTCTCTGCCCATCTACTCAACTGCTGCTCAAGAATGGATGCATACAATCGTGCTAGTGTGTGACCAATCATAATAGTGCAATAATTCCCTGGCTCCATAGGGTCCCGTGACTTGAAGATAGGCACGATGGTGGACCTACTCCAAGTCTCGGGTAAGCCTTCGCACATAGCACGATTGAACATCACTGCTAGAAGCTCTGCCAGCATGTCTCTCACATGAATAAAGTGCTCATCGACCAATCCATCATGATCATATGCTCTCCCAGTCTTCATCCTATCAATGGCCTTCCTTACCATCTCTGCGGTAAAGAAAGTACATGTCTGTGGGCATGGTGCTGGCGGGTCAGGAAAAGGTGTCTGTCCAAGAACTGTATATAGAGATGCTGCATAACTACCCCAGACCTCTGTAGAAGTGATGGCCAAAGCAGGGAAGGACTCATGAAATAGACGCCAAGCCTCCCTCGAATCCTGGCTCAAGAACAGCTGGTATAATTCCTGCTCTAGCTGAGCAAGGAAGGCCCACTTCTTCCTTCGCACAAGGCGTCGGAAGGCAATACGTGACTGTCGGTGAGTAGTGACTCCCAAAGCAACCTCCCGCTGCAGTCGGGCTCTGGTCTCTTTGCACTCCTCATCATACCAGCTGTTCTGGGGCATACATCCAGAACGCTGTCTTTGTCCAGGCTGAGTATGTGGATATGCCTCTCTCGCTGCATCCTGTAAAGTCTCTGTCAGTATATGGGTCAACTCCTCCAAAGGTCTCCCTGGCTCCTCTGTGTACAAACGTCTATAAATCCCATCTGTGTAGACAGCATCAGTCTCTGAGGTAAAAGTATATTGAGTGTGATCTGCCCCTCGTGTCCTCTGAGCTGTGGTAAAGTGAAAAGAGATAGTCAATGTCAACAATGCATGATCCACTACTACCCCAATGGGCCGAGATCCAACTGTGAAGTCCTCAATGCATGAAACAAAGCTCGGCATAGCCATAACATAATCCACTGTGCTAGCACCATGTCTATGTGGAAAGCAAGTAAATCCAGCTGCTGACGGAAACCTCTGCAAGCCATTAAGTATGGCCAACCCATGTGCAGTCCCCATATCTACCAAATATCTCCCATACTCTATGCACTCCACATCCTGTGAGCGTGTGTCTAATCCCATATCCAGAGTGTCCAGCTCTCTCAGCATCTCCTCCGAGGTATCATAAAAGGCTGTCTGGCGGTTGCCCGTCCGGGCATTAAAGTCCCCTAACAGGATGATGTCTCCATCCCTAAAGAACTCCCATATGTCATCATCTAGCACAGAGAAAGGAGACTGCCCTCTAGGTGCTGCATATGTCGATGTACTAGGAGCAAAATAGCATATGGCAATATACAGGAATCTGCCTGTGTCGGCCCTCAGTCGGCCCTCAGTCTCACCCACATATATCTCGCCTGATCATCTCTCCGAACGATGTGTAGAAGCGGTTGCAGCTCCTCCCTGAAAAGAACTCCCACCCCCCCTGACCCTCTACTACTGTGTACCGATCTCGTCCCTACTCTGCAAGCTGTCTCCCATCTGTATCCTGTCACCTGTGGCATCATCTGACCAGGGGCCTAGTGAGTCTCCGAGTAGAAGACTATATCTCTATCTCCAAAGCTGTCCTAAAAGGCACCTACATCAAGTCTGAGGGATCCATTGCAGTTCCAGGCTGCCAGCTTTAATTTGGTCCCATAGGTCTCACATCGTCATGTAGAGCGTCGCTCCACGATGACCACCCTCCCTTCTCTATAAAATGCTATTTTTCCCTTTTCTCTTGCCGCCCTAATCTCTGGCATGACTTCCTTCATACGTGCAAGCTGTGAAAGAGTAAGATCATCACCAAGAAAAATGCATGTATTCTTTAAAGTGGGTCGTCTCTTCAAGAACTCCTTCTTCGCCTCAATAGAGGGGAAGCGAAGTATGAGAGCTCTTTCCTTTGATGTTTCTCCGTTGCCTCCGCTTTTTTTGCCCACTCTCCTGGTTTTTGCGTATGCCGGACTGTCAATCCCCATCAACACCATAAGCTCTTTCACCTCCTCTTCAACTTTATCCCCGTCTTTAAGGCCGGTAATCCTCACATGCAAAGCACATGTACGTCTTCGTTGTTTCTCTTCCAAAGTCATGTTAATGATTGTAGGTGTAGGGGTTGTTATCTCCTTACCTTTACCCTTCTTGGCGACCTCTATCCACTTCTCCGCTTCGTCCATCTTCTTTTGAGTCTTGGTGATGACTTCCACCCATGAGGAAGTCTTTGCTTCGTGTTGTTCTCTTCTTCCTTAATTGCCTGTACTTGTTCCTTGATAACCTTGAGCTCTGAAGGAGCTCTGAAGAGCTCAGCTGTAGAGTTAGGGTTTCATGTGGGAGACACACACAGAGAAGAAGGGAGAGAGAGAGAGAGACATTTGTGGGGATAAGTCAACTCATCAAGTGTGTGAGTGTGTGACTCCCCTATCACACATGTATATTTGCACTAGTACACATAGTGCACTTAGTACATTAAAAGTACTAAGTGTACTATGTACTATAAAACTCATGGGCTAGTACACACTATAAGGGTGGGCATAATGCCTTTACCCCAACAACCTCCCACTTAAAGGCAAAGTGCCCTTAAATGAAGGAAAAGAAAAATCAGCATGTACATGATAATATACAAGGCCATATCAAGGCTGAAACTGGCCTCATCCAATGCCCATCAAGTGTCTGCAATGAGCAAACCGCTCTGGAGGCAAACTCTTTGTCAACAGATCAGCCGGGTTGTCATCCGTATGAATCTTAACAAGCTGAATTTGCTTGTTCTCTATCACCTCTCTGATGAAGTGATACTTCACATCCACATGCTTTGTCTTTGCATGAAAGACAGGGTTCTTTGCCAACTGGATGGCACTCTGACTGTCACAATGCAACAATGGAATATCCCCTGTATAACCCAAATCAACCACTAACCGAGATAGCCATAATGCCTCCTTGCAAGCCTCTGTGGCTGCAATATACTCGGCCTCTGTAGTAGATAAGGCAGTGCACTTCTGCATCCTGGATATCCATGACACAGCACCTCCTGTGAATGTAAACACAACCGGTAGTAGACTTCCGGTTATCTGGATGACCGGCATAATCCGAATCCGTGTAACCATGCACTAATGCATCGTGTTTGCCAAAGCATATGCACATATCCTGTGTGCCCTTCAGGTATCTCATGACACCTTTCACTGCTTCCCAATGCTTCTTGCCAGGGTTGGCCATGTATCTAGAAACCACTCCCACTGCAAATGCAATGTCCGGCCTAGTAGCAACCATGGCATACATGAGACTGCCACAAGCTGAAGCATACGGAATCTTGGCCATATCAGCCCTGCCACTATCCGACTGTGGGCTGTCCATAGCACTGAGTTTCACATATGGAGGCAAAGGAGTACTAGTCTTCTTCCCCCCTTCCATATCGAACCTCTGCAAAACTTTGCCAATGTATTCCTTCTGAGACAAATACAACACATGCTGATTTCTGTCCCGAAGTATCCGCATACCCAAAATGTGATTTGCATCACCCAAATCCTTCATATCAAAGGTTTGATGCAGCCTCTTCTTCAAGGCATCCATCTCTTTACGAGATTTCCCGGCAATCAACATATCATCAACATACAAGATGAGGATCAATAGGCTGCCATCCAAAGCTTTCTTGGTGTATAAGCAGTGATCTATGTCACTTCTCCTGAAATCCTGGGATTTCATGAATGTATCAAATTTATGATACCATTCCCTTGGTGCCTATTTGAGCCCATAAAGACTCTTTTTCAGCTTGCATACAAGCATCTCCTTTCCATTCACTGCATAACCCTCTGGCTGTTGCATATATATCTCCTCATGGAGATCACCGTGAAGAAAAGCAGTCTTCACATCCATCTGAATCAAATCCAGATGATCATGAGCAACCAAAGCTAATACAGCTCTAAGTGTGGTCATTTTGACCACTGGAGAGAAGATCTCAAAGTCCACACCATATTCCTGCTTGAAGCCCTTAGCCACTAACCTGGCTTTGTATCTTGGCTTTGCATCAGGTGCAACTTTGAGCCTGTAAACCCACTTGCATGGCAAAACCTTCTTGCCTGTAGGCAAATGCACCAACTTCCATGTTCCATTTTTGTGCAGAGAATCCATCTCTGACTTCATAGCACGCTCCCATAGAGCCTTGTCTGCCCTCTGTAAAGCCTCCTTATAACATGAGGGCTCCCCATAGTCAGTGAGCATCAAGTAGTCAACCCCTGGAACAAACCTGTCAGGGATTCTGGAGGGTCTTGTGGACCTCCGTACCCAATGACCATCATTTGCAGGTTGCTGTCCAACCTACATATCACCTATTGGTGGCTCCTGTTCCATGCCATAAGGTTGAAAGATCATGCCCGGTATCTCCTCTAACTGTGGAATATCCATAGGGATATCTTCTGCCAACTCTGGCTGTCCATTTGGACCATTTTCAGCAACATTTAAGGGCTGGTTTTGTTGCTGTAATGGCTGATTTACAGCCCTTGGTTGTTGTCCATGATGTCCATCATCATCAAAGATGACTCTGCCAGGCTCCTGTTGCCTTGCACGATCCTTATACATGCATGTTTCATCAAAAATGACATCATTGCTGCGTATAATCTTTCTATTCACTGGATCCCAAAGTCTATACCCCATTTCACCTCTGTCACCATATCCTAGGAATATGCATTTGTGAGACTTAGGATCAAGTTTGGTGCGTATTTCCCTGCGTATGTGCACGTACGCAACGCAACCAAACACTCTCAAGTGCTTGTAGGACGGAGGCTTCCCTGTCCATACTTCTTCTGGCACTTTCCCACCAAGCCTCGTGTTAGGTGACCTGTTTATAAGATGAACGGCTGTCATAACAGCTTCAGCCCAAAAACCATGAGGTAACGCAACATGTGACAACATAGAACGGACCTTCTCCTGAATGGTCCTGTCATAGTTGTTTCTCGTACGCGTACGAACAGGTTTGTACGGTACGATGTCGTACGGTACGAGTTTTTTTTTCCCCCAAATTTTTTTTCCCTTGGAATAAAAAATTCCAAATGCTAAAAAAAATATAGAAACCCTGCTTTTACGAAGATCCCAAATGCTCGCAATACTTCGCAACTTTCGTGTCCACTCAGTATTCCATATGGGGTTGTTGAGAGACCTAAAAAATCTGGCGAGGTAGATTGGTAGTGTACACTTGATTGGTAGGATGAGAGAATCTTGCTACATCACTTGGAGATCACTGGTATAGGTAGGCTAGACAGTTAGATTCTCAAGTTATGCACGGGGGAGAAGATTTGGACATGGCCATTTTGATCTAGAGAGGAGTCCCTAAACTTATCACCCTAGATGCACTCCTCGTATTTGTGCAAGGACGGTCCCTTAGTCATAAACGCTACATTGGGAGACCTTTGGTATTGCATTACCCATCCAAGTTCTTTTTTGGAGACAATCGGGAGATCCAACCGGGAGAGACACATATACATGTTCTGGTTCCTCAAGCACTGTAGACTCCTCCCCTCCCAACCTTCCCTCACATTCAAGCTTGAAGCTCCATAGGTTGTAAGTATAAAAATAAAAACCATATTTTATCGTACGGTATCCGAAAATTTCATATCGTACCAAAAATTCCCGTACGGTATCGTATTGTACGGTACCGTATTTTCGTACCGTGACAACCATGGGTCCTGTTCATCCTCTCTGCTGTCCCGTTTTGTGGAGGATCATAAGGAGTAGAGAGCTCCCTCTTGATGCCTTTAGCATCACAAAAGTCCTGAAACTGTTTGGACATATACTGTCCACCATTGTCGGAACGCAAAGCCTTCAGTGTTTTGCCAGTTTGATTCTCAACATGAGCAACAAACTTCTGAAACACTGAGAATGTATCACTCTTCAAGCGAAGAGGATAAACCCACACCTCGCGTGTGGCATTATCAATAAAAGACACAAAATATTTTTCCCCTCCCAAAGAAAGCTGAGGCATCTCACATACATCTGTATGCACAAGCTCTAACTGAGCATCTTTCTGTCCAAGAGCTTTCTTGTGGGGGCACTGGAGTTGCCTGCCATATATACAATGCTCACAAAACTGAAAACTTGAGAACTTTAGAGAAGGCAAGTAACCAAAACGAGACAATTGCTCCATTCCTTTGACACTCATGTGTCCCAACCGGCTATGCCACATAGAGATTTCCGGCAGCTCGGTTGCATTTACATTAGCATGGTGACAAACACCAGCATGCATGAAGTAAAGAGTGTCCACCTTAGAGCCTCTGGCAACAACCAGTAAGCCCTTACTAATCTTCCACTTTCTACGACGAAATGTGGTAACATAATCAGCATCATCAAGCTGTCCAGTAGAAAGCAGGTTCTTCTTGATCTCAGGCACATGCCTGACATCATGGAGCATAAGCTGTGAGCCATCTAAAAACACAAGCCTCACATCACCTCTGCCAAGAATCTTGCATGCATGGTTGTCACCCAAATAAACTACTCCTTCATTGCCAGCAGTATACCTGACAAACAAGTCTCTGCAACCTGTGACATGAAAGGAGGCACCTGAATCAATGATCCATGAGTGCATACCATGACCATCTCCTGCAAGGAGTGAATGGGCATCAAGTGAAGACGTGAATAGGACTTCATCCTCACTGTCACTTGCATGTGACACATTGACTTCTTCAATCTTGACTCCACTTTTGCCCTTTGGCTTTGCATCTTTGGCTTCATCTTTGTCTTTGTCTTTTCCTTTGCCCTTTTCCTTTTGATCATTCTTCCATTGTAGCATTGCTTTTTGATATGTCCCTTCTTGCCACAATAATGGCATTCCAAGTCCTTTTTGGAGCGGGACTTGCTCCTACCCCGTTCTTGGCTTTTACCCCTTTGCTGGGATCTCCCACGTGCATTCATTGCATTGGACTTTCCAACAGAATTGTTCTTCCTGTTCATCTCTTCTTGAAGAAGAGCACCCTCCACATCTGCATATGACAGTATAGCATTTGAATTGCTAGTGGCTGTCCTGAATGTGTCCCAACTCTTTGGCAAAGTGCATAAGAGAAAGGTGGCTTTGAACTCATCGTCCATTGCCAACTTTTGATTGATTACCTGGCTGACAACACCATTAAACTCATTTAGATGGGCTGTCATAGACGCCCCTTCCTTCATTTGAAGACCTATGAGTTTCTTCAGCCAATACACTTTGCTTGAGGCACTTTGCTGGGCATACAAGTCCTGCAATCTTTGCCACATTTCCCAAGCTGTCTTCTCTTCACGTATGTTGAAAAGTAAAGTGTCTGACACAGACAACATGATAGTGGATCTTGCTAGCTCATCCATATCTTCCCATTCTTCAGCAGTAAGAGAAGCGGGCATTACACCCCTTTCTTTGATGGACTTGTGCTGCTTCTTCTGGAGCAACACATTATAGCACTGGGTTTGCCAAATGTCATAATTATGTGAGCCTTCAAGCTTCTTGATATGAAGCAATGAAGAGCTCTCACCTGTGGTTGCCATAGCAATATGCAACCTGTCAATGCCTGAGTCCCTACAAGATGTGCAAACACTGCACCAAAAGCACACAAAGTGCTCACAGTTGTTCTCCCCAAGTTTATCTCCCACTGCGGAAGCACAAATGCAACTCTACTCCCACTGAATGTGATAAAATCACCAAAATCTGGTTGCTGCAGATTTAGGACAGCACCTTAGATGTGCTCTGTTCCCCTTCCAAAGTACTGTACAACAGTACTAAGTGCTCACCAATGATGTACCAAATCTGTACCGGCAAGTACAGCAACTGAAAATGAGCCTTTTCTTCACTCAAATCAATGTACAGCCATGCCAAAACTTGTACAAAGTTGTACCAAATCTGTACCAACAAGTACAGCAGCAATAAATGCTCTCTTGGCTGTCCAAATGAGTGAAAATCAGACCTTGACAGTCCTCACCACTGCATACAACAGTCCTGGACAGAAATTGAGCAAAAGCCCCTTGACTGCAAGTGGATTTCTGAGGGTTCAAGGCATAAAAGTCTTCCCTGCTGCTTTGCCAAGCTCAACAAGCATAAAATCTTGAAAAGCCCCTTGATTCAAGATCAATTTCTGATCATACATGGTACATTAATGCACATGAAGGCATCCAGAGTCTTCACAATGCTTCCCCCTGGCCACACATACATCCAATACATAAAAGCCCCTTGATTTACAGGCACATTGAGTGCTTGACAGGCATCAACACATTGCCCAAAGCATCAAATGCCAGTGCCTGCATGCAAATCAACCCAATCGGCACAAAAGCCCTTTGATTTGCACTCCAATTTCCTGCAATTTTGCCTCAATGTGAGATTGCTCACATCATACAGCATGTATGAATGCTCAATGGCACAATTACATCAAAAGGCCCAAATTTTGACATCCAATTTCCTGCAAATTGACCCGGAATGTGACCAATGTCACCCAATTTTGCCAATTTTGCTCAAAATCTGAGCAATTTGGCACCTGTACCTGCTCAATTGATGATTGTACCTGCTCAATTGCAAATCCCAAAAAAAATTTGAAGCAAATACCTTTGAATTTTTTATTTCTGTTTGCAGGCAAAAGGGGGGGCGTCAAATTTGCTGACTCGTCAAGGAGCTGCTGCTGGAAACGAGATGCCTTGTGACGTTGGGTTTGTGGCCTGTTTCTGTCGTAGGTCTTCCCATGGGTCAAGGCGCGTCCAGCGTTGCCTTATCAGATTCTTGGAGGTGATCCTTCGAGCTTTGATGGCTGTTCCAATCAAGCTACTATCTGTGATGTAGATGCCCAAGTACGCACGCAGGCGTTTACCATGAAGCGCCCAAAATAGAAACGCCTATAGCTATGGCGATGACGACTGCAGAGAACGCGTAAGGTGCTTGGCGTCGGGAAATCGCTGATGTGTGCAGAGCGATGGACGGGTGCTTGGCGACCTCATTGGCGATGGTTTATTTCTCACGAACAAGACTGCAGTCGTCGCTGATGTGTGCAGAGCGATGGACGGGTGCTTAGCGACTGATTCAACGCAGGGACACACAGTCGACCAGAAATGGCTGCCCGCCGCCTCCTCTTTCCGCCCACCTGCTTGCGTCTGGTGAGATCGTCTGCGCAATTACCAGTTTTTCTCCCAGTTCTATTGGCTGACGCCTTCTCGCTTTCTCTTCCAGCGGCTGGTTTCCTCAACCTGTCACGTGCTGTTGCTTGTTGTGGGCATGGCTTACAGGTCAGCAGGTTTGCTCACCCCTGGCCTTCTTCTTGGCTCTGATACCAGTTGAAGGAGCTCTGAAGAGCTCAGTTGTAGAGTTAGGGTTTCATGTGGGAGACATACATAGAGAAGAAGGGAGAGAGAAAGAGAGAGATATGTGGGGATAAGTCAACTCATTAAGTGTGTGAGTGTGTGACTCCCCTATATCACATGTATATTTGCACTAGTACACATAGTGCACTTAGTACATTAAAAGTACTAAGTGTACTATGTACTATAAAACTCATGGGCTAGTACACACTATAAGGGTGGACATAATGCCTTTACCCCAACAAGCTCTTCTATCATGGATGGCTGAATTTCACCTTCTTCAAGTCCACCATTTGCCTTGGCCTCTGCAAGCTCCCTCTGAAGAGCTGAAATTACGCCTTTGAGCGTGTTGACTTCCCCGTGAAGGTCTTTGACTTCTGCTATGAGGTCCTCCTTCTTCTCTTTCCACCGCTTACCCTCATTGAATACCATTTGGAGAAAGTTGGCTTTCTCCTTCCACCAAAGAGAAAGAAAGAAAGAAAGATTTTATTAACATCTTCCAAAAGACCGAACTCGGCCTATGAGACAAATCGGTGTACCTGTATGGGGTATCCTCAATCATCCCAACAAAATGAAAAAGTACTGAACTAAAAAGCTGAATCTGGGTGTGCAATAAGTACAATGAGTGGGGGAGGGGATGGAGCTCTACTACTAGGAGAATGCAAAGCTATATGCATGGAGTATACAATCATGATATGCAACCTAGCTAGCTCCATCCTGTACCATACTGGGGGTATAAAATGGTATACATCAATGAAGGGGGTGTCCACATCTCCCTGAAGAACATGCCTGGGTGTGCTCTGAAGCGAGCCAGTCGCTCTGATCTCTGTCATCTCTCTCTAGTATAGGCGTGGTGTCCGAAAGCCAGGTGTCCTCTGTCTCCTGCAGGATCTGAGTGTGTCTGCTCTCTGGAGAGTAATTCCCTGCCGTGTAGGGGCTGGGAGTGGGATGGATCTCTGAAAAAATGTAGTAATCTGTGTCTGTCGTCCCCCCTCTGGAGCTATCTGAGCCTGTAATGATGTCTCTCTGTGACGCTGTATGTCTAGAATGAATCTCCCCAGTATGCGCTAGTCTGCTGCCTCAAAGATCTGGCGTAGGGAATGTGGCTCTCTGAATAAAATGGGATATCTCTCTCTCATGGCTGTATATGCTCTGCATCTGCATACATAATGCTCCTCACTCTCCACCTCCTCTCTGCACAATCTGCATGTCCTCTCCTCTCCGGGGATCCGTGCTGCTCTGCCAGTCTCAATCTCCAATCGATGTGATGAAACTCTAAGTTGACCAATAGCCACTCGGGAGCCGTGTGGTAAAAAGCCCTCCATGTATCTAGGACTCTCTATAAATCCATCATCAGTGATACTCATGAAGTGATCTCTGTAGTATAGCATCTTCGGTGGAAGAGGCTGTGTAGGCGATATCCATGTCTCTCGTGTATAGAGCTGCCATAGGTCTTGTCTCAATACTATGTTCCTCTCACTATGAGAGAGACGGATATGTGGTGCATCCCTATCATACTGGAATGGTGGTAGATGATCCATGTCTAGGCCATGCTGTGAGAACCAATGTGTGACCTGTGCATACCATGATCCTCTGTCTCCTGCCTTAGCCAGCTGTCTAGATGCCTCAAAAGCTCTGTATGACAATCTGTCCTGTGGCATCTCTCTGAATCTGTCTAGCAGGCATATAGTCTGAAATATGGCCTCTACCATCATAGGAGGCGTAGCAAACTCAGCTCGGATAATGTCATGAGGTACTGACGATTTGCTGCGTATCATGCGTGCCATCATGAGGGCCTGTGGTCTCTCTATCTGTGTCCACCAATGGGTAGCAAGGCCCGGCGCCCATACCGCTGCTCCATATATCAATGCCGGTGTGACTAATGTGTCAAATAGCCACCCCTTCGTCCGGGGCTCCTGAAAATGCGCCTGGTGGCACTGTCTCTCTAGCATAGCCAATGCTGCATATCCCCGTGTCAATCTAGCTCTGGCTGCTGAACCCATGGTAAAGCGTGTCGTTGCTGCAGAGAAGGTAACCCCTAGGTACACGTATGATGTCACCACCTCCACCTGGCGTCCTGCGAGAGTGAATGTCAGCTGACTCCTGCCCTGTCTCGATGTATGAAAGACCATAACCTTGGTTTTTCCCAGGTTCACAGTAAGACCCCTCTGTGTGCAGAAATCATCGAGTGCATGTAGATGCTGCTGTAGACCTCCTGGAGACTCAGACACTAAAACAATATCATCAGCATAAAACAATATCATCAGCATAAAGCATAATATGTACTGAGGTATCTGCTAAATCAACTCCATCTCCGCCTCCACGTGTAATGAAGTCAGCCACCTCATCAATGTTTAACCCAAATAGCGTGGGGGAAAGTGGGCATCCTTGCTTCACACCAATGGTGCTAGCAATAGTCTCGGACATACCTCCTGGACATCTGACTCGCCCAAAAACCTGCTCATATAATGCATAGATGCCCCATGTCATATTTGCTAGTATGCCAAGAGACTGCAGGCGCTGAAAGAGCCTCTCTCGTGGTACTGTGTCAAATGCCTTGCGGAAATCCACAAAGCAGCAATAGAGCTTTCTCTTCCTCACTCTGGCCTGATCAATCATACATCTCAAAGTGAATACATGGTCGGTGGTAGAGAAAGCTCTCCTGAAGCCTGCCTGCCCTGATGAACGTAAACCTGCTCGCTCAGCATATAAGCTAAGCTCTTGCTCCAACACTGCACCATAGAGTTTGGCCAGCACGTGGCCAACCATAACCGTCCTGTAGTTGCTCGGATCGAGCATATCCCCTGTTTTGTGAATCGGCACAATGGTGTGCATCGTCCACTCCGCAAGCAAACCCTCTGCTAGTGCCCTGTTAAACAGGTGTGCAAGAAAAGGAGCCAAAGAATCTACTGCATATATGAGATGCTCACCCTGCAGGCCCATACGGTCGACAGCCCGTCCATGCTATAGGCGGCGGATAGCTTCCTGTACCATCGAGTGGGTAAAGAAGCTAGCTGTGGTAGGTCGAGGCTCCTGTGGCTGAGGTATAGGTGGCTGCTGTGGGGCGTGGTATAGGCCCTCTGCATATGTGTGCCATGTCTGTGGGTCTACAATAGGTGTCGGTGTCTGGGGCTCTCTGAAGTGCCGCCATGAGATAGGGCTATCTCTACTCATGAAGAAATGAAAGATCTCTAGCTCTTGTATCTCTGCGAAGGCCCGCCTTTTGTGGCGAGTAAGTCTCCTCATCTCTCTCCTCGCCTCCTGCTCTATGATGGCTCCCAAGGCTCTCTGTATGCGGAGCCGTGAGTATAGGGCTCTGCACTCGTCATCATACCATCTGAGAGAGAGAGAGAGTGGCGGGAGGGGGCTATGAGGGGAGAGAGAGATGGCCGAGTCCTTTTGGGGCGAGCAGAGAGAAGAGAAGAGCTTGTGGGGGCGCAGTGAGAGAGAGAGAGAGAGAACGTCAGCAGGTGGGGCAACAGGCGGGAGAGGGAGGCGACACAGGTTCGAAGAGAGAGAGAGAGAGAGAGAAATGAAATGAGATAAAATGATATATATATTAACGTCTAAAAAAAGGCCAAAATGACCTATGAGACCAAAAAGGTTACAACAATTGGTGGATCTGATACAATGTCTGTGTAAGAAAAGCTAAAACAACTAAACAACTAACTAAAACTGAAACAACAACTATGAGGAAAATTAAGGTACTAGGAGCTCCTAATGGATAACATCTGGGAAGGAAAACTCCAGCAACAAAGGTAAGCATCATATACATCACTATCCAAAGATGTCTCTCATCGATCGATGGCGGATATCCTCAATGTCCTCCATGGTGAGTACTCTGACTGGACGTCTCCCATGCCGTGCTAGTATGGTCCTGATCCTTTGTTGTAGTCTCCGCCGGTGTCGAGATGGGCCTCTCATCTTGGGGCGCCTGGACCACCCCAGCTCTATAGCCCGATCAATCAGTGTACCTCTAGTGCGGAAATACTCTGGGGCTAGCTGCAATGCCTGCTGGACTGACTGTTCAATCTCTGGTCGAAAGAAGTCTGTAATCTACCTCTGTAGGTGTCTCTCCCTGCAAAAAAAACAGGGGAGAGGCCATCCTCCCCTGGACACTTACCATGAGGTAAGGCATGAAGAGCGTGACTGAACTCCTGCATAGAAAAAGGGGCATCCAGAGCGGCACACATCTCCTCAGTGATCAAATGTGGCAATGCATTCCAAACCTTCCTTTGTGCCCTGTGTCTCAAATCAGAATGCGGCTCAGCACTAAGAAGCTCGCAATAGAAATCAGCAGCAATCTGTCTAACCATAAGAGAATCTGACTGAAGAGTGTCATGTGAATCCTGCAACTGCCTGACACTTATCTCTGGCATGAGATGGGCCGTGAGAAGCAAAGAAATGTTTGTTACATCTGCCACCCATATGTGTCCAAAAGGATTCTTGGGCATGGAAATGGTACTCCGCGTGCTGCTCAAGAGAGTGACGAAGTTCTGCTCTAACAGTACATAAAGAATCTGCAACCCATTGAGCATGAGGATGTTTCTCGTGCTCTTTCTGCAAGGCATCCAATCTACGTCTGATTGCCCTTTCTAAGTCCAAGGACTCTTGCCTCTTAGACAGGACACGTGTGATAAAAGTCACTAATATCACAGAGATCAGAGGCCAGGCTTTGAGAGGCCTGTAAGAAGTCATGAGATCTCCAAATATCAAGCATACGACGCGATAGCTCTGCATCTGAAAACAAATGATCACGGATGCGTACATGGGGTGCTGATCCATGGCAATTCGGATCTCTAATACATAAACCACTGGGCAATGATCCGATTTGGAGGTGCCTGCAGCAATAAAAGTATGTCCACCTCTGTCAAGCACCCAATCATCCACATAAAATCTGTCTAACCGTGCATAGATACATCCTACATCTCTTCTCCTGTTAGACCATGAATAAATAAGAGTGGATGGACTCCTCAAAATGTCATCCTCATGCCAACAATCTCTACCATGAATGGAGAGTATAAACCTCTCCCAAGACACTCTTTCAAGAGGATGCACCAAGCCCTCATGTCCACCTCTTTTATCCTTTGGCATCTCAACCAGGTTAATATCCCCACCAATAATCCAATGGTCGGCAAGAGGCATCGAGGTAGTGAGAGATTTCCAAAAGGCAATCCTCTCACCTCTATGGTTAGGAGCATAGAGGTTGAGAATACCAATGCGTGTAGTACCCTGCATAAGAAGGATCCACTGCGCTCTTGCAGGTAAAATGACACCATGTCCAATGATGCAAGGCAAGATCAAAGCTGAAACAGAGCTACAAACACCACCCTTGGTACCAACAGCCGGTGACCAAAAGGTGTGTCCTGAGAGAAGCTTGCCTGATCTCCCACACTGACTAGCATCCAGTTTATGCTCTTGCAAGAGCAATATATCCATAGGTCCACCTATGACTGCACAATGAAGCTGGGTTTTTACAATTTGTTTCGGCCGACGCGGAAAAAAAACCCCAAGACCCTGAATGTTCCAAGAGACAATCCTCATAAGGACTCAGAGTAGGAACGACCAAATCTCGTGGTCGACGAAGGACCCCCTTTAGAGGCGGAAGTACGTCTCGCATAGGTAAGGGAGGAAAAATCTGACGATGTAAACCTTACCTCTCTCTTCCACTCCGGTCACTGTAATGCAGCATCCTCCTGTGAGGGATCCAGATCATGTGCCTGCAAGGCCTCATCCTCCAAAGAAGGATCAACATCCTATGAGGCAAGATCTGCATAGGGGTTAGGGTGCTCCACACAGGGCGTGTGGGTGAAGGGGCAGGTACAGGGATCCGAGGGTGCCTGCCATCCCTAACCACAACCCAACGCTATGTGGTCTGCTGTGGCAAAGGAGCAGCTGGAGTCTCGGCATCTGCAGAAGGCCTCTGATGGGCAAGACCATGCCGCCTCCTAGCATGGCCCCTCGATTTGGGACAATCTCTAGCAATGTGACCCTTTCGACGACAAATCCGACACTGATCAGGTCTGCTTGCAATCTCCATCCTCTAGCGGAAATGAGATCCATCAGGTCTCTGAAGCATAACATGATCATCAATAATTGATGGATCACGAACAAGCACAAGGACCCAGGGTACACCATCAAGAGTGGCGGTAACCGCCGCGGAAGCTGAGGTGGGAGAGCTCGAGAGGATTGGTACCTCTAGAACCTGGCCAAAGGATGCCCCTTTGGAAGCTAAAACCTTCCAATAGGACCGAGGAAGAGCAGGGAACCGTAGTGAGACCGGGGTAAGGCGTTGATCCTCCACCACCACTGGATCAAAGCCCACTTGGTACGAGAAGAAGAAAATCTTCCTAGGACCAAGAGGAAAGGGGCTGCTAGCCAAAGCCTGAGAAGTAGCTTTTGAAGAATGAAAGTCCACCTTGAAGAAGCCTCGACCAAGTAAACGAGTATCCTGAAAGTGCACAATCAGCTCTGAAGGGAGAGTTGCTAGAAGCCATTCACGGGCCTGTGAACGAGAGGGGTGGGAACCATAAACTCTCGCAACAAGGGTAGTCTGGACCTCAAGGTCAATGTCGTGGCGAAGAGAGGTGAGCTCGTCTTGTGAAAAATTGATGATTCTCCCGGCCAAAGGGGGTGATGAGAGATTGGCTGCGGCAGAAAAAGCCATAAGACCAATCAAGAAAAGTGGGCGGCCGACTTGAATCCAGATAAAATAGCTGCTGAAAAAAGGCGGGAGCAGAGGAAGGGGGGCAAGGGCGGGAGCAGCAGGGGAAGCAAGGGCAATGGGGCAGGCGGGGGCAGCAGAGGGGCAGGGGGCGGGCAGCAAAGGGGCAGACGGGGGCAGCAAAAGGGGCTGGCGGGGGCTGACGAGAGGCAGACGAAGGCAGGCGGGGGGCAGCAGAGGGGCTGGCGGGGGCAGCTGAAGGGCAGGTGGGGGCTGAAGAAAGGCTAGCGAAGGCTGCAGAGGGGCAAGCGGGGGGATGCAGAGGGGCAGGCGGGGGGGAGCAAATGGGCAGGCGTAGGCAGCAGGGGCAGGCGGGAGCAGCAGAGGAGCACGCGGAGGCAACAGAGGGCAGGCGGGGGCAGAAGAGAGACAGGTGGGGGCAGCAGCGCAGGCTCACGACTTCAGCATGTCTCTTCGAATAGTCTATTTTGCGTCAATGATCTTTGTCAATTCTTTTCAATTCAGATTCTCTCCGAATCTAGCTTCACCAATAAAAAATATTTCCCATGCTGCCAATATACCAAGGCCTCTCTATGCTACTTCCATGAATTGCTTGTTTCAACAGACATTGTAGATGGCATTGTCTTTTCTTTTCGGGATTGTATTGACGGGATTCACTCATTCCCACTCGCTCGTTGCTTGTTATACCTCTCTCATATGTACTTTACTAATGGTGGAAGGATCCTTCTTGGGCAAAAAAGAATGTAATGGTACTGAAGGATGGCATTGCCTGCATTTGTATTATCACACACTGGAGGTTTCCCTTCACCTTAGTTAATAAAAATTATTCCCAGATTTAACCAAGATTTCATCATGCTTATAAAGAATGTTGAAACAGAAAAAAAAAAGAGTCTACATCTCAGAGACAAACCTGTGTTTTCGGAGCTCTAAGCAGATAAGGAGCAACAACATTCAAACCGATTTCCTTCGTCATGGCAAGAAATAAGAGAGCTTCGATAGCCGCCTCTCTTGTTCGAACATTGGAGTGCCCTAACTTTTCGAGTAGTACAACAATAACACCATTTACAGAGGTATGAAACTCCTTGCTTGGTAGTTCAGCAGAATATCTTTCAACGAATGAACGCAAGACCTAAGAAACGATAGGATCACTCCAATAGTAAGTAAAGACAACAAGGTAGTAAAAGACACCTGAAAATTATTCTGACAACATGGACACAAATTGAAAACCTTCAAATTTCCAACGCATGTTGTAGTGCTTTACAATGGATTTGGTATTGATACTTTGTTAATATTCTAAAAAATTATAGTGCTATTTCACAAGAAAAATATGAACATAAAATCATCTTGTAACAAAAAAAGATTATGCATGTTTATTCCTAACCGCACCTCAATAAGCAGCAGGTCTTATTTTAGTTTGATTTCTTTGACATCACCTAGAGGGTGCAGGTCTCTCTAGCCAATCTCTCATTTGCCATGAACGGTAGGCAACATAAGGCACTAGGGGAAATCAACGTGCCTAAAGTTTTCTTCTTCTTGAACTCGCATAAGAGTGCCTCCAGAAGATCTACCCACAGCCAGGGTAGGAAGTATTCTGCAATAGGGAGAGCACGGACTCTCCGATCAAGACCGATGAGGAAGGTGCATGTTGACATCTTTTAGACTCTGATAAGTGGATTTGGGTGTCATGTTGATGTCCCTAGTGACTTTACATGAGATGAGTGTTCAGGACCCTTACAAAATTTTTGGGATAAAAGAGGTGACACGCTTTCTTAAGAGCTGGCAAGCCTACAAGCAGTTTTCTTGCAACATGAGGATGACTTTCAAACTTCTTTTGTTTTTTGTGAAAACCATGCTTCTATTAACAATGATTTATGTACAATATACGAGATGGACCCAAGATAAGTCCATCTTCAAAGAACTTCAGGAGCAGTGGAAAAACACCTTGAACTGGCTAAAAGCAATGTCCTTCGACTGTAAAGCAGTCATGGAGGGATTGTCACAAATTCATCTTAAAGTAAGCATATGCCTCTAGAGGCGTCTGCCCAAACATAGCATTGTTGCTCATCTTCTATATTGTCCATAGAACCCAATATCTAGTCCATAGAAATAAAACATCAAAATCAGGAGAGTTGGGCACACCAATCCCAAACATCCAAAGTTGCTTTCCATATCACCTGCTTGGAAAGCGTCCTGTAATATCATCGGCCAATCATCAAAGAAACTCCCTTGTCTCCAAACAATGTCATAATAGATGTGGTACAGTTTCAAAACAAGCTCCACATCTCCAGAAGGTGCTCCAGCTATCCCTCTTTTAGCGAGAATCCCCGCAAAACAGGAAGATCACCCACTAAACAGCGCCAAAGAAACAATCTTTTCTTTAAAGGAAGCTTGCTTTTCCACATACCCCAAAGGTGTTTTTTCCACCATCTTTCACTCTTTTGCATACCACATAGAGTGTTGCCACGTGCGTGAATCCAAGGTGGTGGAAGCAAATGGTTATACATGCTAGATGCAGTTATCTTATCCAAATGTAATCCTCGAGCATTGTCGGTTTGCCCTCTCACTTTCCAGTCATGCAGCTTGTCATTTTCAACAAGTGGAGGCAATGGTTCATATGCCTGTAACCTTTTAATCTTCCTCTAAATGAGTCTATGATGCGCATGCTTTACCTAGCTCTTGCATAGCAAGCGGTTCTGCAAACAAAGAGGACCAATGCAGAGTTTCCAATCACATAGAGTTACCGATTGCAGAATCACATCCCACCCATTTGAGGTCTTTCAAAGCAGTCTTCCAATCTTGTAGCATATGGACAGCCCCCAAGTGGCCCTCAAAATGGCCTAGCACCGCTTCCCAATGTGAATTCACCCAAATTCCATAAGCCATAGATTTCATGCATGTACACATAGCCGCAAGCATGATTGCCCAAGATTGCTCTTGCCGAAAAAAAAATGTAATCATGGTAGCTTATTGAGCTAAAACCTGGTAGTGAATATTGAGAATATTCAAACCACCATGCATCTTCGGACAATTGCATCACAAAAGTCTCAAGGCTTTTTGTTTGTCTTGGTCTTCCAAAATGATTCCAAAGCTTCAGACATGAAAGCATGCAAATCTTTCTTTCTCCAAACAAAGTGCCAATCCATACAATGTAACAGAATCAACTTTGACTTCTCAGAACTTATATAAAGTCCTGCAGCATTACCAAACAACTCTAAGACACTCATGATGCGTGTGGGATGAGTTGGATCATTTTTAGGCATGAAGAACGAGTCATCAAGCTAGGTCTGATTAAGTTTATGTTGATGATTGGGTACAAGGAAAAAGGGAATGCAGTTTACATTGCAACCCTCAACCCCATGATGATATCTAGTGCCAACCAAGATGATTGCAAGTCTAATTCAAGGAGGGATCAGTATCAGCAGCAGGTCAGGTGAACCCACTCATAGACTCATGTGTAAGTCACCCTTTTTTTTGGCAGGAGGCGAGACTTCTATTAAATATGAACAAAGCAATACAGATACATGGCCAAAGGCCCATCAAATATCATCCCAAGAGACAACTTGTGCGTAGTCAATATGAGATTGAATGATGCCAGGAAAGAAACTCCCAAAGGATTAGAGGTAAAAAATATCCCATGGTCCCATTCCCTAAGATAGGTAGTGTCCCTAGATTGCGCAGATTTGGAAAGACCCTGAATGCATGCCTGAGTGGCCATAAGAGTATGTATGATATCTCCCCAGATGATGTATATCGACTGAGTGTAGTAGAAAGTCTCCGTTCTATCATAGCCTCTATACAACTGGCTCTCTAAATGTGCCATACCGTTATACTGGCAATAATCTCCCAGTAAGAATCCAGAGTACCACAATGCAAACTGTGAATTTTGGACCTGTCAAAGAGTGCATCTATGAACCACCCCTCTTATATGAACCTAGAGGGCCGAGTCTGTATCCCCACCCTCATAGAAACCCTGTGCACCAGACTGGGCTAACCAAGCAATACAGCCCCAAGTATTATACACTATGTCTGTTTTGAAACTGCTGCCAATGAGCCAGGCAACAGAACACCGGTTCATTTGGGAGTCTTTGCAACTCTAGATGCATCCCATCTTTTGAACAGTACCTGTATGGCATTCTGTTGCCTGCAAATGAGCCAGGCAACAGAACACCAGATCATTTGGGATTCTCTGCAACTCTAGATGCATCCCATCTTTTGAACAGTACCTGTATGGCATGAACCATCTTGATGTAAACAATTTTCTTTAATAGTTGTTCTCTCTTGGACCCTAATTCCCATGCAAGCCTTGATAGTCTATCATTGGGCACAAGCGTCACTAATCTGATAAATGGTTAATTAAAACAGCATCCTTTGAATTTTTTACAAGAGAACCGAGAATAGTGTCATGGTCTTAACCCCTGTGTACTTCAGGAATTTCCTCCCAAAACCTCTATTACATACACCAGGATTTGGATACCAAGGCACATAATAAATAAGATTGTGTTTTTTTAATTTTCCAAGAGCTAAGGCCTGGAAAATTTTGGTGCTAGTAAGAGCTCCCTGTATGTCTTGACCTGCATATATCCCCTCCTGCCTGCAGGATTCTACTTATGCAGGATAGGGGGCAGTGTGTATGCTGCGAGAGAAATAGAAGATGGAGAATTTTTGAATTGAGCACAAATACCTGAAGAGAGGTCTGAAATACATTTGACACTTTGTCATTTAAAGCACGAGTCAACACATTAACTGTAGCCCTGCACAAATTCCAGTTGTTTAGGAGAAGAGACAACAAGTTAGCAGAACAACTCATTAAAAAGCATAGATGAGAAAGGTTTCTCTACCTGATAGCTGAAAGGGGCTCAATCACACCTTGGGATTGCATCTGTTTTCCCAAATACAATAGGCCTTTGTCACGTAACTGCCAATGCCTGCTGTAGAGACAATCTAGATGATAACGATCTATTATTAGTAAGATGGGTTCTAACTCTTTCAAAAGATTCTCTGCTAAAGGCTCTGGAAACAAGTGGTCCTCTAAGGGTGCACCCGTTTCTCCTGCTGTTGTGTCAGCTAATTCTTTCTTTGTAGAGTCGATCCAATCTGCATGTAAAACAATTTGAAAAGATAATGCCAAGGAGATAAGTGAACACTGAATTTGATGAGTTTTTAAAAAAAAAAATCTCACAAACAAACTATGGTATTCTCAGTTAGCCAGGTAATAGGTAATATGTAATATGTCCAATTCACTCAAAGGCATACATGGGTCTTGATTTGAGGTTTCATCAGAAAACTGAGGTCCATCAACTTCACTGCTGTGATAATTATTTGTATGTGGCTTGTCACTTCCTTGAGTTTGTGTCGAAACATCTCTCAATTTACTAGAGCTAGAATTGAATTTCTACATGTGAAAACAAGGCATCCAAATTCAAAACCACTGTAAAACTACACAGAGAGCCCAGTAATGAGCATGACATATTACATGAGTCAGTCATGGTATGTATTCCTTTCCAAACCATAAATAGAACAGACATCCTTAAATCACACTAGCTCTACAAGCACTGCTTCTTTACCTCTAACAAGTCCACAACCTTCTTTTTTTTGTGAGTTATATATTAGATTATAAGTGTCCAGGGGATCAAACTCCACTTCTAGGCAGCATGGTAGGGTAGCCACTCCCGCAAGGGCCTGCGGACAATCTCCACTTTAATAAAGGATGAGGTGCAGTTTTCTTAGCTTTTTCCCTTTAGGAATGGGAAGTCTGCAATTTTCTAAGCTTTTGCTCCTTGAGGTGCAGTTTTCTGGGCTTTAGCTCCTTGAGGAATGGGAACTCTGAATTTTTTAGTGCATCTAAGTTTGACTTTCTAGTTGATATTAAAGCTTTCTAATGTTCACCTAATGCATGCTTCTAGTCCCTTTTCCTGCAATTCACATGCACTTGTCTGGGCAGATACACATCATGCAACTATAATGTCAGAATATTTCTGGAGTTGGATAATTATACACCCCTTTTTTAACCACACTTTCTATTACTTTACTGTATAAAGAGAAGAGCCCCCAAGATGAGGGCACTTCTCATACAATGTACAACTAAAAGCAGTGGAAAAACAAGATGCAACTGGTCTAGCTGTTGTAGCTGAAAACAATCATATAATGATTGACAGTAGTAATACTTGTCAATCTGAGGCGACTCGAAAACCAGCCAATTGCGACCACCAAAATGCCAAAATCATGTCCATGCAAAGAAAGAAGCTTTGTCTGTCAATTTATTTGCCAATCTGCCGAAGATCCGGAAGTTTCTAGAAAAACATTCCAAAAGTTTCTAGAAAAACATACGCCTGAAAATTTGGGAGTTAAACACACTAATAAGCAATGTAAGAACTCCTTGGTATTTGTGCAATTCCATAACAAGTGTGGAATAGTCTCATTCCAGAAGGAGCACCGTACACATTTTGCAGTAGCAATTTTTCTTTTTGCCAAATATGTGTCAACAGGGAGTACTCCTGCCATACATCTCCATAGGAATTGTCTCTGTTTGATGGGGAGTTTGCTGTTCCATATCGCTTGCAAAATTATCTTCCACCATTTTTCTGTTTTGTTCAATTGCCATATCCCATTTGCATGCTCTGAAAACCATGGCTGAGGGATGATAAATCTGTAAATCTTTGATGTTGTAATTTGAGAAAAACGAATTGTAGTAGAAGCATGAAGTCCTTCTCTATGTGATGTCCAATCTTGGAATCTATTTTCTTGACGGTCATCCAATACATCCTGAAAGGGTGGGTTGCATTTGATTGTTTATTTTTTGCCATGAAGTCCTATAATGCATACCCAATCTCCATCTTATTTGTGCCTATGGAATTAAAAGACCCTTCCATCACGCGATTTCACATCATGCACAGTGTTTATACCTTTAGTAGACAGAAAACAAACTCTTCTAGGAGTTGTAATCGCTAGTGGAGCAATAAAGACTTTATTGCAATGTATATTTTTTTGCCTCAAAGAATTTCCTATTTGTGGAGGTCTCCCTGACCAATGTAAGTATTGCAACACTTTTTTTCCAATCAGCTATCAATTTGCTTGTGTATGGGCAACCTGGAATCTTGCCTTGCACATGCCCAAAGACTATGTCCCAATATTGTAGCTGCCATTTACCAAAGGAAGATGTTTAAAAAATTTTACACATTTCCGCTACCATGATCATCCAAGTTTATTCCTGAGGCAGGAAAGTATGTATTATTTTGCTTTTCTTGCCAACGTATGATAATGAATATTTAGGACATTCAGTCCACCATGCATTTTTGGTGAGCAAACCATCTAACACCTCAGTAGTCTCAGTGCCTTTTTATGCGTTTTGATCTCCATAATACTTCCATTGTCTATGACATGAAAGAAGGAATTTGCTTTTTTGACTATATCAAAAGTGGCAAAAAAAATTAATGTATGCCATGAGAATAGATTGCACAATGCGAAGCCTGACATGAAGCACCCATGTAGGCGATTTCCAATAATCTAGCTTCATTTGTATTTTTTGCATTACCCAATTAGTAGCATCTCGGTGAGAGACATTCCAACCCAATGAATTATCCCAAATGTCAATGGCTTCAGTGGGCGGGAGAATTTTTGCAAGCCATAAAATATTGTGCGAGTTTTCTTCCTTTAAAGGCAACAATTAAAAAGTTTAAGAATACCATAACAATAGTAAGTTTAGCTATTATGTAGAAGGAGATGTTGATGGGTGTCATAAATGTAATAGGTCGCCAATGGCTCACGGACACTCCTATGATTTTGCATAATCTTTTTGGGTGATAATCCACAGATGGCGGGCTTCAGACCACTTCGTACAGCAGTGGATACAGATTGGGAGACCATTCAGAGCCTAAACACTAGGCAAGTTTGGAGATCATGATGTGTTGAAGCCATGGAGGGCTCCACCCCCAGTCTTTATCAGTTACATGGGGTTATGTTACTCACACCCTTGCCACCACTTGGGGCAAGATCCAGGGTACCTCCAGAACTGCACCGTACAAGATATGAAATTGTGTCTTAAGACCAAAATTGGGTGGGATGTATCCACACATCAGCATGGCATGCACTTGCAGCCTTGGAAGTCGGTAGAAGAGCATATGTCCAAAACCTGCTAATAAGTTGGTTCTTTTCTAGCATCCTAGGTTGAAGGTCAAAAATAAATAAAATCATTTCTTTGTTGTGACAACATTTAGGGGATGCTGTAGGAACTTTTATTACAAATTTTATGCAATGTGCTTTTTTTGTCTTCTACGCCACTTCAGATTTCTGCAAATAATAAATCTTTCTTTCTATCTATCTACCTTTAGTTTTTTCTCTCATCTTGAATTTCTCTAGACTATACATCAACTTCACAATGGCATAGCCATGAGGGATTACTGGCTGAGCATATCACCCGTGCATGTCATACTCTAGCCACTCTTCTGGCCGACATGTTCAACATGGCCCTCTGCCATAGTTTTTCACCTTCATGGTCTAATGACACCATCCATCCCCAATCACAAGGCCGTGGACCCATTGGACCCCAACAAGTACCGCACTATCATGGCCGGTCATATACTGCTCAAACTGTATGGATGTGTACTGGAGTCAGAGATCAGCTCCCTGCAGAGAGACAAGGACACAAGTATTAAGGACACGCATGCTTCCGGAGGACCTACTTCACCATGGATCATATCTTCACACTGAGGACCATCGTTGAGGAAGCCAAGTTGCAGAAGCAACGTGTTTACATCTGCTTTTCCGCAAAGCCTTTGACTTGGGCTCGACCCCTCAGACGCCTCCAAAAGCTTGATCTTCCATGAGAGATGATATGGGGTGAGATGGCAACATATGAATCGGTCACAAGGCAAGTCAAAGCACCAGGTGGTATCTCTGAGGAGATCACAGGAACAATTGGGGTGAAACACTGATGTCCTCTTTCACCGACACTGTTTGGCCTCTACATCAATGAGGTATCTAACCTTATTGACAGGCCAGGTGGCATGTGTTGACAAAAAAGAAAAGAAAATCCTAAGCTAACCCTACCTTACACACGAAAATCTTGAAGGAGCTACATCTTGAAAAACTTGTACAACACATAAGGAGAAGAAAATAAATCTATATTTATTTAAAAAAGTGTACAATGCTCCTTATAGGAGATCAACAAGCTAGAAATAGACCAGCTTCTATTATTTTCATAAAGATCATAAAATAGATGCATGAGATTGTGGACTATGGTTCAACCATATAATATCCAATTTATCTAACTGCATGGGCTCTCCACTAGCAGACATACTGATCCCCGTATTGCTGAATGCAGATGATATACTGCTTATCTCAGACTCAATAGACGGGTTACATTGACATCGCGGGGCATTGTAGGCCCTTTGTGAGCATGGGACCTCACAACAAACTTTGGTAAGACCAAGGTTATTATGATCTTTAAGGCATCACACTCGATGATATAGAGGCAACATATGCAAGAGATCCTATTATGTGTACCTCGAGGTTACCTTCATTGTTCTGATTTTCATCTCCCGATTTTCACCATGCAGCTAGTGGCCCAAGTGAGATTGTCGATCTGATAAGCCCCTTTGACTCTCCTTGAGAAACATGCCATCCATACCACCAGGACACACCCCTCCGGTATGCACGTAGTAATCTCATGGGCCTCGTGTCTAGGTCTGAGAGCTCTTCCTTCAACTCACTCCAAAAGTCACTTATATAGGCTCTAAACTAGGAGCTATCTTTAGCCCATGCCTCATAAATACCACTAACCTCCCCATAAGATGCCTAACCCACAATCCTTAGGCTGCACTTGCATCACCGCCTACTTGGAAAAGGGAGTATCTTATGAAACCCCTTTTTTGGTGGGAGACATTTGGCTACACGCTCAACCGCCTCCAAAAGGTGGCTTTGAGACTCTTGGCTCAAGGTTGCGCTTCGGGTGCATGTGAGAAAAATTGGAGCACCTACTCTCTCATACACACGAAGCTCCGCAATCGCTTGAGCACACAATAGTTAGAGCGACTAGTGTATTGCCACACTAACTTGTGCATGCTGCGTGCCATGCACAAGATGGACTCCGCTAGACACGTATAGCTTTTAAGTATTAACTTTTAACTAATGACCAATTAAAAGTTAATACTTAAGTTGTAAACTTCTAGCTTTTTGCTTTTCGAGTTTTATTTCATAATAACTATGTGTCAATGCGCATTATCGCTTGTAGGTCAATGTGGACGAGTTCAAGCTCACAAGCGACTCTCTCAAGAGTGTCCACAAGGAGGTAGATGAGGAGGAGGAGAGACTATGACGAGCTCTATGCAGAGCTCGAGGAGATTGATCGACGGGTTTCTCGTACTCGTCGTGGGCGTGCAACAACTCGACCTAGTAGCAGAGGAGTGCGAGTAGGCATTCGCGGCGGATGCACCTTTCGTCCCTGCTCGAGTGGCATAGTGCAAACCTACACACGACGAGGTTTTGGTAGTTCTTCCTCCACTCATGCAAATGAGGACGCTCCGATTGCCTTGTCATAGGAGCTTAGAGAGCCCGAGTTTGATGACGAGAGCAACATCGTTCTCGAGGGTGACTTCTGCGAGCGCTCCGATGGGCACTCTTCTAATGGAGATGATCCTAGTGAGAGCTCTGCTTTTGATAGTGATCAGTTCTCCATCTAGATTCTAGCCCCAACCCTCTAGCCTCTCTTTTTTATGCACCACTTTTTGTACTTACTACTACGGCTACATGCGTCTAGAGCGTCTCGCATTGTATGACTTAGGCTTTAGCCTAACATCTATGTATGTTTTCAACTTGGTTTTAATGGAATTTTGGTGTTTGTGTCATGTGACAACTTGTCTTCTCTTTGAAATCGAAAATACTAAAGTTTGTAAGTATTTTTTTTAAAGACCGTACGATAAGATTTTTTTAATATCATATCGTATTTTCCCATACGGTATTGTATCGTACGAACCGTACGGTATCGTACCTGACAACTATGGTGTGCCGCATGGATATAATGGTCATTTCAAAGGAATAAAGATCTCGTATTTCCAATGATTTTTCTATCAAAAAGTTTTGCAAAAGATATGTGTACAAGTTCTCGTGTTCACGAGAACACTGACTGTTTCAAGTGTGGGAAAAATGTTAATACCATAAATAATCACATTTTCAAACACTTCTTATGTCATTTTATTATCGATAAACGCACATGTGTGTCCTAAATACATCCACAATATCATGTGTTCATTATTTAAACATACCTTAAAACTCCCAAAAATACTCTCAAGTCCCACGCACTTAGTCTTGTTGTTTCTTCCTTATTTTGTCACTATAGTCATCACTACAATTGTAATACTTAACCAAGATCCATCCTATTACACTCACAAACCTCCATATTCCTCTCATAAAATCAATATAGTCTCCACCATAGTCACAAAAAAATCCATTTCTAACTTTTGAAACCTCGAAACCTCGAAACTTCGAAACAGTTTCAAAACCCTCGAAACCTCTGCAGCACGGTAGTTTTGCCTAAATTTCACATTTTTATTTTCATTTTTTTTGGGGATTGATTTTTGAGGTTTTTTTACGTTGCCCTCTTGGTCCAAGAACACTCCTGGAACTTGCCAATAGGCGGTTGCAAGGGAAAATCATGTCCATGTGCAACTCCCCTTGGTCTAAAAAACCTCAAAACTGAAAGAAAATCATGTCCAACCTTATTCTTGTTTGGTGGTATTGAGAGCAGGTCTATACCTATGTGTCCTCTCCATCTCTCTCTCTCTCTGGTAGCGCGACCTACTCCCATGGCTAAGATGACCTACTGCGCCTCTGCCCGCCTCTCTGCTGAGATGACCCGCTGCGCCTCTGCTCTATGCGCACCTCTGTAGCCCGCCTCTCTGCTCAACTCTATGTGCACCAACCTGCACACCTCTGCCGCCTCTCTGCTCTGACATGTGCGCCTCTGCTCTATGCGCACCTCTGTAGCCCGCCTCTCTGCTGTGACTTGTGCACAGGCAGCTGCCCGCCTCTCTCCTCTGACCTGTGCGCCTCTGACTTGTGCGCAGGCAGCTGCCCCCCATTTCCCCCCTTGCGCTGCACGCCTCTGCCCACCTCTTTGCTGAGAGTTGTGCGTAGGGAGGCGTCGCTTGTTTCCCACCCACCCTTGCTCAGGCCCCCAAGGCAACAACTAGTGGGAAACATGTCTCAACCCCTGAAGGGAGAACAGGATGGTGAGACAACCTTTCACACCCCCACGAAGGCGCCAAATACCTACCGCAGAAGACTGAGGGAAGGGATCATGTCCCTTGGCTCACAAAGGCTTGCGAAGATGGCCCGACGAGATGAGGCCCTTTATGAGGAGATACAGCTTCACATAAGGACAGAGATGAACACCATGCAACAGGAGCTTGAAAGGGAATGGATTGCATGACATTGAGGTACCCGAGGATATGCAGTGGGGGATATATGCTTTGTATGAGTCTGTGAGACAGGTAGAGTCCGAGCTCTAGGCGGACTATCCGATATGGTGACCAGCACGATAGGGGTGAAGCAGGGATGCCCGGTATCGCCCACCCTCTTTGGACTGTACATTGATGCGGTCTCTAATTATGTAGACAGATTGGGAGGCCCAGGGGCATGCCTGGCAAGGGTGTTTATACCCATCTTGTTATATGCTAATGATATTGTTCTAATCTCAGACTCTCCGGAGGGATTACAAAGACACCTCGATGCATTACAGGCTTTCATCTGACAGTGAACCTTGGGAAAACCAAGGTTATGGTGTTTAACACCACACAGGCATGGGTGATGAGATCAAAGCCTCAATTCACTTTCCGAGGGGAGCCGGTTGAGTACGTCAAGTCATATGTCTACTTGGCAGTTACTTTCACAGGACCGCATTCCTCCCTGAAGGAGGTAGCAGCAGCTAGATTAGCTCGAGGGCATGCAGCCTTGGGGGCACTTGAGAGGCAATGTGCACACATACAGTTTCAAGAGCCATGCACCAAATTGTGGCTATTTGATACGCTTGTCACACCAACCCTCCTGTATGGAGCTCCAATTTGGGGGCCCACCATACATCACAGATCTCTAAGAGGGACGGATGAGGGATGGAGGCATATGGAGAGACCACTGATTATGATGATTGCCCGCATGATTCGGAGCAAATCATCAGTACCACATGACATTGTTCGGACTGAGCTGGGTGCCACACACCAGTAGTGACGGAGACCCTATTCCAGGAAGTTACCTTTTTACAGCGGCTATGGGAGCTCCCTCAGCAGAGGTACTCCCGATTGGCATTGACCTCATCCATACAGTTCGCATAGGATGGAGATACTCATTGCTGGTACGCTCAGATGAGATCATGGTTTGACCTACATGGTTTGCGGATAGAGGCACTACCACCCTTTCAGTACGGTCTGGATTGTCCATTTTTGGATCTCACCCGCTCAGAGCAAAACCACGTGATCAGGATGGATATCATCAGAGTGGACACAGAGAGGACATGGACTAGCCCCCTTGAGCCCTTAGGCATGAAAATGGCTCATTACAAGAGCCATTTTCTACACCTCTCACCAGATGATTTTATCACTTGCCCAGCGTACATGGATGTACACTATCACATGGGATACGTTGTGCCATTGGACAAATCCGGACCTCATCACACCAGCTGTGGATTGAGACAGGGCGATATGTGCATCAAATCTTGGATGACCGCATTTGTCAGCTATGCTACCAGGAGGCAGAGACAGAGGAGCACTACATTTGCCGATGTACAATCTATTATGAGATCCGAGGGAGATATCACTGCCTCTTCCGAGAGGGTTTTGGGCCGTTACACAGGGTCATGGAGTTTGAGGATCAACGATGCCTCGGATTGTTCCTACTTGAGCTCAGGAGACACAGAGAGACCCTCTTGGCAAACAGGAGACCGAGCCATGATGTACCTAGACAAAGGACCCTGACAGATTTATTCGGCACTAGCACCAGCAACCCAGCCCACACACCTCCTGATACCTTCTCCATTGGGCCATCAGGGCACCGACCACGCTCCCAGGGAGTCACCACTGATAGAGTAGTCATCTTATGTCGTGCTCGTCGGCCACGCCCACCAGGATCCCGACCACGGCATCCTCACCATCACCAGATCAGAGCCATTATTGCTCGGCATCGGAGGCGCCTACCTCGCTTCTACGACCTCTCCATTCTAGACAGCCCCATGGCGAAGATACTTGATCTAAGGAGAGGGCAAGACTTCAACTGATCAGCATACATGGATCTACCTGATATACATTTTCCAATATTTTCTACTCAGTATCATCTCGGAGTCTTACAATTCTGTTTTTATAACTGTAAGACAATCAGTTTATTGTACTTTTTAGTGTCATTTAGTTGTTCTCTTTGATGAGACACCAACTTCAGATGTACTCTCAGTTTTGGTCTCATAGGCCATTATGGCCTCTTAGAGACGTTAATATATCATTTCATTTCTCTCTCCTGTGTTTCCACTTTCCATCTTCCACTGTGCATTCTATCCCCCCCCCCCGCGCAGGCGGAAAAGAGACTTCTATTACGTATGAGAAAGTTTAGGATGCATAATATGTTGGTTGCCAAATGCCTCTGGGACATAATCGTAGGTGATGATGTAAAGGCTAGTGGGTATACAACAAGATTCTCCTCAAAGAGGTGTAGCTACAGCTCTTGTTGTACTTCAGCCTACTACAGAACAAACGCGGTGGTATACAAGAGATGCTCAGGCAATGTTTGTCATTGCTTTGTCTGCCAAGAGAGAAATTATAGCTCATATCAGGTCCTACAAGACAACGAAGAATGCATGGGATACTTTAGAAAGGATATATCAAGTCAAAAATGAAGCCAGAGTTATGTACTTGAAAAGACAACTGGACATTTTGTCAATGGATGAAGGTGATTCTACGACAGATCACCAGACTAAAGTCAAGGATTTAAGAGGACAACTTCTAGGGATTGATAAGGTCATAGATGATAACTAGTGGCTACCACCTTGAAGTCCTTGCCTCCCTCCTATCTCAACTTTGCTACCTCTCTCAATCTCTCTTTGAGAGGAGGTGGTGCTCCTATCCCTTTTGATGAAATATTGGAATTATTGCTTTAGGAGGAGAAAATCGTATGGCCTTTTGTGGCAACAAAAACGTAAAAATTCAGTCTCCGGTTCTAGTGGCAAGAAGACCACTTAGGCTGATACCGAGGAAAAGGGTGATGTGTCAAAGGCACTCAAGAAGAAAGGCAAGTGTCACTATTGCCACAAAGTTAGACACTACACAAACGAATGAAAGAAAAGGATTACAAGTGAGAAGAAAAAAGACTCCGGTCAAGTGTCAATCAAAACAAGAGCAGCATGCCAATCATGTTATAACTAAGGAAGAGCAGGATTGGACATTCTTGATTGGAGGACGTGTTCCAGTGTCACCTCAGCTTCTAGCCAAGTTGATACATGCCAAGATATGTCTCTTAATGCTTCGGATACCAGATATAGCACGTGGTTTGATATATTGATAGTGGTGCTACCTTTGTTAACTTGATTATGAATTTTCAGCTCAAATATCAAGTCTCATATGATAATTGATAAGAGATACATGATCAAAGTTTAGAAGTTACCAGGCCTTACCAAAGGACTTCTTTTCTCACCTCCATAGGAACAAGAACACTATCATAATCCTCTTGTCTCATTAGCTTAATAGTAGTTTGTGTGTTCCTGCATGTTGTTACCAAATCTATTAACCTTCATCACACGACTTGATGCACAAGACAAGTGATGTAGCTCGGTACAATATTGCGCTTGTTAAAAATGAACAGCCATGCCTTCCTCTTGTATTCAAACATGCACGTATACCCCTACAGACCAATAAAAAGAGCGAAAGGGGGTGGGGGGTGGGAAACGCACTAACGTCTACCAAAAGACCACAAAGATCTATGAAACAATCCATCAATATACACCCGTTATGCATAGTGACATCTAACATGAAAAACCGATGTTGACAACTATATATTCCTGAGTAGCAAGAGAAAACTATATGATCAAGTGCGCCCAATATAAGGGGATGAATATGGTTACATACCACAGCTAAAGAGTCAATACCTAGAGGGTGTGCATGAGTAACGAGTACCTACTAATATAACCATATACGCTTTGGTCATGAGTCTCAACAACTTCTTCATCCAAATCACAAATATGCCATAGGGCAATAACATGATGAGAAAGGTGCACACAGAGAAAGAAAGAAGAAAGATTTTATTAAGGTCTACTAAAGACACTATCGGCCTATGAGACCAAAAACTATTACATAGTTCCAAACTTCCATGTGTAAACTGAAGATCATTGACATGGAAACAAAAGTGCCAAAGCATCATAACCTGCAATCTCTGACTCTCCTCCAGTCCTGGTCCCTGGAAAGGTGTTCCATACATCACTGCCAAGCTAAACGAAGTACAAATAGCCAACATTAATACTAGGCTACTGAAAATGGGTCTGAAAACACCCATAATCGATCCCAGCAGGTTCTGGCTACTCACATCTATGGAGTCCATGGAGTTATCAGAGATCGGTCTGCCTCCCTCCAGAGAGCCAAACACCTTCACTCACAAATTTTCAGGCCCTTCGAGATTGGAGATATTGTTCAATGCCACAGGAGGTGGATATCATGGCCCTATCGAGGTCGGAATGGGATTGGGTGTTCCGCGTCTTACTAGGATGCCCAGACGGAACGAACACACTTGATTGACTATGCTCCATCGAGGAAACATGAGTTTCTTTCTTATCTCCAAGCAAGAAAGGGTGGAAATCCCGCACCAGCCATGCATGGGAAACCATACGGATGGCAAAGAGCGGTCCAATAAAGTGATCCCCGTATATACATATGGCCTGACCAACTTAGCGTCATCTCCTCTATATGTGGAAGAAATGTCTAGCTGGCAGGGTGTTGCTGATATAAATGGTGATGATGAACACCAAGAAGACGGGTGTTGGACATGCCCAAAGGAGTCCTGATTCAATGGCGAAGATGTCGATGAAGGCGGGTAATAGACACCCGAGAGAGTGCTTGAAGTTTGCACGGTCAATGGCAGCGGAATGAACGAGGAGGGGTGTGGAGATATGGTGCCGCTATGTGGGAGAAGGAAAAAGCAAGGGTGTCTTGGCAGGTTAGTTGAGCCAACAGATAGTGATGCAGTCCATTAGAGGAAAGACAAAGCAAAAAGAAAGAAAGAAAGTTATATTTACGTCTTACAAAAGGCCCGATGGGCAAGTTTCCATGGAATAATATCATCATGGAAAGCTGAAACAAAACTGAACTTGAAACTGGAAACCTAGTAACTGAAGCTAAGTGCTAGGTAAATGCATAGAACAAATAGGATATGGGATGTCTAGGAGAGAGAGAGAGCACATAGTGATGTGGAAGATTAGAGAGAAGACGGATGCATGAAGGAGAGAGACAAAAGATGGGGTGTCCAGGAGAGAGGAGATGGATCTCGTGTATAAAGAGAGGGTGAATACGTGTCCATGGCGTGAAGAGAGGGAGAGGAAGGTGTCACTGGCATGTGTCTGTAATACCAAAAAATTCCTTTTGTTGAGGCTTCTTTATTGCAATGTTTAATATGTATGTGTGGGGATTGTCCATGTGGGACCCGGCAGCTTATGTGAATACTTTTTCACGAGGTTTTGTTGGCAACTTGGGAGACTTGTACGAGAAGCTAGCGGCATGGCGACTCATCTTCAACAGCTTTATGATAATTCGGCTCCAAATATTTGGTCTCATATAGAAGATTTCAAGGATTTCTATGTAATATTATGCATTGGGTGTGACAATGAGTGGAGTGTTTATTTTAAATACCATGTGTATGATTTATAAATACATTGGTATGGGTTATAGTGTTAAATGCACATAGAATGGATGATGAGTCATAAAATAGGAGTGGGTATTATGTCTACATGGAATGGTAATTCTAGTAAAACAAGATGCATAACACATGCCAAGCTTGTGGAGACATGTGGAGAGCATGTGGTGGAAGCATGCATAATAGATAAGAATCCTTCTAGAAGTCCTATGTGGGTGCCAAGAGAAAGAGCACTATAAGAGATTGTCCTAGGAGAGCTTCTTCTTCTTCCAATCTTGTAAATTTAATAGATGCCACAAAGGAAGAATGTGTTGTTGAAGATAGGGCAAAGGTATTGTTCATGTGTGTGCTCAACAGAAGAGACCCAGGAAGGATAAGGATGTAGAAGAGTAGAAGTCTCTTCGGAAGCGGCAAATGAAGGAAAAAGGTGAAAGCAGCAAAATTCAGAGAAGGAGAAGGCACTTGGGTGTTGCTGACTTTGGCCTCTCCAAAGGACTTATTCCATTCTGGAAGATATGGGATCGCAGATGGTAAACATCACATATGGACAACTTGTTGCATTGGCTCCTTCTTTGAGGAGGGAGTTGAGAAGTGGCATCAAAATTGTGAAGAGGACTCAAACTTCTTATTCTATGCTTCTTGGAAAGGCCTTGGTTGAAAGGGTCCATGCAAGGGAATATTGGAGTGAAGGGTTACATGACCATTGGTAAGAATCTCCATAAGAAGAAAATCTTTATCTTACCTACTAGTGTTGTTGAACCACAAAGTGAGGAGAGTGAAGAAGCTGATGAGTATGCATACTCTTCAGACTACATAAGTGGAAGTGACTTGGACACAAAGATGGATGAAGACACGGAGGTGGACTTGCATGCACTTGAGGTGATTCCAAGGGTGGGGCCTCTAAATGACAGGCATTGTCTATTTGATGCAGAGATCAAGGAACAACTTTGACCCATTCAGCTAGGAGATGTGATCACTAATCATGAAAGGAAAAAATTATTCTCTTTTTCATCGTTATGCTCATCTTTTTGCAGTTGACTACAAACATCTCAGATAAGTCACAATGATGGAACACCAAGTGGATCTAGTGGATGGGGCACAACCAGTACGGCAACGACCCTACTGCATGAATCCTAACTTCTCACTTGTGGTAAAGCAAGAAATTGATAAGCTTCTTCAAGTTGGGTTTGTTTTTCCTATGGAAGAGCCTAATCTCTATTAAGAAGAGTGGAAAGTTGAGGGTATGTGTGGATTTTAAAAAGTTGAATGTTGTGACTAAGAAGGATCCTTACCCTATTCCTTTTAGTGATCAAATTCTTGATGAAGTGACTGGAAACGAGTGGTACAGTTTTGGAGATGGGTATAGTGGATATAATCAAATAAGCATTACAGAGCAGGATCAGCTAAAGACAACCTTCACTACACCGTGGGGTACCTTTGCCTATCGTGTGATGCCTTTTGGTTCATGTAATGCTTCCAGTACATTTCAAAGGTTCATGAACAGGGTTTTTGAGCCTTTTATTGGTCACTTTGTGAGAATATTTCTTGATCATTTCTATGTGTATGGAAGGAGGATTCATCACCTTGCATAAGTTGAAAAAGTATTTGAAAGGCTTGACATAGCACATGCTTCATTGAATCCAATGAAATGCAAGTTTGGATGCACTCAAGGTGTTCTGCTTGGTCATGTTGTTTCAAATGAAGGGATTACTATGGATCTAGATAAAGTTTCCAAGATCTTGGACTTGCCTTTTCCTACTACAAAGACAAATTTAAGGTCTTTTCTAAAGCATGTGGGGTATTATAGAAGGTTTATTCAAGGGTTTGCTCACATTTCTCAACATTTGAGCAAGTTCTTAAAGAAGGATTCACCTTTTGATCTTGATGAGAATTCATATGATGCATTTGACAAGCTAAAGGTGGCACTCACCACTGCATCTATTTTGAGTTTACCTAATTGTAATAGAGAGTTTTTGGTGTACACAGAAGCTTCTTTGCAAGCTGTTGGGAGTATTTTGAGCCAAAAGAATGAACAAGGGCATGACATTCCTATTCATTTTGCAAGTCGGCGACCAGCAGAAAGAAACTACTCTGTCATTGAAAGAGAAGCTCTTGCTATTTATCTTTGTTGTGAAGAAGTTTCGCCGTTACCTTTTGGGAAACAAGCTCATTGTTGCCACTGATCATAGAGCTTTAAGGTTTATTTTTAATAAGCCTAATCCAACTCGTCACATTGCAAGGTGGATTATTCTTTTGCAAGAATATGAGTTTGAGGTTTTGGATAGGCCAAGGTCTAAGCATATCAATGCAAATGATTTATCTCGAGCCTATGATGATGTAGGGGATAAATCAAGAGGATGATGATTTTCTTGATGCTAATCTTATGGCTATAGATGTTGTTCTGAAGGATTTTCAAGAAATTTGGGATTATTATAAAGAAAAATTTCCTAGTGGTACAAATAAGAAGAAGAAGCAAAGCATTGCACATAGAAGCCGACCTTACAATAATTGGAAATAATCTTTATTTCCAAGGTGGTGATGGGATTTTTCGCAAGGTGGTTTCTCATTCAAATGGTAAAAAGCTTCTTGACGAGTTTCATGAAGGATTATGTGGAGGTCATTAAGCCAGCAAGGCTACTGCTCACAAAATCCTTACTGCAGGGTATTATTGCCCTTCTCTTTTTAAGGATACTTTTGTCTTTTGTCTTACTTGTGATATTTCTCAAACCTTTGCAAATAGGTCAAATACACAGGGACCACTACCTTCTATTTGTCCTCCTCCTTGTGAACCCCAGCAATCAGAATCAGCCATGGCTAGCAGCAACAAGCAAGTGAAGTTTGATCCCTACAACACCATGTTGGCACTTCATCCTTTCCCTTCTCTTAGTCCTTTTGAAAAATAGGGGAGAGACATTGTTGGGACACTCTTTGTAACACCTAGGAGAAATCAATTTATTGTGGTAGCCACTGAGGATCTTACCAAATGGGCTGAGGCAAGACCTATCAAGAATGCAACAGGAAAGGAGATTGCACGTTTCATGTATGAAAGCGTCATTACTCGCTTTGGATGCCCAAAGGAGAACTTTCTTGGTGATGTAGTGGTAGCTTTGACACATAGGTTTTCTATTAAGCATCATGTCACCACAACTTATAAGCCTAGCACAAATAGATTGGTCGTGAAGACTAATCGCACTTTACGTAGAATGATTGCTAAGGATATTGAGATCTTGGAAGATAAAAGCTCATGGGATAGGAAGGTTCATGCTACATTATGGTCTTGTAGATATACTCCTAGCGCTTTTTCTGGTTTTACCCCTTTTAGGCTAGTTTTATGGTGTCGAGGGGATGCTTTCTATTGTGTATGATATTGCTACTTTGAAGACCTCAGCCACAAAGCATTTAGGAGAGGAGGAATTTCTTAAGCCTCGTCTTTTGGATTTTGCCTTATCTTGATGAATGTTGTCATGTAGTTGTGAATAATGTTTTGAAGGCACAAATCAAGTAGAAGAAGGCATTTGATGCAAAATTGAAGAAAAAGTTGTTTAAGAAAGGTGACATTGTAAAGGACTTTGATGCCCGTCATGAAAAGCGGGTTAGTAAGAAGTTTTTACCATGGTGATTTGGTCCATACTATGTGAAGAAGGCACACTATGATAATGATGGCCCGGATCTTCCTATGGTGGCATGGCCATGGGCGAGGGCCATGGGGTCTGGGGCGTCGAGCTCTGCATAACTCAGTGGCTCTGTCGAGTGTCACACCTCTCGGCCGAGCTCCTACACTAGCCTGTGGTTTGGGTATGATGGGTGGATTGCCCTCGGAGTGCTGGTATGGAAGAAGTCGGTGAGAGCTCTCTGTGCTGGTCCTCGAGCAAGCACAGCTGATCTGGATCTCACTAAGGACTCCCTGTGTCTGTGGAGCTCTAGAAGAAAAAGTCCCACGCATATCTGATCCGTGAAGTCCATGATCCTGGAAAGTGGTCCGAAAACCCAGCTCGGAAGAGGCAGTGGAACCTCCCCCGAATCTCATAGTATACAGGGCATCGGCATATGTAATGGTCCTCTGTCTCGGGCTCTGTGTGACAGAGCTGGCATATCCTGTCCTCTAGTGTGGCCACTCTAGGCCCATATCTGGCACTCTCCACTCTCAGCTCGTGGGACGAGGTGCGGATCTTGCCGATCGCACATCTCACCCCAAAGGATAGGTGTATGTCCATGTAGTGTCGACGGATGATGAACCCATCCTCTGTCAGGCATAGGAGGTGATCTCTGTAGAAGGCCATCTTCGTCCCTAGTGGACGACTAGGTGAACTCCATGTCCTCTGAGTATCTAGTCTGACAATGTCCTTCCAGATAACCCTGTTCCGCTTTGTGCCATTGAGAGCAAATGACGGGGCCTCTATGCTCTACTGGAAAGGGGGGAGTGCCTCCATCTGCATACCGTGCATGCCAAACCAAGTGCCTACCTGTGCATACCAGCACTCTGTATCTCCCTCAAGTTTCAACTGTCTTGAGGACTCCAGGGCTAGCCAGGGGTATCTATCAAGTGGAAGCTCCCATAGCCTATGCCAGTATGTTACTGTCTGGAATAGAGCCTCTGTCACTATCGGTGCAACGCCCATCTCTGCCCGCACAATCTCATGTGGCACTGATGGTTTACTCCTAATCATGCGTGAGATCATCGCCACTAGAGGAGAGAGAGAGAGAGAGAGAGAGAGAGAGAGAGAGAGAGAGAGAGAGAGAGAGAGAGAGAGAGAGATAATGCTTTTGGTTTTGTCGAAGAGAGAAGGAAAGCTATCAAGGAGAGGGAATAATGCTTTTGGTTTTGTCAAAGAGAGGGAGAAATAAAGAAAGAACGAAAGATATGTTAAGCGTCAACTAAAGACCCAATGGTCTATAAGTGATACAATAATGTCCATGGCATATCTCATCATGGAACGGAAAATAAAATAAAACAAATCAAAACTATCTCAGTGGAGTGATACAAAACTGTCCATGGAAATCTCATCATGGAATACAAGGAACATGAAACATGAGAGGAGCATCAACCCCCAATAGATGGTATACCACACTCCAAAATATCAAGCATGGGGCTACTGAGTATGGCCACAGCAGCAGGCAGCTTTTATCCACAGGTGGAGGCAAGGCTCATTCGTCACTATGGGCTCAAACCACCCCAAATGGCACTACAGCCCCCAGTGTGTCTTTTCCCTCCCCCTCCCCCAATGTAGGCTCTTCCTAGAGTGAGTCCCCCCTCTTGCACTTCACTTGAGGGATGTACAAATATGTTTTTCCTTTTATGACTAATGAAGGACCTTTTCTCAGGGAAAAAACACTTGTGTCTAATAAGAATGCACATTACACATTATACCTGTCAATTTTGGTAACTTCTGCTTCATTACAAGACTCACGAATCTTTTCGATCTCCAACTGCTTCAAAAAAGGCAATTATAAATACTTTCTTCATAGCCCTTTTTTCTTAATTGTTCCAAGGAATTGAGAAAAGGCCACTTAATGACTGATTTCTTGTTTATGCTTTTAAGGAAACATCAAATATGCTTCTGAGACCCTGCAACATGCTTTTGTTTATAGTACCTTGCATGACTTTGCACAATCATAGTCTTCCTCTTGTACTGCGGCTTGCTTTTGGCACTCTAATTCTTTTATTCGCCCTCCAAGAACTATTCTTCGCTCAATCAAATGCTATTGAGTCAAAATTACAATAATTAATTTAATATGCTTCTTATTTAGGTTTCTGAATATACCTCAAAACAAAACCACAAGACCCATTGTTTTACAACTAAATCGAGAACACTTGATTTTGTGTGACTGCTAGAAAACAAATATTCATATTTGTTCCTAAGCTTTTATGCGTACATCACAAAAGCCAACTTTACATGGTCATGAGTTTACTTTGCTACATATAAGGCAAGTCCTCCAATTCTAACCTTGTCACATAGGTGGCAACTTTCACATGCTGGATAGTAAGGGATTAAAAAACCCTTCCCTTTCCACTAGTCCTTGTTAAAAATGTCAAACTAAGATGACTTGCTCCTGGAATGGGTCGTTCCAAATGTACAGTTCACACCATTCTGTGGTGCAGTGGATTCTTCCTGGGAGATCATTTGCTAATATCATGACATGGTTGATTTGGACAGCCAGGATGCTTAGCAATTATTGAGGCACCAAGATATACTATACTCTGTCAATATGCATCATTTGGGAGATATTATACAAACTCTTATAGCCACTTGGGAATGTATCCAGGTCCTTCCGAATCTGCACAATCTAGGCGCACTGCATTTCTTGGGGAAGGGGATAATGCGATATGTTTCTCCTCTACTTTCTTAGCATCATCAAATCGCAGACTCACTATGACCTTTCTCAAGATATTGATGTCGATATGCCTCAGCCTAAATAATCTTAGTGATTAGAAAAGGCAAAGATTGCCACACATCACTAATTTCATTGCTCTTACGCATGAGGAAGGTTCTTGGAAGTGACACGACTATCTACAAGGAAACACCTTTCAAACAAAAAACTTTTCAAGAAAAATTATTCACATAACAACCTGGTTGGTACACTGACGGAGGTTGATTTGATGCAGACTTGCAGTCCATCTAAGACACTTCTCACTGGAGGCGCCTTGGGCATCTCATTTATCTTTCAAGACTGGACATTGGCTTCCCCATTGGTGTCCTTAGCAGGTTCTCTAGCAACCCCCAAAAAGATAATCAAAGACAAGGATGCAGTTGTTGAGGTACATCAAGGCACTCAAAATTCCAGTATCACCCACACTACCTATAGAACCTTGACTGATAAATGTGACGCAGACTGTGTCTTGGATCAGCATAAAGCAGCTTAAAATGGCACTCATCAAAAGAACCTCGCATGTTTTGCATCCTGCAAGACATTGCATTTGATGTGGATTTTCTGGGACAAGAAGGCCATGCAAGAGCATTAAGCTAAGTTGCAACAGAGTTACATGCTTGCAGCAATATAATATATACCCAATGTTCCATGCTCACTCAAAGCATATTGAAGTTTGACCCCAAAATCCATAAACGCATCTTCTTGTGTGACACATCATGCAGTCCAAAGGTTGTCATTTCTACAGCCTTGTAACAATGAACCATATGTGGGGTGTGGAGCAAATAATCTCCTTCTTGCTACCAAATAGCGTAGATTTCTTGCTACCAAATAGCATAGATTTCTTGCTTTCCAACAGCAGCAGCAAGCCACATGAGCACCAGCTCTCCTGCCAACCCGAAAGCAGCCAGCACCACGCCCATGAGTGGACTGTGAACGTGAGAGAACAAGCCCATAGTACCTAAGTTACTCATGAGTGGACTGTGAAAGTGAAAGAACAAGCCCATAATGCCTAAGTTATTCTCATAGAGGTGCATGCCGCTTCTAGATGAGTCAGTCATGCACCTGCATCTTAGATGTCTAATAATATGAGTCATCCAGAACAAAGAGTAGCTCCCAAGAATCTCATTAGGTATGCCTGGTTGACAAAGGTGATAAAGGTTCAAGAGCCAACAACACTTGCTAAGGTCCAAGAGGACCCAAGTGGATGGCAGGCCTAACAATCATAGTACCAATTCTTTCTCATAAACCACACCAGAGATCTTCTGTAACATGCACAAGGTCATGGCACCAAGTGCATTTACATAGAAAAAACAAGACTCATATCAATCACAATGGGAAAACACACTATGCACAAGGTCATTATTGGCATCAGGTCCCTTGTCCCAAGCCAAGGAGCCGTGCAGATACCTTCAATAGAGGCTTTGCCAAAGATCAACTGTAGCAGCATTACATCTGCTAAAGCGAGTTTACCCTCCTCCTCCTTTTTTTTCTTTTTCTCATGAAGCGTGGACTCTACTAAACCCCAAAGAACATCCTGCATCTCTGGCCCAATGAAATCAGATTCCACAACTACATCATGGTCTTGTACAATGTCTTCAACACATGAGCATTCCACCTCTTCACTGCCATTCACATGTTCATTGGCAAAGCAATCCTAGGCGTGTCCTTCCTTATCAAAACAAGAACCCCTGGTGATCCTCTTCATAAACTGCATAATTATCATAATCTGAAGAATTTATGGGAAAGAATACATCTACATTAAAGACCAATATGCATTACTGATGTCAACACTTACCAAAACGTCCTCTTTTCCAGAGTGTTCACTTAGAGCACCAACACCCTCCTCTACATCATCACAGGCAACCCTTGTGAGCACACATCCACAGAATTGTCCACATATTGCACATTGTCAGCACCTTGGTACCGAGTAATAGCATTGTCATCATGACCCAACAAATCTTTCTCTACAACATAGCATTGTCTTATGCTAGTTGTAGATATTATACACTTTTGTTGTACCTCAGTAGGTGTATTTTCCTTTCATAGCTGTTTAGGACTTTTTTTAGTCCTTTTTGTCTTACTTTTGATGAGACACCATCAGCTGTGTACTATGTTTTGGTCTCATAGGCCACTTTGGCCTTTCGCAGACATTAATATATCTTTCTTTCTTTCTATGCCACCGAATTCATCCATGTCATCTGCACTCTCTTCATGACGATGATTACCATGGTCTGAAACTAATCCCAAATACTCATTACAGGCACAATTGTGATGCACTACCTCAATGTCTCCCCTCCTTTGTTGAGCCTTCTTTACATCTCTCTTCATACTCCACCTCTTCTCTTTTCTAACTACATACTCTACTGCATTAAGTTGAAACCTGGTCAACCATCTACTATTGCATGGATAGTGGGGTGCCATTAATCTGCACAGTCAAGCAGGGGCTCTGGTAGTATGGGACAGAGGTGGTAGAATGGCTTATGCCCATACAGCCCACAATCTGTTTGCCATTGACTTGGGGTTGCCCACCACTATGAGCCCCTGACTTGGGATGTGGTAGGGGAGCTCATATGGATTGCAATTGGCCAGATATGGGTTTCATCCCACCACCTTAGAGTGGAGACAGGAGAGCTGACCACATCTTCAGAGCAGGGAAGCTCATACAGAGAACCAAGGAGGAGAGGATCTATCGATTATGCCACACAGGGGTTGAGACAGAGGAGCATTACATATGTCACTCTGCTGAGTATATACTGAGATCCACAAGAGGAGAATCATTGACTTCCCAGAGCAACATTGCCTAGAGCTCTTTCTACTCGAGCTCTAGAGACACAGGGACACTTTCTTGAGAGAGCTTCAGCCCCAGCACACCCCGACCCCTCCCGATTTTGAAGTCCAAGGCAGGGTTTCAAATACCATGCCTGCTTTGGACTCTAAAATCAAAACTCGATGTGGTCATAGAAATAAATTTCTATTGACATCTACAAAAGAACAAAGGGTCTATGAGAGCAAAAGTGTTATAATGTGTCCATGAAGAGATAGAATCATGGAAAAAGCATAATTACAAAATCGAAGTAGAGTTGGAAGAAAAAAACAGCCCTATAAGTGACAGTGGTACAATGCTACAATGATACAATGTGAGGGGACCAAAGTGGGTCCTCGACATTTGATTGTATAAAGGCTCTCCACAGCGGGTGCCTATGGAGGGGCACTCTAGTATCTCTGGAGGATCTCACACATCTGAATCTCTTGGGCGGAGCATCTCCTCGAGCTAGTGGGGCTTGGGTGTCTAGCTCGCTACCTGGATTGCTCTATCTAAGGAGATGCCTGGGGGAGAAAGAAAGAAAGAAATTTCTATTAACGTCTACAAAAAACCAAAAGGGTCTATGAGCCAAAAGTGTTACAATGTGTCCATGAAATGACAGGATCATTTAAAAAAAGATATAGAGCTAAGAAAGAAAGAAAGAAAGAAAGTTATATTAGGTCTACAAGTATAGGGTACAATAAGTGGTGGGATATGGGAGAGCTGAATAAAAACAGTCAATCAACCTTGTATGTTAGGCAAGGGCCCATCCAGGATGACCATCATGGGTGATACAAGAATGCTAGAGATGGCAATCATCTACTAAGAGGATAAGGCTCTGCTCGATGGCAGGCCAAGATCTCCTGAATCCAGGGCTGACGAGCTGGGCGTGGTCGGTCTCTGACGGGACGAGGGCGTCTAGCTCTCTAGAGTGTGCGTGCCCGATCTGATGCGACTCCCATGGGCCAAGCGAGAGGGCACTGTGGTATAAGCTCCCATATCCATTGTGATGGGCTCTGCTGGTGCCTCCCTATCCAACCCTCTAGGCTCGAAAAAACTAGTGATGGTAAGCTGAGAGGAGCACTGTTGGGGGCGAGGATCTCTAGGTAGTGTCGGCTGAGCTCCAGTAGGAAGAGTCCAAGGCACCTCTAATCGGGGTACTCCGTGCTCCAGAAAAAGAGTCCAAAGCCCTCTCTAAATAGATAGTGAAATGTCCATAGTAGGCTGGGCACTGGCAAACATAGTGGTCCTCCAATCCCCGACTGACAGAGTCTACATGTTCTGTCCTCTCTGGGCATCCGCTCAGCTCTACCAGTCTCTATCCTCAGTCTATGGGATGATACCCTAAGTTGGCCAATGGCTATCCTCATAGCATGGGACATGAAGGCATCGAAATAATTTGGTCTCTCGATGAAACCTTCTGCTGCGAATCTCAGGCAATGGTCTCTCGAGTGTTGCATCTTGGTAGGCAATGGGCCTACCGGTGTGGTCCATGTGTTACGTGTTTAAAGTCCCAATAGATCGTCTTGGATCACCCGGTTCTTGTCCTCATGTGTAAACCTACCGTATGGGGAATCTGGATCATATACTAAAATGGAGGGAGCCAGTCCATCTGTAATCCATGTGCCTGAAACACGGTGAGTATTGTGCCATACCAAGATGAATGCTCTCCTCTGGCCACTATCTGTTGTGAAGACTGTAGTGCAAGTTGGGGGAGTCGAAGTGGATCCATCTCCCTCATCCTCTGTATATAAGTGACTGTCTGGAACATTCCTCCATCAACATAGGAGCCATAGCAAACTCTGCATGGATGATTTGGTGGGGAGCAGATGGCTTGCTGCATATCATCCGTGAGGCCATCATGATCTGAGGACGCTCTATGCGCTGCCAATATGCCGGGGATAAATCTAGTGCCCAAAAGGGAGCTGCATACATAAGTGCCGGGGTGACTAGGGTCTCAAAAAGCCAACCCTTAGTGCTTGGCTCCTAAAAATGCACCTGGAAACACTCCCTCTCCAATAAGGCTAGAGCTGCATATCCTCTAGTGAGTCTATCCTAAGTGATCTTTGTACAGCCTACAACTGGGTAGGAGGCCAAAACCCGGGAACATAAATGATCGATTTCAAAGTACGGAATACCATAACCTTGGTTTTCCCAAGGTTGACGGAGAACCCCCTCTGTGTACAAAAAGTCATGTAAAGTATCCATGTGCTTCTGTAGCCCCCCCTCAAAATCTGCAATGAGTACATTATCATCAGCATATAAAAGGACAGAAACAAGAATACCTCCTGGAAAAGCTCCTCCACCTCCAGTTCTGTTAATGAAGTCTGCGATCTCGTCTACGTAAAGTCCAAAGAGGGTCAGAGATAGAGGGCATCCATGTTTCACTCCGATGGTGAGACCTCCTCGGATAGTCCTCCCGGGCATCTCACCCTACCAATAACGGACTCATATAAGACAATGATAGCCAGATCATGTCAGGCGGGCCCCTGAGATGCTGTGAGCGCTGTAGGAGATGGGCCAGAGGCACCGTATCAAAAACTTTATGCAAGTCCACAAAGCAGCAGTATAGTCGGCGGCCATCTGCCTTGACCTGCTCGATGATAGCCTAAAGCGTGGATATGTGATCCAGCGTGGAGAAGGTCCTCCTGAATCCTTCCTACCATGGTGCCCTGTATCCCACTCTCTCTGCTAGTTTGTTAAGCTCAGACTCAAGTATAGATCCATAGAGCTTTGCCAAGATATGGCCGATCATGATGGTTTTGTAGTTTAAGGTGAGCAAGGGGGGCGAGTCGGATGGTGGGGGGCAGCGGGACGGGGGACGGGGGGGGGGGGGGGGGGGGGGTGTTGTTGGTTTGGGGAGGGGAGTCGACCATTCCATCTTATAGCTAGCCAACTTTACAAGGCTGGTTGTGATGGTGTTCTCCGACGGTGTGTCAGTCCCCACAAAGTGCCCCACTTGGTGGAGGATGCTCACAAAGGACCAAGAGGTGGGCCGTATCCCAGACACATTCTAGGCACCCTCTTGTTCCAGCATGGACTGTGGTGGGCCAACCATGTTCACGGATTCTATTAAGTTTGCTAAATATTGCGACATCTGCCAACAGTGTGGTCCCAAACCCACCCATCTATCGAACTGCCCTATCCACATATCCCTTGACTGGTCACCATTTGAGCGGTGGGGTATCGACTTCATAGGACCCATTGATCTAGTGGCCCAACCCAGTTGATGCAAATACCATAGTCACATGGGACGCGAAATGGGGATGGGGAATGGGGATGGAAAAGATTGAGAATGGCCATTCCCTGTGACTATAGAGTGACATGGGACGGGAATGGGAACGGGAAGATGCGGCCATCCCCAACATTCCCGAGTCTAAAAATGCCCATTCCCTGTGACTATGGCAAATACATCTTGGTGGCGACTAATTATGCCACTAAATGGGTTGAAGCCATAGCTACCATGGACTGCACGAATAACACAATGGCTTGGTTTTTATACGAGCATATTCTCATCAGGTTTGGCTATCCCTTGGAAATTACCAATGACAAGGGCTCCCATTTTGTTAATGAAATCATCACCATCTTACTTGCCAAGTACCAGATTTTTCATCGGAAGTCGTGTTCTTACTATCCTTGGGCCAATAGCCAAGCCGAAAGCACCAACAAAGTGCTGTGTCACTTGCTCCAGAAGCTGTGCCATCAACACCCTCACCAGTGGTCCGAAGCCTTCCTAGGCACTTTGTGGGCATACCGCACCACCTTCCACAGTGAAGTCCCTTTTAGTTGGTTTATGGGTTGGAACTTGGAAGCCGTCCTACCCTTTGAATTTAACAACGGATCATATCGGGTAGGTTCCCACCACCCACATGCCGTTCCCAATGTTGCTAATGTGCTCCGTCTGACAATCTTGGATGAAACTCGGGCAATGGCTAATCAAGCTCTGGAGGTGGAGCAGAATAGACGAAAGGCCTGGCACGACCGCCGTCTCAGGAAGCCCAAGTACAGTGATGGCCAATTGGCCCTGGTGTACCAAGCTTGGTATCTAAAACAGGCTGAGAAGTCGTCCCCATGTGGGAGGGCCCCTTTCGGATCCATGAGATCCTTCCCCATGGCGCTGTTGGGCTCCATATATTGGATGGCCGCCCGCTCCCTTTACAGATACATGTGTCAGATGCCATGCGTATTGTGATTGGCCAGCTCGTGAGCAAAGAAGAAAGTTTGTAGCAGGTTTGACGCTAACCATTAGAGCTGAAGTGAATATGTTTCGCCCACATTCTCTTAGCACTACCAAATCTTTAGCTATCAATTGTGAGAAGAAAAATGGTACTCCTAAGGAGTTTGAAGCACCAGATCCATCTACATCAAGAAACCCTAGATACTGACCCTTTCCTAGACCATTTAAAAGGCCCAAATTTGGTAGTGGTAGCACCAACCAGCCGCAGTGAATGAACAGTAATAAGCCAAATACATCTACAAAAGGAAATAAACCGGTTACATCGATAAAGACTAATAATAAGCCTCACATTTGCTAAAGTGTTACAGGTGCAACAAAGGACTAGACCATATGCACATAAGAGAATGGGCGTTATCATATGTGCTAGAGCCACGAGCCTGTGCCACCCAATCGGTCAATTATACCCCAAGATCTCATCAATGTACAGCCAAGAGTGCCCAAGAGAGTCAGCAACCCTGCTTGACGCCAATAGTGCTTCTCATCCCTCCACAAAGGCCCCTTGTTTGGTGCTCTCGGTCATGGACTCATAAAGTGCCATCACTCCCCAGATCATCTCATGTGAAAAATGGAGCTTTTGTAAGCGCCCAAGAAGTAGTGATATGGGGACCAAGTCATAAATCCACAAAGCAACAATAAACCTGGTGCCAGTGTGCTCTAGCCTCCTTAATCATGGCCCTAAGGATAAAGATGTGATCCAATGTTGACTAGTTCCTTCTAAAGCGTGCCTGTCTTGATGTTCAAGGTCCAAAGTGTAAATCTGTGCCTCCAATAAAGCCCCATAGATCTTGGCCAAGGTATAACCAATCATAATTGTGCGGTAGTTATTGAGATCCGTAAGGTCTCTGTCACCAGCCTGGACATTTCCCAGTCTGAAAGGGGTCTGGTGGACTCCAGGATGTTTAAATATTTGGAAAGTACAAGCTTTGGGAATGGGGGATTATCCTAGAATACAAAGGACCACACTCCTAAAATTTAGGAGAGTTGCTATTTTTGGCCCGACTCCGATGGAAATTCTGTTCGCGTCATTACATCTGGAATTGAGCAAATACCAAGAGTTGGCAAAGTGCCTATGACAGAATGTCTACCAGTTGGGATATTTTTAGAGGTAAAGATTATGGAAGGACCCATCTCTTAGATTGGGACATGTGGCAAGAAAGTGGACCAAAGTGAGACAAGTGGCCTGACACTTGTTAGAAAAAGGATCAAAGTGAGACAAGTGGCCTCACACTTGTCACTTCAGCTATTGTGTGGCTCTCCACTTGTCATTGTAGCCTTCTCTTGCCATTTTAGCTCATGGGAGGCCCAAATCTATAAATTGGAGCCCCCCCTCTTCATTAATGGAGGCTCTCTTGCTGCACACTAGCCTCTACCACCGTTGAAGGCTTCCCTAATGATGGCTACTCTCTTTCTCTCTCACTTGAAGGCTGCCCATGAAGAATACCGGCTGTTGGGGACTGTTTTGGAGGCTTCCATCGCGAAGAAATACTGAAGGCAAGGGTATTCAATCATTTATTATGATTTCTAGCCATTGTATGTGTTGTACCAGCATTTGTACTTGCTGTACCTACTGTACCAGCCACCGTACCGGCTGTACCAGCCACCGTACCGGCTGTACCAGCTTCTGTACTTGCTGTACCTACTGTACCAGCCACCGCACCGGCTATACCAGCCACTGTACTTGTTGTACCAGCTTTTGTACTTGCTGTACTTGTTGTACCAGCCACCGTACTGGCTGTACCAGCCACTGTACCTGCTGTAACAGCCATTGTACCTGCTGTACCGGCTGAATGGAGAGTTGTACTTGCTGTACTAGCTCTATTGCATGAAGACCCGTGGTTTTTGGGGAAGAATCAGTACCCACACGGAGGTATATGGATTATATTGTTGGCTCGGCATTTCTACAGCCTATGTTCCGGCTTGGTTGCCTCGTGTTGGGCTGTGTTATGGCATTTGTATATGGATAATCCGGCATCTCCCGTGGGGAGAGTAAGGCCCTCAAAGCTTGTACATGATATTATTCTCCTTGGGTAATAAAATACTCCAAGGGGGGGGTCGGCCCATTCCGGCCTCTATGCAGTGTCACTCGTGCAAGCTCCATTTGCAGCATTTGTGGATGTTTTGTCCAGCTTTATGTTTTATGCAAAGTGATGATGGATATGTGTTAAGGCTGTGGCCATATTTAAATGTTTTAATATGCATTGATGGTATCAACAAGTGTGTCAAAGGCCCTAGTCCCCCGGGCACCCGCCGCCGCGAGTTTCAGTCTCCTATCTTATGGATGGGAACAATGGTGTTTCTGGTTGGGAAGGCCTTCACACAAAGTCCATAAAAGATCTGCAGAATACATCCTTAATACCTCTAAAAGTGACGAGCGAAATGCCTTATGTTGAATGCAATCACTAGGACCATCCTAATCCTCATTGTGCATACAAGACACTTGTTTTTCTATACTATATATATTGTAAAACCTTTGACCATGATTATAAAAAGTGCCCCGCTTCATCCACAATGGACTCAAAACCTCCATCTCCCGTGCACAAAACAGAAATAGTCCAAAGGGTAGAAACTGCTCAGGAGGTAGTTAATCGAACACTTCAGTGTTTCTATTGTCATGGACCTCACAAGGTGGCAGACTGCATAGTTTGGAATACTTTCATGCCCATAGTCATTGACACCTTGCGACCAATGTGTGAACGATGTGCCATAGATCACATGTTCCAAGATTGCCCAAGACGAGTTGCTTCAATGCAACTTTTCTCACAAAATACAACTCTTAACATCTTAAGTGTACAAAATGGGCAATTGTCCATGGTACCCTTGAATGTGTTTACACGCTTACAAGCCAAGGCACAACAAACAATCAAAAAGAACGTAAAAGACAATACCTCAACATGGGTAGAAGAACATGCTTTAAAACAGAACCCAAAAGAGAAACCAAAACCTTCTAAAACCAAGAAAAACAAAGGATAAAAAACTATCAAAACCAAGGTCGAATTAAAAGACAGGGAAAAGGAGTCTATACAGGACATAAACCCAAAAAGGGACAAACACGAAAAGAGCCAAACGCTATACAAGATGCAAAAGCATCTTGAGGAAGTGGATCCATGTGCAAAGTGCTCCATGCAAAGGTCCTCTATTGATCCTTAGCTCTACCACTATGCAGCTTCAACAGTGCTTTGGTGACATTGGCTATGGCAAAAAGGCTAGCGGAGATTGGGTAGGGGATGTGGTCTAGGACAGGGGAGGCTGATTTGGAATGTTTTATAGGTGGCGTGTGTAGGTCTCCCATATAAATCGCTCAAGGATGGGTGTGGGTGTCTTCCTTTCCTCCAAAAGGCACCATGCATCCAAGGTGTCCACACTCAGAACAAGTTGGTACAATTCCAATGTGTGCCCTGCCAAGAATGCATCCTTCTTCTGGTGGGTCAGGCAACAGAAATCTCTATACATTTTGCATGCAAAGGTCCGTCCAATCTCCTTCTCCCGGAGAAGGTGAAGCCGCACTACTCTACACTCATCAACATACCACCCGTTCTGAGGCAGTGAGCCACCAAAGGTTATGGAGAAAAGGATGTAGAATGGATGTGAGATGTGTTGTGATGGCTGAGAGTGATGATGAGAGATCGTGGTCGGTTGTGTGGCGGTATAGGTGATCATAGTAGACTAAGTCAAGGTCATGATGAAAGTGAATGCGGTGAAGGTGGAGGTAGATCTGGGATGGGTGGCAAGAGGGGAGTGAAGGATGGTGAAGTCCCAAACATGTCACATAAGAGAAGGAGACTCCATCAAGTAATCCATGGTGCTAGAGCCACCCCCATGAGGGAAGCAAGTCATGCTATGTGAGGTGGGCCAACGGGACATCCTGTTGTAGATCAGCAGCTCATGCATGTCTCCCATGTCCAAGAAACTCCTGCCCATATCTAATGATGTGCCCAATGTGCTATGATGTCCCCCTTACCCAGCTCCATAGGATCTATCTCTGCAAGCATAACTGGGTCTGCATGAAAGTCGTACATATGCATCTGCATCTCTGCTATGTTTGCGAAAACTATGGCCTTCATTTGATTAATGCCCCTGACAAAACCATGAGGGGAACATATTAAAAGTACCCCAACTTCCCGGACACTTTATTTGACCAAACACTCTCACAAAGACATTTAATAAAAATCATGTAGCATTACTTTTATTAATCCAAAAACTATTCCAACCTACATGACAAGTAAGAGACCTCTGCCCTATGGCTTGCCCAAAGTCATTACAATAAGCCTTCTTGCACATCGTTTCAGTGTGTGGTGCTTGTTTATCTAAGAATATTTGAGTTTCATGTTTGACATGAGTTACTTCATTGCAGCCATTTACCTTAAGCCTTTTAGCTTCATCATAATCTTCATTTTGTACAGCTTTTAATTTCTCTTTTCGTAACTGCATCCATCATATTGTAAATGAAATTAGCCAAAAACACTTTGACTACTATAGTTCAGTTCTCATTTTATGTTACAAAACTAAGGAAAGGCAGGACAGATATCTTTCCTGATATGGTTTGATAGGATGGTCAAGAACATACTAGTATAATCTCTTGTGCAGTTCTCGAATCCATATTGCTTAAAGCATCATTGGCCGAATTGTTAAGAGCATCATTCACCACATTAGGAGAGGGTATGTGCACCCTGCACTCAAATTTTCCAAAAGCACATTGTTGCAGCCATTAATCTCAACACAACCTTAAGTGATGCATCAGACAACAGTATGTAGAGTACAATTTAAAGCTTTTGAGGATGCACTATGAGACCAAGAAACTCGACTATGTGTACAATCTGTAATAGAAGATGATGTCTGCAGCATCCCCTAAATGCTATTGCAACAAAGAAATGACAAATTAAAAGACCAGTAATCTAGCAGGTGCAAGAAAAGTGTCCTGAAGTACGAGCGAGTTCAAAACAAATGCTCCTCTAATAAGGCTGCAGCTCATTCTCAAAAAATAGGTTTGCAAAGCCATCAAAGAATCTCATCTTTTAAGGGCCTAGCTGTAGAACATATTTCACGACCTGGCTGGCTATGTAGTTGGTGCCTTCTCTGGACTATGTGTGATCTCCTCTTGTCAATAGATGTGGCTTCACAAATCCTCCGTACACATGAAGTTGCAAGTGTCCAAGATGTCTCGAGACAAAGTGAGCTTCAGTCAAAGCTCTGACTAGGTGGACTTGGCACTTTAATTTGGCCGATTATTGGAGGAGAGAGTCCAGAGGCTACACCAGGGCACAACAGATGTGAGAGTCCTCCTCGCCCCATGCCCCATGTATGATGTACTACACCCCACCATCTCCACTGGGTGGAATTAGTAGTATACCACTTATCATGATTGTACATCTATAGCATGCTAGAGAGTGACTGCATAGTGAGCTGCATATGACTAGGATTAGCTTTTCATTTCAGTTTTTCTTTCCATGATACTCAGGACATGGACTTGTTGTATACAGATTTGTCTCATAGGCCCGTAGACATTCATATATCTTTTCTTTTTTCTTTTTCTCAAGAGGGGCTGTTAGCACAGTTAGATGTCATACAAAAGTTTTGCCAAGCTAAAGACCTTGGAGTTGACCTTGGTGTGACCAAGGTTATGATCTTTCACTCTAGCCTACTTTACTTGCATATAGGTTTGCAAGCTTGAAGTCGCCACCACCTAGATAACTCCAACATCATCTGCATAAATGCAAAGCCAATCGCTCCAAAAGAATCAACAAAATTTTTCTGGTTCCTCTGCGTAGAGTCCAAAGAGAGTAAGGGAGAGTCTAGTGTCATCTATCTCCTCTGCTGAGAGTCCCTGCCAAAAAGATTCTTGCATCCTAACCATGGTAGAAGCCCTCCAAACTTCTTAAACCTCTTGACACAGCACCTTCCTACCATGAGAAAAATTAGAAGGGAAAAAGCTGAGCATGAAAACATTGAAGCTGCCCCTTGAAAAACTAGAAGATAAAATATGGAGCTTGAAGACGTGTAGGGGGACCCTTCACCAAAAAAAAAATAACAGAGTTTCTTAAGGATTCCCCCTTGCTACCATTCTTACCCTTCTTAGAATCCTCTTAAATCATTGGCGTGCTAGAGGAAGTCATATTGGAAAATGGGCTGGTAACCCTTGTACCCCAAAGACCTCTCTGTAGGTCTAGTTTTAAATAAATAGTTCTTGGACGCAACGGCCAGTGATGAGAAATTAACTTCAATGTTCTTTGCTCCCAAGCTAAATGGCAATTGGTTAGATAGAATGGGGCTCAAAAAGGTAGCCTAGGTGAACTCGCAAGTAAATTGATCTCCTTGCCATCCTTGGACTTGAGTAATTCTCTGAATAGTAGTAGCAGTACCAGTCCGCCTGGCGGAGCAACATAATAAAAAAGGTTTTCTAAGGCTGAAACATAGCAAGCAAAATATGAAGCAACCTTCCCCATGTCAAAGTCCCAGCAACAACCACATGTATGGAAATTCAAAGCACGTGCACATTACCTTAGTCATTCTTTAGTAATTGAAACGCTAGGTTTGTATTATGGCGCACGGAAAGTAATTTTGGCACACTTGTCCAAAAATTTAATTAAATTGGTTAAATTATACAAAAGAATGGTTGGCTAAACAGAAACTTCTGCAGATATTGAGAGTCTGTTGAGAACTAGTAGAAGCATACCAGGGAATTTTTAGGAGGGAATTTTCTGTCGGAATAGACTTCATACACTGATCAACCAGAGGCTCTCCTGTGATTATCAGAGCAACTATCCCCACCTACAGCAATATCCCAAAAAAAAATGCAATGGCACTTACTTTATATTACAACAGCACTACAAACCATTTTAATATTTTATAAATGACAACTTACTCGGTACCATGCAGAGGATGCCGAGTACTTTCAGATGCATGCCCCATGCTAATTTATAAATCATCCCTTGGATATATTAGTCCATCCACTCTGACCACATATATTTTCCCAAAAATAGATCCTTCCATTAGTTATAAGAAGTCTGCCAAAAGGCGTAATACAACACTGTCCAGGACAGTGGAAATGAAGGGGGGGCTCCCTCCATGGCTGGCCGCTCTCTGAGAGGAGGGGGGGGGGGGGGGGTGGAGGGGGGAAACCAAACTGGTGGCATGTAATGCCATGTGACTGTGCCCTCCTCTCTGGAGAAGAAGGGACCTTTACTCCAGGTGCAGCAGAAAGCACCTCTCTGGAGAAGAAGGGACCGGTGCAATAGAAAGCAGCCCGCCGTCTCTGCATGAGCTCAGAGTTCCTTGTTGGCACTCTAGGCATCCCTGCAGGGCGTTAATGAGATCAAGACAGATAGCCTGAATGGTCTCCGCAGGGGGAGTGGGCTCACCTCCAATTGTCTCACTGCAGAGCACTCTCCAAATGTGCCAGGCAGCCAAGCTGAAAATGAGGTCCCAGTGGCATGTGCCAGTCTCTGGGGTCCACTATCGCACAGGGGCTGTAGCTACTGACACCGCTGAAATGCGGTGGTGCGAGAGCACGAGGGCTAAGCCTCCTCCGTCGTCCTCGTAGAATAGTGTTGGGCCAGCCTCTGCCAGCCAGGCAACTGCCCCCAGTAACAGTGCAGACAATGGCAAGGTCGGAAGTAAAAAGGCGAAGAATGTGCCGCCAGACCTACTGGGCCTTCGGGAATCCCAAAGACAATGTTGCCATGACTCACCAGGGCCATCGCATCTGCAACACTTACCAAAGGTGGTGTTTGTATTTCTATTTCAGCTGTGGTTTTGCCTTGCATCATTGAACATGGTTGAGATGCCAATGGCTAAAAGAGGTGGACATGAGAAAGCGTCTTGGGAGGGGTTTATACTCTCCATTCAAGCAGAGATGTAGCATGGAGGGGATCATCCCAGATACCAAGCTTAGTCTAATGAGGATTGTTGGTCGTTCGGGGAAGCATTGGTTCATTGATCCTTCTCCTCACATAGTGACTCATGGCTCTTAGTGTTTGTGGCTGTATCAGTTTTCAGTATGTTTTTTTTTTACCTTTTCTATTTGGTACACATATAAAGTGGGTAAATTTTACTTGTGGTGCCAAACCTTTCATAGAACACAGGTAAATTTCAAAAAGAAAAAACACCCATTATGATAAATTTAAATGCAGTAGTTAATCACCTGATTGTAGGCATTCATCTTATTCACAAAGCATGTATGTAGTAGTAAACGAACAACCACGGCATGGGAATCGATACTTATTTTCTTCAATTCACGAGCTTGGTGCCTTGTCTTATCATTTGGATCCAAAGAAACGGATCTGCCAAATTATATAGCAGTATTACAATGTGTATCATGGGACATGACTTGAAAACTGTAACAGCTGTAAAAAGAGAATCCCATAGTTAAGTATCATACATTTAAGTTTTAGTTCTCTAGATCAGCTTTGTTAGCACAACATAGGACTGGCTTATGCATTCGAATGATATGTTCTTGTCAAATGTTCAACGAGGAGAGCCCGTGGAAGTTGCACCATTCTTCTGGAAAGACTATTTAGCCCTCCATGGCCTCTATACAACCAGATCTCCAGACCCGTCTTCCAGAAAAGCTCCAACAATCTTCCATTCCGTGTCCACAGGGGGGGTGATGGAGTCAGAATGGTGACCCTGAAACTGAATCCAAGAAACTAACCTGCATCGTGCCTCTATAATCATAGATTGTATGTGTATGATCTGTAGATATCCCCTCATGAAAGGAGAGCCCATGGAAGTTGCACCATTCTTCTGGGAAGACTATTTGGCCCTCCATGGCCTCTATACAACCAGATCTCCAGACCCGTCTTCCAGAAAAGCTCCAACGATCTTCCAGTCCGTGTCCACAGGGGGGGTGATGGAGTCAGAATGGTGACCCTGAAACCAAATCCAAGGAACTAACCTGCATCGTGCCTCTATAATCATAGATTGTATGATCTGTAGATATCCCCTCATGAAAGGACTGTTCAAACTGGAGGCAAGGCTTGACATCCCTATCATCTTAGCCTCGATGGTGCTTACATGCTTTGTTCCTCTGCCTTGCAAGGGGGACACTGACTTGGAGATTATAGCCAGATTATTTGAAATATGAACTGTCTACATGCCACCTCCATGCCAATGAAAGCATCCCAACTTCCTCAGAGGCATTTGACATCGGATTCAAAGATATTCAAGTTTGGCATACAGCTCACATTCTATCAGGTTGGCCCCATGTTTTCTTCTCGCCCACAAACAACTCTGATATGGGGTGGTAGTACCATGTACCAGATTCGCTTACCACCACAATCATTTACTTGTAGTAGCCTTCACAGAATGATACTTGACGTTGCTTCTAGACTAGATGATTAAGGGTGAGAATGAGGCATTAATAAAACATGGACTCGTATTGTAACCCACCCTAATTGTTTCATTTGATTGATAGACTTCTTGTTCACCCATGGCGACTCTGAACTCACAAAAACTTCCACCTTTGATGCAATCTGCATAAATTTCAAGACAGTTTTGATAAACAAGTGCTGCTCTGAGTTATGTAACACCCAAATAGCTTCTTAATTTATTTGAGAACTGTTTCCTGTTAAGCTCCAATGTTCCCACCTTATACTCATGACACAAGAGTTGTAAACTTGCTATGTTTGACGGGCATTCCAATTCCACCACTAATTCTTGAGGGTAAGGACAAAACCTGTAATCCTGCTACCATGAGAAAAAAGACTCTCTCTAAAGTATGCACAACATATTGAAGACTTCAAGACATCAATGCAGCAATACAACCCTCCGTTCAAACACACATCATTAGTACTTCATGCAAATGAGATTTTACCACCACAAAGTGAATTTTCAATCATAATCCACTTAAACTATATCATTGAAGTTATCTCCAAACCTGGGGCTTTGCCAACCACGCCCAAGAACCCCCTTGTTGAGCTCACTAGCTGGAAAATTTTCATCCTGCATAAAAATTTCAACCATTTTCACTTGGAATTCCGAATGAATAAGTTTTTTTTTTAATGAGAAAAATATATTGTATACTATTAGTATGGAAAATCACCCAGTTACATCATAAAATATACCTAAGAAAGTTTTTTTCCTTCTTAGACAACTTGTTACACCCTTCAATGGTGAGCTGTAACTGATTTTGATTAAGGAACAATTCTTCCTCAATCATAATGCCAGTATTAGAAACTGTAGCTTACACCCTCCTTTTCTATTAGCTTTGTGGGAACCTGTAATCTTTGAAGGAGGGCAGGATCAAAGTAAAGCCACAACTTCGATGTGCAAGGTTTAGCAACCTCCTCATTAGAGTCGGATAAAAGGAGGACTCCAATCTTGAATTCATGAGAGAAAAGAGGGGGCCATACAAGGTAACTCCACATCATCAGAAAAGAGTAGAGGCATGGCAAACGATAGCAACTAGGAAAGGTGTAGAAAATTATTATGGAAACATGGGGTTAGCTAGAGAACATTGTTGACTTAAAGGAAAACTTGGGTATTGCTCTCATTCCAAAAAATATTGATTAAATACTAAGTTTTAAGTATACACACTCAGAAATGTGTATGTGATGTTCATTACCAAATGCTCGCTGCTAGCATCACCTTACACTTTTTTTTTTTTTCAGAAAGGGACTTCTATTAAGTATGAGAAAAACATACAACAATCACAGCTATAAGCCGGAAAAGAATAGAATCACCCCAATATGTAAGGTGATTTCAACCATTGAGGAGCATCATGATGCCATGTAAGACCTGTGGTACTAGAGGAAAAGAAGATGCCATGGTCCCATTCCCGCATAAATATCATACGCTTCGCCTGCGTAGAACGAGAGGGCCCCTGAATGCGAGCCCAAGTAGCCATAAGAGTGTGGATGATATCACCCCATATAGTACTAATGCACTGAGACCCAAAAATCTAGACACCCTCAATAGCCTCCATGCATCTAGCTCTCTAGATCTGCCATGCTGTAATACTGGCAATAATCTCCCAACTGGTGTCAATCCTCTGTATAATCAGAGTGAGCAACATCCTGCAATAAACCATGCTGGGCAATACCTCTACGAATGAAAAAAGCACATCACCTTACACTTCAATACAGTCCTACTGTATTCTTTCGAAAAGAGTGTTGTTTTTGCAAACTTTGTTGAGAGTCGAGACTTTCCAAAATGTCAACACTAGTGGAGGCTGAGCGAGCACCGTGAAGTTAGGTGTTTACACACGCTAAGGTGGATGGAAGATAACCATGGTGCGAGTGTGTGCAAAGGTAGTGAGAGAGATGACGAAGCTCACGAGAAAGAAAGATGACCAAGCTCAAAGTGTTGCATGACTCAATGATAATTAGATTAATGTTATTAATCCTTCACCAAGTACAATGCTTTTATAGGCTTAGACCCTTATCTTTTGACTCAATCACACACACTAATACAATGACACATGGCACATGAGAGGAAATCATTGCTTACTACATACACACACACATAATATCTAGCCTTTAGAGGCTGTTCACACACATAGGCACACTTACACATACTAATGGGTGGTTCACACGCAAACTTTTTTTTTTGTAAAACCACACTTTCTATTTGTTTACTGTGTAAAGGGAAGAGCCCCCAAGATGAGGGCACTTCTTATACAATATACAACTAAAAGCAGTGGAAAACAAGTCTAGATGCAACTCACCTAGTTGTAGCTGAACACAGTCACATAAAGATTGATGCAATGATTGACAAAAGTAGTAACACTTGTCAATCTGAGGTGACTGGAAAACCAGTCGATTGCGCGACCAATCTAGATTGTCCAAAGTGCCCAAAATCTTGTCCATGCAAAGAAAGGAGCTTTGTCAGTCAAGTTCCTTACCAATCTGCTAAAGATCCAGAAGTTTCTAGAAAAACATACGCCCGGAAATCTGGCAATTAAACATACTAATACGTGATGTATGAACTCCTTGGTATATGTCTAATTCCATAACAAGTGAGGAATAGTCTCATTCAAGCACGAGCACCATACGCATTTAGCAGTAGCAATTTTTCTTTTTCCCAAATATGTGCCAACAAGAAGTACTCCTGCAATACATCTCCATAGGAATAGTCTCTCTTTGAGGGGGAGTTTACTATTCCATATCACTTGCAAATTTTGCTTCCACCATTTTTATGTTTTGTTCAATTGCCATATCCCATTTCCATGCTCTGAAAACCATGAGCAAGGGATGATCAATCTGTAAATCTTTGATACTGTAATTTGGGCGAAACGGATTGTAGGTGAAGCCCTACTCTATGTAATGTCCAGTCTTGCAATCTATTCTCTTGAAAGTCATGCAATACATCCTAAAAGGGTTGCATTTGATTGTTTATTTTGTCCTCTAATGCATACCCAATCCCCATCTTATTTGTGCACGTGACATCCCCTCCTACTTAACTTGGAGCACAGGTGCAAATGATGCTCAACCGCTCCAACCCGGTATGGAACATCTAGTAAAGTCACTCTCTTCTCCATACACCAGTCCGAACTCCACTAGAATGGCTACTCGACCTGCTGTCTCCAATGATGTCTCCACCACTACCTCCTCAGAAATTGCAAGAAATTGCAGGTGTCATGACCCTGTGAAATTGGTACAGCATAAGTGTGAGTATGGTGGTCAGTGAGCAAGATAAATATTTAATGGTTCATATTTGGGGCTAAGGTTTATTGACCCATGTGTGGACAACCCCAAGTGTGAAGGGGAACCAAGGAATTAAAGTTCATAAGGTTTTATAACCTTGGGTGGCCCCTAGGAAAGTTTTAAAACTTTAAGTGGCCCCTAGGTTATTTATGGGGGGGGGGCTACTCTACTTTTGGAGTACACGCCTCCCTCGCTCTCTCTCTCTCACTCTCTCTATCTCTTGCTTTTTGGGAAAAGAGGGACTGGCAAGCAGGGCTGGTTTGAAGCCTGGAAAAACAGCTACAAGGATTACACGTAGAGTTTTTCTTCTATCTGTCGACTGCAGAGATACGCAGAGGTGCTTTTCATCCTTGAGGAGACTGGCGGGCAGGGGCTAAACAGTGCATGGACCTCCCCCTTTCTCTGGTGAATAGCTGCGCAGATCTGTAGGAGAACAGGAGGTGGGCTGGACTGGACTGAGAGAAGTAGGGCTGCGCTACAGCACGCACATACTCTTTTGGCAGTAGGAGTCGGGCTGCAACCAGGGACTGCAGCATACGTGTCCGCACAGAGGGGCTGGCTTTTTCGTGGAGAAGAAGCGAGCAATCTCCAGGCGGTGCACACAGGCAGAACATCAGATTTTTCTCCTTCTTGCAACAGGCCGGCGCACAGGGGCTGGACTCTCTCTCTCTCTCTCTTGTGCAAACAGATGGGCTGAATTGCTTTTTCTCTCTTTCTCTCTCTGGAGGAAAGCAACATAAAGACTGTAAGTTTCTCTCTCTCTTTGTGAGCAGGTGGGACTGCAGGTGGTGTCTTATGGAGTCTCTCTTTTCACTGGCTTGTGAGTGTTCCGGAGTTGTTCTCTCTGGCCCTTTGTGAGAGGAAGGGTTTGGCAGTTCAGAGGGTGGAAACCGGACAAGATTGTGGGCTGATTTGGAGGAGTTTTGTGGACTGTTTTCATGGCTGAGTTTATGGCTATGTGCATGGTTCAGTCAGATGCATATTCAAGGCCTCATGGATGTACAGACTTAGCAGATTAGAGGAGATAACAATGTGGTGTTCTTGGGACACAAAGCTGTGTAACCTCTATGCTAAGAGGTCCTGAGGATTGGCAGATTGGACTTGCAGACATACGAGCCATGAATGGCCATGTTGTAATCATTTAAAACTTTTCCATTGAAATTGAATAAAGAAATACCGAAAGGGGCGCCAAGCTTTGGGGCCAACAGGTGTCATTCTCGAGCTCCTATTTATTTGTTTATTGGCTGGACTACAATTGGATTGGGTGACTGCTAGTCTACCGCACTTTGGTTTCTACCAGAGGCCGGTTTCAAGGTTCCGTTGCCGGAACCATCATCAACTTTCTTAAGGGGGTGAGCTCGTGGTTGTTTCGAGGAAAGCCCTTGCTGAAATTTTCAGCAAGATGTCAAACTCTGAAGATGACTATGATGACTATGATGAAATTTTATGATGATGAGGAAGAGCAGGAGACCACTCCTGAGAGAGACTGAATCTGAGGATGTACTTGCAGGAGAACAAGCTACAGAAGATGCACGTTATGAGGATGTAACGCAGCCAGAAGACATGCCAAGTAAAGAGGAAGATGATGCCCAGTTTAAAGCTCGTTTGGCAAGGGCAGTGGATGTGTTTATGCAGCTCACACAAAGTGAGAAGTTTGCTGAATTTATGAGAGCCCCTTCTGAGCCTAAGAAAAAAAGAAAGAGCGTTCTAGGAACCCACCTCTGGGCAATAGTGGTGCCTTCCCACAGGATCCTACTTTTGAACCGTTTCCTAACATGCAGAACACTTATGGTGCAGAACCACAGAGTTCCTTTTTCAGACAGCCACCTATTCCGCAGCAGTCTATGCATCTAGGCTATTTTGGCGGTGGTTCCGTGTTCCAATCTATGACTGGGGGTTACCCTCAGGGAGGCATGGGAATGCAAGGGAATATTGGAGCTAATTTTCATCCTGGTATGCAAGGTAATATGTATGGTGGTATGCAGTCCAGAATGCCAGGGAATATGTATGGGGGCATGCAGCCCGGAATGCAAGGAAACATGTATGGGGGCATGCAGCCCGGTATGCATAGTGGTATGTTTGGAAACATGGGAGGATCAGTAGGAATGCATGGTATGCATGGTGTGGGAACTGGCAATGTTGACCCTATGATGGGCATGAATGCACGGGGTAGCAATCTTGTGAGGCCACTTCCTTACGATAATCTAACGCCTATGGGTAAGGCGAAGGATTATAAGGAAGAGGGAGTTGCAGTAAAATTTGACACATTCAGTGGAGCCAAAGACAAGCTTAAGGCACTTACCTTGGTGGAAATTACACGGAATCCTCGAAAGTGAGAAAAGCCGCGACTTTTCTCAAGGGCAATGCATTGTAGTGGTGGTCCACTCTTCTTTTGTAGAGCATAGCACCATCTACTTGGGTACAGTTTAAACAGGTATTCTCTTCCGTGTGGCTCACATCTACAATTGAGGTGGATGTAATGACAGCATGGCATAAGTTGGATGCATTGAAATGTGAGAATCTTGAGGATTACAACAAGAAGTTTTGGGAAGCTTTACTCCCAGTTACTTCTTATCATGCAGTGCCATTGTCTGAGCAGGTTTGATGGGAGAGTTAGGGTTAGATCATGTGGGAGACATACACAGAGAAGCAAGGGAGAGAGAGAGAGAGAGTTGTGGGGATAAGTCAACTCATGAGGCATGAGTGTGTGACTCCCCTATCACACATGTATATTGCACTAGTACACATAGTGCACTTAGTACATTAAAAGTACTAAGTGTACTATGTACTATAACTTATGGGCTTGTACACACTATAAGGGTGGGCATTACGCCTTTACCCCAACAACCTCCCACTTAAAGGCAAAGTGCCCTTAAGTAAAGAAAAAGAAAAAATCAGCATGTACATGATAATATACAAGGCCATATCAAGGCTGAAAATGGCCTCATCCAATACCCATCAAGTGTCTGCAATGAGCAAACCGCTCCGGAGGCAAACTCTTCGTCAACAGATCAGCCGGGTTGTCATCCGTATGAATCTTAACAAGCTGAATTTGCTTGTTCTCTATCACCTCTCTGATGAAGTGATACTTCACATCCACATGCTTCGTCTTTGCATGAAAGACAGGATTCTTTGCCAACTGAATGGCACTCTGACTGTCACAATGCAACAATGGAATATCCCCTGTATAACCCAAATCAACCACTAACCGAGATAGCCATAATGCCTCCTTGCAAGCCTCTGTGGCTGCAATATACTCGGCCTCTGTAGTAGATAAGGCTGTGCACTTCTGCATCCTGGATATCCATGACACAGCACCTCCTGTGAATGTAAATACATAACCGGTAGTAGACTTTCGGTTATCTGGATGACCGGCATAATCCGAATCCGTGTAACCATGCACTAATGCATCCTGTTTGCCAAAGCAAATGCACATATCTTGAGTGCCCTTCAGGTATCTCATGACACCTTTCACTGCTTCCCAATGCTTCTTGCCAGGGTTGGCCATGTATCTAGAAACCACTCCCACTGCAAATGCAATGTCCGGCCTAGTAGCAACCATGGCATACATGAGACTGCCACATGCTAAAGCATACGGAATCTTGGCCATATCAGCCCTGTCTCTATCCGACTGTGGGCTGTCCATAGCACTGAGTTTCACATATGGAGGCAAAGGAGTACTAGCTTTCTTCCCCCCATCCATATTGAACCTCTGCAAGACTTTGCCAATGTATTCCTTCTGAGACAAATACAACACATGCTGATTTCTGTCCCGAAGTATCCGCATACCCAAAATGTGATTTGCATCACCCAAATCCTTCATATCAAAGGTTTGATGCAGCCTCTGCTTCAAGGTATCCATCTCCTTACGAGATTTCCCGGCAATCAACATATCATCAACATACAAGATGAGGATCAATAGACTGCCATCCAAAGCTTTCTTGGTGTACAAGCAGTGATCTATGTCACTTCTCCTGAATTTCTGAGATTTCATGAATGTATCAAATTTATGATACCATTCCCTTGGTGCCTGTTTGAGCCCATAAAGACTCTTCTTCAGCTTGCATACAAGCTTCTCCTTTCCACTTACTGCATAACCCTCTGGCTGCTGCATATATATCTCCTCATGGAGATCACCGTGAAGAAAAGCAGTCTTCACATCCATCTGAATCAAGTCCAGATCATCATGCGCAACCAAAGCTAACACAGCTCTAAGTGTGGTCATTTTGACCACTGGAGAGAAGATCTCCTCAAAGTCCACACCATATTCCTGCTTGAAGCCCTTAGCCACTAACCTGGCTTTGTATCTTGGCTTTGCATCTGGTGCAACTTTGAGCCTGTATACCCACTTGCATGGCAAAACCTTCTTGCCTGCAGGCAAATGCACCAACTTCCATGTTCCATTTTTGTGCAGAGAATCCATCTCTGACTTCATGGCACGCTCCCAAAGAGCCTTGTCTGCCCTCTGTAAAGCCTCTTTGTAACATGAGGGCTCCCCACAGTCAGTGAGCATCAAGTAGTCAACCCCTGGAACAAACCTGTCAGGGGCTCTGGAGGGTCTTGTGGACCTCCGTACCCAATGACCATCATTTGCAGGTTGCTGTCCAGCCTGCATATCACCCATTGGTGGCTCCTGTTCCATGCCATAAGGCTGAAAAATCATGCCCGGTATATCCTCTAACTGTGGTATATCCATAGGGATATCTTCTGCCATCTCTGGCTGTCCATTTGGACCATTTTCAGCAACATTTAAGGGCTGGTTTTGTTGCTGTAATGGCTGATTTACAGCCCTTGGTTGTTGTCCATGATGTCCATCATCATCAAAGATGACTCTGCCAGGCTCCTGTTGCCTTGCAGGCTCCTTATACATGCATGTTTCATCAAAAATGACATCATTGCTGCGTATGATCTTTCTATTCATGGGATCCCAAAGTCTATACCCCATTTCACCTCTGTCACCATATCCTAGGAATATGCATTTGTGAGACTTAGGATCAAGTTTGGTGCGCATTTCCCTGCGTATGTGCACGTACGCAACGCAACCAAACACTCTCAAGTGCTTGTATGACGGAGGATTCCCTGTCCATACTTCTTCTGGCACTTTCCCACCAAGCCTCGTGTTAGGTGACCTGTTTATAAGGTGAACGGCTGTCATAACAGCTTCAGCCCAAAAACCATGAGGTAATGCAGCATGTGACAACATAGAACGGACCTTCTCCTGAATGGTCCTGTTCATCCTCTCTGCTGTCCCGTTTTGTGGAGGATCATAAGGAGTAGAGAGCTCCCTCTTGATGCCTTTAGCATCACAAAAGTCCTGAAACTGTTTGGACATATACTCTCCCCCATTGTCGGAACGCAAAGCCTTCAGTGTTTTGCCAGTTTGATTCTCAACAAGAGCAACAAACTTCTGAAACACTGCGAATGTATCACTCTTCAAACGAAGAGGATAGACCCACACCTTGCGTGTGGCATCATCAATAAAAGACACAAAATATTTTGCCCCTCCCAAAGAAAGCTGAGGCATCTCACATACATCTGTATGCACAAGCTCTAACTGAGCATCTTTCTGTCCAAGAGCTTTCTTGTGGGGGCACTGTAGTTGCCTACCATATATACAATGCTCACAAAACTGAAAACTTGAAAACTTTAGAGAAGGCAAGTAACCCAAACGAGACAATTGCTCCATTCCCTTGACACTCATGTGTCCCAACCGGCTATGCCACATAGAAATTTCCGGCAGCTCGGTTGCATTTACATTAGCATGGTGACAAACACCTGCATGCATAAAGTAAAGAGTGTCCACCTTAGAGCCTCTGGCAACAACCAGTGAGCCCTTACTAATTTTCCACTTTCCACTACCAAATGTGGTAACATAATCAGCATCATCAAGCTGTCCAGTAGAAAGCAGGTTCTTCTTGATCTCAGGCACATGCCTGACATCATGGAGCATAAGCTGTGAGCCATCTGAAAACACAAGCCTCACATCACCTCTGCCAAGTATCTTGCATGCATGGTTATCACCCAAATAAACCACTCCTTCATTGCCAGCAGTATACCTGACAAACAAGTCTCTGCAACCTGTGACATGAAAGGAGGCACCTGAATCAATGATCCATGAGTGCATACCATGACTACCTGTAAGAAGTGAATGGGCATCAAGTGAAGAAGTAAATAGGACCTCATCCTCACTGCCACCTGCATGTGACACATTGATTTCTTCGATCTTGACTCCACTTTTGCCCTTGCGCTTTACATCTTTGGCTTCATCCTTGTCTTTGTCTTTGCCTTTTCCCTTTTCTTTTTGATCATTTTTCCATTTGTAGCATTGCTTTTTAATGTGTCCCTTCTTGCCACAATAATGGCATTCCAAATCCTTTTTGGAGCGAGACTTGCTCCTTCCCCTTTCTTGGCTTTTCCCCCTTTGCTGGGATCTCCCACGTGCATTCATTGCATTGGACTTTCCAACAGAGTTGTTTTTCCTGTTCATCTCTTCTTGAAGAAGAGCACCCTCAACATCTGCATATGACAGCATAGCATTCGAATTGCTAGTGGCTGTCCTGAATGTGTCCCAACTCTCTGGCAAAGTGCATAACAGAAAAGTGGCTTTGAACTCATCGTCCATTGCCAACTTTTGATTGATGACCTGGCTGATAATACCATTAAACTCATTTAGATGGGCTGTCATAGACGCCCCTTCCCTCATCTGAAGACCTATGAGTTTCTTCAACCAATACACTTTGCTTGAGGCACTTTGTTGGGCATACAAGTCCTGCAATCTCTGCCACATTCCCCAAGCTGTCTTCTCTTCACGAATGCTAAAAAGTAATGAGTCTGACACAGACAACATGATAGTAGATCTTGCCAGCTCATCCATATCTTCCCACTCTTCAGCTGTAAGAGAAGCGGGCATCACACCCCTTTCTTTGATAGGCTTGTGCTGCTTTTTCTGGAGCAACACATTGTAGCATTGGGTTTGCCAAATATCATAATTATGCGAGCCTTCAAGCTTCTTGATGTGAAGCAATGAAGAGCTCTCACCTGTGGTTGCCATAGCAATATGTAACCTTTAATGCCTGACTCCCTGCAAATGTGCAAACACTGCACCCAAGATGTGCAAACACTGCACCCAAAGCACACAAAGTGCTCACAAATGTTCTCCCAAGCTTTATCTCCCACTGCGGAAGCAAGAATGCAACTTTTCTCCCACTTTATGTGATGAAAACACCAAAATCTGGTTGCTGCAGATTTTAGACAGCACCTTAAATGTGCTCTTTTGCCCTTCCAAAGTACTGTACAGCAGTACCAAGTGCTCACCAATGATGTACCAAACCTGTACCGGCAAGTACAGCAGCTGAAATTGAACCTTTTGGTCACTCAAAACAGTGTACAGCCATGCCAAAACTTGCACAAAGCTGTGCCAAATCAGTACCAACAGGTACAATAGCAATAAATGCTCTCCTGGCTGTCCAAATGAGTGAAAATCAGACTTTTACAGTCCTGTACACTGCATACAACAGTTCCGAACAGAAATTGGGCAAAAGCCCCTTGACTGCAAGCTGATTTTTGAGGATTCAAGGCATAAATGTCTTGCCTGCTGCTTTGCCAAGCTCAACCAACATACAAACTTGAAAAGCCCCTTGATTTAAGATCAATTGCTGATCATACATGGTACATTGACGCACATGAAGGCATCCAGAGTGTTCACGATGCTTCCCCCTGGCCACATATACATCCAAATAATGAAAGCCCCTTGATTTACAGGCACATTGGGTGCTTGTAAGGCATCAACACATTATCCACAGCATCAAATGCGATTGCCTGCATGCAAATCAACCAAATCGGCACAAAAGCCCCTTGATTTGCACTGCAATTTGCTGCAATTTTGCCCAAATGTGCGATTTTTCACATCATACAGCATGTATGAGTGCTTAATTGCACAATTACATCAAAAGCCCCAAATTTCGACATCCAATTTCCTGCAAATTGATCCTGATTTGACCAATTTCCTGCAAATTTATCCTGATTGTGACCAATGTCACCCAATTTTGCCAATTTTGCTCAAAATTGAGCAATTCGACACCTGTATCTGCTCAATTGTTGATTGTACTTGCTCAATTGCAAATTCCCAAAAAAAAAATTGAGGAAAATACCTTGTAATTTTCTGATTTTTCTCTGATTTGCAGGCGGGTTTTGTTGTTGCAGGAAAAGGGGTGATGATGCTTATGCAGTTGCTCTCATCATCTCCATTGGGGTGCACAGCTCCAATCGGGCTCTATGTAATTGATCACCGAGTGTTTTGAGAAACTCTTTGTGGACCACCGTATCTTTGAAGTTTGTAGACTTCCTGTTAACGGGAAAGCTAGAATCCTCGTAGGTCACCTCAGTGCAGAGGTGGCTTTCATTAGCTGCAGAACACCAATAGCAAAGGCTTGTGACTCGGTTGGTAGTGTGAACACGAGCTGCCACTATGGGCAGGCGAGACGCAAGGCGAGTCTCGAGGCGCAAGGCGAGTCTCCAAGCGCAAGGCCACGCCCAGATGCAAGGGCAAGGCAGGGCAGGTGCAAAGCTGGCCAAGAATTCGGCTCTTGGTAAGCGGGAGGCCGGCGGCCTGTCTGGCTGAGCAGATGAGCTGGACTCTTGCCCACGCTTGTAGTTTTTTTGCTGCCGCCTAGCGCTGAACTTCAGATGACGTGATAGCCTTCGCTTCACGTCCGCCTGACGTATTCGCCTAGCTTCGCCTAGCACCGCATACACGTCGACTGGCTCCCTTCGCTACTGGCCAGGCGTCGAGCGAGAGCCTTCGCTTGCGTTTCGATTGCCACACTCGCCTGGCTGCTGCCGACTCATCCAGCTACTCTCCTGGTTTCGCCTACGCCGTGTAGAGCTGGCCTAGTATTGACGTATTCGCCTTCGACAAAGGTACTACCAGCACCCGCTTCATCATCTACGCCCGCTTATGCTGCCTTCGTTCACGCCCAGCACTCAGCTTACACAGGCTTTCTTTGCTCGATCAAACAGAGAGGACGGGCCTGCTCGAGCTTCAGCTTCAGCTACGCGTTTCTGAAGAAACTCAGCGTCAGACCTGCAGGCTCTGATACCAGTTGATGGGAGAGTTAGGGTTAGGTCATGTGGGAGACATACACAGAGAAGCAAGGGAGAGAGAGAGAGAGAGTTGTGGGGATAAGTCAACTCATGAGGCATGAGTGTGTGACTCCCCTATCACACATGTATATTGCACTAGTACACATAGTGCACTTAGTACATTAAAAGTACTAAGTGTACTATTTAGTATAACTTATGGGCTTGTACACACTATAAGGGTGGGCATTACGCCTTTACCCCAACAAGGTTGAGAAGTATTGTTGTGGGTTGCCCAAGGAAGTGCGTGACTATTGCATAAAGACTCCAGTAACAAATATGTCGCAGATGATAGAGAATGCCATGACGGCAAATGTGTTACTCACTAGAGTCTCATCTAGGTTTAAGGGCAACAAAAGCACAAGCAAGAAAACTGAAAAGTCGGGGCATGCTTCGCATGATGCAATAGTGCCTACAGAGAAGTGGTATAAGAAGTTACCAATGCCCAAGAGAACTCCTGAGGAGAGACAGGCTTTGATGGATGCTAAGAAATGCTTTTTCTATACCAAGGAGGGACATATGTATTTCAATTGTCCCAAGCGTAAGTCCCAAAGGGACTCTGACACTAAAGGGGAGCCCAAGTCTAAGAAAGCAAAGCCTTCTGCAGAGTTAGTTCCTGATCTTGTTGGGGAACAGCCAGGTGGTGATGAGACTGAGTCGTGCACGGCATTGGGCAAAGTTAGAGATCAGAATGCTTTGATTTTCTTTGACACAGGTGCTAGAGCCAACTTTATCTCACCAGATTTGGCTGGCAGATTGGGGATCCGCGCAGAGGAGATGGGGCCTTCGTATGAGGCTAATATGGCTTGTCCTGGGTATGCAGAACCCGTTACCCCTATTATTGGGAAGCTGAGGCCATGATGTCATAGAGTACATGCGGTGATGGATACGTACAACAGGAGAATTACTTTGACTCATAGAGGAAAAGAGCATATTTTGGATGTAAAGCTTAAAGGGGAATCTATTCCTATTGTATCGGCTTCGGCCATTTCATCAGTAATGAAAAAGCATCTTTCTGCGTACTTGGTTTTTGTAAAGGATGCAAAAGATGATGAGTCTAAATCTAATTTATCTATGTTAGATAAAGACAGGGCTGATTTCCTACGTGAGTACCAAGATTGTTTTTCCGAGTCATTGCCAAGAGAACTTCCTCCGGAAAGGCCAGAGGATCATGCTATTGATCTTATTCCGGAGAGTACCCCACCAAATAGACCGCCGTACCGTGTTAGTGCAGCCCAACAAGAGGAAATTATGAGCCAAGTACAGAGGAAATTATGAGCCAAGTACAGGAGTTGTTGAAAAAGAGGTTGATTCAGCCTAGCTCATCACCCTTTTGCTCACCTTGTGCTCTTAGTGCAAAAGAAAGATGGTTCTTGGCGCATGTGTATTGACTACAGGGCACTAAACAAGAACACCATCAAGAATCAATTCCCTATTCCGAGGATTGATGACATATTGGACCGTTTATAGGGCTCCACAGTCTTTAGTTGGATAGACTTGAAAAGCGGGTATCATCAGATACGCATTAGACCCAAGGATGTGCATAAGACAGCATTTCGGACCACCTTTGGGCTATATGAGTTCTTAGTCATGCCCTTTGGCTTGACAACTGCTCCCGCCACCTTTAACAGGATGATGGATAGGATTTTCCGGCCTCATAGAGCGTTTGTGGGCACATTCTTTGATGACATGATTGTGCATTCACGTTCAGAGGAGAAGCATAGGAAGCATTTGGCCACTGTGTTTGAAGAACTCCGAAAGCATAGGTTGGTCATTAATGGCAAGAAATGTGAGTTCTTCTTGGAAGAGATACACTTCTTGGGGCATATCGTGTCTAAAGATGGAGTCCGTATGGATCCTTCGAAAGTGGAAGCAATTCTCAATTGGCCAGATTTGAGAACCGTGCATGATGTACGCAGCTTTTTGGTCTTGTGTTCCTATTACAGGTGGTACATACGGTATTTTGCTGAGATTGCTTCGCCCCTTCATGCTTTAACAAAGAAGGGAACTCCGTTTCAATGGGCTAATCGAGAAATTGCAGCCTTTAAAAAGCTTAAAGAAAAGCTTACTTCGGACCCTGCATTGGTATTACCGGATCTTCGAAAAGCTTTTGTTGTCCAGTGTGATGCATGCAGCATTGTGCAGTTCTCATGCAGGAAGGACATGTGATAGCCTATGAGAGTCGTATATTACAGAATGCCGAGAAGCATTTACAGGTTTATGAGAAAGAGATGTTGGCTGTAATTCATGCTCTTTCTACATGGAAACACTATTTGCTTGGGACTCATTTCACTGTGCAGACAGATCATCAAACCTTGCGTTATTTCCTCACGCAAACTAAACTTTCTGAGAAGCATATGAGATGGGCCAAATTTTTGTCTATGTTCCACTTTCAGATTGTACATGTGGAAGGCAAAAAGAATGTTGTGGCAGATGCTTTGTCACGCAAGCCACAGGTCTCAGCAGTTTCACTTGCTTATCATCAGGAGCTTGATGCGATGAAAGAGCAGTATGCCCAGGATGAGGATTTTGGAAGGGTCTATGATCAGATGTCTGAGGGTCAGCGGCATGATCATTATACTCTCAGGGATGGCTTTTTGTTGATGCATGGTAAACTGTGTGTTACCAGGCACTTACGGCTCAAGGTTATGATTGAAAGTCATGCTCCACTGTATGTAGGTCACAGAGGTATTGACGCCACGGTAAAGGCACTTGAGGCTTTCTTTTATTGGCCGACCTTGAGAAGAGATGTTGATGCTTTTGTTAAGCAATGCATCGTATGTCAGAAGGTGAAGTATGACCGTCAGAAGACACTAGGATTACTTCAGCCTTTACCTATTCCAGATAGACCATGGGAGAGCATTGCCATGGATTTTATATCTTCCGAGAACACAAACGGGGAATGATGGCATTTGGACTATCATATGCAAGTTCAGTAAGCAGGCTCATTTCATTGCCGTGCGTAAGAAGATCAAAGTTGATCACATGGTGAAGTTGTTCATGGCGAACATCTTCAAGTATCATGGCATGCCTTCGTCTATCATTAGTGACAGTGATCCACAGATGACGAGTTTATTTTGGTGAGGGTTGTTTGACAACATGGATACAACTCTCAAGTTGTCATCATCATTTCATCCACCACAGACAGATGGGCAGTCGGAAGAGGCTAATTCCACAGTGTTAGATCTTCTTAAGTGTTATGTGTCAGAGCACAAGCAACAATGGGAAAAGTATCTTCCTTTGGTGGAGTTCAGTTATAACAACACCATCCATACCTCGACGGGCAAGGCTCCTGTTGAGACTGAAGAAGGAGGGAAGAAGGTACCACCCATTTTGCACACAAAGGATAAGATCTTTGAGGCTGATCGGTATGTGGAGAACATGGATAAAGCTTATAGGAGAGTTAAGTTGGCACTCCAAAAAACTCAGCAAAAGCAAAAGCAAAAGAAGGCAGCAAACCATCACAGACGTGCATTAGAGTTTGCATTGGGTGATTGGGTTCTTTTGCGATTTGAGAAAGCTAGGCTCAAAAAGATGAAGGGTAAAGAGCGCTTATTCCCTAAGTTGAGCATGCGCTATTATGGACCTTTTCAGGTTTTGGAAAAGATTGGTGAGGTGGCCTATCTTTTGAAGCTACTGGTGATCACTGGAGGATTCACACTGCATTTCATGTGAGTCTACTTAGACCTTTCCGTGGGGATGTGCCTGAGGATGTATCAGATGAGGCTCAGCCGGAAGTTGAGGAACTCGATGAGGTTCTTATTCCAGAGCAGATACTGGCACATAAGGAAAGAAAGTTACGAGGTAAAGTTTCCCGTCGCTATCTTGTGAAGTTCAAGAACTATTCACTGATGGATGTGAAGTGGATGGAGGAGGGTGACTTAGCAGATTCACCTCAGGTATTGCAGCTTTATCTCGATGCCTTTGAGTTGGAGCGGACTCTTGCTACGGCTCATTCAGGTTCAGCAGAGCATGAGTCTAGAGCATTGCCTGATGCTCAAGAGGGGGGTAGCACCCCTGCTCCCTTGATACAGACAGGCTCAAATGTCATCTAGAGGTCGCTTGGTGCAGCCTTTGTCTCACCCGAAGGTACTGATAGCTGACAGTACATCTACTTATGGGACTTCTATGATATATGTGTACTAGTCACATTGGATGTTGTGGTTAAGTATGGTTCACAGTGGTATACAACTTGGACTATTACTACACCATTGGTTTGCAGTGAATGTTGTTACATATGCATGGCTTAGAGAGATTGGGACGCTAATCTTGCTATATTGTACATTTCACTTTTAGATGGATCACATGGCTGATATCTTACTGTATTGGGCAGCCTTTGTTATCAGTGTGGTTCCGCTTTGGATGTCTTGCTGTATCACCAGATTGCAATCGAGGACGCTTGCCATTTTTCAAGAGGGGGGTATGTCATGACCCTGTGAAATTGGTAGAGCATAAGTGTGAGCATGGTGGTCGGTGAGCAGGATAAATATTTAATGGTTCATATTTGGGGCTAAGGTTTATTGACCCATGTGTGGACAATCCCAAGTGTGAAGGGGGACCAAGGAATTAAAGTTCATAAGGTTTTATAACCTTGGGTGGCCCCTAGGAAAGTTTTAAAACTTTAAGTGGCCCCTAGGTTATTTATGGGAGGGGGGCTACTCTACTTTTGGAGTACACGCCTCCCTCTCTCTCTCTCTCTCTATCTCTTGCTTTTTGGGAAAAGAGGGACTGGTGGGCAGGGCTGGTTTGAAGCCTGGAAAAACAGCTACAGGGATTACACGTAGAGTTTTTCTTCTTCTGTCTCTCGACTGCAGAGATACGCAGAGGTGCTTTTCATCCTTGAGGAGACTGGCGGGCAGGGGCTGAACAGTGCATGGACCTCCCCCTTTCTCTAGTGAATAGCTGCGCAGATCTGCAGGAGGACAGGAGGTGGGCTGGACTGGACTGAGAGAAGTAGGGCTGCGCTACAGCACACACATACTCTTTTGGCAGTAGGAGTCGGGCTGCAACCAGGGACTGCAGCGTACATGTCCGCACAGAGGGGCTGGCTTTTTCGTGGAAAAGAAGCGAGCAGTCTCCAGGCGGCGCACAAAGGCAGAACATCAGATTTTTCCCCTTCTTGCAACAGGCCGGCGCACAAGGGCTGGACTGTCTCTCTCTCTCTTGTGCAAACAGACGGGCTGAATTGCTCTCTCTCTCTCTCTCTCTCTCTCTCTCTCTCCATCCCCTGCACACCCAGATTCAGCTTTTTTATTCAGTACTTTTTCATTTTGTTGGGATGACAGAGGATACCCCATACAGGTACTCCGATTTGTCTCATAGGCCGAGTTCGGTCTTTTGGAAGACGTTAATAAAATCTTTCTCTCTCTCTCTCTCTCTCTCTCTCTCTCTCTCTCTCTCAAGGAAAGCGACATAAAGACTAAGCTTCTCTCTCTCTTTGTGAGCAGGTGGGACTGCAGGTGGTGTCTTGTGAAGTCTCTCTTTTCACTGGCTCGTGAGTGTTCTCTCTGGCCCTTTGTGAGAGGAAGGGTTTGTCAGTTCAGAGGGTGGAAACACGACAAGATTGTGGGCTGATTTGGAGGAGTTTTGTGGACTGTTTTCATGGCTGAGTTTGTGGCTATGTGCATGGTTCAGTCAGATGCATATTCAAGGCCTCATGGATGTACAGACTTAGCAGATTAGAGGAGATAACAGTGTGGTGTTCTTGGGACACAAAGCTGTGTAACCTCTATGCTAAGAGGTCCTGAGGATTGGCATATTGGACTTGCAGACATAGGAGCCATGAATGGCCATGTTGTAATCATTTAAAACTTTTCCATTGAAATTGAATAAAGAAATACCAAAAGGGGCACCAAGCTTTGGGGCCAACAGGTGTCATTCTCGAGCACTCTAGCTCCTATTTATTTGTTTATTGGCTGGACTACAATTGGATTGGGTGACTGCTAGTCTACCGCACTTTGGTTTCTACCAGAGGCCGGTTTTAGCAGGCACTAGAACGAGCCTCTCTACCTCTAGATGCTTAGCTAGCATAGTAGACACCAATGCAAAAACGCTCATCTCATCCTCCTCCTCAATGGATTTGGTGAAAAAGTCTAAAACTCACTTGATGACTCCTCTTTGTCCTCGGAAACTGGAATGGACTCTAGGATGGGTTGCCCTCCATTTGTCTAGATCACCTCCAAGTGTCTGCTCCTTGGGCTCATCCTCCAGAATATGCTCCTTGGGAACTCTGTCTCATGAATACCACGTCCTCTCTTGTTAAGCTTCATCTATGAATGGACTTATTTACCACTATATGTGCTGCTTTTCTTGCTTGGATCTCATGTCGACAACCTGCCAACTAGCTTTCCAACTGCTAGATAATTTCCTCACTCCTTTCTATCCTATATGGTGCCACTATGCTCTTGTAGAGATCAAAGTTGGTGAACCATGTTTTCTCACAAGAAACCAAAGAGCTCTTTGACAGCTCCCGAAACTCCATGTTCTACACATGTGTACTGACCACAAATGTACGTGAAGAAAAACAAACAGACCTTTGTGGTCAAGGACTAGGCGAAGGTTTCATCCTTGTGTGATTGAGGAAGGGTGGGTGTAGCCAATTGGCTCAGGCAAGGATGCCGCATATACACCCATTGGCTTGGGCAAGGACGCCGCATATACACAGCTATAAAACGCTACCCTATCTACCCTCTTCGTCCACAAATTGGCTGGCCTGTTGCACCCATAATTACGGGAAACGGCCCGAAACAATTGTTTTTGAGGGCCGAAACACATTTTAGGGTAGGTAGGGGACTGAAACGCGTTTCGGACACACTGAAACGTTTCAGTAAACTCGAAATCCAAATCAACATGAACTAGTAAGAAAATGTCACACTACAACAACTGAAATCCATTTTATTCCCCTTTAATTCTTATAAACAATAAAATTCATGTCATAATGGGATCACATGTGTGTACAAACAATCATGAACTTTCAACCCCTCCCCTCCCTTAGCCCTCCTTGTTGACATGGCGTTTCTATTTCCGTTTTGGCTCTCCTCGAAATTTTCGTTTCCGTATCCGTTTTCGTTTCTATTTCCGTTTCCGTTTCCCTTAACTATCGTTGCACCCCCTTGGAGGTGCTCTTCTTGCTGTTGTGGCGTCACGTGCACACCCAGTTGGTGTACAGGTGACAGCATTCTTAGCATTCATGCACATTTAGCATAGCATCTCTAGCATGTACCACAGCATGTGCAGCATTGTATGGGACTGTTACAGCACCTACAGCAGTACACAAGGCATCAAGAGCATTTAAGGCATGCATCACAGCAAGTCAAGGCCTATGGAACCAACCAACAGTAGTTGTTGGGCATTTATGAGTCGTGGAGGACCTAGCCAAACAGGCTGACAGAAGTAGCCTGGCCAGCCAGCAGCATAAATCATTATAAATAGAAATCACATCCGAAACGTGTCCACAGACAGGGAAAAGGACCAGTCGGCCAGCACCTGTGCATTCAGCCAGGACAAGATAGGGTCGGCCAAGAGAAAAACACAGTTGGCCAAGACCATATCAAGTCAGCTAGCACCAAATAGCCCCCACGACCAAAAACAGGGAGAAAACATAGAAAAAATGGAAAAAAATGGAGAGAACTCCTGGGCGGGAACACCCACAACAGAAGCCCTCACTGAGTAATATATACAAACAAGAGATGACTGCTAACACCTCCTCTCAGATCCTAGACGTGGAACCAACCCCAATGAGCTCGAGTGCTGCCTGAGTATCGCTTGAGGTAGAGACTTCATGAATAGGTCCGCCGCATTGTCCTCTGTCGAACAATAAACAAGCAAGATGTCACCAACCAAAATCTTCTCGCGAACAAAGTGATATTGTATCTCTGTGTTTGGTCCGGGCATGGAAGACTGGGTTCCGAGCAATAGCCATACAGCTCTGGTTATCGCATTGGATGACCGTTGGTTCCTTTCGTGGAAACCCAATCTCGCCAAGCAACCTCCGCAACCACAACCTCGCAAAAGCAGTACTACAAGCAGCCACCGTACTCTGCCTTTGTAGAAGACAAGGCAATAGTTGGCTGCCTCTTGCTGCTCCATGAAACAGCTCTTGAGACTTGAGCCAAGGGTAAATCCGTAGCCTGATGTAGATCTCCTCGTGTCTGGATCTCCTCCCCAATCTGAGTCACTCCAACCTTGAAGTCTGACTCGTTCCGTCATTCCCCCTCTAGTGTCATGGAAGAGTCCAAGATCCTTCATAACCTACAGATACCGCAAGATCCGCATCTTGCGTCCCAATGAGTCTTCAAAGGTGTCTGCATGAATGAGCTCAACAGCCCCATTGAAAAGCTCAAGTCCAATCTGGTGTTCAGCAACCAAATCAATGAACCAACAAGCTTCCGATACAAGGAGGCATCAATCTACTCACAAGGATCATTACCTGTAAGTTTGATGTTCGGGTCCATCAGTGAAGAAATAGGCTTGCAGTTCTCCATCCCGAAGGTCTCCAGCAACTCATGAACATATCGCTGATAAGAAATAGAGAACCCCCTCTAGGTCCAATCCCAAAAAGAAATGGAGTAAGCCTAAGTCGGTCATCTCAAACTCCTTTACCAAGGCAGCCTTCGTCACAGCTATGTGCTCCACATGACCGCCACTGAGAATGAGATCATCCACATAAAGGATAATCAATGTGACCATACCGCGTGCTCGAAAGGGATACAAGTTAGGATCTACAACTGATCTCTGAAAACCTGTCCATAGAAAGAAGAAATCAATCTTCTGACTCCAAGCCCTGGGAGCCTGCTTAAGACCATACAAGGCCTTCCGTAACTTGTAAACCATCAAAGGCTGATTCCAAACCTTAGGAGCCTGCTTAAGACCATACAAGGCCTTCCGTAACCTGTAAACCATCCCCTTTGATCCCGGAACCTCAAAGCCTAGAGGTTGCTCAACATACACCTCCTCCTGCAAGTCACCATTAAGGAACGTAGATTTTGCATCCATCTGATATACGGGCCACCGTTGAGAAAAGGCAAGGGCAAGAACTGTCTGAATCGTGGTCATCCTTGTTGTCGGTGCAAAGAAATCCTCATAGTTGATGCCAAGCCACTAAACATTGGCTTTAGCCACAAGTATGGCCTTGTGCTTGTCCACCAACACATTAGAAGTATACTTGGTCTTAAAGACCCACTTGACACCAATGGCTAACCGTTTTCACGGCCTCGGTGTCAAATGCACTCTGCATTGTACTGCATGGTGACAAGATGGCTCATCATCATCAATGCAACATTGTATATTATTAGTACCTTTTTAGGATGATATTTGTCGTACGCTGTGACCCCATTGTAATCCTCGGTCTAGGATAAGTCAAGCACGAGCTACGTAGGTCATTCTCAGCCTTAGACAGTCAGTCAATCAGTCCAAGTCCCTTAACCCACTTGAAGAGATACGTTCATGCATGTAGAGTCAATAGAAGCCTTAGGGTTTGCATTAGAAAGCACTCTACATAATGCGTAGCATTCATCCACTGCATTTAGACCATGGCAGAAGCCTTCAGATACCATCTAGCATTCATTAGAATTCATCCAGTATTATTCCCATAATTTACAGTATTTTTTGGGCATTTTTACATCGTATTTATTTTATCCAAGACATATACACTCAGCCAGCTCTGTAGCCAGCCGACCACTGTCCATATAAATAGCTGAGTATATAATCCATTCATTCATTCATATCATAATCAGCATTGAAGACCTCAACGCTTGGAGCCTTCAGCACAAGGAGCATAAGTGATTGCTGAATTCATCACATCAGCCTTCAGCATTTTCCTCATCAGCATATAGGAGCATCAACGCTTGAGCAATTCAGCCTTCATTCAGTAAAACGCAGCATCTACAGCATTCAGCCTACAGATCCTCTTGCGTTTTCAGCATTCATACAGTTTTCAGCATCCTCATATGCATCGTTTTGCTACAGCCACTTGGTGACGATAAAACTCAACATTCATACACATTTTCAGCATTCATACATAGTCTAGAACAGTTCTAATCAGCCCCTTCTCTCAACCTCAGATTTGTAGCCTTCATACATCCATTGGGAAGAGTGCATAGGCTCGAGATTGGTCATCATTGGTGCTTCTATAGCCGTGTACAGTTCAGCCCGACTCTTGGTCCTCAGAGATCTTGCGTTTGGCTTATCGTCAGTCTCTTCAAAGTAATAAAGCAAATATTATTCCGGTAACGGGATACGGGGCCCTTCAGTGGGTAATTCAAGACCCCATACGGTGTACAATTTCTATCTCTCTCTCTCAAATCTCTTAAAGTTTGAAGTCTTAAAGTGGATTGCTAAACTCGTGAAACTCACGATACAGAAGACGGTGGTGAGCATTTGTGTGACAGGATCCTCAATTACGAATACTTCCGTTGCATGTTACATTGGTATCAAATTAAACTTGTCCACACACACCGTATCCTAGCGTGAAGGCATCCTTGGATGGTCAGATTGCGTTCCGGGACGACCACCGACTTTAGCATCATGTCTATAGAGGAGAGAACCCATCAGCCAAAAGATGTCTCCCCCAAAGGAGACCTTGCTCTTCCGACTACAGTAGACACCATAGCTCTACTCAGAGCTTAGAACCAGCTTCTCATGGAGCGTCTTCAACTCTTGGAAGCAACAGCAGCACGTCCTCCTCCGCCTCCAGCAACTCCCAACTACATCTCCCTCTTCTTTCAGATGGAACAACAAAGAAGAGAAGACGAGGCTCAACGAAGAGAAGAAAAAGCAGAAGCTAAAGCAAGAAAGCAGCAAGAAAAAGCAGATAGACGGGACTATGAGGAAGCCCAACGCAGGATCGAAGAAGACCGACATCAGGCTGAACTCGCCGCTCGGGAGCACCTACGAGAGCTCGATTGAGAACGTATGTTACTCGAGCACCAAAGGAAAAAGGAGGCCATGCATCTTAGATACCAGCACCTCTCTTCAGTTTCCGTAGCCTCAGGTACCACCAGCCAGCAACCCACGACATCGACTACCATCATTCGAAGTCAACCGAATTTTAGTAAGTATGATGGTAAGTGTGATCATTTGGCAGTTAATAAGTTCATTCATCAATTTACTGCTCATTTTGCATTAGCTAGGATTACAGATCCTCAGGATAGAGTCCACGTAGCGGCTCCCCACCTTACGGGTGAGGCAATCACTTGGTAGCAGCATTGGTCTAGTCTTCATACAGACTAGACCACGGATGTCACAGCTTTTAGCTGGGATACATTTGTTCATGACCTAAACACCAGATTTCTCTCGCCCCAGTATATGACCAACCTGGCAAATGAGTTTTATGGACTCATACAGAACGGGTCACTAGTGCTTTAGTTTTCCGAAAAGGTTATAACTTTAACACAACAGTTAGGACTATCTCAGCAGGCCAAGATGGATCAATTCATTCGTGGATTAGATCCCAGCATCCCGTTCACAATTCGCAACTTTGAACCTAGTACATATAACCGGGCTTTGACTCTTGCTCAAAATGAAGAAATGAAGATGAACGAAGACAAGCCCAAGCAATCATCATAGTCCAGTACCAAACCCCAGCTGCAACAATCTGCCGCGCAGCCAAGGAAAGGTAATGCATCTTCTAAAGATATTAAGAAGAATAGCAGTAATAGCTCCATTTCAAGAGGTAAGAAGGATAAAGAATCCAAGCCTAAGAAACTAGGAAAAGGCTAAAGCAGGCATCACTGGAGGCTATCTTCCTCCAGAGGAGCAAAGGAAATACCAGTTAGAAAACAAATGCTTTATCTGTAAGGGCATGGTAAGAGGGATTGCCATAAATAGCAAGCGGAGCAAGCCTCCAAAGCTCCTTCTGCCACAGTTGCCACAACATCTCCCTCTCCTCCAGTCCCGCCTACTACCACAAACACAGTTCAGCTTTTACCTTCTATGCATCCTATGCCATCCGTGGTATTTGATGCTAAGCAGGAGGATGAGAGCGATGCTGCACAGAAAAGCCTCATCCGAGCTTATGGCTCTGCTAAGGGCCGGCAATTTGTAGTCTTGTTTGACATGGGCAGTTCTGAGGACGCCATCTCAACCTAGTTGGCTAACAAGATGAGCTGCACATTAGTACCATATCATTTGGATGTGGACGGGTTCACACTTGGTCTCCGCACCCACATATCTCAAAAGGCACAGCAATTTGCCTTTGAAGTTCAGAAGGCCTCATTCCAACGAGATTTCATTGTGTCACCTCTTTTGGGATGTGACATGATCTTAGGAATCCAATGGTTCCATCAATATGCGCCTATTCCCGATTGGAGGCAGGGCACTTTTACTATCTGTAAAGGTTTTCCTGAGCCCGTCATAATTCGTGGGGAGAGAAGCATTCTTGGCCTCCAGGCCCGACGAGCTATCTGCAAGGGAGCGGAAGGAGCACTACTTTATGTTCGTGCTCAGACAACCTCTACCTCATCGGTAGCACCTATCTCATCTTTAGTCCCACAGTTAGCAGACCTCTTGTCTAGACATCAAGACATTATGCTTAGCAACTGTCATATGCATCATAGATGCTATGGACATTTTCAGGGCTAAATCTAGAAGAGGCAGCCAGATAAAGAGTATAAACCAGGTAGAACCAAGATGATAGAGCACAACGCACTTTTGGCAGTGTAGACTGGAGACAAGAGTGGAGAGCAAGCTAAAGATCAGATGGCTGTCGGCTGCAGGACAGGTGTTGCTGGCTGCACACAAGGCTGTCAGCTGCTCATGGAAGTGGTTAGCTGAACCAGAGGACAGGGGCAGCAGCAGGCGCATCATGCTCAAGGAGGAGATCCAGTCGGGGCTGCGTTAAAGCATTTAATGCACTTATGACTAGCCGACCAGCAGTCGGCCAGCATAAAGGGTGTCCAAGACCCATATAAAAAGGCAAGGGTGCTCATAGATTGAGTCATTCATTCCACTAGGGAGTGGATCAAGTTCTAGGACAGGATTTTGGGTGTTCACCACCTTTTATGTAAGGCAACCTATGGCTGTAGTAAAAGTACCTTTTTGTACCATATCAATATCCTACTTGGAAGCCATGAACCTGCGCCAAGCTAAGCAAGAGGGAATGTCATATGCACTCTGCACTATAGTGCATGGTGACAAGATGGCTCATCATCATCAGTGCAACATTGTACATTATTAGTACCTTTTTAGGATGATATTTATCGTACGCCGTGACCCCATTATAATCCTCAGTCCAAGATAAGTCAGGAACGAGCTACGTAGGTCATTCTGAGCCTTAGACAGTCAGTGAGTCAGTCCAAGTCCCTTAACTCACTTGAAGAGATGCATTCATGCCAACATCTGGCAAGCCATCCACCATCTGGTCCCGGAAAGCCCGCGCAGGCTCACAACGCATCCACATTCAAGTGGCCAAAATGGAAATGCCACAAATAACCGAGCTGAGTGCCTGTCAAAGAAGAGAGTGCTAAGAGTTTGTAAATCCCATTCTCCACTCCGCCTTCCCAAACAACCTGGCTTGTTGCTTTGTCCCAAAGAGCAACAAAATGCTCATCAAACTCCACCTCTATACGAGCCTTGCAAACCTCATGCGCTGACAAAAGATGAAACCCAAGTGCTGGGACATAAAGAACACTGGAGGAATGCTTCCCCCTCTTGCCATCGAGAATAATCTCCATCCTACCCTCACTGTGAATCGGGATAGTGGAATTGTCACCGATGAACATGCGACCTGTCTACCGTGTCGAAGATCCTGTAACTTGTCCAAGAGAATGCCTTCCGGTCCCAGTCAGGGACTTGCTATTGCCCTAAACAAATTGTTTATCTGCTGCCAACTTCAAGGATTAGCTTGGAGCTTAGCCATGTCCATGTATGCGCAAGTTTTCTAAGCTCATAAGCGTTTTATCTTCATATGTTGCATGCACGGAAGCCTTGTTGTACTGAACCACAGCCCTAAGCTTGATTAAGAACAAGATGTTGATTTAAACATGATTAAGACACAGGAGAGAGAAGAAGAGAGAGATGCTTGGTGTCAGGTTTTCTTGTATTTAATATGGTACAAAAGGTGACTTTATGTTTGTACATGGTTGAGCCCTTGGTCAGCCCCAAAAGGGTTGACCTCTAGCCCCTACACATGCGTCTACTGAATTCTAGGATGAAGAAATGATGAATGAACTAATTGAATTATGAGTGATGCTTATATATATGCTGAGAGGGGCTGGCCGGCCAACTTAGGCTGTTGTTGGCAGTCTGCTTCTGTTGGACAAAGAATTCACGAAATATTGGCTAAAATGCTATGCTTATCATTAATGCTGCCCATGCTGCTGTCCGACCTATGATGCCTAGCCGACTCGCTGTTTGGATGTTCCAAAAGACAGCCCACTGCATTGCTGGCTGCCAATTGGGCATCCATGCCCTCCACGATGCTGGTGTTGATGATGCTGACGTTGCTGAAGCTGATGATGATGCTGATGTTGCTATTGATGATGATGGTACTGATGTTTATATTGATGATAATACTACTGATGATGATGACACTAACGATGACTTAAATGCTGTCCTCGCTGCTTATCCTAATCAGGGACTATGCTATTCATGCCAAAGATTAGCCATGGCACAGGCGTGCACGTGACATCCCCTCCTGCTAAACTTGATGACAAGGTGGACACTCTGTCAACCTTCCTCCCTCGTCTTCTAACTTTGGCACTGCTCTAAGAACTCTGGGAAGAGGCTGAGCTTCATATGCCTTGGGCTTTAGAGCACAAAGGATGTTGAAGTATGCAAAGGCAGGCTGCCTAAGCCCACATGCTTGACTGAAGGTTGAAGACTTGAACTTTAGATTGATGATTTTAGACCATGGCTGAACCCATCTATTTATATGTCCATGGAAGGCTGGTCGGCTGAACTATGGAGCTTCAAGCTTGAATGTGAGGAAAGGTTGGGGGGGGAGGAGTCTAGAGTGCTTGAGGAATCAGAACATGGAGATGTGTCTCTCCCAGTTGGATCTCCCAATTGTCTCCAAAAAAGAGCCTACATGGGTAATGCAATACCAAAGGTCTCCCAGTGTAGCGTTTATGACTAAGGGACCGTCCTTGCACAAATACGGGCAGTGCATCTAGGGTGATAAGTTTAGGGACTCCTCTATAGATCAAAATGGCCCTGTCCAAATCTCCTCCCTCGTACATAACTTGAGGATCTAACTGTCTAGCCCACCTATACCAGGGATCTCCAAGTGATGTAACAAGATTCTCTCATCCTACCAAATCAAGTGTACACTACTAGTCTACCTTGCCAGATTTTTTAGGTATATTGAGTGGACACGAGAGTTGCAAAGTATTGCGGGCATTTGGAATCTTCGTTGAGCACAATTTATATTTTTTTTTAGCGTTCGAATTTTTTTCTCAAGTTGGGGGGGGGGGGGGGGGGCTCGTACCGTACGATGTCGTACGGTACCATATGGTACGAATAGGTTCGTACCGGTACGAGAAACAACCATGTCTGCAGAGGATATTAGCTTCGAAGATTCTAACTTGATGATAGCCACTTTTGAGGTCGATCTTTGTGAAGTAATTAACACCGTTGAGTCTTTCGAGGATGTAATCTGTCCTTGGCATGGGAAACTTGTTCTTGATTGTCAACTTGTTCAAAGCTCAATAAGCCACACAGAGACCGGTGGTCTTATCTTTCTTCAGCACAAAAAGAATCAGTGCAGCAAATGGAGAGGATGAAGGCCGAATGAATCAAGACCTAAGCAACTGCATGAGATGCGTCTCCAACTCAGCTTCCAACGACTTGGAAAGACGATAGAGAAACTTACTGGGTGGCTCAGCTCCAAGTACCAAATCGATGTGATGGTCTTCACGACGAGAGGGTGGGGGTTGGGGTGTGAGATCATCCCGTAACATGATGTCCTGAAACTGTTGGAGTCCTGTCATCTGTGACTCTAATGGAGTAGCGGTGGATGTCGATATCTGCTATGGGCAGACATAGATCATCGCACACTCTGCTCCCTTTCTCATAGCTCTACAAGCCTGGAAGTGGAAAATGATTGGAATACCCTGAATGCTTCGATCCCAGTGGATGATAGTAGTGACAATCGTGACGGTGTCCTACCTCCAACCAGGAATGGGTGCATACTGGCGGAACCACTGAATCCCTAGGATCATGTCGCACCCTAAGGGGTGAGACAATGAAATCACTGTGAAACTAGACCTTATGGACTGTGAAGGCTAACTGTTGAGCTTTCTGGGAGATATGGATACATTGGCCGAGAGTGAACCCATCCACGTCCAAATGATAAGGCACTAGGGCGCATCTCATCTTGTTCGCCAACTACAGAGAGACGGCATCTTTGGAACTGCCCATGTCAAAGAGCACATCAAATTGTTGCCCCTTTGTTGTGCCATAAGCTCTAATAAGACCCTTATGAAGCTCGTCAACTCCGCCCTCCCACTTATCATCGAATACCATTGTGGGTACTGCATTCAAGGCGGGGAAGAGCCGAATAGCATATGCGGTTGAGGGCGGAGGTGGAGGGGGTGGTGAGGCTATGGCGGTAGCCACTGTAGAGGTTTGTTGCTTGCCTTTTTCCGCCTACCATTTGGAACAATCCTTCTTTGCATGTCCCGTGTGCTGGCAGAAGAAGCAACGGTTCTCCTTGAAGTACCGCTCCTTCTCATCCTACCCTGGGAATCCTCCAGTAAGGCCCTCCTTGATCGTTTCTTCCGGTGTCTTCTTGGGTCCATCTTGTCGCTCCTTCCTAGTAGAAGAGTTATTCATGCCCTTCTTCTCGTCTTTGTTGTTGGATGCCCCCTTACCTGACTGTTGATTAGACGCATGGTTCTGTTGGGTGGTATGCATCTGCTACTGCTGGGGTTTGGGGGCGACTAGAGAGGTTTTGGGCTTGCCTCTATTGAGCATCATCTTGTGGTTCTACACAAGAGTCAAAGCCCGATCATAGCTTTGGGGTTCGAAGTTTCGAACGGGGAACCGAATGTTTGGATCCAATCCCTGAATGAACTGCTTCAGCTTCTCCTCCTCAGACTTCCCCAACTGTTGAGCTGATGTAATCACTTTGTTAGAGTAGGTGAGCATAGGGGAACCGTTTCGAGTGAGTTTATAGAGTTCGTCTTCGAGGTTGGTTGTGTACTGCGGAGGTAGAACTTTGTCTTTAGATTGGACAGGAAGATGTCCCAGTTGTAGTCGGGTAAGCCGGTGAAGGGATTTGTGTGCAAACAGGACCAATGTTGCCACCAAGTGACTACATCACCTGAGAGGTGTGGAGCCGCCACATGGACTTTATCTTGGGGGGGACTCTGATCTTTGAGAGTGGAAAATGGGCAACAAACCGGTGGATGAATTGGGTCACAACCGAATGGTCACACTTGCCGTTGTACTTAGTGAAGTTCAGTGAGGCGCGGATGACGGTTGTCGAGGCTGTGGTTGCGGAGAATTGAGAACGGATGACAGTTGTCGAGGCTGTGGCTGTGGTTGCGGAGAATTGAGAACGGGTGAAAAAAGTGACCAGAGTCTACAGTGTTTGTTGGAATTGGTTGTTAGCAGTCATCTCCTGTCTGTACATTACACCAGGGCCTCTATTATGGGTGTGACCACCCAGTTTTGGTGTTAGTAGTCATCTCTTGTCTGTACATTACACCAGGGCCTCTGTTGTGGGTGTGCCCTCCCAGTTTTGGTGTTTCCAAATTCTTCCTCACTCCATGTATTTTTCCCATTTTTTCTGAGGTGTGGAGGGCTGTCGGGGCTGATTCTGTTGCTGGCCGACTTGTCTGTTTGCTACCCGACCTGATCTGCTATCCTGGCAGACCAGTTTTTTTTCTGGTCGTGAGCATGTGCTGCTGTCGGCCTGTTTTAGACTGGCTGACCAGCAGCTTCCGGCCATATAAAATGACCCCTTGCCCCCTCACACTCTCCATTGAGTATTGTACCGGATTAACCGTATATAGTGCAGAGTTCAGACAACCACACTATCTCTCATCTGCGTTTTCTCTTCCACACACTTCAGCGTTTTTCCTGCTGGAGGTTCTCTTGTGTTTGCTCATCTTCATGTTGGTGTCTTGCTACGTTGTGCTCTAAGTAGTTTGTCTCATATCCGCTACGTATTCCGACATGGTATCAAAGCCCCAGGTGGCTTGAAGGTTGGAGACAATTGGAGAGCTTGCGGGACTGTTTCTTGAAGACCTTGAAGCTTACGGGAGATTTGAAGAGCTTCCAAGACCACTGGTTTTTTGGTGCTAATTGGCGATCTCTTGGGCTATTCAGGACTTAGAGATTGGGTAGAAGGCGGCCATCACCTTTGGGCAGCCACCTTGCATATTAGTTGTAGCCTCTTCTTCATCTTTTTCCCCACCCACCCTCCCTTCACAAGACCAAAGTAACCACCCCGATGGCAGACTTGCTTGAGATGGCTGAGAATCACGTGAAGATCCCTATTCTCCCCACGTTCCCCACCGTGGATCGACAGTTGGACGGGACCAACTACGGGCATATGGAAGGTAATGATGGAATCTGTATTGGAGTCTTATGACTTGGCTGATTTCATAATTGTTGGTGTTCCACGGCCGGAGTTGGAGGACGGGGAGAAGTTACCCTCTACTCGGAAAGAAGGGAGGCTCAGGCACAGTTGTGGGATCGTGTCAATGCCCGTAAGCGTTCTTTCATCTTCCTGAATTGCACACCGCAGGTGATCAACCATATAAAGCATATGACGCTCGCCAGAGGGATTTGGCAGCATTTGGCTTCTCTGTACAACAGGGTATCACCCATGAAGAGGATCTCCTTGGAAGTTCAGATGCAAGTGATGGATCCTGCAAAGTCGTCGATGATGCGAGAGCACATCAACAAGTTGCAGGCTCTTCAGCAGGAGGTTCTTCAAGCAGGGAAAGAGATATCTTCAAAGGACATGGCCATCACTTTGCTGTCTCATCGAACCTCTCAGTACTTAGCATTTTACTCCTCTTTGATCACCAGTAGCACGCTCAACACCATCACTTGGGAGGAGCTTGTGCCTATGGTCTTGGACTAGGAAGAGCGTTTTTCGAACCCTCCACAGGGAGGAGGTTCTGAGGCCTTGACTGGCCAGCGGCCGCAAGGCAACAGTAAGGGCAAAGGGAAATCTTCACAGGAGAAGTCTTCCGAGCACGAGCCCGACGTGGATCATGACGCCTTGAAGGCAAAGAGGACTTGTAACAATTGTCGCAAGAAAGGCCATTATTGGAGAAAATGTCCCAAGAGCAGCTCACCGAGAAGGGTGATGATTCCTCAGCAGTAACCATGAAGACTCCAGCTTTTGTGCACTTGGAGATTATGGACACCGGCGTTTCATCTTCTTTGAGCAGGGAGGCGGTTGGACTCACCACTAGGGACACTTGGGATTGGATTCTAGACAGTAGTGCTTCCAAGCACATGACTCCTTCCCGAGAGTTATTACAGGATCTTCGGAGGCACGCAGGTCACATCCTGATTGGTGACGAGTCCACTATACCTATTCACAGTGAGGGCAGGTTACAGATCGTTCCCGATGGCAGAGGGGGGAAAGCATTCTTCCCAGGTTCTATTTGTCCCATCTCTTGGTTTTCATATGTTGTCAGTGCATGAGGTTTGCAAGACTGGTGTACGGGTGGAGTTTGAGGAGCATTTTGTTGCTCTCCGAGACAAAGCGACAGGCCAGGTTGTATGGGAAGGCGGAGTGGAGAATGGGATTTACAAACTCTCAGCACTCTCTTTTACAGGTTCTCAATTATGTGATGTGTGGCAGTTTCGTCATGACCACTTGAATGTGGATTCGCTACTGCAATAGGCTTTCCTGGACCAGATGGTGGATGGCTTGCCAGATGTTGGCAGCAATAGGCAGGAACAGTCGAGTTCTTGTGTTTGTTAGTCAGAGGAGCCTTTAAAGGTGAACTATGCTCTGATGTCTCGTATTAGTCGGGACGAAGAGCCTCCTGCAGTTGAGGAAGCTCTTTCCTCGGGGACTTCTAGGAAAGCCAAGCAAGTAGCAAATGGTGACTTCCAAGTGGAGGAGGACGTTAAGAAGCCTCCAGCCCTTTGAAGTTCCAGGTTCAAAGGGAGTGGTTTACAGGTTCCGGAAGGCCTTGTGTGGTCTTCAGCAGGTTCCCAGGACTTGGCATACGAAAGTTACAGTTGATGATCCTTGTGAGCAGGTTGATGCCTCTTTGTTTCGGAAGCGGTTTGGTTCATTGATTTAGTTGCTGCACACCAGATTGGACTTGAGCTTCCCGGTGGGACTGTTGAGCTCATTTCTGCAGATGCCTTTGAAGACTCATTGGGACACAGGATTGAGGATCTTGCGGTTTCTACAGCGTACGAAGGATCTTGGACTTTGCTGTGATCCTAGAGGGGGAACGACGGATGGAGTCAGACTCCACGGTTGGAGTGACTCAGATTGAGGAGGAGATTTACATCAGGCTACAGTTTTACCCTCGGCTCAGGAGCTATTTCATGGAGCAACAAGAGGCCAGCCAACTATTGCCTTGTCATCTACAGAGGCATAGTACCGGGCTGCTTGTGGTGCTGCGGCTGCAAAGGTTGCTTGGCGAGATTGGGTTTCCACAGGAGGAACCCACGGTCATCCAGAGTCACTTTGTTCGTGAAAAGTTTTTTGCTGATGACATCTTGCTAGAGTTTTGTTCGACGGAGGACAATGCGGCAGACCTCTTCACGAAGTCTCTACCTCAGGGTATGCTCCAACTCCCAGGGGTTGGTTCCACATCCAGGAGCTGAGAGGGGTGTTAGCAGTCATCTCCTCCTGTCTGTACATTACACCAGGGCCTCTGTTGTGGGTGTGCCCACCCAGTTTTGGTGTTTCCCCATTTTTCCTCACTCTCCATGTATTTTTCCCATTTTTTCTGAGGTGTGGAGGGCTGTCGGCTAATTCTATTGCTAGCCGACATGTCTATTTGCTACTCGACCTGATCTACTGTCCTGGCCGACTGCAGGCACCTGGCCAACCTGAAGAGCCTGCAGCTTGTTAATATGCTCCTGCATCGTCGGCGACTTTGCAGGGCTCATAACCCCCATCTGTACTTCCAAGGAAATCCTCTTCATGGGCAATACCCTATTGTAAAGAGAAGCCAAATGCTACCATATACCTCTGGCCAGCGACATATGCTTTACATGATTGATTACCTACGATGTGCAATCGAGGAAGATAAATGAACGGACCCTGGCATTGACACGATTCCACAACTGTGTCTGTGCCTCCCGGTCCTTACGAATCGACGGTAGCTCCCCTTCCTCTACCTCCGGCCGTGGAACCCCAACACGATGAAATCAGCAAGGTCGTAAGACTCCAGAACAGATTCCATCATAACCTTCCATATGCCGTAGTTGTTCCCGTCCAACTGACGGTCCACCGAGAACGTGGGGAGTGTAGGGATCTTCACATGCCTCTCAGCCATCTCTAACAAATCTGCCATTGCAGGGATGTAATCTGAAAAAGGATGGGTGGGAACAAAGAAGAACTTACACCTGCAAGTGGGTGTCCAGCAAATCAGCCCGCCGTCCTCTTGCTTCTCCTCTTCTCGAACAGTCCCAAACAATCCACCAATCAGCAACACAACAGTCCCCCTCTTGCTCACACAAATCCCAAGAACTATCAAGAGCCTAGGGCTTTGATACCATGTCATAATACGCAACGGAGATGATGACCAAATTTTGGGAACACAAGAGCAAACATAGTGCAGAAAAACAACACAAGAGAAGGAGAGAGATAGAGGCGTGTAACTCTACTCTATATACACAAAGAAGATCCCAAATAATGATACAAGATGTGACAAGGGCTATGGGGCCATTATATATGGCCCCCATTCAGCAGTCGGCCAGCTAAATGACAGCCGACAGAGACATGTCCACCACGACTAGCATCAATACCAGTCGGCCAGTAGTGTACAGTTGGCCTGCATGGAGAAAAGTGTCCACGACCTGTAGCACACAGTCGGCCAGCACCAATAGGCTCACAGCTACAGTCGGCCATCAACCAAGACCTCCTGCCACCACAGAAATGCCTCCCAAGCCACAGGAAAATGGGAAAAATACGGGGAGTGAGAAAAAATGAGAACAACACCTACAAGGACGGGCACACCCACAACAAAGGCCCTGGTGTCTCAGTAAAGACAAGAGATGACTTCTAACACCCCTTCCCCCTTGCAAGCAGGAGTATTTGCTTTATTTCTTCTCGAAAACTGAATACAAGCTGAACTATGTCCACAAGACTGAGCGGACAAACTGACTGACTGACTTCCAAACGCAAGGACAAAGTGACCAAACACTGGGCAGAACTGTGCATAAGGGATGGTGACTGTGAAGCTATCTTCGGAGAGAACACACCCACCCGAGACCGAGGGATGGTGCTCTGAGAACTCTGGGAAGAGGCTGAGCTTCGGATGCCTTGGGCTTGAGAGCACAAAGGATGCTAAAGTATGCAAAGGCAGGCTACCTAAGCACACATGCTTGACTGAAGGTTGAAGACTTGAACTTTTTATTGATGATTTTAGACCATGGCTGAACCCATCTATTTATATGTCCATGGAAGGCTAGTCCGCTAATACTAGTGTTGTCGGCCTGTTTTGTCTACCGCGACTGAAATAAAATAAGCATTAAATGTTTAATGCTTTCTTATGTGCATGCGTGGGGTGTCTAGTTGTTGGCCGACTAGCATTTGAATTTGCCAACTCCTACCCAAGCCCCTATAAAGGTTGCCGGACTGGGTCTATGGGTGGCTCATGGTGAGATTCACACCATAGCAAGCCTTTCCCTCAATGGGTTGCCTTGGGGCTGGCCCCTACCATATGAATGCAAACTAATATGCTTCTAATGCATTCTCCAAAGTGGGTTAAGAGGACTGACCTAACATTGACCTAACAGACCTCTATGGCTGGAAGACTAACCTATGTAGCTCGTGCCTGACATGTCCCGGACTGGGGCTCACAATGGGGTCACAGCATATGGCAAAATCTCCTATCAAGGTACTACTTCTGTACATGTTTCTTGCACTATTGATGAGCCAATGTGTCACCATGTACCACAATGCATGGGTGCACGTGACACTAAGGGAATGCTTCCTCTAGCTTTGTGTGTTGCAGACCACTCCATCTACTACCCCGCTGCATTCTTCTGCTAGATCTATGCACCTCCTTGGGACTATGCTTAGTGGGTTGAGCCTGAATGCTCTGATACCAATGCTGCATGCACGGAAGCCTTGTTGTATTGATCCATAGCCCTAAGCCCAATTAAGAACAAGATGTTGATTTAAACATGATTAAGATACAGGAGAGAAAAAGAGAGAGATGGTTGGTGTCAAGTTTTCTTGTATTTAATATGGTACAAAAGGTGACTTTATGTCTATACACCTTGGTCAACCCCAAAGGGTTTGACCTCTGGCCCCTACATATGCTTCTACTGAATTCTAGGATGAAGAAATGATGAATGCACTGATTAAGAATGCTGAATTATGAGTGATGCTTATATATATGCTGAGAAGGGCTGGTCGGCCAGCTTAGGCTGCTATCGGCCTACTGCTGGACAAAGAATTCACAAAATATTGGCTAAAATGCTGCGCTTATCATTAATGCTACCCATGTTGCTGTCTGACCTATGATGCCAGGTCGACTGGCTGTTTGGATGCTCCATAAGACAGCCAACTGCATTGCTGGCTGCCGACTAGGCATCCATGCCCTCCATGATGCTGGTGTTGATTATGATGATGGTGTTGAAGCTGATGATGATGCTGATGTTGTTACTCGTGATGATGGTACTGATGTTTGACTTAAATGTCATCCTAACTTCTTATCCTAATCTGGGATTATGCTGTTCATGCCAACGATTAGCCATGGCAGGGGCGTGCACGTGACATCATTGATACATCTTGATCCTCAAAAACTCCACAGAAGAGCATTGTGCCCATCTTGGCAATTGCCATGTGATTGGATCCACAAAACCAAGTGAAGATTCATTCAAAGAAATCAAAGTTTTATATGTTGAAGTTACATTATACATGCATCATCTTAGCAAATGGCATTTCCATCTATTTAGCAAATACTAAGGCCATTGTGACGGGCCAATCCCTCAGAATATATATGTCCTTTGTAACTTTGGGCTTGGCGGTGTTCTATCGCTATTTTTTGTAGCATTATGTCCGACAAACCAATCCTTGAACAAATATTATAAAGGAAGATCGTGTCTTTGCTAGACGAAATTGAGCAAGAGGAGCCAGATCTCCCACTTCTATTGGTTATTCTTACATGGTGGCCGTCCACTAATCAGTGGAGGGCTATTTTTGGAGTAGACACTGCCTGCCCTTCACAACTTTGGGCTTGGCGGTGTTCTATCACCATTTTTTAGAGCATTATGTCCGAGAGACCAATCCTCTAACAGATATTAAAAAGGAAGATCAGGTCTTTACTAGACTCAATTGAGCAAGAGCAGCCAGATCTCCCACTTCGTTTGGTTATTCTTACATGGTGGCGTTCCCACTAATCAATGGAGGGCTATTTTTGGAGTAGAGCCCGCTTGTCCCAAGTAGCTTCTGAGACAGTGCAACATTGTATATGGGGGTGTAGAGTTGCTCGCAAGATTTGGGCATAGTTGCGAAAAAATACATTTTTTGAAAAAATAAAAAACATGTACGTTTCAAAACGTCCCAGTTTTTGGGAGGACGCGTTTTTTTAAAGGCAAATTTTTTAATAATTTTTAAAAAAATTTAGGTCTTGTTTTTTTTGGTACATGAATGGTTAATGTTGAATGGTCATCGGTAAATCAATATTAAAGTTAATGGCATTGCCACCACCAGACCCATGGGAGCCTAGGACCATGTGAATGTATTATCATTATGATTTAATCAATTATGATAGCCATAGGCTTCAAATTGTTCACTCTTGAGTTTTTATGCACAAGTTTAACTTTTATACATAAAATTTGTGATTCCTAAGCTTAAAAACTGTATATGCAGGTCATAATTATAGCTTTAAAAATTTAATGAATAAAAAACTTATTTTAACCAAAAATAAAAAAACGTTTTTAAAATTATAAAATTCGTATAATACTTCTCGTTTTAAAAACGTCTGGCAACTATGGATTTGGAGCTGTATAGCTCAGCTTATGTGCAAATTGAGGAGAGAGACCATTTATGTTACTTGGGACGCTATTGCGTGGCTCGCTCAGTCTAGTCCATAAATATTTTTTGAGGACAGGGATATGGACACTATCATAATGATATGCAAAGGTGTGGCCCAACAATGCATGCTATAGGATACTCCTCCTACCTAGTATAGACCACCTCTGAAGAGGATTGATACTACTTTGGAGCTCATTGCTAGTATCGCAGCTTGGCACATTTGGAGGGTCATATGCAAAAAGGCTATTGAGGGCACTCAAATATACAACACTCAGTGCATTTGTACTATATGGGGAGATATTATTCACTCTTATGACCACATGGACTCGTATACAAGGACCTTCTAGATCTACGCATGCAAAGCACACTGTTTTCATGAGGGAGTGGGATCAAGAGATCTTTTTCTCAACGACCCCCATTAGGACTCTCTTGGCACCGTTGTGCCCCGTATTTTTAGAGATCAACCTAGAGGTTTTGTTTTGTTCCGATTTCCAGCCGTGATTTTGTACTTATAGAAGTCTCCTTGCAAATAAAAACAAAAAACTGTCGATAGGACTGTACAAAATCTGTGGCCTTTGGCCTTTGAAAAAGGTAATCTAAGACCTCTAAGATCTTGACTCTTGCCCTGCCCCAAAAGGGGGTCAGATGAATACAAATCAATCTATGCTTAGCCTTTTATAGGCTCCTTGGTAACTATTCACACTCCTCCATATGCCTGGCCGACATGGTACTTGTCCAAGAGAATGCCTTCCGCTGCCTGTCAGGGACTTGCTACTGCCCTAAACCTACTGTTTATCTGCTGCCAACTTCAGGGATTAGCCTAGAGCTTAGCCATGTCCATGTATGCGCACGACACCAGTGACCTTCAGTGAGATGATGGCCCAAGTTTTCTAAGCTCGTAAGCATTTTATCTTCATTGATACATCCTAATCGTCAAAAACTCCACAAAACAGCATTGCGCCCATCTTGGCGGTTGTCATGCGATTGGATCCACAAAAACCAAATGAAGATTGATGGTACCTTATACACGCATCATCTTAGCAAATGGCATTCCCATCTATTCAGCAAATACTAAGGCCACCCTGATGGGCCAATTCCTGAGAATATATATGCCCTTTGTAACTTTGGGCTTGGCGGCATAGTAGCAGGGGAAGCCCGTTTCCCCCCATTGGGAACGGTGGAACGCGTTCCCCCATCGCGTGGACAAGTGGAACGCCGGGAACGCATGCTGGAACGTGGCGGTGATCGAAAAATGGTGGAACGGCAGGGAACGTAGGTGGAACGCTAGGTGGAACGCGCCAGGGAACGCTAGCCTGCCGTCCCCCCACGTGGGAACGTGCAGGTGACGTGGAATTTTAAAAAAAAAATGAAGCCCGTAAGCCTTGCAGCGCTAGGCGCTTTTCGGAAATTCGCACAAGCCCGTACGCCGCCCGTCGCCCGTCGCATTTCGGAGTTCATGCCGTTGCTGTCCACGACTCCACGAGTACAGCCGCCAGGCTCCAGCGCCCGTACAGTCCTGCCCGTACAGCAGCTGTACTTTCAAGTTTCAACTCCTGAGTCTTGACATTCTGTACTGCAGCCTGCTGCCTGCATAGTACAGTACTACAGTCGCCCCAGCCACCACTGGCAGCCAGGCCCCCAGCCCTTGCACTGTGCAGACTACAGTCATCTAAAAGGCAAGGCAGCAAGAAGCTTTTCTCTTTTTTTTTTGAACTTTGAACTTTTGGTGTTTTAAAAATTACCTATGGTGAATCACAATCTGGACTGCACACTGCACAGTGCACAGTCTCTCCCCATTAAACAGAAGAAAAAAAAGGACTCATTTCTCTGGAATGGTTAACTTTGAAAGCCTATTCAACTTTTTGCCCGAATTTGCAGACATCATGGCTTACTCGGGTTCAAAGCAATCAGCTTCGAATGCTACTTGGTGGGACGAGGTTGAAAGGCTAGAAAGGTATTCATCTAAGGGAGGTGCAACACGATGGAAATGCAAGCAATGTAACAAAGAGAAGTCAGGAGGAGCAAACCGTGTCAGAGCACATCTATGCCATGTGAACAATGAAAAAGCACAAGTGAACAAATGCCCAGGGACAACACCTGAAATGCGTAGAGAGCTTTTGGCAAAGTACCCAAGTGAAGAGGAGAAAGCATGTGCACGAAAGAAACCGGCAGTTGATGCATCTTACTTCAGTAGACAAGGGGAAGATGTACACTTGGGAGATGGACAACAGTATGGAGGACTTGGGAGCTTTGCATTTTCCCAAGATTCGCAGTCTATGGGTGCAAGTTCCGGCAAGCAGCAAACCTTGGGAGCAGCTTGGGATCCCCGCAAGAAAGAGAGGGTAGATACAGCTGTTGCAAGGTTCTTTTATCATGATCATGTAGCATTCAATGTTGCCAGGTCTCCATATTTCATTGAAATGGTCCAGGAGATTGCACGGTATGGCCCAACATACAAGCCTCCTTCATATGAGACCATACGCACCACCTTGTTGCAAAAGGAGAAAGCTGCAATTGAATGTGCTTTAGAGTCTGTGCATGAAAGTTGGGCAAAGAATGGTGTGTCACTTATTGCAGATGGTTGGAGTGACACTCGAAAAAGGTCCATTCATGGCATGGTTGCTTATTCTCGAGGAAGAATGCAATTCATTTCCTCACATGATGCTTCTAGGACTGGAAAAACTGCAGATCAGCTTGTGGAAGAGTGGGCCGAAGGTATTGAGAAAGTTGGACCAGAGAATGTTATTCAGTTCTTAGCTGATGGTGAGGCAACAAATAGAGCAGCTGGTCTTAAGCTTGAAGACAGGTATCCGCATATCACATTCAGTCCATGCTTTGCTCATTGTTTGAGCAACTTATTGAAGGATGTTGGCAGCTTGCCATGGGTTGATCCACACATTCAAAAAGGCAAGGAGATAATAAGCTTCATTCAAAACCATCAGTTTATTTTGAATGAATTCCGCAAGAGATCGGCCAAAAAGGATCTCTTGAAGTACTCTGAGACACGCTTTGGTTATAACTTTCTCATGATGAAGAGGTTATCCAAAGTGCAATTGCCTTTGAAGCAGTTGGTTGTATGCAATGAGTGGATGGGATGGGCACTTTCTCGCTCAAGAGCCGGCATAGAGGTTGCAAGAACCATACAAGACTTCACATTTTGGGATGAAGTCAATACTATCAATGCTATGATGAAGCCGATCATGCGCTTGATGCGGATTGCAGATGGACGGGAGCCATGCATTGGCAAGGTTTATGAGGGGCCTGACCGAATGATCGAGAAAATAGGGGAAATGGGCTTGTCTGATGAGAAATATGCAGAGGTTCGAGAATTATGTGAAGCACGATGGAATGGTTATCATTCTCCTATGCATGCTGCAGCGTATGTCTTGGATCCCGAGTTCCAAGGATGTGGACAAGAGGCCGATGATGAGGTGATGGATGGTTGGGAGACAGTGCTTTCTAGGTAGGTTCGTGATGCAGATAAACGAAGGTTGGTGAAAGACCAACTTGGATTTTATCGCAGCAAGTTGGGAAGGTTTGGATCGGCTGATGCTCAGAGAGATAGGTTTAAGATAGGGGCTGCTTTATGGTGGGAGGATTATGGGGCTCGTACACCACAGCTTCAATCATTGGCAGTAAGGATCTTGTCTCAAGGTGCAAGCTCCTCTCCGATTGAGCAGCTATGGAGTGTGTTCGGCCATGTTGCATCCAAGAAGAGGAACAAATTTGGGACAAAACAAGTCAATGACTTGATTTTTGTAAGTGCTAATTTGCGCTTGCTTGGTGATATGGCATCTCCCAAACCAGAGAAGTTTATATTGCTTGATGAGGAGTCCTCGGATGATGAGGAGACACATGGACTTGCAGATCCTGGTCAGGATGGGATTGAAGATTTGGATGCTGCAGATGTTGGTCTTGATGATATGGCTTTCTTGGATGACATAGATGATAGTCTCCTTGATGGCATCACTGGCAGTAGCCATGCATGATATCTCCTTACTATTTGCAATGTGCATGTCACCTTGAGGCTTGGTCTTTGGACTTGGATTGTTTCTTTTATCTAGGCTGTGCCATGTGGGCCACATTTTGTGCTTTTTGTCACTTATGTCATGTATGATGTGGGCTAATTTATTTTGACTTGTGAGATCTGTTCAGTGTTAGTATCTAGCCATGCAAATTATGGTGCACTAGACTTTAGTGTGTCTCTGATTTGGTTATATAAATGTGCATTGTATGTTAAGATTTATCGTCATTTCTAGGAATTATCTAGGTCGTTCCCTGTTTCCGTTCCCCCTCGTTCCCGTCCCCCCTTTTTCTCGTTCCCGTTCCCCTGGTGGTGCTTTCGTTCCGTTCTCGTTCCCGTTCCGTTGCTACTATGCTTGGCGGTGTTCTATCACCATTTTTTGGAGCATTATGTCCGAGAGACCAACCCTCTAACACATACTAAAAAGGAAGATCAGGTCTTTGCTAGATCCAATTGAGCAGGAGTGTTTTGAGAAGCTCAAGGTACTCATGTCTTCAGCTTGAGTGCTCAGTCTTCGAAATGGCTGGATGAGCCCTTTATTATGTTTTCAAAAGCAATGTGGATTTCCATTGACATTTGCTAACCCAACCTAGTAAGCATTGTCACGTCATCAGTCGCTTTGGTGGCATCTCCTTTCATAGTCCACTTTTCAAATTGGCTACCTACTGGAACATGTGGTTGTGGATGCCCTTAGCTAGAGGCAAAATTCAATGCAATCAATCGAGACTTTATCCAATGATAATTTTCTGCCCATGAATACAAGTATGCATTGGACCCGGGGGTTTCAGCCCTTTTAATCAGTTGCATTCAGGGAATTGCTTCAGAGTGCACCATCAAGGATGGTCAGTTGTACTTCAAGGATCACCTTTATACGATCAAGGACACGAACTTTTGCCAAATGTTTCTCCAGGATGCCTGTGGCAAGACACCACAATGAGGGGCCAACCTTGAAGAGGCTCTCACCCATCTGCAAAAGGTTTGTCATCGTTTTCTGTCCCTTGATGTCGGTGTCAGACCCGGAAAGCTGATATGTCACCTTATAATGTCCTCTCCTGTCAAGGTTAGGGCCCTAACTTTCTGCCCTCCCACGACTCTGACATGAGAGAACGGACGATAGTCATTCATTCTCCTCTTGGAAAATGGGTAGCAGCGTCCGCCGCTCCCCACTGTTCCCCATTTTCAAAAGGAGAATCCTTTGAAAATGGACTCCCAACGTTCATAGAGCACCATGCATGTGTTAAAGATTGCGTAGTGTTTGGATTACCTGGCCTGAGAAGTAGACGACGGTGTAAGGTAAGGCCCTAGCAGAATGGGATTCTTGGTGGCATGAGTCTGCAAGCTTCGTTCTGTAGCACGACTGCTGACGGTCCGACGGCTTTGTGTCGTCTGCCCCGTTTAGCAGGCAAAGCTGGACCATGTTTTTGCCGCTGATGATCGCTCACACAACGCCAACAAACAGGAGGCGGTGGTAACTGTTTTTAATCAAGCCTACGCTAGATAGTTTACATTAATTCAAACCTTAAACTCTCAAAGGTGCTCAAATTGTCCACTAGCCTCCTCACAGTTCTCACATGGGGGATTTCCCCCCCCTCCCCCCCCACGCTTTTGTGGGCCGGGCCCAGCGTCGGAACGCACCGTTCAACCAGCATATTCAACGGAATGCTCTGTGGAGAACTACCCCAAAATGTGATGGGGTTAATGCGGCTATTGATAGTGAAGTACCGACAAATCATGAATCGTAAGCGACACTTGTTCAAAATAGACAAGCTCAAGTACAATCCTGGACATGATAGCCTCAACTTCAGGTGAAATATCTTAAAACCAAGAGTCTTCACTCCCACCAGATAAATGGGTAGACTCACTACTTGACTCCACTTGTGGCCGGGTTCTTAGCCTAACTATGTTAGGCTTAACAGGTCGACTATGGGAGCATGAGAAGCTCTGTCCGTGTTAATTTGTAGTTTTTCTATAATGATGAGGATAAAACAACCAAGGTAAAGAGATATAGAAGTGAAAGGTTAAAGAAGAAGTTTATTGGGTGGGTGAGGATAAGTTTATTGGGTGGATGAGAGGGGTTTGAATTTTGGATTTTGTCCTATAAAACAAAAAATTGTCCAAAAAAAACTTTGCTTGTAAGAAACTCAAAACAAATCACTTTGTGAGATGACTTCCTTAATGCTTCTCTTATAGTACCTTTTATGACTTCTCAAAGATTATTTTTTTCTTTTTTAACGAGGCATGAAGCTACCGAATTTTTTGATATTTCAAAAAATATAAGGGAAAAAATATTTTTAGAAAAGATTTAGAAAACGGCCGTGCAGGTCACCGCGTAGGTCTGGGCTGCCTCGTGCATGGAAACCACCATATGCAAAATCGTCCACATTCGACGCAGCAATGCCGTCGACACACCACACCATAAGGCCTCAAGCCACAACAAGGCTTTATAAAGCTTTACAAAACAAAAACTTTAATGCTTTTTAAAACCTTTTGCTTTTGTTTTCACGCCTCTTAAATTTGTTTTTCAAATAAAACTTTTGCTCCCATGGGCGACTAGCTTGACCAAGCTCTGATACCACTCATAAAAATTTGATGAGACTCTTGAAGCCAAAAACTCTCACATGTCTCTCGTGTTCGAGTCTATGCCCTTATATACAATCTTACAAAAAGCAATTCGTTTTTCCTCAAAAAATCCTCATACATTGTATAGACCACCTCACTAATGGATATTCCTCATACACAGTATAGACCACCTCTACAGAGGATTGACACTACTTGGGAGATCATTGCCAGTATTATAGCTCGATAGATTTGGAGGGCCAAATGCATAGAGGCTATTGAGGAAATTCTCAGTGAATTTGTACTATATGGGGAGATATTATCCAAGCTCTTATAGCCACATGGGCTTGTATACAGGCAGCATCTAGATATATGCAAGAAAGGGACACTATTTTCATGAGGGAGTGGAATTAAGGGATCTTTTTATCATTAATCTTCGACATGGATATAGAGTCCTATGTGAGGTGACATATTTTCACAAATATATAAAGTAAGAACACCACAAAAGCCACAAACCCTCACCAACTTGAAGACAAAGGTGACAATTAGGTTATATGACATCGGGTTCAAGGTCAATTTTACATTTAAAGACAAATAATTCAGATGAATTGGGTTTAAAGAACTACAAAAGACATTACTCTATAATGTGAGTAAATTTAAATATTAGTGCTCCAAGTTTTAGTAGTCTATTTTAGTGATGTACTAAACATGAAAACCTTAATTTTTGCATATAAAGGCAATTAACTCATTTCTCTCATTACATAGGAAGAAAATTAGAAGGAAGAGAGGGCCATTCCAAGAAGGTGTGAAAATTTATTCAAGACTTTTAAGAAGGCAAAGTAAAATATAAGTAATTTAAGTTCATCATGAGCGATTCCACGTAAGTGGTAAAGGAAGCATTCCAAAAGCCAATGTTAATCATCAAGGAGACAAGTAAAGTAACACTAGAAATAAGAATTGTAGCTATGAAGACTACTAAAAAAATAGTGGCTAATGCAACAATAGCCATGCCATGAATGGGGGAGGTGCCTATGGAGGAAGAAGAGACAAGCATAATTGAATTCAAGCCTATAAAGCAAGGGAACACAGCCATGGGGGATTGAAGCCTATAAAGCAAGGGAATGTAGCCATGGGGGATTCAAGCCTATGGAGTAAGGTGAGGTATTTATGACTAAGCCTAGAAAGCCATCAATGTAGGAGACACTACACATCATGGTTTCTTCAACAAAGAAGATTAAGAGAATATAAAGACAAACAGTGATATTTTCTATGTATCTTTGATAGCCTTAGTGTTAGATCTTCCAAATATCTATAAGGACCCCAACCGAACAAGAATTTTGAAGGTAAGTAATAAGACAAAGAAGAAGAAGCCCATAACCTTCCAATCATGAATCATTACTAGCCTATCTGCTGGAAGAAGAAAAAAGCCCATAAAAAGATTATTTTGTCCAACTTTCATTGTAGTAGTTAAAGGAGAGGCAAAGGACCAAAGATGCTAAAATGGGGTAGTAAAAGAACAAGAAAGAGTCCTCCATAAATCCACAATAAGATGTCCCCCTCCCCCCCTCCTCTCAACATAATCTACTAAATGAAGAGAAAGGACCCCACACTGCCCCTCCCCCAAAGAATCCATCCAAGTGCTCCCCCCAAAGGATACGAGGGTAAAGACAAAGGCCACCCACCCCCCTCGCACCCCAACCCCTTCCCCCCAAAAAAAGATCAAACAATTCAACAAAGAGGAAGGATCCCCTTCGTCCAAAAGATCAAACAATTTAACAAAGAGAAGGATCCCCTTTGTCCCCTCCTAAAGAATCCAAAAAAACTCACATAGAACCCATCAACAAAGTAACCCAAGAAGACCAAAGGATCCCCTCAAAGCCAGCAAGAATTAGGACTGTCTCATGTGCTAGTAACTCCTAGCAGAGTAGTAAAGTTTCCAGAAAGAGAGTGGATGCATGCACACATGCTCATGGGGCACTAGCAGATGTGTGTAGCAGAAGGCCCCAAGGAGATCCAAAGACTCAAGGATGCCCTCATAAACGTAGCAAAATGTAGAAAAAGACCACAAGGAGCTACTATTCAAAGCTAAGCTATAACAGCATCATGAGAGAATATACAAGCATAGGTGTTGGGTTTACAAGAAATCAACAATAGCTTAACAAAAGAATTCAGGTCCTTAAAGGTTTTAATGGCTACGCAAGAGCAAGTGACAGGAAGGCAAATCAAGGAAAGACTAGACGAAGCTATTGCCAATGAAGCAGCACCCCAACAAAAGGAAAAGGCCATTTTGAAAGGGCATCTAGAGGTAGTCAAAGATATCCACACGCAAGGGTTATAAAATTGAGTTCATCAAGGAAAGACTAGAGGAAGCCATTGCCAATGTCGCAACAGCCCAACAAAAGGCAAAATTCATGTTGAAAGGGCATCTAGAGGTAGTCAAAGACATCCAGGAAAGGGCCACTAAAGATAAAATTGAGGTCATCAAGGTGGAGGCCATACTAGCAGTGTATGAGGCAAGGAATCCTACTGAAGTCTACGAGTAAGATGCAACCAAGATGGAAGAATGGGAAGATCACACATGTAATGAACTAAAGGGAATATGGGTAGTATCTACAAAAATTAAAGGACATTATTGAAACACCCACACCCACATGTACCTAGTTAGTTCCCTATATGGAAAAGAAGACCAAATTCTGGATGGGAGAAATGGACATCTAGAAAAAATTACTGAACTTGGCAAGAAATCTGGAAGATCAAGTCAAACATAGGAAAGCACCCAAGAAGGAATGATAAAAGGTAGTGGGGGAAAACCAAGAAATGGAGATATAGAATAAAAAACTAACGCATAAGTTGGAAGCCTAGAAAAACAAGTTCTAGAACCTGAAGATTGAAGGAAAAAAAGCTAATGTAGAGGAAGAAAGGAGGGTAAAGGGAAAGAGCTAGTGCTATGGACTAGCACTACAATGGAGACAATCCTAAGAGTAATGAATTGAGAGAGCACATGCTAGCCACCACCAAGTGCTTAAATACTCCAGTCATTGTTGTGAGCCATATATTGATTGTCTAGAATGCAATGGTCTATTAGGGTGTATGTTATGTTGTGTCTATGAAATGTTGTTAAGTTCAATTAGCTAAGTCTATATGAATGTTTCTGCTAGGATTAACTTTTAGAAGGTCCCTTGGAATGTAGTTGGTGCTAGACATGTTCTTCTTTCTTATGTGATTGGGTATAGTTAGATAGCATCACTAGGTGATGCTGACTATGTGGTCCAGAACCATTAAAGGGTTGAGTCTTTACCAGACACAACAACATCTTACTTTGAAGTTGAATCTACTTATTTATAGCCTTTTTTTGCAGCCCTCATCTTAGCTTGGACCCTTATTATGGCATTAAGGGGGGGATTGTATGAATAAGTGCAAATAAGTCCTTCACCACTTCCCTGGTGGATTATATGAATAAGTCCTCCAGTCATGCCCTCATGGTGGATTGTGTGAATAAGTCCTCCACCACTACCCTCATGCCAACACCAACAAAGATATTAGTGTCTAGACCTATAGAGATGGGTCATGACGCATGGTCATGACCCATCTTGATGTTGAGACCAATCATAAATTGGTCAATGAGCGATAAGTCATCTAGCCTTTCTCTTGTGCCGCATCTCACATGGAGATACTTAGCTCTGACAATCTAGTCCCACATTGTTTCTCCTTCCTTTCACTTGAGGTTGTAGATTTATGCAATGGGGCTCCATTGGGTGATAAGCCCACAATGAAAGTGTGTCTCAAGACCTCATAGTTGGCCTGTTCCTCTAAGGGTACGGTACTGGTCCAGTTGGGCAAATCAAGCGTTTTAGATCATTTACCAACTAATTATGTAAGCAATGGATATAATTCATCTCCTTCGGAGGATGATGCTTCCTTCCATTATGTCCACTAATATCCACATAAAACATATGATATATAGGCTTAGTTATAATGAGAAACTTAACCTAAAAATAATTGATGATGGTTATGGATTGATAATTTTTTACCATCGTGATGATGGGGTAGTAGTTGTTGATGACAGAGTTAGGGGTGGGTGGCCCAATGAAGTCTACATCTCCCAAGATAAAAGGAGATTGTGACTACTTTGAATGTCAACTAGGGCGTGATATACTAAATGTGGTCTTCCTTAGGAAACTCTAGCTCAAGACAAGAAGGTCTCACTGTTGTTTCTATTTTAATTGGCCCTTATGGCATCTTTGGTCCTGTTATCAGGGCATGTCATGTTTTTTTTAATATTTACCTTTGTTTCTCCTTTTTCTTATGGATTTGATAGAGCATATCATGAGTAGGATTTCACTTGATTACCATTAAAGTATCCATCACCTCTATCCAGTCTCTGTCTTTATTAACTTGAGGAGCGATTTCTATAACTTAGTAGCGACCTAGGCATGTGTACTTGACATTTCATTTGTTGTTCTTGGCATTGTACATGAGTACCATGTCACCCTCCTTCATGCATTTATCTTTAAGCGGGTTGTGCTTATGTTGTAGTTTTTCATTAACCATGTAAGTGGAATGCGATCTCTGCTTATGTTGTAGTTTTTCATCAACCATGTAAGCAGAAGTAATCTCTACTTATGTTGTAATTTTTTATCAACCAATCATGTAAGTGGAATGCAATCTCTACTTAATTATTTCTCTAATCTCTCTATTAGGGGGTTTCTTTGAAGATCATGTCTTGGTGCAATTCGAAAGCGTGTAGCCAAGTGTTCCATTAGCATGATTGTACACAATGTTTGACTACATCTCCAAAGAGTGTAAGCCACCATAGTCTAGTATGGAGAACCTTATGAGCTATTGTGTCTATGTGAAGTGTCCTTCTAGCAATGCCAGCATGTTCTTGCTCAAGAGAACAATGATGAAATCATCCTCATGAACTCATTTCCTCATTATACCATCTTGGCTCTTGCATTCTCACTATCAACTATGATAGGAGGCAACCTTCTTGATAAAGTGTTTGGCTTTGTCTTTTTTGGTGATACAACCTATTAGGAATCCAATGGGCAATGTCCTAACATGCACGGATATCTTTCTCTCTGGATTGTAATTTGGAAAAGAAACAACAACCATTTAGTGTGCCATATGGTGTAAGGCTTATTCACCAAATATAGCATCTTGATTATCAACAAAGAAGACAATTTTGGTAGAGCTAGGAAATAATGTATGCACTTCTTTACATCTTACAACATGGCTAATAAATTCTCTCTCTCTGTGGTACAAGGCTTATTCATTACCAAATATAGCATTTTGATGTGGTCGATAAAGAAGAAAACTTTATGGCTAGGAGATAATAACGTGGCTAATAAATTCTCTCTCTCTATGGTACAAGAGCCTAAAGATATAATCCTAGCGACGTGAGCCTTTACACGCGAACTTGTAGATGTGAGCCTAGAGACGTGAGTGTAGAGGTGTGAACGTGGACACGTGAGCCTAGAGATGTGAACCTGGACACGTGAACTTAGAGACATGATCTTACAAAAATGACCCTAGAGATATGAGCCTAGAGACATGAGCTTGGACACGTTAGCCTAGTAGCAACACACAAAAAAAAACCTTGTCTAAAATCATGATCTTACAGACACGATCTAAGAGATATGAGCCTAGAGACATGAGGTTGGACAAGTTAGCCTAGTAGCAACACACAAAAAAAACCTTGTCTAAAATCATTTTCAGACCTACACAAGAAACACCAAGAACCTTTGGTGCAAACTTGATCTAGACTCATTGTTATAAATAATTAAGTGCAATACATCGAACCACACCTTCTCAAACCCACTAAGCCTTCTTGATCCCAACAAATAAACAGAGTGCTCCCTTGTTGAGAAGGCTAGACTCCTTTGGATCCACCTCCAGAGAGCTTTAGGAATAAATGAGCCAACAAAACATAGACATGAGTGGAGGAACGACAGAACCCTTAGAAATAGGATCCACCGTCATGGGCCTCTGAGCTCTAGATTCACCAACTAGCTCTATTAACAATGCCTTAAATTTTATGAAAATTTCATTCAACTACCTTAGCGAGACCAAGAACCTTAAGGTTTGCTCCCATAGGAAGTGATCAAACCATGTCACCCGGCACAATGTTTCAAACATTTGGTTTGATATTGAGCTGGGTTTATCCCAAGCCGACAATGACTAGAAAACAAACTAACAACCATAATACCACCAAGGATAAATGTTCCACAATACATGTAACAACAAGGGCACACAATGAATGCAAGCATCTTGCTCTCCATAGGAGCCTATTAATAGAAATACCCTTACCATACTCCGGTTCTTTTTTGTTTTGATGGGGAACCTAGAACAAGGAACATGGAGGAAGGGTAAGGAGCGAGTGTTTGGGATTCCTTAACATAAAGGTATCCACAAGGGTATTCACAAAACATGTCCTCAATTGTGGCAAGCCTACAGACTTAAGTGGTCGGGTTGGTAGAGGACAAGTACCATTGGAAATCACACAGCCCAACCCTATAGAGTGAGAAATCCCAAACCCTAACATAGAGCGTTTTGTACAACCACTCCCTTATGTTTTACCGACACGTGAATACACAAAAGACATGCTAAGGTTGAAATGGGAAGGGGGTTGCAACAAACATATAGCACATAGAGGCTAAAAACCAAGCCAAGCCACATCTCAAGGATGATGACCAAATTTGATAGAAATGGAGGTCCCATTCAATACCTAGAGAAGTTTGATCAAATTTGCAAGGCCATGGGGAACAGATTAATGATCCCACTAAGATCTATTCATTTGTACTTTGGATTGAAGTCAAAAAAAACCAATGGTTTAGGTCACTAAATCCACTTGAAAAGTCCAAATCTATGAGTTCTTGAGACATACTTTTATAGTGGGATTCTTACCCAATGGATCTAGATGGAGCCCCATCTTGTGGATCTATAACCTCAAGTAGGAGGAGCAAGAAACGATGGGGGATTGCATTACTAGAATGAAGTATCTCCACATGAGATGCAACACCTGCCCGCGAAAAGATTAGATGATCTATCACTCACATCGATTGATTTATGAATGAAGTATCTCCACATGAGATGCAACACCTGCCCGCGAAAAGATTAGATGATCTATCGCTCATCGATTGATTTATGAATGATCTCAAGAGCAAGAGGCTTCATGACCATCTCTATAGGTCTAGACACTACGTCTTTGATGAGTGTTGCCCCGCCACCATCGCAAGGTAATAGACCTAGTAGTAGACAACTTGCAAGATAAGGATGTTGAAGGGGACACATCATCCAAAGCCTCCATCGGCCAAGGGTGCCCAGCTAACACCAACTAGATTCCTAATTAAGGACATAAGCATGGACGAGTTGGTAGAGAATTTTCTCAACTATTTAGGCGAGTAGCAGTGGTGGCAAGGACATGCCCAATGGCAACCCCAAGGGTAACTCTAAGGCCAAAAACCCAACCAGCACCTCAAGTAGGACATTGATATCTATTCCCCACGAAGAGATATGGTTTGGTGCATAATTTTCTACCAAAATCATACAAGTACAAAGCGTCCCCAATGCTAAGGCATACACAATAATAGTATTGTGCTCATTGCTAGCACCACACGGGAACCATGACATAGCTCATTATAGGTTCCAAGGAATCCTGACACCATAGCCTATGATGGCCATACCAAATTGTTCTCAACCGCCGGCACAAGCTCCAAGGCATGTATACCAAAACCCTGTACCACGAGGTATATATAGACTACCACCAATGCCATACTCACCTGTAATATTACCACTCCAATCGATTTCTCCTAGAGCTATGCTAGTACAACAATACTCAGTGACACTTAGAGAGTCTAGAACAAGAGAGCTATGAGTCATATGAGCAATATGATTCATATGGATGTTGAAAGCAACCCCCAAAGCCATTAATTGTACTTATGCCATGGTGCCATTCAAATTTGGGTGCCTCGACCGTCAAAGCCTCTTCCTCAACGTAGCACTCAGAGGCCAAGCAAAAAGAAAAGTACTCCACAACACCATCCACAAAAGAATATGCGAGTTCCTCAAAGAACTACACCAAGTCAAACAAGTGTGGTACCAAAAAGATTTTTGCAAGCACAAGGGTACTACCAAGATAATACCAAAGCTTGGATTCCCAAGCACATCACAAAGTCCCCTAAGCTTGCACAAAGAAGAAAGCCTCAGCACCAAAAGCATCAACCACAAACTTATAATGCTCATAAAAAATGGGTGCCTGTGTATATGCTTCAACAACAAAGATACTATGATGGCAATCACATCATATGGCCAAAATCGAATGACGTGAAAAAAGCCTCACCACACACCAACTTCAACCCCAATAGCTTCACCTAAAGTTCGACAAGCATGGAGGCCCAAATAACACCAAGCAAGTTACTTAACCACTCTCGTGCATTCAGCACCTACACAAGAGCTTGTGTGTTCAAGCAACCAAATGGTAACTAACCAGCAGTCTTATCTACTGCCTCGACAACAATTGAGCTGAAAATTCAAGAATCAATTCCTACATCTGCAAAACGGAGACTTATGAGCGCATCAAAGACAAACTCACAATTCTCTTTTCACCCCTGTGGATGTGAAGTGTAAGTGCAGAAGGCACGCGCGGCAGACATAAGAACCTATTCTCTCAAAAAGGAGAATAGTTACAAGAACCTGTTGCTCGCAAGGTGGTAACAAAAAAAACACACACACATAAATACAAGGGAGTCACACGTATGGCCTATCAAACAACTCCCAAAAATCTTAAATAGCCATTCCATTTTTGTTAAGCTTATAGCTTACTATTCTTTTGGCTATTTTAATGAAGCAGCTGCCTCATGATTACATATCCATACTCATGCATAGGAGAACATTTACACCAAAGACTCACCATCGACAACTTCTAGGTATATCTCTGGATGGGGGGCCATGGTGGGCAAAAGCCTAGTCAATGGTACAACCCATCGCCTGGAATTTTCCTTCCTATTACAAACCTCTCCAAACGACGCTACCATCTTCACAAATCAATGATCTTCAATCCTTAGTAAAGATATCTATATTAGCCTTGTAAGTTGACGTAATTTTTTTAACCCTCGCCAACAAGTGGCTACTTCAACATAGAGCAGTTCAATAAGAGTCTATTGGACTCAATTCTTGTACTTTATGTCTATCTGCTTCATAAGAGCACTTAAATAAACATAAAAACAAAAAAAAAAGCACATGGGCAACAAAAGAAAGCAAGAACAAGTCCTACTCAAAAACATTTGACAAGAACCCTGCCACACAAAAAGGGACATCCTCGAAGGCCAATTTGACAAGTCCTACTCAAAAACATTTGACAAGAACCCTGCCACACAAAAAGGGACATCCTCGAAGGCCAATTTCTTCAAATAATTAATGCTGCTTCAATGAATCAAATGAGGAACTTTGAATCACCATCTCGTTCTGATGATTAAGCCTATATTTCTCCGGATCCTTCCCTCTCTTCTCCCCTATTATTAACATCTCTTACCATCTCCCCACTAATACAAATCACATGTAACATTGCTTATGATTGCCACAAACAAAGTGAGCAAAAAGTCCAAAAAAAATGCTCACAAGAATATAAAAATGCAATCACTCGTCTCGCAAAAAACCCCACCCCCCCACCCCGTTAGGAATTCCCAATAAACCACTAACATTTTCATTCACTAACTAGCTTTTCTTATTTCTTCTAGAGGAACAAAGACCATTGAAGGTCACTCAATATCAAAGCCATCGACAAAGCTTGTCCACTCTCCCCACACAAAGGTCGTCAACACGATCACAACAAGGACGCGATCGCCATCAGGAAGGGGGGGGATGTTAACCCATTCCTAGGGTTAACAAGATCTACTGCCATTATCTTACATCAAGGAGTCACCATAGATACACCAAGGGTCACACATTCAAGATATGAAGCAATAGTGTCGAAAGCTACAACATGGCGCTCGTAATGGCGTGACGGAGTATTTATGGGGGATTCCTGCTTCAAGAGTGTGTGGTAGCAAGTTAGGATGAAGTCCTAAGTGATATACTTCATGGATATATTATAAGAGTAGTCATTGTAATAGCATTAGGCTGCTTATGAGCCTAAAGTGCCCAGCCAGCCATAGTTTAAGTGAGTGTGAACACTTATGGCCATGTATATAAGTGAATATCTCTCATAATACAACACACTCTCCCATTGTGCAATCAAGTCTTACTCTTGCTAATCTCTCTCCCTAATGCATGCTAGTGAGTGTGTGTGATTGAAGTGAGGTGAGAGGAGGGACGATTACTCGTAGTGCAACGCGACGGTGTGACAACGTTCGTGGGAGGCACGGTGTGATTCTCAAGGAGTTGTAGAGCTTAGAGACCTTAAGGGTTATGAGCTCGGCCATTGGAATTCTCAAGGAGTTGTAGAGCTTGGAGACCTCAAGGGTTACGAGCTCGGCCATTGGAAAGATTCTCATGACAGTTGCAGTTCACTAGGTAATCTCTTTTGGATGTGTTTCAAAGAGGGTTAGGGTGAGCCATAACATGAGGGGGGGGCTTTGGCCTTACGAGTCTCCCCATTATCGAGTATTCTTTGTTGCAAGTCCCATTGAACCTTCATTCGTGTGGTTAACTCCGCGAGATTCACCTAGGGCATTTACAGCGTATAATGCAAATCTTTTCGTGAACGAATTCCTTTTTGCTTTTGGAACCAGTACTTTTGGTAATGGACTTTATTGTTTTTTGAATAAGCATCAGTTTTTGACAAAGTTTTCAATGACTTTCTAGTGAGATCGTTTTTGCATTTCGAATAAAAAGTCTCATTCAAAGCCTTGGACAAGGGTGCTATTGAGATCTCAGGTCCTTTACGAGATTTCATACACATTCCAAAAATTGGCCAAGCAAATAAGTCAACTTTAAAGTGGATTCGTTGTGCGAAGAGTACGTCACGACCCATTGGCCCCAAGCTCCATTGGGTAAATGGTAAAAACTATACAAGGGCCCAAGAAGTGACAGTATGGGGCGTAAAGACTAGAGTTGGTGTAGTGCCAGCAAGAACGTGAGTTAATGAGTCTCAGTACAGGGTTCCTTTTGTCCACAAGGCATGCCAAAATGAATAAAGGCATGGTGGGCGTATCTAACAAAGGTCGCGGTATGCCAGGTTTCATTAAAGCAAGGAAAATGGCAGCCCCCTCTGCCTTTCCTCGAGAATATATAGCTACACAGCCATAACTACACATACAATTAAGAGTCTAGGAAGAAAAATAGCTAGAGCACGAGAAAATAACGATCTCAAAAAGAGCCATACGTAACGACTACTAGTGCCCCCAAGGCTCTCGAATCTTTTATAAACCCCCATATAGTATATGGCGGATATTAGGGGAAGCAGTGATGGGGACTACCTCAAATGTGCTACAGAGAGCCAAATGAGGGGAGACCTTTAGGTTTGGTTCGGAGGGCAATGGTATCTCGACCCTACTATCACTGTGCTTTCGTTATGTTACTTGGATTAACTATATTCATGACCTCTTTTGGTATGTGGGATTTTCTACTTTTTTGGGTGGACAATTGATTGTATCTCACTTTCATAGTTCGTAGTTTCTTCCTATAAAACTCTTCAATATGAACCAACACTGCCGACCCCTCCCCTTTACATCTTTGAAAACAACACTTTGTGTTTTGATTTCTTTCCCGATCGAGCTATCGGTGCATCTATGGGAAAAACATCTATTGAGTAGGTGGAGCTCTTATCCATATTAAAGAGTGGGTCATATTATTATTCATCATATTTTTTTAGCATTTTTCTGTGCTGCTTGGAACATACTGGGAATTTGAGTAAATAGATTAGGACTGAAGGTCACTAGGTTTCGAATTGTTTGAATAAGCAAGGGCACCCGAAAAAGACTCTGATTTGCTAGCTTTCGAAAGGAAAAAGGTTATGGATATGAGAAAGAAGAAACCGCAACCACAGCCCTAGGTATAAAGCACCGAGGAGAAGACACAAATTGGATAAGACATTAAGTGGATTTCTAACGTACGGCAACTGTTGACACGTAGGCAAATACATATGAATTGTACAAAATATACTAGATTTTGTCCAATAACTTTACATTGTACCAAAAGAGGGACCAAATCCTTTTCACGATATTCTTTGGCTGAAACACCCCACGGTGTTTCTAATACCACAGGGCCCCTAAGCAGAACTCACCACCCCACAATATAACACATCTCATAATGAATAGGGAACTGACGGGAAAAGGCCTCGAAAGAAAACCTCTCGATCGCATTTCTAGTGGATTCCATGATTATCTCAGCTTCATCCTTTGATTTTTATTTCAAATGTAGTATCTTTTCCCTCTCCTTTTCTTTTGGCCAACTCATCAGGCTCGTGACCTGAAGACTGCGGGTTCAAACCCTGCCCCTGCACATAATGCTGTTAGCAGTAAAAAAGCAAACGAAGATTATCATATAATAATTCATGCTTAAGAATGGGGAACATTCCCATCCTGCAATTTGGTAAGAAAGGAGTAAAAAGATTATCGTATAATAATCCATGCTTAAGAATGGGAAGTAACCTCGTGAGGTGAACTGGGAACAATTGGTGAGAATAGCCTTTTTCGACGATGGAACAAGATCGTAACCAACTGCTTATCGGGGTGGTGTTCGCGACTGCATACTTATCAGTTTGGTTGCATACTTATCGTCACTACCGAACGGCTTCTCGCATACTTATCTAGCATTGCAAAGGTGGTGGCTTAACCATCTTTAATGATGTAGATCATTTGGTTTGGAGTAATGCACTCTCTAGTATTTAGCAATTAGCATAACTTATCTAGTCTTTAAATACTCCATCCAGACTCCATCCAGATCGTACTACTTATCTAGCGATTAACACTACTTATCTAGTAGTAAAGATCTCTTCTAGTTACTTGTAGCAGGTAGTGGCTAGTCCAAATCATTCATCTTATCTATCATCTAGTAAGTAAACCGGTTATCTATTATCTAGTAGGTAAAGTCAAATGAAACCGGTGGGGGTTTCAGTTGGTAGCAAAAGCTAGACAATTGCTAGCGAGGACAGATTCGACCTCCCAATGCTATTTGAGTGGATGCACCTCACCCTTCCACTCGTCCAACGGGGACTGGACCAATGTGATCCCGCCTTGACATTGGCAGTCCGGCTTATGGAGAAGAGACCAAAGCCTTCTCCAACCAAGAGTCACACCTTCATGAAAATATTGCACCGCACTTGTGCCCGTTAGTTGACCGTGTTTCCAGATAATGTTCCTTGTTATTGAGAATGACACCCTATTCGATGAAGGTATGAATAAATCCCCATGTCTGCGTGCTCATTTGGGCACGAAGTGAATTCTAACGCCGTAGACACCGATAGTCGGTTGAGCCCCGAAGTGTAGTCCCAACACCGTAGACATCGATAGTTAGTTGAGTCCCAAAGGGCAGATGAGTCCCTTTCGAGATTACCCCGAAGGGCAAAGCAATAGCCTACATCATAGTTTGTACAGTTCTTCGAGGAGGAAATGAATCTATCCTTGTATCCCAACATAGAATAAGAATCAATTAGAGTTCTTTTGATTTTCCTTACAGAAACGGAAAGCCCATCTATTTACTGCACTTTGCGATTAACAAGATTAAAAAGACAAAGCGAAGGCCATGTGACTTGAAGGACCTTTAACTCCCATGCATATGGAGAAGAGAGAAAAAGGGAAAAAACCGAACAAACTTAGAAGATGATGTTATTAGCGAAATCCCATCTCAGTGGTCTCACCCTATGTTCTCTGTTGGGAAGAATTATTCCTTCGGTTTCTCTCGATTTTGGAGTATGACAGATATGAATCACTAGTCTGTGCATGTTTTTTATGATATTCTTGTTTTTTTCGGTTTCTTGGACATGTATCAATAATTCCACACCCAAAGTGCATGGTTTGGCTCATGTCCATATACATATTGATGTAGTGGATCATGTTTTTAACATTTTGAGTGATGCTACATAGGATGACAACATTGGCTCCCTCTTACCCTTGCATGCTGCCGACCTTGAGATGTGTTCTTTTAGCTTCTACAGATGTCGACACGATCCTTTTTTCTTTGGAGCCAAGCATTTACTTTTGGATGTAGTGTATGTCATTTGGGATGCATGGTATCTGATTATATGGTGCATTATGTGGATTTACATGCATCATATCAAGATTCTCCACCTGAGTAGTTATTTGGACCATGGATTTGATAATATTTCTAGTGATCATTTCACTTTGGATGAGGATCTTGGATACTTCCTTCTTGATCCAAGTGGTCACACATTTGTTCCATGGTTAGATGACCTACACATTGGCTATCCATTTGACCCAGGCAGAGTTATAGCTTCGTCTTATGTCATCGACATGGATGTCTATCCATTTGATATAGGAGGATTGGCCGACCATGACATTGACATTGCCTCTCTACATTTTCCATTCGATTCACAGGATTCAAGAGACATTGCTTCAGAGCCTACATGGTTTGGATTTACATAACATCTATGTGGTCACACTTGTGTGGATTACCTCATCTTCAGGGAGACACTAGTGTCTTTTCCATTTGATCCTGGAGGATACTCAACTAGCTTCGCCATCGACAATGGTTCCTTATCCTTTCCACTTGCACTTGCACCAGATTATCGTGGGACCATTGCCTTGGATTTTGCATGCCTCAGATTTCCTTTCAATCCAGGAGGTTGCATAGATAGCCTCATCATCGACATCATTCCTTTATCTTTTCCATTTGATTATGGGAGTCATGAGATTCATATATTTGGTTCATTGTATATAGCCTTTGTATTATTTTGTGCATGACCACCCTTCAATTTTGAGGATGGAATCATGTTAGGAGGGGATGTTTTGTAACAAAGTGTTCTTAGGATGCACATGCACATGGGATGGGCCTAGGCACATAAGCTTAGGGTCATTTACATGTGGGATTGGGGCACATGGACCTTGGGACTATAAAAGGCATGTGCTCTAGGATTATTGTACCTTTTTAACCTTTTGACCTTTTGACATCTTGTGATACTCATTACACTTTACTTTCCATATTCCTTAGTGTGCTAAACTCTCTAGCTTCCCCTAATCCTAGCTAATTAGACTAATCCAAGGATAATCTAGGCTAATCTAGTTGCACCTTTCTTTCAGTTTCATGGCATGAGTTGGCATGAGTTGATTCATGACGTGAACTAGCTTGAAGTGTTTCACAATGTGAAACAGCTCGGAGCGGTTCACGACATGAACTAGCCTATTCCCTTATGCATGCAAATATTAATACCCTATGGATTAATATATGCTCAAACATTCCAAGGCCATACATTATGCATTCAAAGGAGTAGAAGAGTACATGTGAAACGAATGAACATGTTTCATGGCATGAAAAGCATACCCCTTTATCTTGTACCCACTTGCTTGGAGCTAGGTACCCCTTATCATCCACCTTCCTTTTATTTCCACGAGAACCAATGTTGTACTCGGGAACTTGTGGGTATGTGTTGTTATAACCGCTTTAGTTCAAATTGAGAATTTTGAAGTTTTCCTTCCATCGAGTGGAGGAGTACATCACCAAATCCTGGTGAATTGGTTTCATTTCATGTGCAAATAGGTGCATGTCTTCATAACCCTGATCCACAACTTGGTTCAGCTTTATTTCCTTGGTGTGGATGACATTGGCGGTGTCACACTCCCTTGTTTACTTGGCTGAACTAGCTTCTTCTTCTAGACCAATTCAGGTGCTGCCTTAACACTTGATTTAGTGGGGACCTGATTATGTCTATGGCTTTCTACGGTTCTTCTGGAAGTACACGCGACCTTGGGTTGTGGATTGGTTTTTGGTACCCATACCATTGCATTTCCTTGATAATAGCCTTGTGCTGCTAGTAAGTCTTTTCTAACCCACTGCTTTTGAATGCTGAGTTGTGTGCAAGCTTGCTTGGAATGCTACTTTCTCTCCTTGGTTTAATTCCTTTGTCTTTTACTTGTAGCATGGCTTTCCTACCTTGATAGCCACAAGGTTTTGTGTGTATCATAGTATCCCTAGGCTTGAAATTGGGCTTTGAGAACCCACTATTATCTGACTAGATACCCTTGCTGCCTTTTTTGTGGGTCTCTAGAATGGGGATGATGTTTTGGCATGGATGCCTCTTCTGTTGAGTCCTCATCCTTGCTTGGCAATGGTGGCTCCATGTCGCATGCCACTACTTGTTTTCGCTTATTAAATGGACTCCATAATGGAAGGGTGATGGTTTCTTTGCCATCGTTGAGTTGTACTTCTCGTTTTGCCCAATGGATATGACAGTTTGCTAGCGCAAATCTAGGATCATCCAAGAAGCATCTCCTCTTCCATGGTTCCCTGCTGCAGGCATAACAAATACCTTCCCAACCAAGGGGTTATTTTTTATTGAGATGTTTGTGTAACAGATAGATGCACACTGTGAACCTGTGCATTAGTTGCCTCTAGGGGGGGTTTGTTTAAAGCTACCCATGTCTCATAGTAGGAAATCAAGTTATGACTTGACCCCGTATCAATCAATGCGATGCTTGTTGTGTGACTACCCTTTGTAGAGACTTTCACACTACTGTGTGCATGCTCAATATCCAAGTCATCCTCATCAAGCAAGGTGAGTGAAGCCATGTTCACGTGTAGAGTTCTCCCTTGGAGTCTCTATTTTTGCTTTGGCTTCCCTTGCCTTGGCTTCCTCTTGAGCTTGTCTGATCTTTTCCTTGACTAGCTCTTTCTTCTATTTTAGAAGATGCTCTTGTGTGAGCATTTCTTGGGTCAAGGGTCCATTAGATTCATTGATAATGATTACACTAGAAAAGTGTGGGTCTATTTCATGAAGGACAAAAGTGAGATGTTTGCTCACTTTCAAAGATTTAATGCCTTGGTCAAGAAAGAAAAAAGCATACAAATAAATTGCATGAGATCAGATTGTGGGGAAGAGTTAATAAGTTCAATGATATCTTAAGAAAGTAAGGAATCAAGAGAAAGATCACATGCAGGTATGCTTTACAACTAGAATGGTGTTGTAGAAAGAAACAATAGGCACATTGCATAAGTGGCACATGCCTTAATGTCTGAAAAGAATATACCAAATTATTTTTAGGTAGAAGCAATAGAACTACTTTTTAGATTATAAACAGGACCCCCACTACAACTATTCATGGGTACGATACTCATAAGTTTACACGCATAAAACCAAATGTGTCTCACTTAAAAGTGTTTGGGTGTATCACAAATATGCATGTTCCTCAAAGTTGGATCCAAATATAGAGAAATGAATCTTTATTGGTTATGCTTTGAAGTAAAAATGTTATAGATGATGTAGATGAAAGAAGTGATGATGTTACCCCACATGTAGAGTAGTAATCACAAGTTCTTAGTGGACCTCGAGAATCCTCTAGCACTGGATCCAATGTTAGTCCATGGTCAGGCAGGTTGAGGATAGATGTAGATACATATGTATCACACAAAGGGAAGGAAAAGGTAGATCAACCTTTTTATGCCTGATCTCTCACTGCCTGATCTCTCAACAAGTCACTCATATGTGGATGGAGACTCTAGTGCCTCTGAGTAAAGCCTTAATGACGAGCTTGACATTCTATCGATGGTGGTTATTCATAGTGTAAGGAGAACCAAGGTTGTTTTGAGGACACATGGCAATGATCCAGGTGTATGTAGGTCTACAAGGGTTAGATACCTTATTGACAGGTTGAGATATGATGGATATATAGTCCATCATTATTCTTACATGGTTAAAGAAATATAAAAGTTAGAGCCCACTTGTTTTGAGTAGGAACTTGGAAATAAAAAATGAAAAGACGCTATGGATGAGGAGATGGCAGCATTGGATACAAATACAACATGGGAGTTAGTGACTTTGGTTGAAGAAAAGAATGAAATTGGATATAAGTGGGTGTACAAGGTCAAGCATAGCTCAGATGGATCAATGAGCAAGTACAAGGCAAGATTGGGCCAGGGGTTATACGCAAACCTATAGCATTGAATATGAGGCGGCATTAGCCTAGTTGTGAGAATAACAACATGAGAGCTATCATTGCTATAGTTACAACATTAGATGGATGTAAAGAGTGCTTTCTTGCATGGTGATTTGTAAGAAGTATACATGATGCCACCGAGCTATGAGAGTGATGCGCACACCCAAAATTTGTGTGTAAGTTATGTAATTTAAGCCTTGTATGACTTGGGGCACCCAAAGCATGGTTAAACAAGATCGGGGAGTATCTTATTACCATTGGATTTCAGATATCCAATGTAGATTTTCCACTTTATGTGAAAAAGACAGATAGAGAGATCATGTTATTAGTCATTTATGTGGATGACTTGATTATCACTAGTGATAGTAATGCTGACATAGATCCGCTCCTACATGTGTCAACGTGCATGTGCCGTATCTACCCAATGTAGACACCAAGTTCATTTGAGCACCACTCGCTCGGGTGAAACCACCCTTGTCCTTTTTGAATTACCGTAGTGTTCGGGAAAGGCACCAACCCCCATGCACACCACCACTTGCGAGAGTGTTAAAACCCTAAGAGAGAGATAATCATCATCATGCATAAACATGCATAAACCAGGCATAAACTCATCCACTCAACCACCCCCGAGCCCAAGGGATGCACGCATGAATTACAATGAAGTACCTCATACCTTAACCTTGATGTCCCATACCAACAAGAGGTATGACTCCAATCCAGTAGCACTCAACTCTAGTATGAAATAGCAAGAGAGTAGATACAATCCTCTACACAAGAGAACCTCCCTTAAGTGTGCCCCATGCCTCTATTATATAGAAGGGCCCTCAAGTGACTCTCCATTTGCCATGTGTGACTCTTGACTCTCCATTTGCCATGTGTGACCGTTGGATACCTGACCCTAACCTCAACCCTTAAGGTTAGCCCTAACCCATGCTCCCATGCTCACAAGCCTAGTGTGGGTTAGCCTCCTAGTATATGTACATATAATGTGTACATAACATACTTCCCCTCTCTCAAAACAATGCACTCTTGCAAAATGAAAAGAAGGAAATCTGCGCTGAACATTCTCAATCGACTCCCAAGTCGAATCCTCTATTTCCCTATCTTTCCACTTAATTTTAACCTCAAGGATTAGTTGACTACGAAGTTTCCTTTCCCTGAATTCAAGTACCTTTTCAGGTTCATGTGGAACATAGGATAAATCTTCAACTTCAACGAGTTCTTGAGGAGTAACTGTGTTATCCTCACCTCCCAGTTTCTCTTTCAATCTACTGACATGAAAGATTGGATGACCTCTAACATGTGGAAGCAGTTTTAGTTCATACGCAACCGTGCCAATCCAATGTATAACTCAAAATGGACCACAATATCTAGGAGATAATTTTGAGCATTTTCCTGTTGATAAAGTCTGAGAGTCTTTAGGAACTTGTAAATAAACCAACGCTCTTGGTTCAAAAGATCGAGGTGAGTGTCCTCTATCAGCATAAAACCGTGCCATATCCTGAGCACTCCTGATAAAATCCTGAGCTTCGATCAGCATTTCCTGCATATCATGCAAGAAATCCCTCGATGCAACAAGCTCAATGTTCTTAAGACCGACATTAATAGGTGCCCTGGGTTGATACCCATACATAAGCATAAACGGACTAAAACCAGTAGCCGTATGTTTAGAATTGTTATAGGTAAATTCCATCATTGGAAGATACTTTTCCCAATTTGATGGTTTTCGAGAGACATATACACGAAGCATATCCTCTACAATCTGATTCACATGCTGTGTTTGCCCATCAGACTGCGAATGATCAGAGGAGCTCATACTCAAAGTTGTTTCCAATTTCTTGAAAACTTCCTGCCTAAAAATAGCCGTGAACTTAGAGTCCCGATCGCTCACAATATCAGAATGTAGACCATATAGTCTAAACAGTTACTCGACCTTTGTCGAAGCTTTAACTGTTGTCTTTGTGGTTTAAAACCTAGCCATCTTTGTCAATTTATCCACGACTACCCAAATGGCATTGTGACCCCTGCTGGTACATGGAAGTCCCGTAATGAGATCCATGGAAATACTTTCCCACTTTCTCAAAACGAAATATCCAAAGAATGTAATAACCCAACAGATTTAAGGCGTTCAACCTTGTACCTAACATTGATGACATCGGACCACCACATAACTTTGAATAAAATCTTTCATTTTTGGCCAATAAAATGTCATTCTAACTAAACCCAAGGTACGTTGTATGCTAGCATGTCCTGTCTCGATGGTGCGTCATGGCACTCAAATAGAATCCTTAACTTAATTTCCGGCACGCAAACCTTATCATTTCTAAATAAAAGACCATTTCAAATAAAAAATTGGTTGGCTTTTCCTTTCACTAGGTTTTGATCTACTTCAGAGTTGGACCCTGATTTTGCCAAATTCTAATATTTTCCAAAGAAAATATCTGTGCTACATTTTCTTCTGAGTGAATCGTACAAGTTAGAAGTAATCTCAGTGAAGCAAAGTTCATTAACTTCACCAATTCGACTCAATGCATCAGCAATGCGATTTAAGCTACCTTTCCTGTATTTAATCAGAAAATTGAAGCCCTGCATCAACTCAGTTCATCTGGCTTTTCTACCCTTTAAGTCCAGTTGATTACAAATATACTGTAAAGATTGATGATCTATCAAGACCATAAACTGAGACCCTTAAAGATACCGTCTCCATGCCTTTAAAGCATAAATGATTGTATACAACTCTTTCTCCTGAATTGGGTACCTAGTCTGTGCATCATTAAGTTCCTTACTCTCGAAGGCCACAGGCTTCCCATCCTGGAACAAAGCTGCGCCTATCGCAAAATCACTAGCATCAGTCTCAACAATGTAAGGTCTACTAGAATCTGGTAAGGCTAATACAAGAACATCTCGAACTTTATTTTTCAAAATCTCGAAAGCCTCCTGTAGCTTATCATTCCACACAATTGGAGAATTGGACTTCTTATTTTTACCTTTAAGAAGATTGGTAAAAGGTATAGTTAACTTCAAATTATCCTTAACAGATTTTCGAAGAAATACCACAAAACCTAAGAAAGATCTTAATTGTTTGTCCGTACGAGGAACTGGCCATTCCAAAACCTTTTGGATCCGATCCAAATCTATACTCAAGCCATCCCGAGAGATCTTATGACCTAAGTATAACAATTCCTTTTTAAAGAAATCACACTTAGATAATTTACAATACAGTTTTTCCTTCCTGAGCCTTCCTAAAACCTCTTTAAGATGACTCTCATGCTCATCTAAAGTTTTGCTGTATATCAAAATATCATCTAAGAAAACTACCACACATTTTCCTACAGATCTTGAAATATATCATTCATCATCTGTTGGAAAGTTGCTGGTGCATTCGTGAGACTAAAGGGTAACACTAAAAATTCATAATGGCCATATCTTGTCCTAAAAGCAAATTTAGGCACATATTCCTTTGCTATACGGATCTGATATACCGGTTCGCAAGTCAAGCTTTGTAAAATACTTAGCTCCATGCAACCTATCAATAAGATCATCTAATCTAGGCAATGGGTTATGCCCTTTCTCCTTGCATTTAAAGCATGTAAGATTTTCATTACAAACTTTGGTTTTTTGCTGGCGTTGTCACCATTTTTTGGTTTTGGTGTGAAAACCAATTTTCTTTTCTATCCACTGTTTGAATAAGTGAACATGGATTTCTTTTCACTTGACGCTGGTTTTGATGAATTGGCGCCAACCATTGTCTTGTGAAAAACCATTGTGCAGGATACAAAATGGGCGTTTAGCGTGTATTGCCAGTATGACCCACTTGTACATGATGCATGTTTGGCAGTTTCTGTTGACTCTAATGTATGGTATTTTGATAGTGGTGCTACTACAAAGCACATTATCTCACATCGTGATATGTTCACTTGTCTTGAGGCTGTCTCTAATGGGAATACTGTCACATGTGCCAATAATGCTTCTTACCCAGTGAAGGGCGTTGGTAAAATTATGCTTACTGCTATGCAAATGGCAGCATTTTCACACTTTCAGATGCTTTGTATGTGCCAGGGATAAAGAAGAATCTATTGTCTGTCTCTCCGCTTGCTAGACTTGGATTTGTAGTCAAATTTATGGATGACAGATATACTGTTCATGATTTGACTTCTGGTGATACGATTATTACATCTGGCACCTTGTTTCGTGGGCTGTATAGGCTCAATTCTTATGACAAGTGTGTGGAAGATTCAGCAAATGCAGTTTCTGATGAAAAGGCAGTTTCAGATATAAAACTATGGCATGCTCGTTTTGGTCATCTGAACTTTGCTAGTTTGCTGCGTTTGCTAGTTTGCTGCGTTTGCAGAAATTTGATATGGTTGCTTCCTTGCCCCCTCTTGAGGCACCATTGAAACATGTTTGTGAAGGCTGTATTTTGGGCAAAATGCAGCGTTCTGCGTTTCCAAAGGATGGTTCTGTGTGGGCCACTCGCAAATTGCAACTTGTACATAGTGATGTATGTGGGCCTATGCAAACTCCGTCATTTGGTAAACACTTGTACTTCGTGACTTTCATTGATGATTACTCAAGGCATGCATGGGTATATCCACTAAAGGCAAAGTCCGAAGTGTTTTTGTGCTTCAAACAGTTTATGCTTATGGTTGAAAATGTATCCAATTGTACTGTGGGTACCCTCCGTTCTGATCGAGGGGTGGAGTATATGTCTAAAGAGGGGTGGAGTACATGTCTAAAGAGGGGTGGAGTACATGTCTAAAGAGTTTGATGCATTTCTGGCTAGTCGTGGGATAAAACACCAATGTACAGTGCCATATACCCCTCAGCATAATGGTGTTGCTGAGAGGAAAAACAGGTCACTTATGGAGATGGCACGATGTCAAGAGCCAAGCTTTGCCACATGCATTTTGGCTTGAGGTAGTCATGTGTGCTGCATATGTACTCAACAGGTGTCCCACTAAGGCCTTGTAGTCTATTACTCCATATGAAGCCTGGCATGGCAGGAAGCCTTCTATTGGTCACTTGCGTGTCTTTGGTTGCTTGGCCTATGCTTTAGTGCCTGTGCAACAACGCAAAAAATTGGATGATAAGGCTGTCAAATGCATTTTTGTTGGTTACAGTGCTGAGAGCAAGGGTTACAGATTGTATCATCCACAGTCAAAGCGTATCTTGATTAGTCGAGATGTTGTTTTTGTGGAAGATGCTGTGCAGCCTTTGTTATCATGTACCAAAGAGACAGGTGTGAGCTCACGGGATGTATTTGATACGTTGTTGCCTCTATTTACAAGTGGGAATTCAAATGTAAGTCCTAATGAGGCAAATACTCAGCCTATGCAGATTTCAAACGACATCATAGATCAGCCTATTTCTGATGTAGATTTATAGGATGTAATTCATGAGGATAGGGCTGAAAATGAGCAGGCTAGAGGTATGCCTAAATGGCTAGAGGTATGCCTAAATGGCTGGTGCAAACATTGTGTGTTGTGTGCATTCTTGCTTCTTCTTCTCCAAGCTTTGTGTGCTTTCCTGCAACCCTAATTCCAACACCAACTCAGCGAACCCTGCTACATGCTAGATGCTCCAAAAACTGTGCATTGAGGGCGCTTGATAGAGCAACAATGCTTTATCTTCTTTCGACAATGGTCTTCTGAGGTCCTTCCTTCCATCGCCTTAAGAGAGGTTCCTAGCCAACAATGTGGCCTATAGCAAACAGGTTGTGATTGGGCAACCTTTGGCCTGGCCTTAACACACAGTAAGATAAGAAGTGAGAGTTACAAGGATGGCTACAACCTCCTCGCTTGCTGCTAGGCATGGACCTCCTTGCCTTCGATTTGAGTACCCTTGAAGCTCTCTCCTGTCTCGACACCAATAATCTGGGCATTACCGCTAGTAGCAGGCTAACAAACCTGTGCTTCTTCATTCTGCAATCTGCCTTGACTGCAGCTTTGCTTTATGATGGGACCCGTGTCCAATTCTCTCCTTCGCTTATCTGCTTCTCTGCCATCTGCATCACTTGGCTACTATATAGCACATAGGAGTAAAATCCTTCTCCATATTCTCTATTGCTTCTCTGCCATCTGCATCACTTGGCTACTATGTAGCACATAGGAGTAAACTCCTTCTCCATATTCTCTATTGCTTAGCATCACTATAGCCATGGAAACTTCGTGGGTGCCATCACTGTCTTCTACCATGGCTATGTTTTTGTTTTGTTACGCTTATCTTTCCAATTTAAGATTCTATTATAGCCATCAATATGGCCATGTCAAGCTCTCAAATGAGCTTCCACATTGTTGCCACAACTCTGGTTTTACCTCGACCTCTCTTCTTGAGGTTTGTATAGTCAATTCATGACTACCACAAGCTCCTCAACTAAGCGCCAAACTTGCATGCTTTTTTTCTGCATGCTAGAACTTTCAAGGGTGCTCTTCAAAGATTTATTCTATGAAACCATAGGTGCATGACCAACATGTAAGCCTTTAAATGCTTCCATATAACTTGCCCCCCTTCTTTAAGCAAACTACTAGCACATCCCTTCCAATGTGCTCATTCATGGGCTCCATTCCTTGCCCACATTGCTTATCCCTTGCTTGGACAAGCTTGCACCTTCTCATGCCCTTTTGCCCAAGTACAAGAGCTATGGGGATCCACTCATCCCATCATTAATAGCAACCCTTCTTCACTTAGAGCATTCTCACATGCTCAAACCCAAAAGGTTGAGGCAAAAATTCACAAAACCAACCTTCTTGAGGCACCTTTGTCTCCTTGGCAGCTTCCTTGTTGACACCGAAGACTCCATAGCCTTCATACTTGTTGAAATCTCCATTTTCAGCTTCCTTGTTGACACCGAAGACTTCATAGCCTTCATACTTGTTGAAATCTCCATTTTCAGCTTCCATGGTAGCTTCAAGACTCTCTCCAATCACCAACATAATCTCTCTCCAAATGCAATACTAATGACAATGAGTGTGCTAAAATTTTCCATGATAAAATAAAAATAATGCTTAATCAAATAACCTCATAACCAAGAAAACTATACATAGATATTCAACATGACCAAGAGCCCACCCAAGCTCTGATACCATGTTAAAGTGGATTATACCACACTAAAAACTCCATGTGCCTAGAGAGAGAGAGAGATTGCACACTTAACACAAGATCTCTATTGCATGAACCATGCAATGATAGAGGCCTTCTAGCCTTATCTCACTTTACACATCATCATCCATGTGGCACTCCCTTTTTCACTCTTTTGGCAAACACCATACAATATCACATGTGGCATTCTTATCTTACCACAATATCTTGCGCCTCTAGGGTGCTTTCCCACATACAACACTGCGATTACATCTCTCAACAGCTCAAGAGAAGCTAGGATGAGGTAGTTAGCTATAGATGCTTGGTGGCAAGCGGGGATCTCATCAATTTGGGACTAGTGAGCCTAGGGTGCTCGAGGTCTAGGAGGGTGAGGCAGTCTGGTTGTCTGAAGTGCGATGGCATGAGGCAAGGTAACTCTAGTCTCTCGAGGAGCGAGATGGTGGCCCCCTTATTGGTACTATGGTGGCCTCATCCGTCCGATTGTTCTCCTCCTATGGGTGGAAAAAATTGGTGATGGTAGACTGAGATGGGTGCTGGGATCGAGGAGCTCTGAATAATAACTCTTGATGTCATCGGATCTCCAACAGGAAGAGTCCAAGACAACGCTGATATGGATACTCCATAACTCGAGATAATGGCCTAAACCCCTCCCCAAAAAGGCAATGGAATCTCCCCTTGATCCCATAATACACCAAGTAGCACTGAGAAATATACTTCTCCTCAGACTCTACTCCTCCATGGCACAATCTACAGAGTCTCCTCTCTCTAGGGATCCCTGCTGCTCTGTGAACCTCAATCTCGAGCCTATGGGATGAGAGCCTAAGCAGACCAAGTGTTATCCTCATGCCATGTGACATGAAAACATCTAGGTACCCTGGCCTCTTACCCTGGCCTCTGTATGAATCCATCCTCTGTAAGCTTCAGAAAATGGTCACTATAGTACTACATCTTGGGTGGCAGGGGCTCCCCTGGGCACAATTCATGATCTTGAATGTGTAACTGTAGCAAATCATATCGAATTACCCAGTTCCTATCCACATGGTTTGCATAGTACTGTAGTAGTACATCTTGGGTGGTAGGGGCTCCCCTGGGTGCAATCCATGTATCTCGGATGTGTAACTCATATCGAATCGAATTACCCTATTCCTACTCAGGTGCGAGCTTAGTGTAGGGGGAGTCTGGGTCATACTAAAATGGGGGTAGTTGGCTCATCTGTAGTCCATGTGTGATGAACCATGTGAGGACAAAAGCATACTATGATGGATGCACCCCTCTCGCCACTTTATCGCCCGAGAAGACTGTAGCACCAAGTATGGTGATCGCCATGGCTAGTATCCTCTGTATGTATGTGAGAGAGAGAGAGAGAGAGAGAGAGAGAGAGAGAGAGAGAGAGAGAGAGAGAGAGAGAATTTCTATGTGTGAGAGAGTGTATGTGGGGGGAGAGAGTGTGCATTTGCATTAGTGCATGTGTGTGAGAGAGTGTATGTGGGGGGAGAGAGTGTGCATTTGCATTAGTGCATGTGTGTGTGTGGGTGAGAGAGAGAGAGAGAGAGGGAGAGAGAGAGAGCATCTACTAAAGACCCAATGGGTCTATGAGACCAAAGTGATACAATAATGTCCATGGTATATCTCATCATGGAATGGAAAATAAAACAGAAACAGAACATAGCTATCTCAGAGGCTTGGTTCAAGGTAACTCCTCTCGGATGAGGTGGGTTCGGATTAGCCTGAGGTAGATCCACAAGATCCAATGTATGGGTGTGCTCCGCCTCCTGGGTCGTCCAGAAGAAACTGCTGATGGTTGGCTGGCAAGAGAGGGGCCGGGGTGATTGGGGCGAAACTCTCTCAAGCAAGTGTCCCTGTGTCTACGGAGCTCAAGCAGGAAGAGGCCTAGGCAATGCTAGTCCAGGAAGTTAATGATCCTGGGAGAGTGGACCAAATCCCTCACGAAACAGATAGTGAAACCTCCCGCGAGAGAGAGGCCTAGGCAATGCTAGTCTAGGAAGTCAATGATCCTGGAGAGTGGACCAAATCCCTCACGAAACAGATAATGAAACCTCCCGAGAGAGAGAGAGAGAGAGAGAGAGAGAGAGAGAGAGAGAGAGAGAGAATAAAAGTAGATTTTAATAAAATATACATTGAATTAGATTAAAGTAAATATGTGTGTGTATACATTTATAAATACACATAAATATGTTTTATATATATATATATATATATATATATATATATGTATATGTATAAGTATATGTATATATGTATGTCTATTGTATAATATATCTGTCTATACTATTTATCATACACACGTTATTGGAGAGGAGGGGACCTGAGGTGGTTGGAAGAGGGCCAAGTGTTGGGGTAGGGAAAAGGGAGAAAGGGAGGGGAGGACCCGCTTGTTGGGGCAGGAGAGAGAGAGAGAGAGAGAGAGAGAGAGAGAGTTATATTAAACTTCTTTAAAAGACCCAATGGGTCTATGAGACCAAAAGTGATACAATAGTGTCCATGTAATCTCATCATGATAAAAAAAACAAAGACTAGAGCTATGAACGTGGAATGTCAAATCCGAACCATATGATACAAAGTGGGAACATCAAATATATATAAATATACATAGTAATATAATGTAATAATGATATATAAATTAATATAAATATAGTAAATATATAATAATGTTATATTAATACTATTATATATAATCATAGGGTGTGTGCGAGAGAGAGAGAGAGAGAGAGAGAGAGAGAGAAAAAGAGAGAGTTTCTATGCGTGTGAGAGAGTGTGTATACCTGAGAAAAAAAGAGAGTACATGTGGAGGTGTATGTGTGAGAGGATTGTGAAAGAGACACCCACAGAATCCATACATACAAACAAAAACTTTATGCGGATCGGGAGAGGATGAGTGCAGCATGGCGATGGTTGTCAGTTGAGTCCACAGCAGCAGCCGTTGTGGTCATAGCTGTCTCCTGGCTGTGTTTCCGACTCCTCAAGCTCTACTGGTGGGAGCCTGCGTCCCTGGCTCGCACGCTGCGCAGCCATGGTCTCACCGTGCTCCCTTACACTCCCTTCGTTGGCAACGCTTTGGAAATTGCTCGCGTGCAACGGGCAGCTAATGCGTCCACCTTGGACTCCGCCTGCAACCACGGTTATCTCTCTCGCATCTGGGCCTTCCACTTCAGCAAGTGCTCGTCTTCAGGTAAGTAGTCAAATGAGCTTTCTCTCAGCTTGTATTGATCCTGTAGTCATATGAGTCTTCTCTCAGCTTGTATTGATCTGACTGCCCATGGCTCTTTCTGGTGGCAGGCAGATCTGCTGTTTTCTGGCTGGGCAAGAGGCCATCTCTCAACGTTGTGGATGCAGACGATGCCAAGGATCTCTTGTCTTTTGATTACAAGAGCTATGAGAAGTTCCCCACATCTTACATTCTTGCCAAGCGGGTGCTCGGCAGAAGTGTGCTGACGGTAGATGGGCAGGAGTGGGGACACCGGCGACGCATCTTGAACCCTGCTTTTTCTAGTGACAAGCTCAAGGTTCGGACACTCATTGGCTCTGTGATTCTCTAAACAGTTTGAAGGCACAGGGGGTGCATTCTTGGTGATTCTAGTCTTTGTTTTGTTTTGTTTTTTCACCCCTAGGAAAGGTGGGCCAGAATAGAACTTGCGTTCGAGAGGAGAAAGGGCGCCACCTTATCCACCTGGCTATTGTCCCCACGCCCTCTCTTTGGTCTTTTTGCCATCGAGAGGAGAAAGGGCACCACCTTATCCACCTGGCTATTGTCCCCACCCCCTCTCTTTGGTCTTTTTGCCATCGAGAGGAGAAAGGGCGCCACCTTATCCACCTGGCTATTGTCCCCACCCCCTCTCTTTGGTCTTTTTTGCTATTGTAAACTTGAAAGTTGCAAAGCCTAAATGTACTTGCATCCCAGAGGAGAAAGGGTGCCACCTTATCCACCTCTCGGAGAAAGGGTGTCACTTTATCCATCTCTCGCACAAAGGGTGCCACCTTATCCACCTGGCTATTGTCCCACCCCCTCTTTGGTCTTTTTGCCATCGTAAACTTGCATGTTGCAAGACCTAAATGTTTTCCTTCTGTCCAGGCCATGGGTGCAGACATCTCAGCATGTGCAGTTGACATGATCAACTCTTGGACAAAGCTCACTCAACAGAGTGCAGGAGAGTGTGAGATAGATGTTTTCAAAGAACTTCTGAAAGTATCAGCTGACATCATATCTCGCACCTCATTCGGGAGCAACTACCAAGAGGGCAAGGCTGTTTTTGAGGATCAAGAGACGCTAATCGAAGCTACTGCTCAGGATTTTGCAGGCCACTCGTTGATTCCTGGTTACAGGTAATTTTAGGGTAAAAACTGGCTCTCCTAATTGTCGGAGACAAGGCAAACTGTATTGCACGATTTGCCTGCCTAAGTATGGAATTTTCAGGTTTCTGCCTACTGCCACAAACCGGCTTTGCTGGAAGCTCCAGAGGCGCATAGAGAAGACACTGCGAGGAATCGTGGAGAGGCGGATTGCAACGGTCAAGGATGGGCAGACTTCTTCCTATGGGGAGGACCTGCTGGGTCACATTCTGGCTGCCAACAGCACCGAGCTTGCGGCTGGGTCTGCGCTGACAACGCAGCAAATCATGGATGAGTGCAAGACCTTCTTCTTTGCTGGTCATGAAACCACAGCCAATCTACTAACCTGGGCAATGATGCTGATGGCAGTTTACCCTAATTGGCAAGAGCGTGCCAGAGTGGAGGTTTTTGAAGTGTGCGGAGCAGAGGAGCCAGTATTGAATGCAAATTCTCGCAGCAAATTAAAAATTGTAAGAGATCTCAACTCTCTCTGCTGCAACCTCAAACCCAAGAAATGTAAGATATTATTCACGTAGTTTTCTGGTTTTCCCTCCATCCGATGCAACTGCTTAGGAGTTGCTTTCGGGAGGTGATGAAAACAGCTTCCTCATCATTTATGGCAAGAATGTCCTAAGGAAATTTCTTCTTTTATCAGATCTTCGCTTCTTACAAAAAACCGCTAAACTGTTCCCTACTTCCTGACAAAATCTTCTTTCACTTGGGAGAACGGACTGTGTTGTAATTGCGTTGGGCCTCCTCAGCCTTGCAGCACTCCTCCTTAGTACACCTAGTTTCCTTAGCTTCGCGTTGCCTCTCCTCTTGGTCAGCCTCAAACTCCAACCACCTCCACAGGTCCTTTGGGTCTCAAACAGCTGCACCATTTTACTGGAGTGGTTCTGAGAAGTGGCAGGGTTTTCAGCCAAAGTGTCAAAGTAAAGCAGTCAAAATATAAGAAGAAAAGCAATCAAAATTCTAAATCGGAAGTCCAGGGAGGAAGGATGACAGGTTTCCAACCCATCATAAAGTTTAGCAGGAGGGAATGTCATGTGCACACACGTAGCCATAGCTAATCTCATAGCTAATCCTTGATTTAGGCATCAATTTGAGGGCACTAGCAGGCTCAAACAGGCACAATGGTCAAGCATCCAGTCAGCCAGCAGTATGATATATTTGTGTTAGCAATCATGGGCATTTACAGTAGGCTGACCAGCAGTAATCATGACCAATCTGCATTCAATGTAGCAGACTTAGCATTTTATTTGTCCAAGAAGCTGGCCGATAGCAGGAAGACTGGCCAATATGTGCAAGGAGGGCCTATATATAGCTGGGCTAGCATTCATTCATAATCATCTGATCCCCTTATGGGATCAGGTCCATAGGCAGTTGGGAAAAGGCCAAAGGCCTCTGCAGTTGTACATGTCTTTTTGTACCATATCAATATATTGAATACTCATACTCTCTCTCTCTCTCTCTCTCTCTCTCTCTGGCTAATCATTGCATTAAGCATCTCAAGGTTCCTCATAAGTTGTGACATGTGAGGGATTGATCGTAGTAATCACAACCTTAGGCTAACTAAACTTCACTTAATGATGCTTAAGAGATAGACAAATAGTGTCAATGCAATGCAATGCAGCTTTATTAGATGAATGGGTTACAATGAGATCTAAATAGATCTATGATGCTGTCCTAGATGAAGTTCCTTCTCGGGATGAGAGGGATATGGTGAATGCTGATGCTGAGGATTGTTCCTTGCTCCAATGCTGAGGTCCACCCTTCGATGCCGGCTTCCCTCTATGTAGGAGGTAGGAATGATGAACTATGTGCTGAATATGCTGTCTAAACTGCTGATCTGATGACTATATGCTGAGTGAACTGCTGTCCCGTGGACTTCCCTTTTCTCGTGGAAAGGAAACGCTGAAGAGAAGATGGACTGATTCTGATGCTTGATGATGATGATGTGCTGGAAACTGCCTGAACGCTGAATATATGCTGATGTTGGAGACTAGGTGGAAACGCTGAAGGGAAAGGTGCCTAACTGCTGAAGAATAATGCGCTTCTATATATATGGTGAGATGCTGCTGGTCGGCCAGCTCCTAGATGCTCACGACCTGCCCATAAATGCCATAAATGCTGTCAGCTGCTATAGAGGTGCTGTCGGCTGATCATAACAGCCCCGACTACATGCCATAAATGCTCTAAATGCCTTTATGTGCTGAAGATGGCTAATGTACTGATGTTGGTACTGAAAACAGCCCCAAACATATGTTTGCATATGCTGAAAATGCCTGAATAATGCTTAAATGTAATATGCGGAAGCTTCGGAGAAGGATCGGTACTTCAAAACTCAGAAATCATCACTCTTTTCGCGACGGAATTAACGCACAAACTGAAAGACGATGTGCAGAAAAATAGAGAGAGAAGGGGAAGATGGAGAGGACACAGTATTGGGTCCCAATTACCCTCTGTAGGGCCCCCACCACGGATGGTGTATTTGCTTGATTAGAATGATGTAAATCTGAAAACAAATACAAAGTACTTGACCTTTTCTTGGCTGGAAAACCTGCCCTTGACCTTCAGTCCTTCACCCCTTTGCTTTAGCAAATTTTTGGCTGTCCTGGCCCTTGTATGCTTGGAGCACTTGGTGAATTATGAGATATCATCATTGAGATCTTGGCTGGGCTTTTATACCCCACATAGCATCCAGTCGGCCTGTTTCATGAAGCCCCACGACTAGATATTTTCCAATAAAATGCTTGCACACTAATAATAAATGCTTTCACACTATGCCACCCTGCGCATGCTTCTGGGGCAGCATCCTGGCTGCTGGGCAATCAACGCATGGGTGTGGGACTGCTCCCTACACCTGGCCGACTAGCTGGGTAGGGTATTAGACCCAGACGGCTGCCTGTCCAGCAGCAGTACAGCTGGCCGACAGCCCCTCCAGCCCATGCCATGGCTGGTGGGCACAATGTGGGCCCTCCTGGCCCCTTGGGGGTGGTTCTACACCTTCCCCCATGCCCACACTACAAGTGCAAGTGCAAGATCTTCTCACTTGGGGTAGCCCTATGGGCTGGCTCCATCTCTACATGCAAACCTACATGCCTACAGAGGCCTGGCATCCAGTTGCAAACCAGATACACAGAACATTTGACATCATTCCAGAGGGAGACTCATAGCGCGGACTGGCACTGCTTCATGTGCAGGACAGTGCACACCTGACCTTGGACTCATGTGCAGGACAATGCACACCTGACCTCGGACGACTGAGATGGATCCCTGGCTGACTCGTCCCGGACTGGGCTCACATGGGACCAGTTCACCATCCCAGGTCCTGCACCTTCTGTATAGAAATGTCTACGTGGCATCCAAGTGCGGGATGCACGTGACATCCCCTTCTGCTTAACTTGACGGAAGCTGCATAGCCTCCAAATAATCCGTCAATAATGCCGGATAGTCTTCGAAAAATTCTTTGTCGAGCCATACCGCTTCATGAGTTCCTCGGTCCTGAAACTTCGTGAGAAACTGTCGTAGTCTTCGGCTTGAGCCATGCTTCCATCTGTCTGTGGGTGGAATGCACTGGAAAAATTCAACTTAGTACCAAAATTATCAAACAATGTCCTCCAAAAATGACTGGTAAACTTGGCATCTCGGTCTGACACTATGGTCCTAGGAATCCCACCAATCGGGTACCAATGCCGAATGAATAGCTGGGCAACATCCTCGGCGGTCACATTGGCCCTGCAAGGAATAAGCATAACAAATTTGCTGAACCTGTCAACAATAGTTAAACACTGTGTATTACGCTTACTCGGACTGGGAGGCAGATTTGTGACAAAGTCCATTGAAATGTCTTGGACAGGACCCTCAGGAATTGGCAAAGGCTGTAACAATCCTATCTTCTTTCCACGAGGAGCTTTCACCTTTTGACAAATGTCACAGCGTTGTACATATGTAAATACATCACGCCTCATCTTTGGCCAATAGTATTGCCGTTCTAATTTCTCCAGAGTCGAATTCATGCTCCTATGACCACCTGTAATGGCGTCATGGGCATCATGGAGAAGAGCTGCCCGGAATGATTTCATGACACATAGTCGGCCTTTGTAAAAAAGCCAACCATCGCATATCAAAAAATGGCATGGTCCTGTGGCATCCAATGCCTGTTCCCACTGCGTACCGAATTCCTCGGAATCCGCATACGTGTGCTTCATGTCTTCTAGTCCTGTACCAACAAGGTCAAGTCTAGTGGCCTGAATCGCAGATACTTGTCCCTTCCTGCTCAAAGCATCGGCCACTGGATTGGCCTTTCCTGGAAGGTACTCAATCATGCCACCGAACTGCTGGAATATCCGACTCCAGCGGTGTTGTCGATCACTCCACTGTGCACTTGGCATCGTCTGAATCCAGCGCAATGCCTGATGGTCAGTGCGAACCTCGAAGTCACGGCCATACAGGAAATGTTTCCAATGTTTCAAGGCCTGTATAACTGCTAGGAGTTCACGATCATAGATTGAGTAGTTCTTCTCGGCGGGCAGTAACTTACGAGACATGTAAGCTACTGGATGACCATTCTGTTGCAATACACCTCCAATTGCGATGTTACTCGCATCGTGATCACTTGAAATGGTTCGTCCCACGAGGCAAGGGCTAAACAAGGCGCTTCTGACAAAGCCACCTTGAGGTTCTGGAATGCAAACCACTCCCACTGCAAATGCAATGTCCGGCCTAGTAGCAACCATGGCATACATGAGACTGCCACAAGCTGAAGCATACGGAATCTTGGCCATATCAGCCCTGTCTCTATCTGACTGTGGGCTGTCCATAGCACTGAGTTTCACATATGGAGGCAAAGGAGTACTAGTCTTCTTCCCCCCGTCCATATTGAACCTCTGCAAGACTTTGTCCAATGTATTCCTTCTGAGACAAATACAACACATGCTGATTTCTGTCCCGAAGTATCCGCATACCCAAAATGTGATTTGCATCACCCAAATCCTTCATATCAAAGGTTTCATGCAGCCTCTTCTTCAAGGCATCCATCTCTTGACGAGATTTCCCGGCAATCAACATATCATCAACATACAAGATGAGGATCAATAGACTGCCATCCAAAGCTTTCTTGGTGTACAGCAGTGATCTATGTCACTTCTCCTGAATTTCTGGGATTTCATGAATGTATCAAATTTATAATACCATTCCCTTGGTGCCTGTTTGAGCCCATAAAGACTCTTTTTCAGCTTGCATACAAGCTTCTCCTTTCCACTCACTGCATAACCCTCTGGCTGCTGCATATATATCTCCTCATGGAGATCACCGTGAAGAAAAGCAGTCTTCACATCCATCTGAATCAAGTCCAGATCATCATGTGCAACCAAAGCTAACACAGCTCTAAGTGTGGTCATTTTGACCACTGGAGAGAAGATCTCATCAAAGTCCACACCATATTCCTGCTTGAAGCCCTTAGCCACTAACCTGGCTTTGTATCTTGGCTTTGCATCTGGTGCAACTTTGAGCCTGTAAACCCACTTGCATGGCAAAACCTTCTTGCCTGATGGCAAATACACCAACTTCCAAGTTCCATTTTTTTTGCAGAGAATTCATCTCTGACTTCATGGCACGCTCCCAAAGAGCCTTGTCTGCCCTCTGTAAAGCCTCCTTGTAACATGAGGGCTCCCCACAGTCAGTAAGCATCAAGTAGTCAACCCCTGGAACAAACCTGTCAGGGGCTCTGGAGGGTCTAGTGGACCTCCGTACCCAATGACCACCATCATTTGCAGGTTGCTGTCCAGCCTGCATATCACCCATTGGTGGCTCCTGTTCCATGCCATAAGGCTGAAAAATCATGCCCGGTATCTCCTCTAACTGTGGTATATCCATAGGGATATCTTCTGCCATCTCTGGCTGTCCATTTGGACCATTTTCAGCACCTTTTAAGGGCTGGTTTTGCTGCTGTAATGGCTGATTTACAGCCCTTTGTTGTTGTCCATGATGTCTATCATCATCAAAGATGACTCTGCTAGGCTCCTGTTGCCTTGCAGGGTCCTTATACATGCATGTTTCATAAAAAATGACATCATTGCTGTGTATAATCTTTCTATTTACGGGATCCCAAAGTCTATACCCCATTTCACCTCTGTCACCATATCCTAGGAATATGCATTTGTGAGACTTAGGATCAAGTTTGGTGCGCATTTCCCTGCGTATGTGCACGTACGCAACGCAACCAAACACTCTCAAGTGCTTGTATGACGGAGGCTTCCCTGTCCATACTTCCTTTGGCACTTTCCCACCAAGCCTCGTGTTAGGTGACCTGTTTATAAGGTGAACGGCTGTCATAACAGCTTCAGCCCAAAAACCATGAGGTAATGCAGCATGTGACAACATAGAACGGACCTTTTCCTGAATGGTCCTGTTCATCCTCTTTGCTGTCCCGTTTTGTGGAGGATCATAACGAGTAGAGAGCTCCCTCTTGATGCCTTTAGCATCACAAAAGTCCTGAAACTGTTTGGACATATACTCTCCACCATTGTCGGAACGCAAAGCCTTCAGTGTTTTGCCAGTTTGATTCTCAACAAGAGCAACAAACTTCTCAAACACTGATATACTCTCCACCATTGTCGGAACACAAAGCCTTCAGTGTTTTGCCAGTTTGATTCTCAACAAGAGCAACAAACTTCTCAAACACTGAGAATGTATCACTCTTCAAACGAAGAGGATAGACCCACACCTTGCGTGTGGCATCATCAATAAAAGACACAAAGTATTTTGCCCCTCCCAAAGAAAGCTGAGGCATCTCACATACATCTGTATGCACAAGCTCTAACTGAGCATCTTTCTGTCCAAGAGCTTTCTTGTGAGGGCACTGTAGTTGCCTACCATATATACAATGCTCACAAAACTAAAAACTTGAAAACTTTAGAGAAGGCAAGTAACCCAAACGAGACAATTGCTCCATTCCCTTGACACTCATGTGTCCCAACCGGCTATGCCACATAGAAATTTCCGGCAGCTCGGTTGCATTTACATTAGCATGGTGACAAACACCTGCATGCATGAAATAAAGAGTGTCCACCTTAGAGCCTCTGGCAACAACCAGTGAGCCCTTACTAATCTTCCACTTTCCACTACCAAATGTGGTAACATAATTAGCATCATCAAGCTGTCCAGTAGAAAGCAGGTTCTTCTTGATCTCAGGCACATGCCTGACATCATGGAGCATAAGCTGTGAGCCATCTGAAAACACAAGCCTCACATCACCTCTGCCAAGTATCTTGCATGCATGGTTATCACCCAAATAAACCACTCCTTCATTGCCAGCAGTATACCTGACAAACAAGTCTCTGCAACCTGTGACATGAAAGGAGGCACCTGAATCAATGATCCATGAGTGCATACCATGACCACCTGTAAGAAGTGAAGGGGCATCAAGTGAAGACGTAAATAGGACCTCATCCTCACTGCCACCTGCATGTGACACATTGATTTCTTCAATCTTGACTCCACTTTTGCCCTTTGGCTTTACATCTTTGGCTTCATCTTTCTCTTTGTCTTTGCCTTTTCCCTTTTCTTTTTGATCATTTTTCCATTTGTAGCATTGCTTTTTAATGTGTCCCTTTTTGCCACAATAATGGCATTCCAAATCCTTTTTGGAGCGAGACTTGCTCCTTCCCCTTTCTTGGCTTTTCCCCCTTTGCTGGGATCTCCCACGTGCATTCATTGCATTGGACTTTCCAACAGAGTTGTTTTTCCTGTTCATCTCTTCTTGAAGAAGAGCACCCTCAACATCTGCATATGACAGCATAGCATGCGAATTGCTAGTGGCTGTCCTGAATGTGTCCCAACTCTCTGGCAAAGTGCATAATAGAAAAGTGGCTTTGAACTCATCGTCCATTGCCAACTTTTGATTAATGACCTGGCTGAGAATACCATTAAACTCATTTAGATGGGCTGTCATAGATGCCCCTTCCTTCATCTGAAGACCTATGAGTTTCTTCAACCAATACCCTTTGCTTGAGGCACTTTGTTGGGCATACAAGTCCTGCAATCTCTGCCACATTCCCCAAGCTGTCTTCTCTTCACGAATGCTGAAAAGTAATGAGTCTGACACAGACAACATAATAGTAGATCTTGCCAGCTCATTCATATCTTCCCACTCTTCAGCAGTAAGAGAAGCGGGCATTACACCCCTTTCTTTGATAGGCTTGTGCTGCTTCTTCTGGAGCAACACATTGTAGCACTGGGTTTGCCAAATATCATAATTATGCGAGCCTTCAAGCTTCTTGATGTGAAGCAATGAAGAGCTCTCACCTGTGGTTGCCATAGCAAAATGCAACCTGTCAATGCCTGACTCCCTGCAAAATGTGCAAACACTGCACCAAAAGCACACAAAGTGCTCACAGTTTTTCTCCCAAGCTTTATCTCCCACTGCGGAAGCAAGAATGCAACTTTTCTCCCACTTTATGTGATGAAATCACCAAAATCTGGTTGCTGCTGCAGATTTAGGACAGCACCTTAAATGTGCTCTGTTGCCCTTCCAAAGTACTGTACAACAGTACCAAGTGCTCACCTGTGATGTACCAAACCTGTACCGGCAAGTACAGCAGCTGAAATTGAACCTTTTCCTCACTCAAATCAGTGTACAGCCATGCCAAAACTTGCACAAAGCTGTGCCAAATCTGTACCAGCAGGTACAATAGCAATAAATGCTTTCCTGGCTGTCCAAATGAGTGAAAATCAGACTTTTACAGTCCCGAACACTGCATACAACAGTTCCGAACAGAAATTGGGCAAAAGCCCCTTGACTGCAAGCTGATTTTTGAGGATTCAAGGCATAAATGTCTTGCCTGCTGCTTTGCCAAGCTCAACAAGCATACAATCTTGAAAAGCCCCTTGATTTAAGATCAATTTCTGATCATACATGGTACATTGACGCACATGAAGGCATCCAGAGTGTTCACGATGCTTCCCCCTGGCCACATATACATCAAATACACAGGCACATTGAGTGCTTGTCAGGCATCAACACATTATCCACAGCATCAAATGCGATTGCCTGCATGCAAATCAACTTAATCGGCACAAAAGCCCCTTGATTTGCACTGCAATTTGCTGCAATTTTGCCCAAATGTGCGATTTTTCACATCATACAGCATGTATGAGTGCTTAATTGCACAATTACATCAAAAGCCCCAAATTTCGACATCCAATTTCCTGCAAATTGATCCTGATTGTGACCAATGTCACCCAATTTTGCCAATTTTGCTCAGAAATTGAGCAATTCGGCACCTGTACCTGCTCAATTGATTGAATTGATAAGAAATTCCCAAAATTGAAGGCAAATACCTCTTAATTTTTTGAATTTTTTTGATCTGCAGGCTGAATTTCTGTTGATGCTATTGCAGAAAAGGAGGCGTCGTTTTTGCTCTTGATGCTGCTGTACACACTGACAATAGAGGGCTAGGCTTGTTGAAGGTACTGCTGATGCGCCTGCAGCTCTTCTGCCGGAAGAAGACGAGCTGCTTAGACGGTCAGGATAGAGCGATGGCGCTTCTAACGACTACAGAGAACAAAACCGCTGCTGGTGTGGACTCTGAAGATTCTGCCCAACGCATTGTGAGCCGACTCCGCCTGTAAGCCAGTCGACGACTAACACCTAGCTGCCTTGTGTTCGCTCCACGCTAATACACTTTACTGCCTTCGCATACGTTCGCACTGTTGACGCCCGACTTGTGGACCAGCTTGTTCGCCCTCCCTCTAGCGCCACGGTTGTGTGTCGCCTGTGTATCCGCTCGTTGCTCACGTTGAAGAGCTACCACACTCGCCTATCAATGGTTCTCCAACTAGCGCCGTTCAGCCAACGGAAAGGGGCAGAGGTGGTTCTGCCTGCAGTAGTGCCGCCAAGACTGGCTGAGCAGGACAGTCTGAACGGAAGTGCAGCCAGCAGCTTGAAGGCGCACAACTGAAATGGGTAGCTCCAGGAGTGACTTGCTCTGATACCAGTTGTGTGGGAGAATAGATTAGGGTTAGAGATTCATGTGGGAGACATACACAGAGAAGAACAAGGGAGAGAGAGAGAGAGAGTTGTGGGGATAAGTCAACTCATCAAGTGTGAGTGTGTGACTCCCCTATCACACATGTATATTGCACTAGTACACATAGTGCACTTAGTACATTAAAAGTACTAAGTGTACTATGTACTATAACTTATGGGCTTGTACACACTATAAGGGTGGGCATAACGCCTTTACCCCAACAGGAATTAGGGTTAGAGATTCATGTGGGAGACATACAGAGAGAAGAACAAGGGAGAGAGAGAGAGAGAGTTGTGGGGATAAGTCAACTCATCAAGTGTGAGTGTGTGACTCCCCTATCACACATGTATATTGCACTAGTACACAGTGTGCACTTAGTACATTAAAAGTACTAAGTGTACTATGTACTATAACTTATGGGCTTGTACACACTATAAGGGTGGGCATAACGCCTTTACCCCAACATTCCATTGGTATCAGAGCATCAAGTTTTTGATGGTAGAAAGGCTGCAATTTTTTTCTCATAAGGGCGTGGAGATCCATCGCGAAGAACCCCATCACATCTATGTTTTCACTCAGGTTTGCGTTTTTTTTCATCAAGGCTGCTTCTCTACTAGATAGCTCTTGTGTGTGCAAGGGGTGCTCAGCCAAAGAACAAGGAGGAGGGCCAGATGCACCAAGTAGAGGGCAGACAGAGCAAGCAAGGCAACTCGTTGGTGCTTCAAACACAAGTGGAAGAAGGCGTATCGAGGGGGTTCCTTGGTGGGCACTCAAAGGCCAGATTTGGGAGAGCAAAACGGTGGGCATATTTTTATATATAAAAAAAAACGCAGCCTATATGCAGGCTGCAAGACAGCACACAAGGCAGCCATATACAATAACAAAACACAGCAGAAGGGCGGTCTCCAAGGGGGTGCTACAGGCAAGCGAGTTCGTGGACGGAGGGGCAGACATGATCGTGTTAGTGTTTTACACATCTGGGTATATGTGGCTTCCTTGCCTGAGCCAATTGGCTACACCCACCCTTCCTTCAATCCTTGACTACAAAGGTGTGTTTGTTTTCTTCAAGTGCATTTGGGGAAGGAGCATAACATGGAGTTTCAACAGATGTCAGAGAGCTCTTTGGTTTCTTGGGAGAAAGGATGGTCCATCAACCTTGATCTCTACAAGAGCCTATGGCAACATATAAGATAGAGGGGAATGAGGAGATTATCCAACAATCAGAGAACTAGTTGGCTTCTTGCCGACAAGAGATCCAAGCAAGAAAGGTAGCACATACATCGGTAAATCCATCCATAGATGAAGCTCAAGAGGCGGGAGTGTCCGAGGATGCCGGAAAGCTTTCAAGAGAGGAAGTGGTATCCGTGACAGAGTCCCTAAGTAAGGAGCAGATTCTGGAGGATAAGCCCAAGGAACAAACACTACTAGGCATTGGAGGTAATCCAGACAGATGGAGAACAACCTATTTTCGGTTTTTGAGGACAAAGAAGAGTCAGTAAGTGAACTTAAGTTTTTTCTCTCCAAATCCATTGAGGAGGAGGATTAGATGAGCGATTCCGCCGTGGTGTCTACCATGGTAGCTAACCATCTAGAGGCAGAGGGGCCAGCTTGATGCCGGCAATTCCCAGGGAGGCAGTGGCGGAGATATCATTAGAGACAACAGGTCCAATAGCCATGCTGTTGGAGTTCGGACTAGTGTGTGAAGCACAACGCGGGTTCGCCAACTGGGTTGGAGCGGTGGAGCATCAGTGCACCTGTGCTCCAAGTTAAGTAGAAGGGGATGTCATGTGTACACTCTCCTGAGTGTGACATGGACATCCTTCTACCCATTGGCCAGCTCAGAGGTTGAGAACGTGACCGGATTTATGTGTTTGTGATGGCCATTGTGCGAGATCTTTGTAATATTGTCCCGGCACCCAATGAGCAGCCTAGTGTGGACAAAGTTATTGGGTTATGTGTGAACACACCTTGTTGAACATTATTAGTAGGGTTGGTAGAGTTGGTAGCCAACTCGCCAACATTAGACACTATACATAGGAGTCTAGGTTTTAGCCATATGCATTCTTTGATCATCAGAAACTCAGCTGTTGGTCTCTGTATAAAAATTGTGTCCTCTTGGAAAGGACAAATTTTTTATATGTAAACCTACACCTACTCTTGCTGAGTACCTGTGAGCTGCCCATGTTGCTGACCATGCTGCCCTTTGTGCTCACATAAGCTTGCCACTTGCCTGGTATGGTGCCCAAGCTGCTTGGAACTCGCAAGTCCTGTGACAACTTGACATACGTGTCCGGGACTCCGGTGCTTGGCTCTAGGCCTAATAAGCTACCTGGATATTTGTAGAATGCACAATTCAAGTGGGTTCTAACTAAGTGCGGGACATACCATTGACCACTAACCCTATGATGATGACAATTTGCGGCTCCAAGGTCACAACTATGCACTCTGTACAAGTATGGCCACATGGCACCCAGGTCATTATCTGTCACCACTCCCACTACCATGACATCATGGAAATAATTGGGTCAAAATGGAGTTTGAGTCACTGCTGCCATGGCTCGCCAGCTGGAGTTTTTTCTTCCTGTTCTTTTCCTAGTTCTTTTCTCATGTTGTCATGGTCGCGGTCACTCATATTCCCAACCAATTATGAGGAGAACCGGCTATGGCTTTGATTTTTCTCTCCTTTCAAGCCGCACATGTCAAGCTGACCTGCAAGTCGTCATCCTTGTTCCATTCAAGAAATGTGTGTTGTACCTTGAATAGATGCTGTCATTTGCAGCCTTCCAGATGTTCCCTTGAGTTTGTGTGTGTTGATTTGTGGGATGGCTGGTACCATTGCTCTTGTAGCTCTTTTTCTGGGTCACCTTTACCTAGGAAAAAGTGCTCCTAAAGGACTTTCACCAATTCTTCTTTAATCTTCTCCTCTGTTTTACTTCTCCACCCTCTGATCTGTTTCCTTTTTTTTGGGCATTTCCATTTTCAGCCAGGTCTGTCCTTCTGAGCTATCAAATTGCACTTCTCATTTTTTAGTTTGCTTCCAACCATGTTCACGTTTTAATTGTGTATGTGTGTGTGTGTGTGAGAGAGAGAGAGAGAGAGAGAGAGAGAGAGATTAATGTTTGCAAAAGACCGCAAGGGTCTATGAGACCAAAAGCTACAAGGAATCCAGGAGTAACTGAATCATGGAATAACAAACGGAAAATGAAACAAGAACTAAATTAGAACTGAGCTCTCACTGTCAAAGTTGTCAAGGTAAGGTTGGCAGATTTTTGGTCATTTGTTTTGTAAAATGCTGTGGGTGTTGGAGAAATTATTTTCTGCTCATCGTGGATGAATGCTTTTCGCTTTTCAGTTGGAGATGATCTTGAATGAGACATTACGGCTGTACCCTCCGGTGCCACAGATGATCTCACGCACGAGGGTTAAGGAGAGCAATGCCAGCAGCATGAAGAAGATGGCAGGGCAGAGGTTGTGCGTGCCCCCTGGCGTTCGGCTCACTGTGCTGCCTGCAGTGGTGCATCGGGACAAGGCGCTATGGGGCGAAGATGCCGATGATTTTCGGCCCGACCGGTTCGCAAGTGGGATCTCAGGTGCCTGCAAGGCCGCTCACGGGTTCATGCCCTTTGGACTTGGGCCTCACACATGCATAGGGCAGACGTTTGCTATGCTGGAGACCAAGCTGGTCCTGGCAGCTGTGCTTCAACGCTTTCGATTTCATCTGTCGCCCTCATATCGCCATGCCCCTCGCCTTCTTGCTACTCTTCGTCCTCAGCATGGCATGCCTCTCATCTTATCGCCTATACCACCACCACCACCACCACCACCACCACCTCCACACTCTGATCTCGCATGAGACTGAATGCAGAAATTCTGAGAAAGGCTCATGGTGATGTTTGGTTGAGTACTAGTACCAGATTCATCAGTGACGATGGTGAGCTTTAGGTTGTTAGATTGGTTTTTAACACTTTTCTTCAAACATCGGTGATATATATTAAAAGGCTCAATTTGTGAGCCCACATAACGAAAAAGATTGCCTAAGATAGGGATGTGTCCATAATCTAGAGAGATTAGCTTCTATATTTTCCAAGAGTAGCAAACCCACTTGGGGAAAGAGCTCAATGTAAAAGATTGCCTAAGATAGGGATGTGTCCACAATCTAGGGAGATTAGCTTCTATATTTTCCAAGAGTGACCTCCAAGAAATCCCCAATCATCATTGAACAGTGAGTGCATCACAATTAAAACTATAAGCACCCTGGTGCTATGATGGAGTAAGTTCTAGTAAAAAAATGTCGCCAAAAACGCATTGAGCAGAAGAGGGTATTTTTTTTCTCCATTGAAAATTGGTAAGGAGCCTTCTTTCTTGGTTGTCCAGTGCCCATCGCCAGTGTCCATATCTAAGTGAACAATACTCACTAATTGTGAGGGAGGGTGGGCTATGGGATCCATTAGGAATGACTTACACTACAAAGGCCTTCTATTTACTCTTGTCAACTAGATTTGATTGCATGGGCAAATTCATGATTAAGCACATGACAGACACAGGTAATTGGTAGGGAGGAATGGTTGGAGGGAAGTGTTTTTTTGGCTTCACATACCATCAAATCTTTGACTGTGGGAGTCCAAAATTTGTGACAAAGCATGGGTCATCATTGAAGAAGTTGTGTGATAAAGTTTGACAAGGTGATGGCGTCTCTAATGTGAAGACATTGTGTTACTTTTTTCATTCTAAAAGAAAAAGATTCTTTTTTTAGTGAGGAGAAAAATACCACCAGAGCAAATTTGGCAATAATGTTGTTTTGTAGGCTTGGTTGAGGATTTTTGCCTTGCTTCACGAGCTCAGATCAATTGGCAAAAGTCGTGTGGTTTTTGGGTCATGTTTGCTGGTTTGACCAAAGTTTTTGTTTTTCAGCAAAGGAAACACAAACAACCCCTTGAAAAAGGATGTTTGTTGTTTTTACAGGCTTTTAAGGTGGTTTTCTTTAATTTTTTTCTCCTTTGGAAGGAGGCCACATGTTTTGAACGAGGCTTTGGAAAGCTTTAAGCTAATGATCATTAGTAGATCTCAGAGCCATGCTTGTAGCGGTTCCCTATAACACAACAAAGTTTGCACTCTAACCTTAACCTTGCCCCATTAAATGCTAGAATTAGAGAGAGACACAGTGAAAGAAATTAAACACAAAGGATAAGGTAACTTATCTTCATATCTTGTCTCGTACAAAATCTAGCAGCATATAATATATCACAAAACTAAACCAAGCAAGGCTTTCTCTCAATTTGTACGACATTGCTATATTCAAATTATATAAAGAAAATAGCTTTGCTTTTTCACAAACTAATCTTATCTTGCCTTTTATCTTCAACACTCCCCCCTCAACCTCAGGTTAGTTTGATCTTTAATACACCAACTTTGCGTTGAAGACCTTCAAATCTCTCCTTTGTGAATGTACCATTATAAAAATACATGCAAGTTAATCTTGTGTCTTTGGAAGTCAATTATGTCATTTACTTCTTCACAGAAGCAAACTTCTTAGAGGTTTGAAATAGTCTGCTCCAATTTGCTTAGCATGATCATTTTCAAAGCTAACTTCTTTCTTTTGTTACAAATTTGGAAAATGTTATGGGATTGCATAGTTCTTTAGGTTGTATTGCTAGCTCTAAATTGAGCTCTTCATGAGTCATTTGTGGTAAAACTATGTCCCAATCTCTTTTTCTTTTCTTCTGCATTAAAATAAAATAATCTTGGGTTGATACAACCATCAATATGGCTCTGGTAGCTCACTGCACACATTAAAACATAAACAAAACTTATCTCTTCTCAAAACAAATTTTGCAAACTCTTTGATCTTTGGGTGTATCAAATAAGCCAACTTGCATAGCTTCAACACAAAAAATTTCTCACATGGCAACTCACATCTTCCAAACATGTTCTCATCAGAGAACAATAATCATGGACTTTGATTATTATTTTTTTGGCTCATCCTCATTTTTGAGCTAGAAAACAACACGTACTTACCTTTGTAAACATAATGATATATTTTTTAAAAGTAGTTTAGAGGTAAAAGTTTCTTTTCAATAAAGAAAACTAGTCCATCTAAAGAAAATCCAGATGTGCTCATGATTCATATCTTTTTACCCATACAAACAAATCTACATGCTTATCATAGAATCGTATATCTTTTCAACAACACGGTTCTTGTACCTCTCAAAGCAAAACTATAACATTCACATCATGTCTTCAACAAAGTTGAATTTAAACATATGTTCAAATCAAGAGCTTACCTTAGCCTTGTTGAATCATGTGTCATTGGGTCTTGCTTTAGAGATGTAATTGTAGCTTTTGGATCTCGGTGCGCTAGCGCATCCATTGTACGTCCTCACTCCATTGTCACATTGGAATGTTGCTTGCCAATGGAGTGAAGGTAGAGCTCTCTATGCCTAGATGGAGGCAAGAAGACATAGCCTTTGCGATAGTTCTCTCTCACCAAAAAGCAAGGAAAGAAGAAGAAGCTAGTGCAAGAGAGAAACCTATAAACAAACCTATCTAGGATGCATCCATCATGCAAGCAAGATTCAATAGTGTACATGCAAGCAAGAAGAGAGAAGAGAAGAGCTCACGATTATTTTATTATAAGCAAGAAGAGAGAGGAGAGAAGAGAGAAGAGAGAAGAGAAGCTCATGATTATTCCATTGCAAAGGAAAGAAAAAGTATTGCTTAGTATCAAAAATGACTTATATATACAAGTGACTAGTTTTCTCCCTAGGTTAGCCAAACTGAAAATGCTTCGGTCACTGTTACCAGTCTTAAACAAGTATGTACACAGTCCTTAGACTTTTCCTATTTGACATTAAAGCCTCAAGGTAAGGTTGCTTTATATGTTCCAATTGCTATCTTACAAAAGATAAGTGCTCGTTCGGGCAGGTAATATGGTAAAGCACCTTACAGTAGGTCAGGTAGGTGACACTATATTAACCCATGGAGTGGTAAACATATCCCCTTCCTCATGGTGACCACGTCCTTGTATCACCAAAGTCGGGTGGTGAAGTTACTGTTGGGATGAAAGTGTGGATGGTCCAGGATACACCATAAAGTTGATATGTGAGGTTAAGTGGTATGGTTCAAGATTGATTCGTAGCCAAATGTAGGGAATATGGGTGATAAGCTTTGGGTAGCCATGGTGGTAGATAGCTTGTCGATATGGCATGAAAGGTATAGGCAAGGTAGAAGTTCCTCATACGAGGCCTTCTTTTGTTGTGAAAATGGTATGGAAAGGGCCGGGACTCTTCAAAATTAGGTAGTTAGTAGAAGTGTTTCACATTGAGTGGTGGAATAAGTGCCATGGCTACCATGTAATGATTTGTATGGGTAGATAGCGGTCCTAATCTTCTTGGCACGACGTGATAGTATGTCATGACATTAAGGCTTTCCTCAGTGGATGGGCAAGCGACTCTCTGCCTTTGCTCAGTGAAACCACACGATAATGAGACATCAAGGCTTTCCCTCAGTGAATGGGAAAGGGACTCTCAACCTTTGCTCAATGAGGCCACACGATAAGCTAAAACTTTAAAACCTCGTTGTACATATGTAACATAGCACTTCCTATTAACGGGTCATACTACACATATACTTGGAGATGATTAAAAACTTAAAAAACTGACAACAAAAAATTAAAAACATGCATGCACACACGCACGCACGCACACACACAAACCCAAAAAAAAACTTTTAAAAAATAGGGTTACATGTGCCACGTAGCAACACAATCCACGTGTGCCACACGACACCCAAAAAATCTTGAAAAAAATTGAGTGCCACATGGCAACGCAAGCCCATATGTGCCACATGGCACCTCCAAAAAAAATCTTTAAAAAATAGTTACATATATCCCACAAACCCATGTGGCAGTCCACAAATATAAAATATTTTAGTGTTAACTATGCCACATAACACCCAAAACAAAAACTTAAAAAAAAGGTTACATATACCATCATGCGGCACCTTTAAAAATCTTGAGAAATGTGGTGCCATTGAGCACAAGGAAGAGGTAGGGAGTGAGAATTATTAGCCAAGCAAAGTCTAGCATGAAGCCACATGAGCAAAGGAAATTATTCCACATTGATGTGCAAACCAAAAAGTGTACCTCCTCATAAAAAAGGAAATAATTTCAAGCAATGAAAAGTGAAGCAAGCTCTTGAGCCTCTATATGAGTACAAGTCTCAATTTTGTAACCTAATTGTGATCTTAAGTCTCCTGCTTAATTAGTTTAGTAGTAGTAGTTAATCATCATGTTTAGTAGTAGTAGTAGTTAATCATCATGTTTATGCTAAGGCATCCCCACCTTAGATAAGCTTAATCACCAGATTAATATAAGATTAGTACTAATCACCATAGCCATGCACATGGTACCCATGTTTCTCAACAACCAAAAAAAGGGTTACGTGTGGCAACATAGACCCACATGTGTCACATGGCACATTATAAAAAAATAGGGTTGTGTGGCAACACAGACCTACATGTGCCACATGGCACATTAAAGAAAAACTCTTGAAAAAATAGGATAATGGATGCCACATGGCACAAAAAACTAAAAAAAAAAGTTACGTGTCACATGGCACCCAATATTTTTTTAAAAAAAGGAGCTACATGTGCCATCTGGAAATACCACACGCCACTTTAACACGTGGCATCCAAAAAAAGAAGAAATTATTTTTGTTTTATTTTAGAGAGATGAGAGAAAGAGAGAAAGAAGTAAAGAGAGAGAGAGAGAGAGAGAGAGAGAGAGAGAGCATGAAAACCTCCCCAAGAAGAGAACCTAACCGGGAACAAGAGCTGGCAAAAGCCCAAGAATCAATCGGTCTCCACATCTCCCTCTGAGGCGCAAAACATTCCTACAACCATCCTAAAATCAAGCAAGGTAGAGATGCCCCAAAGGTCCAATGCAAGGCCACATGCCAAGGTCGGCATTGTCCGATAATCCGAAATTTCACCTCAAAGCCACGCAAGCTCTGTTATGCTTCACTCCTTTTCGCCGCTATCACATGCTTCAAGCAAGTAAGTCCACCAACGTTTCAAACACAAGAAGCGCTCGGATCCATTCGGCCATGTCCGGCAAACCATCTATAGCTCTTAGTTTACCAATGTACATGCCATACTGGGTGTCCTAAACCCTTTCATTCTCATGGACAACCCAACCTCATTCACACTCGCTTTATTAGCTAGCCCTGTTACACATCAATGCTCAATTCCCTCTCTCAAACCATGTGCAAGGCCACATGCCAAGGTCGGCATTGTCCGATAATCCGAAATTTCACCTCAAAGCCACGCAAGCTCTGTTATGCTTCACTCCTTTTCGCCGCCATCACATGCTTCAAGCAAGTAAGTCCACCAACATTTCAAACACAAGAAGCGCTCGGATCCATTCGGCCATGTCCGGCAAACCACCTATAGCTCTTAGTTTACCAATGTACATGCCATACTGGGTGTCCTAAACCCTTTCATTCTCATGGACAACCCAACCTCATTCACACTCGCTTTATTAGCTAGCCCTGTTACACATCAATGCTCAATTCCCTCTCTCAAACCATGTGTAAAAGTTGAAGAAAACAGACAAATAAGAATTTAATTTTCATGTGAAGTCCGGTTCACGGAGTGAAAACCGTTTCACGACGTGAAACACTAGTTCACGACGCGGCACTAAAAAAAAATCAAAATTTAATGTCCATGTGAAGTCTGGTTCACGCATGAAAACCGTTTCACGGCATGAAGCACTAGTTCATGGGGGGGCAAAAAATTAAATAAAAAAATCAAAATTTAATTTCCACGTGAAGTCCGGTTCACGATGTGAAAACCGTTTCACGGCGTGAAACACTAGTTCACGCGGCCAAAAAATAAAATAAGGGGAGTAGTTCCTCAAAGACCAAGAGCGGATCCAACCATAGATCTTAATGCGGCCCACAAGAACGGATTTGTTGAATATGGCCGTTGAAATGGGCCAAGGAATGGTTAGGAGAAGAACTAGGCATTGCTCTAGAATCCTGACCCTCCCAAATGAAGCCACATCAAATCATGCCTTAATCAAATCTGCAATTTCATGCCACATCAAATCTGCAACTTCATGTCTTAATCAAATCTAACTCACGAACCTGGTATGGTTGGATTAAGGTTAAGGAAGTTTCTAAGACCAGTAAGAATCATAACAAGGTAACATGGATTTTTGGGTCCAAAGAAGCTTATGATCGTGTCTGCGACTAATTGAAAGCCAAGACCTGACTTTCCTTGCACCCTAGTTCTAATCCTTAAATACCTTTATGTCTGCTGGAGTGGCATTCTCTTCAAACAACTCAAGAGGCTCCTGATTGTCTCCTTCAACATAGTCCCAAAATCCTTTACCCATAAAGAAATTCGTCATTCTAAACTTCCAAGCATAGGATTGATTCCATCAAACATGTTTTCCTGCAACAAAACAATAAAAAAACTACAGCAAACAATTTCTGTATGCAACCTGTAACACAGCAATATCTTCTGTGACTACTACAGTCGTACTTCAACACAATCTGTAGGTCACCAAATCTAACCAAAGTACATGTACATACACCCAATGTCAACAATACATGTGCAAACACTGTCTGCACTCCTAAAATGCACTACAAAAATTAGATTTCGACCAGAGACAATTCTCAAACAAAACTTTTCGAAACTATCAAAAACACCTTGTAGTGACAAAATGGAGACGAAGACGGATCCAAAACGTGATTCTGATCGTACAAGTACAAAGCATTGTGTACCACACAAGCACTTCCAAGCTTGCGAAGACAACTCCTCAGTCGAAGATGTGTAGCTCCCCAAAGCTCTCAAGAGATGTTGTACCTAAACCAAGAAGGAGAAGACATGATAATGCTCTTACCCGCGTATCGCTTCCTTGCCTCTTGCTTGTCTTCTTAGCTCTCACACGAACCTGTGCTCTGATACTATAAAGAGAATGTGGTGGAGAGAGAGAGCTTGAGTTCCTTGTTAGCAAACACATACACAAAAGGATGCAAGACATAAGACAGAGATGAATAACTGAACTTTCTTCTATCTTCTTCTCTTCTCTACAACTATATAACTAAGATAAGAATACATACATAAAAGAAAAGTACTCTCCTATGACATACAAAGTGGTAGATCTATAGTGTAAACCCGATTATATGAGTGGACGCTATAACTATGCCATAACTCTAGTACTCTAAAATGGTTGTCACACAGCCTGTCATCCATTAACAGCATATCAACCATAATCGCACTAACCATGCCAATGGCATAAGTGCGGAAGCTGTCACCCAAGCGAGTCATCAATGTCCGTCGTAACACTAGTTGAGCTTGATATCTCAACACTAAGGCCTAAGAAATTTTTGAACATTGAATTGATTTAAGAGGAGTTTGCTCTTTCTCATGTTGTATCAAAGAGAATATTGAATCATCGGACTCCCCCTGTGGACCTATGTATGACCATCATCATCACTTACACGAGAAAACAACCCTTTCGTATAGATATGTGCTGCTTTCTTTGGAGAGTAAGACTTCTAGATGTGGTGAAGTTCATGTTGAGGTAGCTAAATAACTTTTTTATCAGCATATAGAAGAGAGCTTTCTTTAGTGTCAAGAAGAATAACTGTCTAGAGTACGATGAGTGTCAAAATTGAAATACCATTGCTGAGTGCCAGAATAAAACACAATTAACAATAAAAAACTACAAATCAAACGAACTGCACATCCAGGCTTTTTATGCTGGAGTGTGTGTTAACAGTACACTTCCAGCACACAGCATTGAAATGCCCAACAAAACTAAGAATGTCATATCTTTAAAAATGGACTCGCACATTGAGGCTTTTATGCGTGAGTGTGTTAACAGTACACTTCCAGCACACAGCACTGAAACGCCCAACAAAACTAAGAATGACTCTTTGTGTGCACAAGGGTGACCATGGACCTCAGAAACAAGTAGCATACCCGATCCAGCCATTAGATACACCTACCACGCCATCCCTTCACGGGATTGGGTAGGGCACATGCAGTTTAACAAGTCCCTAACCTGCTGGGATCACGAACTTTGCATCATCATTTAAAACTCTAGAACTAATCTTGATACTTGAAATGTATAAAAGTTTATGCTAGTAAAATTTTGTAACCATGCCAACATACTCATTGCACAACAAGCTAATCAAAAACACAGCCAGCTTATTGATCTCAGATTTTATACTAGTTATACAAAAAGAATAACGTCGAGTATTTGTTTCATGTCCTCTCTTTTTTGGCAAGAGCCTCAGCTTGATATTCGCCTGTTGCAACAGTGTATGCAGGGCCAACCTGCATGAACCGCTCCATAAATCAACCATTTGTGTAATCTGGCACAGTGCTTGTTGGTGAATTGGTGTAGTCCACTTACTTGGCAGTCTTTCAATGTAACACGCTCTTGAAGGTGTGCATTGCTGCAGACGACTGAGCCTTGAACTTGGCAACCATCCTCCAGAGTGACATGATTCATGACTACTGAGTTCATGATCTGAAATGTAGTTTGGAACGATGCCGCCTAAAAGTTAACCATTCTTTCACCCAAGAATGAATATACACAAAACAAATGGAAGAATATCCCATACCTTAACACCCGATCCTATCCGGCAGTGGCGACCAACAACAGAGCGCTTAATGCTACACTTATCACCCATTTGTGAACCTTCACCCAGCATACAGTGTGGCCCAACCTGTATATTGATGATTCTGCATTTTAGTGACACTTCATGAGATAGCGTATTAGAAAATCGCAGATGGACTTCACGTCCACATTACCGTTGATTTGTAACCGAATTGAGCTGTAGGATGAATCACATTGTTGTGTCTGGAAACCTCATATCCAGTTAGGTGTATAGCTCTCTCCCCCGCAACCTGATGGCTCAAAGCACATAAACCAAGTCAGTTATATTGCTCTCTCTCAAGGTCAACAAGTCAGTGCAGCAGCAAAATAGCATACGTCATGATTGACGTCATTGAAAGCCTGGATAGAGTTGACACGTGCGCAGTATCTGTCCTTGTTGGCAACATACGCGCAGCACTTGACTTCATTCGACAATGTTCCTCCATCATTCCGAAGGAGAAGATGTTGCTCCAATGATAAGGGACCACTGGGTAGATGATGGAGCAGCTGACTAGGCATGTTCTTCTCTAGTGCTTGCAGACCTTCCCCACCATCCTCCATTTGTGTTTCACCTACTGAAGCTGATTTGAGCCTCTGAAACAACAATTGGGAAGTTCGCATGCCATAATTTCCAAAGTGTATCACACAAAGAGCAAAGCACACGCAATATCAGTTCAAAACTTTACCACCTTTGATCTTAGAAGATATGGTACTAACTCTTCCTTGATACTGTGGATTCCTGGACGTTGATCCAGAACTTCATGCACAATGGCTCTGTTCACTCCGATAACTCAGATGAGATTGCAAAGAGTTGAATTCCTGATACTGACCAAACCAACCTAAAGACTCTTCGTGAAACAGCTGAAAGTCGCTTACTAACCTTTTGAAGGCATAAAGGTGGGCGTCGACCAAATCAGTGTGTAACTCCACCTGTCAGAGAAAAGCAATTTAGCATTACAATTATGTTTTGCCCCTTATGCCCAACACCATTTGAAACTACAGAGAGGAGTATTTCTCACTACCCGGCCACATGCACGAAGGATGGACCTTTTGATTCGCAATTCCTTATCAGCCTGAGAAGCTACCAACAAAATACAGATCGATAAATGTATACACCCTAAAGGAAATGAAAAGCACATCCCTGGGCCCTACCACGCAACAAAGTATAAAGACATGGTTAACAAAAAGATCATGACCCTCTTAAGAGGTCATGTAGATTCCATCAAATTAGAAGTAGCCACTAAACTAGAGATGATAGTTCCAATGTCAGTGTCTTGTTCGGAGTTCCCGATCTCCCCTGCAAAACCACCCCTTTCTTCACAGCAGGCACCTGTCCATCCTAAATGCATGCAAACCCTTTCAAAAGCCATTAATTTACTACCAAATCCAAATTAAAACTCAAGTGCTGGGTGTCCAGACTACTCAATCATGGGAGATGGTTACACCCATTAGTATCCTCAACAGTGACTTTTCAGTAGCTCATCAGTTAATTACTCTTTGAAACAAATTCAGCCTTAAGTATCCCTATCCACAACCACCCATAGACATCAGTCTAACCTCTGCCATGAAAGCTGGCCCAGTTATGACCTTGGGAGAAACAACAATAGGTGCCAGAGCGTGCATTGGTGCAATGGCTCTCAACAGGTCGGGAAGAGCTGAAAATCTTATAAGTCCACACAGTTCCCATTTGTGTGTGCCGGATTGCACGTGTGGACACTGGTGCTGGAGTGATACGCGTCACAGCAGATCTAGACAGCCTATTTGTTAGGAGGGAGATTCATTTTGCAATCAGATTTGGAGAACGTTTTCAGCCTTCTCTTAGAAATTCAGCAGCTTACAAATTTCTTGATTCCTTCGGGCATGGGCTGATCGGCTAGTTTAATTCAGATTTTGGGCTAGCCGATTAGCAAAACCCCAAAAATAACTTTATAAGAGGTTCCAATTCATGTGCGGGCACCTGACCACTGGGTGGCCCAAACCTGCCCGGCCAGCACTTAATTGGTTCGTCCACCTGCATGTGCTGCCCAGTCCTACTCCTTGCTGCCCTGTCCAATGCAGCCCGACTACTGCCCATAATACCAACTGTTCTGCTGCATGTGCATTGTGCCTGCAGGTACTATGGATCACAAAAACTCCTTTGGTACAATCCAAGCGGTCCTGCAGATGAATGCAAAACCGTATACTATATCTCCTTTACCTCTTTGGCCATGTATGTTCAGACCAACACCAATGCTTCATCCTCCATATGGACACCCTCCTATGCAACATAGTCCAGGAAATAAACGTTTTGATACAAAGCAGTGAATTTTGCTCTTAGTTGAAAAAGGGCACCTTGAGGTTCAAGCTACTCAATGCCATGTGACACTGCCCTACTAGAACTTTGCTTACTCCTTGTGGCCTTTAACACTCCTTGGTTTGTTGTAATCCTCACCCTTCTACTGCCCAAGATGAATGTCCCGAGAGTGACAATGTCTGCTCTTGGAACTTTTAAAATAGCGGGTCTGCATGTGTGTGGCAAGCGTTCACGTTGTGATGTATTTGTATTGTGAGGGGAGGCAAGGGTTCTCCTAATGTACGGCCATTGGTCTAAAGGTACATTTGTATGGTGATATGTAAAAGGGATAGTCAGTAGTAGAAGAAGTCAAAGGTGTAGATAAATTGATGGTACACACTCGTGAGGTGAACGTGAATCTATTGTCGAGTCTCAGCTGGAGCTTCCCTCCCCGCGCGACTGAACCTACACACCTCCATGTGCACACCACCCCCCCCCCTCTCCTCGGGTCGAGTCTCAGCTGGAGCTTCCCTCCCTGCGCGACTGAACCTACACACCTCCATGTGCACACCACCCCCCCTCTCCTCGGGCAACGCGCACAGCCTCTCCTTCGCCTCCCGCCAGTGCCCCCTCTCACCTCTCCTCCTAGTCACCTGTCCCCCCCTCCTCCGCTTCCCACCAACTCCCTCGCTTACCACCTACGCCCCCCCCCCCTCCCTCTTTGCCTTCACTTCCGCCTACCCTCCTCCTTTGTTGCCCTCCCTCCCCCTTGCCCCTTGTTCCTTCTCCACCTCAGCCCATAGTTGTTAGGTACGAAAAGTTCGATTCAGTACGGTACGTTCAAATATGGTCTTGAAACGCACCGCTAAATTTTGAAAATAAAAATATGGTGGAGGTACGTTGCATTAAAAAATACTTAAAAATATAAATATAGATGCAAAACTTGGAGAAGTTACAAGTTACAATTTACAACTTACAACTTACCCAAAACATAAAAATTTAGAATGTTGCAACTTGCAAGTTACATAGAAAATGAAAGTAGACAAATGTACATGTGACATGTCAAAGAGTCATGAATATATATAAAGCCACAAAAGTCGGCATGCCGCATGGGCAAGTACAAAAATGTGACTACAAAAATGCAAAAAGCCCATAGAGGACTATAGAGGCTAAAAGCCTATGTCACCATCTATGTCAAGAGTCAGGACTCAGAGCTATCACTAGGCTCTTCAATATCCTCACTAGAGGAGAGACACCTCAGAGCTCCCACCAAAATCCCCATCGCTAAGAACGTTGCCCTCATCATCATATTCGGGCTCCCTAATATCACCATGAACTGCCGAAAAAGACTCCGCAATGGAAGCATCCTCAACTCTAATCGCTGCAAGGGTAGATCTCCCACTCGTGGAGCCACGTCTGACATAGGTAGCAACTAGGTGATCAGAGCCTCGGGAGCCAAAGGTAAGAATAGGCTGAACCTGTACTCCACCTCTAGCTCGGCGGCCACAACGAGTGCGAGAGACTCGTCTATCAATCTCCTCTAACTCTTTGTAGAGCTCTGCATATATGACCGCCTCCTCTACATTACGCTCCTTGTGGACACTTTTAAGAGTGTCCACCGTCAACTTGAATTCGTCGATGTTTACTTGCAAGTTTTATAATTGATTAGGAGCTAAATAATAAAACATTAAAAGTTACGTAAGTCTAACATGTTACATAACAATATACCTGTCTAGCTTGACTCATATCGTGCATTGCACGCACCATGCACAAGTTATTGCAGCAATACACCAGCCGCTCTAACTGTCTCATGCTCAATCGATTGCGTAACTTCGTGTGTATAAGTGAGTAGGGTTCCTCTCACATACATCCGAAGAGCAATCCTAATCCACAATAAAAATAAACAATGTTCAGGATTCTAGTATCTACACATAATTTGGTAACTTGGTGCCAAGTGGTTAATGGTTACCTGCGCTAGAATCCTCAAAGCCACTCTTTGTAGGTGAGGTTGTTGGTAAGCAAATGACTCCCACCAAAAGAAGACTTCACCATAGAATCCCTCCTCCAACAACCGCATTGGCGAATGCAGGGCCCCTCTAATCATTATAGTTAATGAGCTCCTGTAAGAACTGAAATTGCCCATTCTCATCATCGGGTAAAGCTTTCGGTAAGAAGGCATCCCTAGCTAAAAGCAACTCTTGATCAGTGAAAAGTGAGAGTGCTTTGTAGACAGGAAGCAACAAAGCAGCAAGGCCATGGATAGGCCTCTTCATCCACTTCCATCTCTTCTCCACGAGTGCTAAGATAGCATCGCGTCGAGGAGTAGCCTCAGGGGATCACTATGAATTTTAAAATAAAGGGAAGAATATCTTATATGAGAAAAACGAAAGAACAAGTATTTAGATTCAACATTCTATTTTAGTTTATTACTTATTCTTGAATCTTATTTACCTTGTTAGTATGTACTCTGGATCAAGCTCATCGAGGACTGTGGTGCGGGTAATCTCGGCAATGGCCTCTCTCATAAAGTGGGAGTGAGGAGCCCAGCCCCCTCCATGTCTGTCATGCGTAAAACCCTATACAAGGGAGTAACCGCAATGACTAGGGCGCGGACCTGGCGCCAGAACTCCTCTCTCAAGCATAGCCGTTGAACGGCTCTTGCCTCATCGACACGCGAAGGTATCTCACCTTGTATCCATTCCTGCCACTCCAGTGAAACCATTGTTACTTGGAGCTTAGGCATGACATCATAAAGGCACTCCAGAAGAAGCCACATGTAGGCAAAGCGCGTCGAGGATGGCTTCTTCATCTCCAAGTCGCTATCATGGCGGAAGATAGCAAGGACCTTGACTTTTTGACTGAAAAAAGTGACAATTTGAGTGGCTTGTGTCATCACACTCTTCACCCACTCTAACTTACCTATGTCCTCCATAAGCAAGTCAAGGCAATGAGAGGCACAAGGAGTCCATACTATGGACTTAAACTCCTCCTCAAGCAAGCGGCCCATCTTGCGGCAATTGGACACATTGTCCGTAACCACTTGAACCACATTTTCGGAGCCAACTTACAAGGATGATGGATGCATGAAAAAGGAAAATAAATAAGACTTGAAAGTTGAGTAAAAGGCAAAGGCTAAACTTTCAAGCTTCAAACTCAAAAATTAAAATTATATCTCACCTCGATTATGGCTTGTCAAATGTGGCGATAGATGAACTTGCCCGAGGTTTTCTTCCCCGCCTTTCCGGCATCCACAGCCCGCAAGAAGTACGTGACAAGAGGGCAAGATACTAGAATGTTGAGGATGCCCCTCTTCTTTCTATTGGTCCATCCGTCGGAGAGGATGGAACAAACACCCATACTTCACCCATCCCGCTCGGACGAGCTCGAGGGTCTTGTTGATTCTCTCCTTTTCTTCATTAAGTGCCTTCGTGCGCATGTCGTTGTAGGTGATACCATGCCAAGGGCCATGGCATGGTCCTACTTCAGTAATGGCCCTCACCATCCTTTGCCATTGAGGAGTTTTGAGGACACAAAATGCGAGATTGCACTCAATGACCGTGCATGCAATCTCCACATTTGCGTCTTGTTGCTTTGCTCGGACCCAAGAGAGAGAGGCCACATTTGCTCCAATGGAGCCTCCAAGAGTGGCTTGCCTCTTGTGTGGAACCTCAAACTCACTTGGTCTCTTTGATGAGGGGTTGGAGTTGGTGAAGGGGGAGAGGGATGCAGAGAAGGATGAAGAGGATGTATCCCTTGCCGGCAAGATAACTTCGTCTTGAGCGGCGGCAACGGCAGGGGGGACACTTCCACTATCACTTGCTTTGCCAAGCAAGGAGTGCTTCTTCACAATGCCATCGGAAATGTCTTGAGGGATCATCTTGCAAGGTGCAATTTTCCCCCCCACCTTGGAGAGATGTGCAAGAAGCCTAGTGGCACTACTAGTGTAGGCCTTGCCACAATACTTACAAGTCCACTTCCATGCCCCCGACTTTCCCTCGTTCTTCTCATGGGTAATGGCATGCAAAGTAAAGGCTTCATGCTTTTCTCTCATGGTGAAAGAGGAGAGAAGGGTCCCGGGAGAAGGAAAGGGAGAGGGAGGGAGAGGCTTGAGGAAGAGGGAGAGAGAGGAAGAGGAAGGGAGAGGCTTGAGGAAGAGGGGGAGGCATGAGGAAGACTCAAGAGGGAGAGCCTAGAGGCTTGAAAGTTGAGGAAGAGGGAGAGGCTTGTGCCTTGAGGGGGAGGCTTGAGCCTTGAGGAATAGGGAGAGGCTCAAGGCTCAAGAGTCAAGCCTCAAGCAAAAGCAAGTTGGCAACCAATGGGCCAACTTGCCAAGCCTCAAGGCAAGCAAGCAAGAGCCCCAAAAAACACCCAACAAACAGCTCTCCAAACGGTCATAAACGGCCAAAAAAACGGCGAACCAAACGGTCCAAAAACGGACATAAAAAAAACGATCAGATCCGGATCGCATTGAACCATATCGCATCAAACCGAACCATACCGTACTGTATCGAATTGAACTCTGGCGGCGGTGCGCGAACCAGGTGCAACTATGCCTCAGTCCCTACGCAACCTGTGTCGTCGCCTCCCCCCCTCCTTCCGTGCTTGCGCCCCCCCTCCTTCCGTGCTTCCGCACCCCCCCCTCTGTTAGAAGTCATCTCCTGTCTTAATCAGACACCACGGCCTTTGTTGTGGGTGTGCCCGCCCTGTATAGGTGTTTTATCATTTTTCCTCACTCCCCGTATTTTTTCCCCATTTTTTCCCATTTTTTCCTTGGTGTGGGTGGATGCCACATGCTGGCAGGAGCCTCTGATACTGGCCGACTGCACTCATGTGTTCCTGAAGACTGGCCGACTTGATCAGAGGAGGTCGTGGTATTTTTCTGCTGGCCGATTGGCTTTGCCCAATCGTGGAAGGCTGGCGGCACTTCATGCGTTGGCCGACTGCATCCATGGGGCCATATAAATAGGCCCCATGATCCCCACTTTGTATTCATTCAGTTTTCCCGGGATCTTGTGTATAGAGAAGAGTTTACACGCCTATCTCTGTCTTTCTTGTGCTGTCTATTTTCTGCACTCTACTTGCTCTTGTGGTCTCAAGTTTGGTTATCATTTCCGTTGCGTATTTTGACATGGTATCAGAGCCCTAGGCTCTTGATAGATCTTGGGAGTTTTCTGAGCAAGAGGGGGATAATTAAGTTGCTGATTGGTGGACTGTTTTGGACTGCTTGGGAAGAGAAGTTGCAAGAGGAAGGTAGGCTAAGGTGCTGGACAGCCACTTGCAGGTTTAGAGTTTTTTTTCCCCACCCACCCAGCCTTTTCAGTTACATCCCGCAATGGCAGATTTGTTAGAGATGGCTGAGAAGCACGTGAAGATCTCGACTCTCCCCACGTTCCCTGTGGACTGTCAGTTGAACGGGAACAATTTTGGCATCTGGAAGGTTATGATGGAGTCTGTGCTGGAGTCATATGACCTTGCTGATTTCATCGTCATCGGGGTTCCACGGCCGAAAGCCGAGGAAGGGGAGTTATTGTCGATGAAGAAGGACCGAGAGGCACAGGCACAGGCACAGGCACAGCCACAAATGTGGGATCGTGTCAACGCCAGGGTCCGGTCATTTATTTTCCTCGATTGCACACCACAAGTAATCAATCACGTAAAGCACATGACGCTGGCCAGAGGCATATGGCAGCACTTGGCTTCTCTTTATAACAAGGTATCACCCATGAAGAGGATCTCCTTGGAAGTGCAGATGCCGGTTATGAACCCTGCAAAGTCATCGACGATGCGGGAGCACATTAACAAGCTGTACGCCCTTCAGCAGGAAGTCCTCCAGGCTAGGAAGGAGATATCATCTGAAGACATGGTCATTACTTTGCTGTCCCACTTGCCTGCTCAGTATTCTGCTTTCTACTCCTCTTTGATTACGAGTGGCAGGCTCAGCACCATTACCTGGGAGGAGCTTGTGCCAATGGTCTTGGACCAGGAGGAACATTTCACGAACCCTCCTCACAGCGGAGGTTCGGAGGCCTTAACTGGCCAACGGTCGAGAGGGCGGAATAACAACAAGGGCAAAGGGAAGGCTTCACCGGAGAAGTCTTCTAAGAAGAAGCCCGACTCAGAACAAGAGAAGCTGAAGGCCGAACGATCCTGCAATGATTGTGGCGAGAGAGGCCACTATTGGAGGAAGTGTCCTAAGCGGACTGGGAAGAGTGCTAATTCTTCAGCCTCAGCTGCAAAGGCTCCTGCATTTGTGCACTTAGAGATGATGGACTCCGATGCTTCATCGTCTTCGAGCAAGGAGGCAATTGGCTTCACCGCGAAGGATACCCGAAATGGATTCTTGACAGTGGTGCTTCCAAGCACATGACTCCGTCCCGTGACTTCTTTTTGGATCTGAAACGGCAGTCACATCGCATTTTTATTGGCGACAACTCCACTATTCCGATACACAGTGAGGGCCGGATGGAGATTATTCCCGACGGCAAGGGGGGCAAGCATGCTTCCCGTGTTCTTTATGTCCCTGCTCTGGGTTTCCATCTTCTGTCAGTGCATGAAGTATGCAAGACTGGCTTTCGGGTGGAATTTGAGGAGCATTCAGTTGCTCTAAGGGACCGTGAGACTGGCCAGGTTGTTTGGGAAGGCGGTGTGGAGAATGGTATCTACAAGCTCTCTGCACTCTCCTCGTTGACAGGTTCTCAGGTCGGAGATTTGTGGCACTTTCGTTTTGGCCACTTAAATGTGGATGCATTGCGGCGAGCTTTCCGAGACCAGATGGTGGTTGGCTTGCCAGATGTTGGCAGTAGGCAAGGACGCTGCAGCTCTTGCATACGTGGTAAGCAGCACAGGGAATCCTTTTCGAAGCAGGCTTCCAGGCGGGCTTCGAAACCGTTGGAGTTGATTCACACCGACTTGTGTGGACCTCAGCAGATACCATCATTGGGAGGATCTCTCTATTTCATGTTGCTTGTTGATGACTGTACCAGATTCACGTGGGTCTACTTTCTTTCACAGAAGGACCAAGCTTTTGCACGGTTCAAGGATTGGCACGTGATGGTGGAGAAAGAGTCTGGATTGCAGGTAAAGACTCTCAGGGCTGACAAAGGAGGTGAATTCTCCTCGACTGATATTTCTCAGATTTTGTGCAGACCATGGCATCAAGAGGGAATTGGCCAATACCGGATCGCCTTCAGAGAATGGGGTTGTAGAACGCAAAAACAGGACTGTTGTGGAGATGCGAGGACCATGCTGGAGCATCGTGATCTTCCTCGTCCACTTTGGGGAGAGGCTGTGGCAACGGCTGTCCATACCCTCAACCGGTCTCCGACGACTTCAGTACCTAATATGACTCCGTTTGAGGCATACTTTGGCAGGAAACCTGATGTCTCGCACTTCCGTGTTTTTGGGAGTGATGCGTATGTTCATATTCCGAAGAAGCAAAGGGGGAAGCTTGACTCCAAGTCCCGCAAGCTTATATTTGTGGGGTATAATTCTCTTTCCAAGGGATACAGATTGTATGATCCAGACAGGAATGAGATTGTTGTCAGTCGGGATGTGGTCTTTGATGAGCATGTTCCAGTATCCACTGTCGAGGAGCCGCCACTTCTTGGAGATCCAAAAGAGTCTGATGATGATTCCCAGACCATTGCTCCAGTTGATCACCCTCAGTCAACACAGGAGGTTGAGCCCACAGCTGGAGTAGAGCCCCCGCAACATTAGGAGGCTCCACGATTTGTTCGAGTGATCGCCCTCATCATAAGAAGGTCATTGGAACCAAATGGATTTTCCGCACCAAGTTTAAAGCCGATGGTACCCTAGACAAATACAAAGCCCGGCTTGTCGTGCAAGGCTTTCGCCAAAAAGAAGGCATTGATTTCGATGAGACTTTTGCTCCCACTGCTCGAATGACCACAATCCGTCTTTTACTCAATTTGGCTGCCCACCATAAATGGCAATCTATCAGATGGATGTTAAGAGTGCCTTTTTAAATGGCATTCTTCAGGAGGAGGTCTATGTTGGCCAACCTCCGGGATTCCCTCTCTCTGATCTTGAGAACAAAGTTTTTCGTCTACATAAAGCTCTTTATGGGCTTAAGCAAGCACCTCGGGCGTGGTATAATCGCATCGACAAATTTTTTCACAGCCAAGGTTTTCACCCATCACACTGTGACCCCAATCTCTATATTCACACTGATCAGGTGCTGGTTTGCTACCTTGTATTGTATGTCGATGACCTAATAATTTCAGGTTTCCATCAAGCCAAAATGATTGATATCATGGCGCAGCTTAGACAAACTTTTGAAATGACTGATCTCGGCCTTCTCTCATATTTCCTTGGTATGGAGGTGATCCAACATCCTGATGGTATTTTCGTGTCTCAACAGAAATAGTCTCCAACTCATTACTTCCTATTTTCCTGATGGTGCTATCCCTGTGGCCACTCCATTGGATCCCACCATTAAACTATCAAAGGAAGTGGACTCACCTCCACATGAAGAGCGAGCCTATCGACAAGTGGTTGGGAAACTTATTTGGCTCACAAATTCTTGTCCTGATATCTCCTATTGTATCTCCATTTTAAGCCAGTATTTCAATGCTCCCAAGGAGCCACATTGGAGTTCAGCAATGAGGGTTGTTCGCTATCTAGCAAGTACCTATTTGTATGGACTTCACTACAGTCACGGGATCCCCTTGCACGATTACACGGACTCCGACTGGGCTGGTGACCTCGATTCCCGACGTTCTCATGGTGGTTATTTGTTCTCCCTCGGATCTGCCACTTTCTCTTGGTCTAGCAAAAAGCAGGACACTGTTGCAAGTTCTTCAGCAGAGGCCGAATACCGGACCCTCTATGATGCCACCACTGAGGTTATGTATCTTCGTCAACTTCTTTCCAACATGCGCATCTCCATCGACACCGCCTCTACCATCTTCGTCGACAGATAGAGTGCGATAGCTCTTGCTGGCTTCTTGCTGGCAACCCTATTTTTTCTAATCGTACCAAGCATGTGGGTGTCCATTTTCACTTTAACAAGGAACAGGTTGAGCTTGGTACCATCCGACTCCAATACATTTCTACGGCAGACAACCAAGCAGACATCCTTGCGAAGTCCATCAACCGCCCCATTCTTGAGCGTCTTCGCAATCGGATTGGCATCGGTCCACCACCATCACCCTCCACTCATTGAGAGGGGGATCTGCCTCTCCCTTCATTTTTTACCATTTTTGTATAGGGCACCATGAGTCAGTGAAAACCCCATGAGGGCATGGCTCTTGTGAAAACCCACTGCATTGCATTTTTTTCATCCTGCATTCCCTATGCACAGCATTCTGTTTTATGTGTTTGGGACGCATGTATGAATGAAAACCCAAAAATGGGCATTCATGCGTGTGAAAACCTCTTGCATTGTGGCATTCTTCAAGTACTTCTCTTTCCCACATGTCGTACCTTGGTCAAACCACATAAATCCTCATCTTCGACAACCATCTTTTTCCCCTCATCATCTCTCATGATCCCTTTTTGGTCTGAGAGGGGGTGTGTGAAAATATACCTGAAACATGAAGCCCAAAAAGGACCGACTTCTTTGTTCAGCCGACTTCTTCAATTCTCATATAAATATGAGACCATTCGCTTGTTCTCGCAGGACCAACCCACGTAAACCAGGCGCATCTGCGTTTTGCCTCACATCAACACTTCAACGTTTGTGCCTGGGTCGCCTCACAACTACATCGCTCTCTCCTGCAGTTGATACACAGGTCACCTACAGCCGGCTGGTTCGCTGCATCGCCTACAGCCAGCTCATTCGCTGCATCTCCCACAGCCAGCCCGCACACTGCATCGCCTACAGCCAATTTGCACGCTGCATTGCCTACAGCCAGTTTATGAGCAGCGTTAATTGTTTTTGGTCTGGGCGCCTACATCAGCCTCTTCGCAACACCTTTGCGACTTACATCAGGTTCTCCTGCATCATCAGGCTGACTTCGTCACCTTCATCAGGCCAACTGCAGCGTTAACATCATCTACTGTTGCTGGACTACATCGCCTACATCAGACTCACTTCATCGTATACATCAAGTGGTCTTCGGCGTTTGCTTCAGCAAATATATCGGCGCTTTCATCAGGGTCACTCCAGCTTTGTTAATTGCGGTTTATGGGACAGCAGTTCTTTCGGCTTATCCGGAGTCTCACATAGAGCTCCTATACTGGACTTCATCTTTTATATTCACATCATTGCAGACTGTGTGTTTTACTCTGATCTTTCATATATTTGGTCCTTTGGTCTCTTTTGCCCTCACACCGACCAGCATCAAAAGTCCATATAAATAGCTGAGCATATCATTCATTCATTCATATCATAATCAGCCTTGAAGACCTCAACCCTTGGAGCCTTCAGCACAAGGAGCATAAGCGATTGCAGAATTCAGCACATCAGCCTTCAGCGTTTTCCCCATCAGCATATAGGAGCATCAACGCTGAGCAATTCAGCCTTCATTCAGTAAAACGCAACATCTACAGCATTCAGCCTACAGATCCTCTTGCGTTTTCAGCATTCACACAGTTTTCTGTTTGCATCGTTTTGCTACAGCCACTTGGTGAAGGTAAAACTCAGCATTCATACTCATTTTCAGCATTCATACATAGCCTAGAACAGTCCCAATTAGCCCCTTCTCTCAGCCTCAGATTTGCAGCCTTCCTACATCCATTGGGAAGAGTGTTGTCACGTGCATCCCGCACTTGGATGCCACGTAGACATATCTGTACAGAAGCTGCAGGACCTGGGATGGAAAATTGGTCCCATGTGAGCCCAGTCCGAGATGAGTCAGCCAGGGTTCCATTCCAGTCGTCCGAGGTCAGGTGTGCATTGTCCTGCACATGAAACAGTGCCAGTCCGCGCTGTGAGTCTCCCTCTGGAGGAATGATGTCAGTGGTGTAGACAATTAGGGTTTGCATATAGGAAAGGGGCCAGCCCATAGGGCTACCCCAAGGACACATGTGGGCATGGGTAAAGTGTAAGACCACCCCCATAAGGGCCAGGAAGGCCTTGGCTGAACCCACCAGCCATGGGATGGCCATAGGGGGGCTATAGACAGCCCTGGGGCTCTTGGACAAGTGGCCGACTTGTCACACAGCCCCCAAGGGACTGTAATCCAGGTGTGGGGCAGCCCATACAGGCTGCGCAGCAGCCAGGTTTGAGGCATCTGATGGCCAGCATTGAATTTGGGTCATGCACAGCATTTTCAGCATTTAATGCTGTATTTTTCTAGTCATGGAGCATTTTTGAGACAGCCGACTGCTGTAGACCGAGCCGATTAGCATCAGGGAAGGGTATAAATACCCAAGCCTCAATTCAGTTCATTTATCTCATCATTCACAAAGTGCTGAAGCTGAACCAAGGGCTAGGACAGCCAAGAACAAGCTAACGCAGAAGGGGTGAAGGATTGAAGGTCAAGGGCAGAGATCCATCTCAGCCAAGAAGGTTCAGTCAGTCTTTTATTTCAGTATTTTGCATCATTCTAATAAAAGCAAATACACCATTCATGGTGGGGGCCCTACAGAGGGTATTCGGGACTCAATATAGTGTCCTCTTCTCCCTCTCACTCTCTCTCTATTTTTCTGCACATCTATATTCAGTTTTGTGCATTAATTTCGTCATGACAAGTGTGTTGTTTTCTGAGCATTGAAGTTACCGATCTCCCCCGAAGCTTCCGCATGTTACAGTGGTATAAGAGCCTACTTCAAGTGTAAAGATTCACCAAGAAACCAAAAAAATTTTCTCACTCGTGTGGTTGGTTTTCAGACTCCGGTGGACTACCCCTTTCGGAGTGACTCCTGCGGCCTACCCCTCGAAGGACAGTTGGTTTTCAGCCCCCGGAAGTCTCCCACACACAGTGGATGGTCATATTGCACTCCGGAAAGGAAGTGCGTTTTCCTGCTATGGCGAGCTTCGACAACGCAAGAGACCGAGAACCTTGGGACCAGAGTGCACCAGGCAGCCCAGCTAGGGCATCAGGCATGAGTGTTACAGAGATGTTCCAACAGATGACGCGAGCAATCGCAGACCAGATGACCAAGTTGGAAGAGCAAAAGGCGCAGATCCTGGCTCTGGAAGAGGGCACCCGTTCTCCAGTGCCGTGTTTTCCATCTCCTCCTCCCTCTCCTTCCGTATCCCAGATTCCAGATCCTCTACACAGGGACCCTCTCGCAGGGTCATGACCGCAGCCGAGTTCTATGCTTGAGTTGCAGATGCGTGCATTGGAGATCCGACAACGCAAAGACGAAGCCATGCGACACGTGGAACACGAGCGTTACCTTACTTTGGACGCCAGATTGACACCAACGGCGCCCTCGAATCATTTTCCCGAGAAAATGAACTTCAGTAATATAATGGTAAACTCGACCCCACAACTCTTTATTCATGGTTGCATCAGTTTGAAGCTTACTTTGCACAGTTAGAAAGAATGATTCTGACAGAGTGATCTTAGCCAGTTGGTACTTGGAAGGTGAGGCCATTCCTTGGTGGACCCAGTGGACTCATGCCCACACCAGATTAGGTATGGCAGCTTATGTGTGGGACGAGTTTGTCCGCGACCTTAAGCAGCGGTTTCTACCACCCCATTACCTTGAGCGACTCGAAGACGAGTTTAGGGGATCACATCAGAACACGCAACCAGTCCTTCAGTTTGCCAATAGAATTTCGACTTTATGTTTGCAATTAGTCTTATCTGATTCGGACAAGAAAGGGCAATTTTTGTATAGCCTTGATACGCAAATCCAGTGGGAGGTGCGTATGTTTAGGCCAGCCACCTTCGAAGACGCACTCTCGCTTGCATAGAGTGCTTAAATGAAGCATAATGGTGGCAAGCCCAAGACTTCCCAGTTGGCTACCGCCTCGGGAGGAAAAGGCCAGAACCAGACGGGGTCTTCCCCAAGACAGAGCACGGGAGCCTCAGGCTCCAAGAACTCAAACAATGTATCCAAGCTTACTCACTCCAGACCAGAAAACGGAGGCAAGCAAGACGGGTGGCAAGTTGAGTGCTGAGGAGATTTCTCAGTACAAGAAGGAGGGTAGGTGTTTCTTTTGTCATACAAAAGGCCACACTTCTCGGGAATGCCCTAAGAAGACTACCGCTCCAAAGACCGCCGCCCCGGCCTCCACAGCTTCCGTGGTGAGCCCAGCTCCCACACAAACCCCAATGGCTGCCCCTAGTTCTTCAAATCCCAATGCTTCAGTTGGAGCAATCATTAGCCGGGAGCTCGAAGATAAGCAAAAGGGCGCCCGTGACCAAGAGTATGAGCGCAACGAATTGCTCAAGACCTTTGGCTACATAGGTGGCCAGAGAGTCATTGTCTTGTTTGACAGCGGCAGCATGGAGGACGTGGTCACGGAACAGGCCGCTCGGCGTGCCCGTTTCGTCCTGACTTCGGTGGACAAACAAGTTGAGGGTTTTAGCACAAGCATGACAACAAGCGTCAAGTATGAAGCTCTAGGTGCTAAATTGGTTATTCAGGGCATAGAGTTTATGCGTGATTTTATGGTTGCCCCTCTTGTAGGAGCACACATAATATTGGACATTCAGTGGTTTCACAAGTTTCTTCCTAATGTCAAGTGGGGCAAGCACACTTTCCAGATTAATCGGAATGTGTCAAATGCCCCAGTGACCATTAAATGTAAGCCAGGAGTTCCAAACTTTCATCAGCCACTTACAGGCTAAGCGAGCAATTAGGAAAGGCGCACATTATGCGATGATTTACATCCAGACTGCCCGGACGGTGGCCAGTGCTTCCGAGAAGTACTTGGCTCTCCATGAAAAGTTCCAAAAGATTTTTCTTCGGGACAATCTCCCTCCCCAGCTCTCCCCGTCCAGACCGAAGGACAACAAAATTGATCTCCTCCGAGGCTCGGAACCCTCGAGCAAGTTTCCATATCGCCTTTCCAAGGCAATGGAATCAGAGTTGGACCGCCAACTCCAAGAATTGGAGCAATCTAGCTTCATCCGCCCCAGCGTGTTGCCATTTGCAGCACCGATCCTGTTTGTCAAGAAAAAAGATGGGTCTTCTCGTTTTTGTGTCGATTATCGTGCACTCAATAAGCTGACTATCAAGAGTAGATTCCCGATGTCTCGAATAGATTATATTCTTGAGAGGCTAAATGGGACTAAGGTGTTCTCGAAACTCGATTTAAAGAGTGGGAATCACCACATGCGGATTGTGTGGAGAGGAACATCCCGAAGACAGCCTTCCATACAGAACGGGCCCACTGTGAATTTGTGGTAATGCCCAAGACAGCCTTCCATACAGAACGGGCCCACTATGAATTTGTGGTCATGCCTTTTGGCCTGACAAACGCCCCAGCTACAGTCAACCACATGATGATGCATGTTTTCCGGGAATTAATTGGAAAGTGTGTTCATATTTCTGGACAACATATTGGTATTTTCAGCTAAGGTTGAGCAACATGACATTGATGTGGAGAAAGTCCTTAAGTTGCTAGAAAGCAACGTGCTCTACGTCAATGAGAAGAAGTCGAAATTTTATTTGTTCGAGGTGCATTACCTTGGATACATAATTAGTGCAGAAGGCATTCAACTTGATCCGACTAAGGTGGCCGAGATTGTCAATTGGAAAGTACCTCAAATAGCTTATGACATCAGATCCTTTGTGGGTATATGCCAGGCATACTCCGCCCACTAGACAAGTTTCTGACCTCTCAGCGGTTCTCACTGATCTACTAAAGGGTGTCAAGACAAGAAGGCAATGGATTCGAATGACTCCACGAGCATTGGAGGCATTCAAGAACCTCAAGGTGGCTTTATGTGAAGCGCCTTGTTTAGCACCTGCCTCGTGGGACGAGTCATTTCAAGTGATCACCGATGCGAGTAACATCGCAATTGGCAGTGTATTACAACATAATGGTCATCCAGTAGCTTACATGTCTCGTAAGTTACTGCCCACAGAGAAGAATTTCACAATCTACAATTGTGAACTCCTTGCAGTTATACAGGCCTTGAAACATTGGAAACATTTTCTTTATGGCCGTGACTTTGAGGTTCGCACTGACCATGAGGCATTACGCTGGATTCAGACAATGCCAAGTGCACAATGGAGTGACCGACACCACCGCTGGAGCCAGATATTCCAGCAATTTGGTGGTATGATTGAGTACCTTTCAGGAAAAGCCAATCCAGTGGCTGATGCTTTGAGCAGGAAGGGACAAGTGACTTCGATTCAGACCACTAGACTCAACCTTGTTGATACGGGACTAGACGACATGAAGCACACGTACGCCGATTTCGAGGAATTCGGTACACAGTGGGAACAGGCATTGGATGCCACAGGACCATGCCACTTTTTGATACGCGATGGTTGGCTTTTTACAAAGGCCGACTATGTGTCACGAAGTCGTTCACGGCAGCTCTTCTCCATGACGCCCATGACGCCATTACTGGTGGTCATAGGGGGCATGAATTCGACTCTGGAGAAATTGGAACGGCAATATTATTGGCCAAAGATGAGGCGAGATGTGTTTTCATATGTACAACACTGTGATATTTGTCAAAAGGTGAAAGCTCCTAGTGGAAAGAAGATAGAATTATTACAGCCCTTGCCAATTCCTGAGGGACCTTTCCAAGATATTTCGATGGACTTTGTCACGAATCTGCCTCCTAGTCTGAGTAAGCATAATACTTAGTGCTTAACTATAGTTGATAGATTTAGCAAATTTGTTATGCTTATTCCATGCAGGGTCAATGTGACTGCCGAGGATGTTGCCCAGTTGTTCATTCGGCATTGGTACCCGATTGGTGGGATTCCTAGGACCATAGTGTCAGACCGAGATGCCAAGTTTACCAATGATTTTTGGAGGGTATTGTTTGATAACTTTGGTACTAAATTGAATTTTTCCAGTGCATTTCACCCACAGACGGCCGGCCAAATAGAGATCTACAACCAGTTGGCTTTTGATGTGCTGAAGTGTTATGTCCACGATCAGCAAGGTAAGTGGGAATCATATTTGCCTTTAGTTCAAGCTGTTTTGAATGATTCTTTTTCTTCAGCTATTGGCAGGACTCCATATGAGGCAGCGTTTGGAAGACCATTCCAGTCGCTATTGACCAAGACCTCGTCTTCAGTACCTGAAGCAAACAGAGTGACAGAGTCTTACCAGGAGATTTTAGAGTCAATAAAAGACAGGTTGGCTAAAGCGCAAGAGGCCTACACTTGACAAGCCAATAAAGACCGAAGGGATATAAAGTTTTCGGAAGGGGATTGGATTTATCTTCGGATTATGAAGCAAAGGTTGAAACAGGTGGGCAAGCGATGCCCAAAGTTGTCTTTCAGGAGCTTCGGACCTTTTCCCAACCAGAGAAAGATTAACGAGGTTTCAATGAAGTTGAAGCTACCTCCGAGTTGGTGGACTATGCACGATGTGTTTCACGTCAGTTGGTTAAAGCCATATGTAGGTCCGATCCCTTCAGAAGTTAAAGACGAGGCGGAACCAGATATTATTGATGAAGCTGAAGTTATGGTTCCAGAACAGATCCTTTTGCACCGTTTCAAGCATGGCTCAGGCCGAAGGCAAAGACAGTTCCTCACGAAGTTTCAGGACCGAAGGACCCACGAAGCGGTATGGCTTGACAGAGAGTTTTTCGACGACTATCCGGTGTTATTGACGGATTATTTGGAGGCTATGCAGCTTCCGTCAAGTTAAGTAGAAGGGGATGTCACGTGTATCCTGTACTTGGATGCCACGTAGACATATCTGTACAGAATGCGCAGGACCTGGGATGGAAAATTGGTCCCATGTGAGCCCAGTCCGAGACGAGTCAGCCAGGGTTCCATTCCAGTCGTCCAAGGTCAGGTGTGCATTGTCCCGCACATGAGTCCAAGGTCAGGTGTGCATTGTCCTGCACATAAAACAGTGCCAGTCCGGGCTGAGTCTCCCTCTAGAATGATATCAAAACCCCATAGGATCTCCTCGTAGAACGCTCCTGGTACGAGACTCGAAACCTGCGAACAAACCAAACAAACAAGAAGGGGGTGCAAGCCTGACTCACCTCCCAACCACGACAGCCGTGGGCAAACCCACAAGACTTGGCTATCCCCACCGAGCCACGAGCTAAGCTAACTAGATGGACGTACCGAACCAATCTCTACCTCGTGACGTCCCATACCGCCACGAAGCTACCCTTGTGGGCCTCGAGACTGCTGCCGCCCTCGGCTGCATGAAGCAGCTGCACGTCTGCACTAGATCCAGGCTCTAGACCATAGAGCTCTCACAAATCATGCGAGACTCTTTGTGACTAATGACTAACCTTGGCTACCCTTTTATAGGCTCTTGGTCGGTCATCGGGCATCCACACTTGGGTGTCCGCTCGTCCATACTTGGGTGCCCGCCTGTTAGTCTATCCCTAACTCAGCTCGTCAATCAGCCTGCCTAGCTCCAAGCTTCCCCAAACCTCAAAGCTAGTCTTGTGTGCATGTAGCACACGGTAGATACACACTGTGCACATGACATACTCCCCTTCCTCTAAGAGCTCACTCCTGAGCTCACTAAAAAGCCAAGGTAATCTCTCTGAAGAGTAGTCAATGTCTCCCATGTAGCATCCTCCTCAACACAATTCTTCCACTTGATCTTGTATTCCGTGATAAGCGTATTACGCAATCTTCTTTCACGAAATCCAAGAATCTTTTCAGGTTCGTGTGGAACAAATGTCATGTCTTCGCCATCTATGATTTCTTGAGGAGTAACTAACTGGTCTGTTCCACCCAGTACTGCCTTAAGTCTACTGACATGAAATACACGATGAACTTTCACATGAGAAGGCAAATCCAATTCATATGCAACTGAACCAATCCGTCGTGTAATACGAAATGGTCCACAGTATCTAGGGGATAATTTCGGAGATCGACCTGTCCGTCAAGTCTCGGAATCTTTCAGAACTCGCAAATACACCATTGTTCCTTTTTAGAGAACTCTCTGGATGAACGATGTCTATTAGAATAAAATCTATCTCGGTCTTGAGCACTTCTAATAGATTCCTTCGCAACTTGTAACATTTCTTGCATATCTTGCAAAAAATTACGTGTTGCATCATGCTGAAGTCCTGAGAATCCCACTGTAACAGGTGATCTAGGTTGAAACCCATACATAAGCATGAAAGGACTAAAACTTGTACTCGTATGCTTAGTACTGTTATATGTAAATTCTAACATAAGAAGATAATCCTCCCATGAACTCTGTCTTTTGGATACATATGCTCGAAGCATATCCTCCAAAATCTGATTCGCTCTTTCAGTCTGGCCATCAGACTGAGAATGATATGAGGAACTCAAATTCAAAGTTGTTTCCAACTTCTCAAAAACAAGTTTCCAAAAATCACTCGTAAACTTAGAATCCCTATCACTGACTATGTCCTGTCGGTAACCCGTACAGTCTAAACAATTGCTCGATAAATTATCGTGCTAATTACGTAGCTGTAATAGTCTTCCGGGTCGGTAAAAATCTAGCCATTTTTGTCAAGCGATCTACCACAACCCAAATAGAATCGTGGCCTTGATGTGTTCTTGGCAATCCGGTAATAAAATCCACAGAAATACTTTCCTATTTATTACCTGGGATTTGCAAAGGATGCAACAACCCAGCCTGTCTAAAACGTTCAGCTTTATTTGCTTGACAAATTTGACACTTGAGAACATAATCTTCTACATACCCTTTCATCTTTGGCCAATAAAAAGTATGTTTCACTAACGATAATGTCCTGTGTACCCCAGGGTGTCCAACAGAAGGGGCATCGTGACACTCCTTAAGAATCTTGGACCGAATGTCCAAAATCTGTGGTAAACAAATTTTGTCATTACGAAATAGTAAACCATTCCGAATCATCCACTGGCCTCCTGCAGTCTGAATGGTAGGCTGTTCAGTCATCAAGTCTTGCTCAATCAATGAGCTCCCGTCCTGGATCTTCTGCCAAAATGAACCAAAATAACTATCAATCCTGCAAAGCCCTCTCAATGACTGAAATAAGTCAGTAGAAATCTCGGTGAACGACAAAGTATTCACCTCTCTAATTCGACTAAAGCGCATCTGCAACACTATTCATGGACCCTTTTCGATAACGAATCTCAAAATCAAAATCTTACATTAACTCAGCCCAACGAGCTTTCCTTCCTCTCAAATCATCCGCATCACACACATACTTGATTGACTGATGTGATCAGTCAATACCACAAACTTGGAGCCATATAAATAATGTCTCCAAACCTTGAGAGCGTGAATCACAGCATAAAGCTCCTTCTCAAGGGTTGGCCAACGAGATTGAGTGTCGTCTAGCTTTTTACTTTCAAAAGCAACAGGTCTACCATCTTGAAATAAAGCAGCCTTGATTTCATAGTCGCTGGCATCAGTTTCAAGGACATAAGGCCGACTAGGATTGGGTAATGCTAAGATAGGTGCTTCCTTGACTTTATCTTTCAAAAGTCTGAAGGCCATATCCAGATCGTTATTCCAAGTGATAGGCTGATTTGACTTACGTCCATGACCTTTGAACAAGTCGGTCATTGGTAGTGTGAGCTGAGAGTACTCCCACACAGATTTCCGAAGAAAAACAACAAAACCGAGAAAAGAACGAAGTTGTTTCACTGTTCGTGGTATAGGCCAATCCAGAACCTTCTGAACTCAATCATAATCAATGCTCAATCCATCTCTAGTGATCTTGTGTCCCAAGTAAATGATGTCTGTCATAAAAAACTCACATTTACTTAACTTAGCATATAGTCGATTCTGTCTTAAAATAGATAAGACAATCGTGAGGTGTCTAACATGATCCTCAAGAGTACGACTATATATCAAAATATCATCCAGGAACACAACCACAAATTTCCCCAAATGTTCACGAAAAAGATCGTTCATCATTTGCTGGAAAGTGGCTGGAGCATTGGTTAACCCAAAAGGTAATACGAGAAACTCGTAATAGCCATACCTAGTCCGAAGGGCGGTTCGTTTGACATGCTTTTCATGAATACGTATCTGGTGATAGCCAGTACATAAATCTATCTTCGTGAAATATTTCGCTCCTGCTAACCGGTCAATCAGGTCATCTGATCTAGGGAGAGGATAACGGTTCTTAATTGTCAACTTGTTCAATCTCTTGTTATCTATACACATTCTCCAGGTGTTGTTCTTCTTTCTTCTAAGCAACACAGGTGCACCCCAAGGTGATTTACTTGGACGGATCTAGCCCATCCTCAGATAATCTTCGAGTTGTTTAGCCAACTCATCTTCCTCAGCTTGGCTCATCCTGTAAGGTGGAATACTAACAGGATGAGCACCAGGGATCAGGTCAATACAATGATCTACTGCCCTTTCAGGTGGTAAGCCCGATGGCAGTTCCTTAGGAAATACATCTTGAAACGAGTCAAGTATCTTCTGTAATTCTTTGCTTTCAAATACACTTAATTCATTGACATCCATAGAAGGTATAAAAAATGAAGAAAGTGGAATCAATACACAATGGAAAGCGGTATACAAAGAAGAATCCATTATATTTTCAAAATCAACTGTATTTACAAGAGGTCCCTGAGAGGGATGTATACAATCACCTAAGATACTATACCGGGTGTTCTTATGTTGAAAAGAAAAAATATGACTAGACCAATCTATCTGGACTTGAAGAGTCTTAAACCACTCAATCCCTAATAACAAGTCTACATGTTCTAGGTGCATAATATAGCATTTCAGAGTATCTTTGTAGTCCTGAATCCGGATTCGTAGCATCTCCACCTTTCGATCCCATACTTTCCGACCCGCAGGTAGGCATACCTCATAGGTATGATTGCTGGGTGTCGTATCAAGAACCAATTTCTGCATAAGTTTATAGTTAACAAAGTTGTGTGAGCTGCCAGGGTCTAAAAGTGTGACATGTGAGAGCTTAAGACCGTAGTAATCACAACCTTAGTCTAGATAAACTGCACTTAATGATGTTTAAGAGATAAACAAATATGTGTCAATGCAATGCAGCTATATTAGATGAATGAATGCGGTTACAATGAGATCCAAATGGATCTATACTGCTGAATATGCTGCCTATATGCTGAATATGCTGAATGAACTGCTGTCCACTATCTTTCCCTTGTCTCCTGGGAAGGAAACGCTGAAGGGATGCTTTGGAACAGATGCTATGCTGACCTGATGATGAAACGCAGATGCTCTCCAACACGGGAAGGTGGATGCTCCATGCGTTTGCAGATCTGATGGCTGAACTGAATGCGTTTGCTAAATATGATGCTGATGATGATGCATTGCTGATTATGCTGATGCGTTGGCTGGATATGCTGCTCCCAAAGCTTCCTGGACGAGATGCGTTGGAGAACACACTGCTGAATGCTGCTATGATGAGCTTGGATTGCTGAATGGAGAGGCTCTTCTATTTATATGAATGAGGGCTGCTGGTCGGCCAGCATTAATGCACTCGGCCAGCTACTGAATGTCCACGACTGGGCATAAATGCCATAAATGCCAGTCGGCTGGTCATAAATGCCTGAAAAATGCCTGTAAAATTGCATAAATGCCTGTAAAATACCTAATGATGCTAAAATGATGCCATGTCACTGTACACCTGACTGGTGTGCACGTGACAAAAAGAATGTGGATTCTATGGCCATTCACTTCTCCATAAACTCGAAGAAGATCATGCAAGCCAAAAACTTTAGAGTTGAACAAACAATCAGAACATGTACTAGGGCGGGAAAGTACAATAACTGACGTACCTGTCAAAGACAACTGGTTAGTTGCCTTTAGCTTGGGTCCTGCGTTGGTCTTTGCACCCTTTTGTTTCGGGCACTCGTTACACATGTGTTCTTTTTCTTCGCAGATGAAGTGACGCCCCTCCTTCTTGAGCTTCAAAGCTCTAAGGAGACATTTCTTCTTCGCTGGTGTCGAACTTGAATTCTTCGAAGGTTGGTCCGAAGACTTTCCTTCAGTTGTGTTAGCCATTGGTGCGGAGAACTTTCTTTTGTGCTTGTTCCCCTACTCGGTAACGGGTTTAGACTTGGAAGAGACCATTGTATCATCATAGATACGAGCTGAATGAATGGCCTCGTCCAAAGTTTTGCATTTTTTATTTTTAACCTGTAAACGGTATGAGTCGGAAGCGGTTACAAAGAACCCCAAAAGAGTTATGGGATCCATCTTCGTAGCTTTCATCTGCAAGTCCCTAAATTTCTGGAGATAGACCTCATAAGTGAGGTGCTGCGAGGTCATGGTCAATGCTGTAAATCGCGCAACAACATCATAATCATCCTCTTTCTTGAGGAATTCTTTCTTGAAGACATCTTCGAATTGTGCCCAAGTCGTTGGCTTAGGGTTGAGTTCCTTCCACCAAAGCAAAGCTTTGCCTGAGAGGAAACCTGCTGCTAACTGGATCTTTTTCCCATCGTCATATGGATGGAACTGAAAATGCACTTGCCACTTATGTAGCCAAGTGTCCACTATCTCCTTGGTACGCTGTTTTTGCTCGCCCCCGAACTATTCCAGAGTAATGTTGGGGCCTAAAGCAGAGGCCAAGGTATCCATACCCGAAAGAGTAGATAGAGTAGTAGTCAAAAGAGAGATGGAGTTCTGCAAAGCCTGCATCTACGCGGCAATTTGTGCTTGACGTTCCGAAGAAGAAGCTTCGAGAGCAACTTTAAACTCTTGGAAATCTGATTTTGACACATAATCATCGAAAAGATTGGCATCGGTGTCTTTTGTAGCCGGCAAGCCTTCGCGTTCGATAAGGGGCTCCAACTCGGATTCTTGGGTCAACATCTTGAAGAGGACAAGGGGAGAGAAAATTCGATCTTGCACAAGAAAAGTGCTAGAGAACTTGAGAGCTTGAGAGCTTGAAAACTTGCGAGATGTGTAGCAAGAAGCCCGCTTAAGGGGAATATATAGGCTTCCCCAAAAGCAATCTTAAGCTTAAGGGGGATATATAGGCTTCCCCAAAAGCAATCTTAAGTTTTTGCTTTTGTGTTTTATATATATATATATATATATTCTGTTTTCTTTTTAAAAAAACACCTTTAAGCATTAAGTAGGTTTTTTAAACCTTTTACTAAGGTTTAGGAAAAAAACGAAAGCATGAGAAAAAAAAAAACTCACGCTTTGTAGCTTTTTCACTAAATCCTTTGCCTCCTTCCTGCCATCCGTCGAAGTGCCTTGCGCTCGCTTGCCAACACCGTCTGCGATCAGCGCCCACCTGTGTGAACCAGCCGCTGATGTGCTTGCTCGACTACTACTGGCTAAATCGGCGCACTACACCGGCGCCTTCGCAAACAGCCAGACTGCAAGCGTGTGCGCCTACGGGCGCTAAGCCACCCGCCTACCCGCCTGTGTGAACTAGCCCACGCAATTATGCAAAGCGAGACCCAATATTGTGTCCTCTTCTCCCTCCCTCCCTCCCTCCCTCCCTCCCTCCCTCCCTCCCTCCCTCCCTCCCTCTCTCTCTCTCTCTCTCTCTCTCTCTCTCTCTCTCTCTCTCTATTTTTCTGCACATCTATATTCAATTGTGTGTTAATTTCGTCACGACAAGTGTGCTGTTTTCTGAGCATTGAAGTTACCGATCTCCCCTGAAGCTTCCGCATGTTACAAGTGCATAGGCTCAAGATTGGTCATCATTGGTGCTTCTACAGCCATGTAGAGTTAAGCCCGACTCTTGGTCCTCCGAGATCTTGCGTTTGGCTTATCGTCAGTCTCTTCAAAGAAATAAATCAAATACTATTCCAGTAACGGGATAGGGAGCTCTTCAGTGGGTAATTCGGGACTCCATACGGTGTACAGTTTCTATCTCTCTCTCTCTCTCAAATCTCTTAAAGTTTGAAGTCTTAAAGTGAATTGCTAAACTCGCGAAACTCAAGATACAGAAGACGGTGTGAGCATTTGTGTGATAGGATCCTTAATTACGAATACTTCCGCTGCATGTTACATGTTCCTTGCTCAGTGTGGTGTACTGTGCAAAATCCCCTATGCCTTCTCTCTCTTCTTCTCCCTATCTTTATCTCTTGGATACGTGGTTGAGTCTGTCATGGCACGCCCCGTTGGGCTTACAACGGTGTTGATGGGCGCACCAGGCTGGCCGGATCCAAGAGGATATGGTTGTGAGACGAATATCGAGTCAACATCAACACTGGTCAAATGTTTGGTACATGTTTCATAACATTTATATTGGAAATCTGGCATAAGGTGCTCATGGCTTACTTCAATCTTTGCCTATCCCAAACCAACCATGGAAAGTATTGCAATGGATTTCATTATGGATTTCCCCATAACATCTTTTGGGAATGATGCGATATGGACTATTGTTGACAGATTTAGCAAGTAGACACGCTTTATTCCTTTTAGAAAGATCATTAAAGCCCACCATATAGCTCGAATTTTCTTAGCGTAGGTCTTCAAACATCATGAGATGTCCATGTCAATTGTAGGAGGTAGAGACCCAAGGAGGACGAGTCCCTTTTGGGGGCTTGTTTAACAATAAGGACATGAAAATTAGTTTTTCGTGTGTCTATCATCCTCAAAAGGATGGGCAAAGTGAAATAGCAAAATCATGTGTGCTTGATATGCTGAAATTTTATGTAGTTGAGCAAAAATCAGCTTAGCATACTATTGGGTTAGGGTTTCACAGAAACAGAGAACACACAAAGAAGTACACAGCAGCAAGGTCTCTCAAGAGAGTGAGAGAGAGATGGTGATTGATACTCAAAGAAAGATGAGATACAAATGTGTAGAGTGAGTGAGTTAACTCCACAATATCAAAATACAAAATATGTGGTGTTCTTTCACACCTAATATCCAAGGGGGAAAACCCAAAGGGAGAAAAGTGCCCTTGGTTAGCCCATGTTCACATGTGACACTACTCATATCCTATGTGGCATAACTCATAGCATATATGCCAATAAATCCCTCCTATAGTGGCAATGTGAACCTGTACAAGGTCCGTGCAGATCACTCTCTGTAGAAGAGTAAGCCTAAAGCTTTGTAGAAAGCTTCAAACTTCTCTCGAGGCAACGCCTTCGTGAACAGATCTGCAACATTGTCCTGTGTAGAGCAATAAGATAATGAGATCTCCCCTGCATGAATCCTCTACCTGACATAGCGATAATGAATCTCTATGTGCTTAGTACGTGCATGAAACACTGGGTTTCGTGCCACGGCTATAGCACTCTGATTGACAGTGAGGATGGTGGTGGGTGGCTGCTAACACTCATGAAGATCAACCATCAATCTCCTCAGCCAGACACAATCTATTATGGTTGTAAAGACTGCCTTGTACTCAGCCTCACAAGTAGATGTGGCAAAAGTAGGCTGCTTTTTGCTCAACCATGATATGCATGAATGCCCCAAAAAGAAACAATTCCCACTGGTGGATTGCCGTGTATCATAGTCACCAACCCAGTCGGAATCACTGTAAGCATGTATCTGCAAGCTGCCCCCCTAAGATATACCAACACAAGATCCAAGGAGAGCCCTGAAGATAGCGGAAGATCTGCTTCACTACTTGCCAATGCTTTGTACCTGGGCTGTGCATAAATTTGATACACTGGGAAACCCCAAACTGAATATCCGGGCGTTTGTTGCATAGGTATATGAGGCAGCCCACTGCGTGGCTGTAAATACTCATATCAAAAGGCTCTCCATCATCATACATGCTCAATTTCACCCCTGGCTCCATCGGAGTAGAGATGGGCTCACAATCTTGGAAGCCGCAACAGCTTTTGAACGTACTTTGATTGGTATACAAAAACCCATATCCCTTAACCTTAGGTGGACAGCATCTAGCAGAAAGTTTAAGTCCAGAACTCAGCAGAAAGTGGAAAGACTTCTAGGCCTTCAAATTATAAGAGGTCATTAGAAACAACCAGATTGTTTCGTACCCAGCCTGAAAAGCACGTAATGCACAATGAGGTATCTGTCTACAGAATTGAGCCTTCTTTTGCATTCTACTTTCCATCCTAGGATGACAGGGAATGAAATGATGATTCTATGGTGATAGATACAACTGCATATAGCATAAGAGAACCATACATAGAAGCATACCTGAAGATATAAATGTAAGAAACTGATGAGAAGGGTCAAGACCAATGATGTCACTAGGACTTTGCTGTTTAGCTTTCTCCTTTCCCCCTGCTCCTGAGCTTCCATCAGACACACCAGCTGCTGGACGTGCACATAAGAGTGCTGTCATTGATGCTCTTTTCCTACAATGCATGGCTGCAACCGCACCAAGTGGGACATCGCAGACCAAATCCCCACTTACAACCTGCAGGCACAAATCTCAGGGGAAACCAGGAGAAAGAATAGCAGTTAAGAAACTAGAAGCTCCAGTTATTGGGCACTCAACTCAAAAACATAGGAAAAATCCACCATACAAGAATGTGATCTGCAGTGAGACGATGGGAAACAGCTCTCAAGGCATCTGCCGTACCGACATCCTCTGCCACAGCTGCAACCTGCAGTGAAGAAGGGCAAACATTAGCACGCCTCCACACTTTCCCTTGATTCTAGCCATGTTGCACTCTTCCCGGTTTAAGTTTTCACCTCTACATGTAGACGATCATCATAGGCTCCTGATATCCAACCACCAACCCGTACTGCAGCGTCTGTGCCCGCCACTACCTGCATCACAGACCTTCATACATCACAACCTCTGAACCTTACAACTGTAATCTAAGTCAACTCCCTATTTCATCACTGTATACAAATCCACTTCAAAACCGTTGGAATGTTAAGGGAACAACTGTGCTACTCATACAAGTGATAAATGATGAGAGTGCCTGAAAACCTTAGGCATGAGAGCACTTGAAACCCAGCCTTAAGTGGGCTAATGAACACCAAACATGGCTTCAACAGCTCTAGGCATAACAGTACTTGTAAAGTTGACAAATGAATGTGCTAATTAGCTTTAGCTATGGAAAAGGCTTCCTGAGTGTGCTTTAAAATCCTATTCACAACGATGGCTAAAATATGTATTGAAACCCTAATCACAGCAACCGACTAAGTGTGCTTAGACCCTAATAACATCAATACACCACATGCTTTAGCAAGCCAAACCTTGTTTTTTGGGCTTCAACACCATATCCATACAAACTTGGTTCTTAATCCATAATTCATCATAACTTGGTTCGTAATCCATAATTCATCATATCCATACAAACTTGGTTCTTAATCCATATCCATACAAACTTGGTTCTTAATCCACAATTCATCATAACTTTATTTTTTAGGGTGAAGTCTAATGTGACCCTGAGTCTTCTCTTTCAAGCACCGCTAGATTCAGCAAGTGACTCCAACTGATTCTGCTTCCTTTTCCTTTCTCAAAATCCCAAGGGTATGTTATTTACATTGGCAAGCTGTTTCGTGAGATTATATGAATAGATTGACAGTTCTTGCAGCCAAAGAATTTCTTCTTCTAATAAGGTAATCTTGTTCTTCATGTCAGGTTTTTGAGCTTCCAATGAAGTCACTTTAGTGTTTAAAAGCATCACAACAATGGCATCGTTACGCTGATCACAAAAGTGGCTTATGTGTGCTCCTAGGGGCAAAGCCGAGAAGCAAAAGATGAAAACGAGGCACTTACTATGATGAGATTTTTCAGATTGCTCGCTTCAAGAAGCTCCAGCAAGTAGGAAAGAACCGGCCGATTCCCAACAGGAAGCAAAGCTTTTGGAACGTCCTGCATAGATACAGAAACCACAACCCATCCGCATCACAGAGGTTCCATTGATTTCTAAATTTCGAGGGCAGCAAGCCAAATAGGCGTAATTGGGCACCTTAGAAACAAGAGGGAATAGCTTCTTGGGCGTTCCCCCGGCCAGCACCACCACTTGGAAATTCATGGGCTGACCCATGACCTGCTGCAACGGCCTCCCCCGGGCTGCAATGGCCTCCCACCGCCTTCTTTCCAACTCTCTACTAACAGCTATGGTTTACCACTACGCAAAATAACTTATATGATACTTGACTATATACATACATGATGTGATAAATCTTTTTCTTGAGTTCATTCATTAATTTTTTGAGGGCGCAAGTATAGTTTAAAGTTAAATAAGACGATATTTTTTAGTTTTTTTTGCCAAGAATCTCGCATGATCCTGCTTCGTTTTGTGACATATGGCATTTCTGCTCGCTTCTAGAAAATGGCTTCTTCCCTAGCCACGTAGCATTTGCACCCTTTCTTTCCCCAAGTTCCTAGCGTGCAGATGATGGTGCAAGAGGTGTAGGAGTATGCATTTTGCTCTTCAAAGCGTGCAAAAGAGCAAGGGAGGGAGGGAGGGAGGGAGGGGACCAGGCTAGGGGAAGGTGGTGGAGTCGAGCAAGCGGGTCAGGCAAGGCGACCAGGGGAAGATGGGGGAGGTGAGCAAGCGGGTCAAGAGATTCGAGGGGAAGGCAAGGGAGGCAAGCAGGCGGGTTAGGGGACGCGAACCGCCGAGGGGAGCAACGGGTGAGGAAAGGCGATCGGCTAAGAGGCGAGCAGTTGAGGGGCTACAACTAGTGCAAGGGAGCAATGGGTGAGGAAAGGCGATCGACTAAATAAGAGGCGAGCAGGCGAGGGGCTACACATTTCTCAGCGTAGCAAGGGTTATTAATTAATGCCCGTGCAACAAGCATTAAATAATCAACCTCACAAATAGGGTGAATAGGACACCCTCACAAATGGCACCCATATTCTAATGGCTTCATGTAACCATTATGCAAAATAACTTATATGATGTGATCATGAATATACATGGAATGAATAACAAAAAACATATTTTTTACAATAGTTTGGTACTTAAGTAGATTTTTTACAACTCACAGCCACATTTAAATTAAGAGAAACCTAGTTTTGGTGTGTAAAGCAGATTATTTTTTTACAACTTATTGCCACATTTAAATTAAGAGAAATCTAGTTGTGGTCTATATTCTTGAAGGCCTCTCTAAGACAGTTGCTTTCGATTAGGACCTTTATTGCACTTGGAGAATAATTATTTTTCTCAAATAGAAAAATTAAAGTAAACCATGGACTTGAAACAAATTAGTAGCATGAACCTTACGTAAATAAATTTATACCAAAATAAATAAAGAGAATAGCTTGAAAATAAGAGAGAGATCACTGTGTGGACACAAGATTGATGAGTATGGCCCATTGTACCACTCATCCATATTTATATGTATTAAAGCTTGCTTTTCAAAAAGACAACTCTCAAAAATAAAGCTTAAGAGCTTTTTGAGCGTACAAGCTCTTCTAAAAATATAGCAAACTAAAAATATCAAGCCTTGGGCCTACCAAAAGTATAAATAAATACTAATTGGTATGTACAAAGGTTTAAGGCCTTAGCCTTCCAAAAATATAAATGCCAAAAATATATAACCATAATAGGTGTTCATATATCATCCAAGATATCTCATTGTGGCATTTAGTCGCATGATGAGCCGTATATTCTCGAAGCACCAAAATATCATGGTTGTTTTCTTTAATGACATCTAGTCTTTAGCAAAGATGAAGATGAGCACGAAAAACATCTAGAGATAGTATTCAATCTTTTGAAAGAGAATCAACTTTAGCAAAGATGAAGATGAGCACGAAAAACATCTAGAGATAGTATTCAATCTTTTGAAAGAGAATCAACTTTATGCCACTCCGGATAAGAGTGAGCTCTTTCAAAAATAAATTGAATACCTTGGGCATATTGTGTCTGCTGATGGAATTCGTGTAGATCCTAAAAAGATAGAGATCATTAGATCATGGCCTAGACCAAAAGATATTCATGAGTTGAGATCTTTTCTTGGTCTATGTTCTTACTATAGGAGATTTATCGAAAACTTTGCTTTACAAAGCGCATTACTTGACTGAATTGTTGAGAAAAAGGCTAAAGTTTTTCATTAGATTGACATGCAAGAAAGGTGTTTCAGTACTCTTAAGTATGCACTAACCCATACATTTGTTTTAACATTACCTTATTTCCTTAGACCATTTGTTGTGGTAGTATACCTAATGCTAATGGACATGGTATTAGTGTTGTGCTTATACAAGATAATCATCCAATTGCCTTTGAAAGTAGAAATTTTGAAACCATCGGAGCTTAAGTATAACACTTATGATAAAGAATTGATTATTGTTGTTCATGCATTGAAAATTTGGAAGCATTATCTTATGGATTCTAAGTTCATCATTAAAACTGATCAATAAAGTATTAAACATTTGCTTTCACAACTTTTAATATCGGATAGACATATTAAGTGGGCATCTTTTATTCAAACTTTTCAGCCAGTTATTTTATATGACCTGGTTATGATAATGTTTTTGCTAATGCTTTGAGTAGGAGACCTAGCATTAGTAATATATCCATTATTGACAGGATTTCTTTTGATAACATGAAAGGAACTTACAAAAAATTATTTTAATTTTTGTATAATAACCTTCTATCTTGACTCGATCCAGGGTCTTGAGTCTTTGCTCCACCTCGAGGATAAATTTCTTTGACTCATTAGGGACTTTGCTTAAGTTTCATTTGGTATTCTTGACAATGTACATGAGTGCCATGTACATGAGGATCATATCTTCTATCTTCATGCATTTGTCCTTAAGTTAGTTTTCAAATTACTGTTTGCACCATAGTTTTGCAACCATCAATCCGTAAGCATATCACAATCTTTGTTTACTGAGTTGCTCTAAGGCAACTAGCCTCATCAAAAGGTTTGAATGCCTAGTGGAATTAGCAAGTGATTAGGCTAGTTACTTTAAGATAACTAGCTTAATCACAAGGTTTAGATGCCTAGTGGAATTAGGCTAGTTACTCTAAGGCAACTAGCCTCATCACAAGGTTTGAATGCCTAATGGAATCACTTAGGGTGATACCATCCTAGCAAGTGTTATCTTATATTATTCTGCTAGATTGATCGTCAATTAGTTGTAGCCTGAGAAGCCATCCAAGAAACTAAAAGCCTCTGCTCTCCCCAGCGACTCTTTCTAACATGTGATTAGTGTAAAAAGGCAGCAATACGCATGTGGCGACAATAACCTTTTTGAGGTTAACACACACTCTAAGCTTTATATTCTTCTTGGGAATGATTACTATTGGTGACTGTTAATCCCATTTTGTATTAACAAAGATGATCCTCCAATTGAGGACATTAATAAGTGTTATGTAAAGGCATTATAAAAGTTGTACATTCTATGATCTCGGCCACCCAAGGCCTTAGTTAGTAAGTTTTGGGCGCCCACATGTGAATAAGGGCCAGATGTATAAAAGAAAATTTATTATAATGAAAGAACACAATCCCCCTTTGTGCTATGAGAGTTCTTGCTTTATCTTATGAGAGAGAGAGAGAGAGAGAGAGAGAGAGAGAGAGAGAGTGTGTGTGTGTACTCTAGTACATGTTCCTCTTCTATGCATGTGCATTGGAGAGTGAGAGGAAGATTGCCTTGCATTGTGGTGTGAGAGCGACTCCGTGTGGTGACAACGTGGAGGTGGAGATTGGAGGAGTGGAGCTTCCCAAAGCGAGCTTGGAGAACCTCAAGGGACGTGAGTTCGAAGCATTGATAAGTACCCAATGATAGTTGTTATCTATTGCTTCTTCCGATTGGGAATGGGTAGAGTTCTCTCTGAGAGGTGCAGTAGCCCATAACATTTTTGGCGCTGCCAAGGAAACATCATTATTTCTTCCATCCTCTTAGAGCTCCAGCTCCCATTATGCAAGATTCACTATTGCCTTTGCATTTTGAAGGTGCATTGTGATAAAAATTTGTAGATAAGGTTTGTGTGAAAGAGAAGGAATTAGAGTAGTTATGGAAAATTGTGTGTTTGGAAGTGTGGGTGAGTACTTGGTAGTATGTAAAGGAAAGCTACACTTGGTTTTACTTTTAATTTTGTTGTTTTCGTCACAAATTTCTAAAGCGTGAGCTAGCACTTGGTGACACGCCTTGTACTGTTTTTTCTAAAAATCATAAAAACTACAAAAACAAAGAGCCATTGATTGTGTTGGTGACTTGCATTGCACTCCAAAGGCTTGGCACAACCTTTCTGGAACTTTTGAATAGGGAAATCACACTAAAACCATCATTCTGTTGACGCGGCTGTTAACACATGAACGAGCAGGAAACAGTTCACAACTTGAACCGTGGTCTGCTACTTCACGAGCGACGTGAAACACTTCCCACAATTAACGTCGAAAATGTCGAGATTGCATTACTAAAGTTAGGGCGCCTTATCCTAACACGTCTGACACAAAGAAAAGCCAAAAATCTTATCTCGTGAAAGTGCAGTGAAATAGTTCATGACATGAAATATATTCTATTTCATGACGTGAAGCACCATCTAGTTCACAACGTGAACTACACTTTGCTAGTTCACGAAAATCTGCTAGTTCATGGATTAGCAGTTCATGAGTTAACATTTCATGGACTGTTAGTTCATGGAATAAGGGTTGTTAGACCAGCGGGTGAGATAAGCTCATAAGTACACCATCCCAACTCGAATTGCTGCAATTCCCAGAGCTAAAATTACGAAGCGTGAAACATGAGGGGTCCATTGCGTGAAACACAGTTTGCTACCTCACGATGTGAACTGTAGTCTACTATTTCACAAAAATTTGCTGTTTCACGGAAGCTTGCTGTTTCACGGAAGTCTGCTGTTTCATGACAATTCTCATGCACTTGAGGTCAGGGAAAGTCATTGGAGATGACCTTACCCCACGACAGTGCATCAATCACCCAGGTTATTCCTACCAAAGAAGTGTTGGTTCAGGTCTCTTGGCGAGCACTCAATTGAGTGTTGTAGCTTGGAGAAATTTGACCACCATAGAAACAAGTAGTGAAGAATCCATGGAAGAAGAGCTAAGATTCTCTAGCTTTGGAAAGGAAGAAAAACCAGCTTCTTATGTGAAGTCCAGCGGAATCTTTGATATGGCCAGGGGATTTTTTGGTCTCCAACACGCCACGAAAGATGAAGTGCAATCTACAGGCACAAGCCCATCAACAACAAGCGTAGGACACGGTCTAAGACTGATTTACCAACCCAACCTTCTGGCCCTAGGAATGTGAACACAGTGAGGATTAGTGGGATGACCCCTAGGGTTAGGAGGGATAAGGAAAATGCTACCAAAACAGGTCAAATCTTCTTCCCCACATCTGAGAAAGTGGAAGTAGACTTGAAGGTGGCTAAAGCACATCGACAATTACGGCTACTGAGCTTAAAAAGGCAACACCTCGACACACGAAGAACAATGGCGAAATAGAGAGAAATGGATAATGTGAATCCGTTTCGACCACGTGGCAAGAATATAGAAGCATCTAGAAATGCCACTGATAACATGTGGATGGGGATGACAGAAGAGGGAATACTAGCCCTAGAACACATCAATGAGGATCCAAAGGCTAAAGCCTTAAAACATAAGAAGAGGTGGACAATCTACATAGGGCATCTATAGGAGGAGAGGATTGACTCTACACAAGAGAGAATATACAAGAAATGATCAACGATCCCACCTTCAGAGCATGGAACTTTTAATCCAACAAAGGCAGCAGGCTGAGGCCGACAATGAGGCAAGTGATGAGGATTTACCTAGACCCAACCATAGACCCAAGTTGAATAGAAGAACTGATTGGGGATTTAGGTAGGGGGGGTAGCTCCTCGAAGGCCAATTGTGGATCCTAACATAGATCTAAATGTGGTGACAAGGGTAGATCTGTTGAATACGGCTACAAAAATGGGCAGAGGCATGGTTAGGGAGCTAGGCACTGCCCTTGAATCCAGACCATCTCAGATGAAGCCACACACCATTTTGAAGCTGGTGCAAAAGTTTTCAGGGGATGGGGACCCTATCCAACACATCAAGGTCTTTGAGTCAACTTGTGAAATATGTGGGCCAGTGAGTGATGTAACCATGATACATGCTTTTTCTTTGACCCTAGAAGGGAAAGCCCACCAATGGTATTGAACCCTAAAGCCTAGGATAAAGTCAATTTCACTCGGCTTAAGAATGTGTTCATACTGAGCTTTGCTCGAAGTGGTCATAGGTGGAGTCCTGTGGTGGCACAGCTCCACAACATTAAGCAAAAAGACAATAAGTCCATGCGTGATTATTTTTCGCGGCTCAAACACTTAAACTCAAGATGTAAAGTGAGGGAAAGGCTAACTTATGATTAGTTATTGCCCTGCTTTCGGAGAGGAGTTCGAGATCAGAAGATGCATGATTATTTGGTGTTAGCTCGACTGACTACTCTAGATACGTGCTGTAAATTGGCGATTAGATATGAGGATAACATGCTCGAGTTGTCGCAACAGCCAAAAGATGCCAAGTTAGCTTCGGTAGTGGCACCATCATGAGTGTCTAGTCATCAGGATGCAAGATCCAAGAATAAGCAAGTTGGCAACATGACACTCGAGGAACTTAATAATGCCATCTTAGAGAAGTTAAAGGTCAGGGATGGGAGAGAAGCATTAGGGAATGCTCATCTCTACCCCCGAAGATATGAGCTCTATTTGTAGATAAAATCACATGAGCATTGAATTCCCTCACCTAAGACCGAGGCAATTACTTTATTGTGCTCACTGTCAGAGACTAGGAAACCATGACACTACCATGTGTAGATATCCGAGGATCTAACCTCTAGCACAACTACCAGCACCCAGAGTGCCTCTAGCCTTACCTGCCCCTCCAATACAAACCAATGTAGCTACAAGGCAACCGAATACCTCTTACTTACCAAGGGGAATGTTTAGAATGTAGGACATGTTGCCATTTCCGCCACCTGTCCTACTACCATAGCCTCCACAAGCCAAGATCAACCAGGTGTGATCGAGGAACCCTTGGAAGAGGGAAAAATCATACGTGAGGTAGAAGTCAATACCGACTACTACGAGGAGCCCACGGAGATCACACCGGGGTATTATGTCTTGCAAAACAGTACACCAGGGTCAGTGTTTCAAACCATGGTACAATGTAAAGGAAAAGACATAAACTTAACTATGAGAAGAGGACCCATACAATGTTTTCATTGTAATGGAACTCATCGAGTAGCAGAGTGTCCTCTAAAGAATGTGGCTAATGCTGGCCAAACCCAGCCAATCATAACACAAACCAACGTCATGTCTACACTTTCATGTGTTAAGTGTGGTGTTGATCATTTGGTCAAGGACTGCCCATATCATGTCAATGGCTCTGCTTCTACTTCTAACCATGCCACTATCAAGACTATAAGTGTGCATCCTGGTAACATCACGCCACTGAATGTCCTAACATGCGCCCAAGACTATAAGTGTGCAGCGTGGTAACATCACGCCACTGAATGTCCTAACACGCCACTAAATGTCCTAACATGCGCCAAAGCAAAACAAGTGGATAAAATCTAGGAGGTGTGACAACCTCTAAGACGGGAAGAAGGAGAAGAGTGAAAAAGGTGGGCAAGGGTGATACCATGGTCATAATTCAGGATGGATCGGAGGAAGATACCATTGACACCAGATCCACCCAATCAAAGGAAGGAGATGACCAAGTGTCGAAACCAGATGAGCAGCCAAAAGAGGGACCAGCAACCCCCAAAGGTGTTGGAGAATACCCTAATGCTGAAGAACAGATAAGGAAACTTGAAGAACCTAAGGCCCTTGTTGAGGAATGTCAACGCAACCATGAAGCCAAATTGAGGGCTAATAGGGCTAAGGATATAGTGTATCCACAAAATGAGTTATTTAAAGAAAGGAAATTGGATGTGCATACTCCAATTCCAAAAGAGTCTGAAGAAGGGACTCATAGTGACCTCATGGCAAGAATGTTTGAGGAGGTAGATCAAGATTTGTTGATCCATTCATTCCCTAGGGTTGAATATGTGACAAACATCTGGAAGGATCCCTCACTTGCCAGAGAACTTGGAGACATAGGCAGTCTTGCAGCCTTACTATCCAGAGAACTTGGAGACATAGGCAGTCTTGCAGCCTCACTATCCACAACTGTCAAAATGCTGTTGGGACCATTGCTATGCAACACGTTGGCATTATGGGCAGATGTCAAGGACTGGGTAGAAGGAAGAATGAACTCAATGTCCAATACAGAAGGGAGTTAGTCACCTCTAGCAGAAAAGAACCTAGTGCATGAGGAAGGGGGAGCACCCAGATTCATCAAAATACCTGTCAACCAATTGGGCCGGTATTATGAGAGTGATGAAACGAATGATAATGGGTACCAAGCACTTGCTATCTTAGATGGAGGTGTGGATGTGAGCATCATCACCAAGAGATGTTAGGAGAACTAGGGAAAACCAGAATTAGAAAGGGTGGATCTAATCGTCAAGATGGCAGATGGGACATCTTCAAGATCTATGGGGCTATTGAAAAATGTTTGGCTTAAGGTCTTTTCGTTCCACTACCATCATACATTTAGTGTAGCACACTTTTTGTGCCATTCTTATGATATTATCTTACACGCAGACCCTTGATGATGAAAGCTAAGGTGGTGCACAATTGGGCATTAGACTAAGTGTATATTCGAAGGGATTTGCAAATCTTGAAAATCAATCTCCATGTGTGAAAGGCACACCCCATGGAAGGGCAATTGTTTGGAGATGATTCGGTCACCACACACAACGAACCACATCCTTGCAAGTTTGTCAACTAGTTAGGGAGAATACACAGGAAGAGGAAGAGGCCAAAATGTACGCATCACTTCCACTTCCGGACTTTAGTGAAAATTGGATGCATGTACTGTCCACCATAGATGTGTTTCCCCCTAGAGGAACCAAATACGTTGAATTAGGAACCATTCCCACCACCTCAGTGCGCATGGTAGATATGCAATCAAAAGAAAAGGAAACAGAGGAAGACACCTCTAGCATAGAAGGGTCTGGACCGCAAGGTCGAACAACAGCACATAATGCCTCAAGAAGTGGTGAAAACAAAAGAGGTATATCGCTTGACAAAATTCCCTATTACGTAGTAAACCCACAGATCCCTAGTGGCTAAGATATCTCAAAGTCACTAAGGTGCACGAGGAATTTTCTAAGAATTGGGGTGAGGAATTGAGTAAGATAACCTTGGCAAGAAAACAAGAGGAGAAAGCCATGCCTCAAGAGCCGCATACGCTGATACTCTCTAAGGAAAGACAAAGAAAGCAAAATAAGGCTCTCATTGAAGCTGAGCGAGAGAAAAAGAAGGCCATCTGGTTAGGATAGAAGATGATGAGGATGACAAGCTAGGCCTGCTCTTAGTTTCGGACCATTTCAAAACCTACACCATTGATGAACGAAAAAGTGGTCCAATTGACAACTAAACGGGTGAAGAAAAATGGCCAATCCACGTCCTACGACGGTCCAGCGGAGGTTAAGGAGGTAGACATTGCAGAGCTAGGGGAGGACACCAAACCTATCTATATTGCTAAAGACTTAACGGGCTGCTAAGAAGAACTCGTTGCTCTCCCCAAAGAGTATAAGGATTGTTTTGCTTGGAAATACATGGAAATGAAGGGTGTACCACCCAAGGTGGTTCAAGACACTATCTTGATCATGGAAGGATCTAGATCGTCCAGGTAGAAACCGTTAACAGATGAATTTTAAATCTGCGAGCGACGATTGTAAAGGAGTAAATTGATAAACTCATTCGCTGCGGATTTGATGTATGAGATTGAGCACACAGATTGGCTTTCACCAATCGTGATTGTGCCAAAGAAGAATGGAAAACTAAGAGTCTGTGTTGATCTCAAAAGGTCAATGCAACCACCCGGAAAGATCATTATCCCCACTGCCAAACACGGAACATGGAAAACTAGGAGTCTGTGTTGATCTCAAAAGGTCAATGCAACCACCCAGAAAGATCATTATCCCCACTGCCAAACACGGAACATGTGTTAGAAAGCGGGTAGTAGGCGAGGAAGCCTATAGTTCTTAGATGGGTTTTCAGGCTACAATTAGGTGTCCATAGCACCAGAAGACCAACACAAGATGACCTTTAACACGATGTGGGGGGGCCTATGCTTATAAGGTTATGCCTTTTGGCCTCACCAATGCCCCAGCAACCTTCCAAACAACTGATGTGCATGACCTTCAAAGACTACTTGAAAAAGTGGTTGGAGGTATTGACGATCTATGTGTACACTCATGCTGGACTGACCACTTGGCTTGCGGCAGAAGGTGTTTGAGAGATGTTGATTATATCATATATTCTTAAATCCTTTAAAGTGTCAAGCAGCATGGTGTAATATTAGGGCATATTGTGTCCAAGAATGGTATTTCCACTGACGAGAGCAAAGTAAAGTCGATCTTGAAATTAGCCTCACCAACAAACTACAAGGGTGTATAGTGGTTTATGGGACACGTTGGCGGTACTATCGATGATTCATCATATTCTATGCTGAAATTGCCAGACCATTGTATAGACTACTCATCGTCTTTGAATGGACTGAGGAATGTCAAAATGCATATGATAAGATGAAGAAAGCAATGGCTAGTGCACCAATTCTGTGACCACCCAACTAGAATATTGTATTCCATGTGCACATCGATGCATCAAATTTTACTATAGGATGTGTATTGGCGCAACTTGGGGAATTTAAATTAGACTACCTAGTGTGCTTTTTGCCAGTCAATTGAATGATGCAGAGGTAAACTACACCACAACTAAAAGTGTGAAGGGTTGGCCATAGTTTATGCTGTAAAGAAACACCAACATTACTTGTTAGCTAACAAGCTTGTATTCTTTGTTGATCACCAGGTCTTATATATATCTAGTGAATAAACCTTGGACCACGGGGAGAATCACATGCTAGTTGCTTTTACTCCTAGAATTTGACTTTATGGTCACACAGTAAGGAGAGGAACACAACATGTTTTAGAAGACCATATGTCTAGAATTCCAAATGGAGAACTTGCTGTAGTTAGCATTGATGACCTCCCGAAATTTGACTTTACGGTCATGGTAAGGAAAGGAACGCAACATGTTTTGGCAGACCATATGTCTAGAATTTCAAATGGAGAACCTGCAATTGGCATTGATGATGACCTCCTAGATGCATGTCTTTTCAAAATTGATATGGTGCCTGAGTGGACGGAGAAAATATCAGAATACCTAGCTCAAGGGTTCCCACAAGATCGACCTTTGAATAAAGATAAGATACATCGGCTTATTAAGCTAGCCACACCATATCAATTGATTGTGAGAAAACTATATAAGCTAGGCAAGGCCGATATCCTCAGGAGATGTGTGCGAGAAGATGAGTTTATTACAATTTTAGAAGAAACACAAGAACATTTTACTGGAGAAGTTACAACTCGCAAAGTGCTTCAAGCAGGACTGTGGTGGCCTACGTTATTTGAAGATGCCATAGAATTTGTGAAAAGATGCAAAGAATGTGAGCGGTTTGCTATTCCGGAAAGAAAGGAGAAACTCACCCCTGTGATTGTGAGACAACCCTTTGAGAAATGCGGTATTGATTTTATTGGACCTATTAGTCTAGCAATGCATCCATCACAAGCCCATTATGTGATTGTGGGGCCACAGATTATTTCACTACGTGGGCAGAGGCGAGAGCCTCTAGAAGAGTTGATGCTTGAACTATGGCCAAGTTCAAGCATATGAACATATAATTTCTAGATTTGGCTGCCCACTAGAATTAGTGAGCGATCAGGGTTCACATTTCATGAATGAGGTGATTGAACAATTACTTACAGGATTCCTTGTAGTCCATTGCAAATCATCACCTTATTACCCACATGCAGAGAGCACAAACAAGATTTTGTGTGCTATCTTGACTAAGACTTTAGAAGTAAGTCGCACACATTGGGAACATAAGTTGACCACAGCACTATGGGATTATCGTAAATCGTATAAGGTAGCGACGAGATACACTCCCTTTTGTCTAGCTTATGGCATTGATGCGATAATGCCTATGAATTTTTAGTTCTTCCAAGCTTACGAATTGCAATATAGGAAAGGCTCCTAGAAATGCATTAGCTGAGAGGTTGGTTGACTTAGAGAAACTTGATAAAACCTGGCTAATTGCATCGCATGGGCTTATGGTCAAAAAACTATGGAGAAAACACTGGTTTGGCCATAATCTGAAACATAAAGAACTAGAAACGGGGGACCTCATCCTCATGTAAGGTGTTGGAAGCACCAAGAAAAAGAAACTAAAATACAAAGGGTTAGTGCCTTTAGAGTGTGTGAAATCACCCCTCAAGGGTCAGTCCGAATTGAAACCATCGATGGGGTGAAAATGGAGATATATATAAACGGAAGCAAACTTAAAAATACTATGGACCCTTGACCCAAGAAATGCTCACACAAGAGCATCTTCTAAAATAGAAGAAAGAGCTAGTCAAGGAAAAGATCAGACAAGCTCAAGAGGAAGCCAAGGCAAGGGAAGCCAAAGCAAAAATAGAGACTCCAAGGGAGAACGCTACACGTGAACATGGCTTCACTCACCTTGCTTGATGAGGATGACTTGGATATTGAGCATGCACATAGCAGTGTGAAAGTCTCTACAAAGGGTAGTCACACAACAAGCATCGCATTGATTGATACGGGGTCAAGTCATAACTTGATTTCCTACTATGAGACATGGGTAGCTTTAAACAAACCCCTCCTAGAGGCAACTAATGCACAGGTTCACAGTGTGCATCTATCTGGTTACACAAACATCTCAATAAAAAATAACCCCTTGGTTGGGAAGGTATTTGTTATCCCCGCATGAACCATGGAAGAGGAGATGCTTCTTGGATGATCCTAGATTTGTGCTAGCAAACTGTCATATCCATTGGGCAAAACGAGAAGTACAACTCAACGATGGCAAAGAAACCATCACCCTTCCATTATGGAGTCCATTTAATAAGGGAAAACAAGTAGTGGCATGCGACATGGAGCCACCATTGCCAAGCAAGGATGAGGACTCAACAGAAGAGGCATCCATGCCAAAACATCATCCCCATTCCAGAGACCCACAAAAAAGGCACCAAGGGTATCTAGTCAGACAATAGTGGGTTCTCAAAGCCCAATTTCAAGCCTAGGGATACTATGATACACACAAAACCTCGTGGCTATCAAGGTAGGAAAGCCATGCTACAAGTAAAAGACAAAGGAATTAAACCAAGGAGAGAAAGCAGCATTCCAAGCAAGCTTGCACACAACTCAGCATTCAAAAGTAGTAGGTTAGAAAAGACTTACTAGCAGCACAAGGTTACTATCAAGGAAATGCAATACCAAAAACCAATCCACAACCCAAGGTCGCGTGTACTTCCAGAAGAACCGTAGAAAGCCATAGACATAATCAGGTCCCCACTCAATTAAGTGTTAAGGTAGCACCTAAATTGGTCTAGAAGAAGAAGAAGCTAGTTCAGCCAAGTAAACAAGGGAGTGTGACACCACCAATGTCATCCACACCAAGGAAATAAAGCTGAACCAAGTTGTGGACCAGGGTAATGAAGACATGCACCTATTTGCACATGAAATGAAACCAATTCACCAGGATTTGGTGATGTACTCCTCCACTCGATGGAAGGAAAACTTCAAAATTCTCAATTTGAACTAAAGCGGTTATAACAACACATACCCACAAGTTCCCAAGTACAACATTGGTTCTCATGGAAATAAAAGGAAGGTGGATGATAAGGGGTACCTAGCTCCAAGCAAGTGGGTACAAGATAAAGGGGTATGCTTTTCATGCCATGAAACATGTTCATTCGTTTCACATGTACTCTTCTACTCCTTTGAATTGATAATGTATGGCCTTGGAATGTTTGAGCATATATTAATCCATAGGGTATTAATATTTGCATGCATAAGGGAATAGGCTAGTTCACGTCGTGAACCGCTCCGAGCTGTTTCACATTGTGAAACACTCAAGCTAGTTCACATCATGAATCGACTCATGCCAGTTCATGCCATGAAACTGAAAGAAAGGTGCAACTAGATTAGTCTAGATTATCCTTGGATTAGCCTAATTAGCTAGGATTAGGGGAAGCTAGAGAGTTTAGCACACTAAGGAATATGGAAAGTAAAGTGTAATGAGTATCACAAGATGTCAAAAGGTCAAAAGGTTCAAAAGGTACAATAATCCTAGAGCACATGCCTTTTATAGTTCCAAGGTCCATGTGCCTCAATCCCACATGTAAATGACCCTAAGCTTATGTGCCTAGGCCCATCCCATGTGCATGTGCATCCTAAGAATACTTTGTTACAAAACATCCCCTCCTAACATGATTCCATCCTCAAAATTGAAGGGTGGTCATGCACAAAATAATACAAAGGCTATATACAATGAACCAAATATATGAATCTCATGACTCCCATAATTAAATGGAAAAGATAAAGGAATCCTGTCGATGATGAGGCTATCTATGCAACCTCCTGGATTGAAAGGAAATTTGAGGCATGCAAAATCCAAGGCAATGGTCCCACGATAATCTGGTGCAAGTGGAAAGGATAAGGAACCATTGTCGATGGCGAAGCTAGTTGAGTATCCTCCAGGATCAAATGGAAAAGACACTAGTGTCTCCCTAAAGATGAGGTAATCCACACAAGTGTGACCACATAGATGTTATGTAAATCCAAACCATGTAGGCTCCGAAGCAATGTCTCTTGAATCCTCTGAATCGAATGGAAAATGTAGAGAGGCAATGTCAGTGTCATGGTCGGCCAATCCTCCTATATCAAATGGATAGACATCCATGTCGATGACATAAGACGAAGCTATAACTCTGCCTGGGTCAAATGGATAGCCAATGTGTAGGTCATCTAACCATGGAACAAATGTGTGACCACTTGGATCAAGAAGGAAGTATCCAAGATCCTCATCCAAAGTGAAATGATCACTAGAAATATTATCAAATCCATGGTCCAAATAACTGCTTAGGTGGAGAATCTCGATGTGATGCATGTAAATCCACATAATGCACCATATAATCAGATACCATGCATCCCAAATGACATACGCTGCATCCAAAAGTAAATACTTGGCTCCAAAGAAAAAAGGATCGTGTCGACATCTGTAGAAGCTAAAAGAACGCATCTCAAGGTCGGCAGCATGCAAGGGTAAGAGGGAACCAATGTTGTCATCCTATGTAGCATCACTCAAAATGTTAAAAACATGATCCAGTACATCAATATCTATATGGACATGAGCCAAACCATGCACTTTGGCTGTGAAATTATTGATACATGTCCAAGAAACCGAAAAAAACAAGAATATCATAAAAAACGTGCACAGACTAGTGATTCATACCTGTCATATTCCAAAATCAAGAGAAACCGAAGGAATAATTCTTCCCAACAGAGAACATAGGGTGAGACCACTGAGATGGGATTCCGCTAATAACATCATCTTCTAAGTTTGTTCGGTTTTTTTCCTTTATCTCTCTTCTCCATCTTCTCCATATGCATGGGAGTTAAAGGTCCTTCAAGTCGCACGGCCTTCGCTTTGTCTTTTTAATCTTGTTAATCACAAAGTGCAGTAAATAGATGGGCTTTCCGTTTCTGTAAGGAAAATCGAAAGAACTCTGATTGATTCTTATTCTATGTTGGGATACAAGGATAGATTCATTTCCTCCTCGAAGAACTGTACAAACTATGACGTAGGCTATTGCTTTGCCCTTCGGGGTAATCTCGAAAGGGACTCATCTGCCCTTCGGGACTCAACTAACTATCGATGTCTACGGTGTTGGGACTACACTTTGGGGCTCAACCGACTATCGATGTCTATGACGTTAGAATTCACTTCGTGCCCAAACGAGCACATAGACACGGGGATTTATTCATACCCTGATCGAATAGGGTGTCATTCTCAATAACAAGGAACATTATCTGGAAACACGGTCAACTAACGGGCACAAGTGCGGTTCAATATTTTCATGAAGGTGTGACTCTTGGTTGGAGAAGGCTTTGGTCTCTTCTCCATAAGCCGGACTACCAACGTCAAGGTGGGATCACATTGGTCCAGTCCCCGTTGGACCAGTGGAAGGGTGAGGTGCATCCACTCAAATAGCATTGGGAGGTCGAATCTGTCGCTAGCAATTGTCTAGCTTTTGCTACCAAACTGAAACCCCCACCGGTTTCATTTGACTTTACCTACTAGATAATAGATAACCGGTTTACTTACTAGATGATAGATAAGATGAATGATTTGGACTAGCCACTACCTGCTACAAGTAACTAGAAGAGATCTTTACTACTAGATAAGTAGTGTTAATCGTTAGATAATTAGTACGATCTGGATGGAGTATTTAAAGACTAGATAAGTTATGCTAATTGCTAAATACTAGAGAGTGCATTCCTCCAAACCAAATGATCTACATCATTAAAGATGGTTAAGCCACCACCTCTGCAATGCTAGATAAGTATGCGAGAAGCCGTTCGGTAGTGACGATAAGTATGCAACCAAACTGATAAGTATGCAGTCGCGAACCCCACCCCGATAAGTATGCAACCAAACTGATAAGTATGCAGTCGCAAACCCCACCCCGATAAGCAGTTGGTTACGATCTTGTTCCATCGTCGAAAAAGGCTATTCTCACCAATTGTTCCCAGTTCACCTCACGAGGTTACTTCCCATTCTTAAGCATGGATTATTATACGATAATCTTCATTTGCTTTTTTACTGCTTTCTTACCAAACTACAGGATGGGAATGTTTCCCATTCTTAGGCATGAATTATTATATGATAATCTTCGTTTGCTTTTTTACTGCTAACAGCATTATGTGCAGGGGCAGGGTTTGAACCCGCAGTCTTCAGGTCATGAGCCTGACGAGTTGGCCAAAAGAAAAGGAGAGGGAAAAGATACTACATTTGAAATAAAAATCAAAGGATGAAGCTGAGATAATCATGGAATCCACTAGAAATGCGATCGAGAGGTTTTCTTTCGATGCCTTTTCCCGTCAGTTCCCTATTCATTATGAGATGTGTTATATTGTGGTGAGTTCTGCTTAGGGGCCCTGTGGTATTTTAAACACCGTGGGGTGTTTCAGCCAAAGAATATCGTGAAAAGGATTTGGTCCCTCTTTGGTACAATGTAAAGTTATTGGACAAAATCTAGTATATTTTGTACAATTCATATGTATTTGCCTACGTGTCAACAGTTGCCGTACGTTAGAAATCCACTTAATGTCTTATCCAATTTGTGTCTTCTCCTCGGTGCTTTATACCTAGGGCTGTGGTTGTGGTTTCTTCTTTCTCATATCCATAACCTTTTTCCTTTCGAAAGCTGGCAAATCAGAGTATTTTTCGGGTGCCCTTGCTTATTCAAACAATTCAAACCTAGTGACCTTCAGTCCTAATCTATTTACTCAAATTCCCAGTATGTTCCAAGCAGCACGTTCCAAGCAGCACAAAAAAATGCTAAAGAATATGATGAATAATAATATGACCCACTCTTTAATATGGATAAGAGCTCCACCTACTCAATAGATGTTTTTCCCATAGATGCACCGATAGCTCGATCGGGAAAGAAATCAAAACACAAAGTGTTGTTTTCAAAGATGTAAAGGGGAGGGGTCGGCAGTGTCGATTCATACTGAAGAGTTTTATAGGAAGAAACTATAGGAAGAAACTACAAACTATGAAAGTGAGATACAATCAATTGTCCACCCAAAAAAGTAGAAAATCCCACATACCAAAAGAGGTCATGAATATAGTTAATCCAAGTAACATAACGAAAGCACAGTGATAGTAGGGTCGAGATACCATCGCCCTCCGAACAAAACCTAAAGGTCTCCCCTCATTTGGCTCTCTGCAGCACATTTGAGGTAGTCCCCATCACTGCTTCCCCTAATATCCGCCATATACTACATGGGGGTTTATAGAAGATTCGAGAGCCTTGGGGGCACTAGTAGTCGTTTACTCGATAATGGGGAGACTCGTAAGGCCGAAGCCCCCCCCTCATGTTATGGCTCACCCTAACCCTCTTTGAAACACATCCAAAAGAGATTACCTGGTGAACCGCAACTGTCATGAGAATCTTTCCAATGGCCGAGCTCGTAACCCTTGAGGTCTCCAAGCTCTACAACTCCTTGAGAATTCCAATGGCCAAGCTCATAACCCTTGAGGTCTCTAAGCTCTACAACTCCTTGAGAATTCCACCGTGCCTCCCGCGAACGTTGTCACACCGTCGCGTTGCACTACAAGTAATCGTCCCTCCTCTCACCTCACTTCAATCACACACACTCACTAGCATGCATTAGGGAGAGAGATTAGCAAGAGTAAGACTCGATTGCACAATGGGAGAGTGTGTTGTATTATGAGAGATATTCACTTATATACATGGCCATAAGTGTTCACACTCACTTAAACTATGGCTGGCTGGGCACTTTAGGCTCATAAGCGGCCTAATGCTATTACAATGAGCACACCATTACGAGTGCCATGTTGTAGCTTTCGACACTATTGCTTTATATCTTGAATGTGTGACCCTTTGGTGTATCTATGGTGACTCCTTGATGTAAGATAATGGTGGTAGATCTTGTTAACCCTAGGAATGGGTTAACATCCCCCCCTTCCTGATGGTGATCGCGTCCTTGTTATGATCGTGTTGATGACCTTTGTGTGGGGAGAGTGGACAAGCTTTGTCGATGGCTTTGATATTGAGTGACCTTCAATGGTCTGTTCCTCTAGAAGGAATAAGAAAAGCTAGTTAGTGAATGAAAATGTTAGTGGTTTATTGGGAATTCCTAACGGGGTGGGGGGTGGGGTTTTTTGCGAGACGAGTGATTGCATTTTTATATTCTTGTGAGCATTTTTTTGGGCTTTTTGCTCACTTTGTTTGTGGCAATCATAAGCAATGCTACATGTGATTTGTATTAGTGGGGAGATGGTAAGAGATGTTAATAATAGGGGAGAAGAGAGGGAAGGATCCGGAGGAACATAGGCTTAATCATCAGAACGAGATGGTGATTCAAAGTTCCTCATTTGATTCATTGAAGCAGCATTAATTATTTGAAGAAATTGGCCTTCGAGGATGTCCCTTTTTGTGTGGGTTCTTATCAAATGTTTTTGAATAGAACTTGTTCTTTCTTTCTTCTGCTGCCCATGTGCTTTTTTTTTTGTTTTTATGTTTATTTAAGTGCTCTTATGAAGCAGATAGACATAAAGTACAAGAATTGAGTCCAATAGACTCTTATTGAACTGCTCTATGTTGAAGTAGCCACTTGTTGGTTGGTGAGGGTTAAAAAAATTACGTCAACTTGTAAGGCTAATATAGATATCTTTACTAAGGATTGAAGATCATTGATTTGTGAAGATGGTAGCGTTGTTTGGAGAGGTTTGTAATTTGAAGGAAAATTCCAGGCGATGGGTTGTACCATTGACTAGGCTTTCGCCCACCATGGCCCCCCATCCAGAGATGTACCTAGAAGTTGTCGATGGTGAGTCTTTGGTGTAAATATTCTCCTATGCATGAGTATGGATATGTAATCATGAGGTAGCTGCTTCATTAAAATAGCCAAAAGAATAGTAAGCTATAAGCTTAACAAAAATGGAATGGCTATTTAAGATTTTTGGGAGTTGTTTGATAGGCCATACGTGTGACTCCCTTGTATTTATGTGTGTGTGTGTGTGTGTGTGTTTTTTTTTTTTGTTACCACCTTACGAGCAACAGGTTCTTGTGGCTATTCTCCTTTTTGAGAGAATAGGTTCTTATGTCTGCCGCGTGCCTTCTACACTTACACTTCATATCCACAGGGGTGAAAAGAGAATTGTGAGTTTGTCTTTGATGCGCTCATAAGTCTCCGTTTTGCAGATGTAGGAATTGATTCTTGAATTTTCAGCTCAATTGTTGTCGAGGCGGTATAGATAAGACTACTGGTTAGTTACCATTTGGTTGCTTGAATACACAACCTCTTGTGTAGGTGTGCTGAATGCACGAGAGTGGTTAAGTGACTTGCTTGGTGTTATTTGGGCCTCCATGCTTGTCGAACTTTAGGTGAAGCTATTGGGGTTGAAGTTGGTGTGTGGTGAGGCTTTTTTCACGTCATTTGATTTTGGCCATATGATGTGATTGCCATCATAGTATCTTTGTTGTTGAAGCACATACACAGGCACCCATTTTTTATGAGCATTATAAGTTTGTGGTTGATGCTTTTGGTACTGAGGTTTTCTTCTTTGTGCAAGCTTAGGGGACTTTGTGATGTGCTTGGGAATCCAAGCTTTGGTATTATCTTGGTAGTACCCTTGTGCTTGCAAAAATCTTTTTGGTACCACACTTGTTTGACTTGGTGTAGTTCTTTGAGGAACTCGCATAGGCTTTTGTGGATGGTGTTGTGGAGTACTTTTCTTTTTTCTTGGCCTCTAAGTTCTACATTGAGGAAGAGGCTTTGACGGTCGAGGCACCCAAATTTGAATGGCACCTTCGTAGTAGCCTTAAACTACAAGTAGCTACTTCCCCACCCACATCCTGATACCATTAAGATACCTTGATCTTGGTTGTCTTGGTGGAGTTTTCTTTTTGGTGGAAGTCGAAGGTTTTGGGACCTCCTTCAGATTGGTTGGCGCTGAGGCTACAGGTTTGAGACTCATGGGTATTTTTGATATGATGAAGCTTTTCCTTTGAGTTCCATGTTAGAGATAGATGGTAGCGTTGTGGGAATTTCTTCAGGAATAGCTTTTGATTACAAGGTATTGGCATCTAACTTTGTTGGGTGAGGATGGGGTTGAAGGAGTAGATGCTTTATCAGAGTCGGTCATTGACGTAGATGGTAGGTCATTGTCTCTAGAGGGGCTTCTATGGAAGAGGCTTGTAACCTTTTGTGTTCAACATAATAGAAATCCATTAAAGTTGGATCCTCTTCCTTGCAATATGGTATTGTCAACTTTTTGCGTTGACCATCGTGATAACTATATCGCTAGTGAAGCACAATGATGCTTGGGCACATCAATAGTCCATTTATGCCCCAAGATCAAATTTGCTTCCAACACATACTGAACCAAAAAAAACTTGCAAGTAAGGGAGTTAGTTCCAATGTACATTGTATGTTCAAAGTACCCCAAACATGGCATGTTCAAGTCTTGTGTAAAGGGAATATTTTCAAGAGATGAGCCATGAGTGTTGGTTGACCTAACAAATCCCATAACTCTAAGGGTCATGAGATTGTGTTCTCGTGTTGGATAAAGTTATGCTTGAGCTGTGGTGATTTTATTTGAAATTTCCAATCCAACCATAATCCTAGGGATCTTTTTAGTAAGATATGTTGGAAGTTCCAGCTCCTCCAAGGTCTTTTCCTCCCATGAATAGAAATTGTACATTGCATGTAGGAGTACTCAAGGTGACTGTTTGCATGGATTCATCAATTGAATACAAGTCACGTATCCAAGCTCCACCAAGGATGACATCATACTCAAGGGAATCTAGGGTAACAAGGAATGTAAATTCCACATCTCCACAGATTGTTTGAGTAGTATAGCTAAAAGAACCAGGAACTTCAATGTTTTGTCCATTGGCTCATGTTACAAGACCATTGTGTGTAGGGAAAGTTTAGGTTGTCCCAATGACAGCCAAGTGTCTATTGTCATGATGTTATGACTAGCTCAAGGGCTGATCACTGCGCATTTGCGCTTAACATCATTGCCTATAAAAGTAGGGAAATCCAACCATATCATGATAGAATCTTTCAAGGGAACCATGACTATTTCAGTTTTTGTTTCAGCTTCAGATCCTGTCTAGGTTTCATATTTCATTCACTTTTATCCTCTTTTTGGCTCTCAGCTTTTTCAAGAGGTACCCAATGTGTACACTAGCACACTTGGTCCTTTAACAAGTCTAAATGAGGACTGTTTGGAAACTTGTGAATCCTCACAGTCCTGTTCAATGGAGTTCTTTATTTCTTGGTATAACTCATGTTGAGCCCTTAAAGGTGCAAGTGGTGTTGTTATACTAGCTTCACCACCATGAGAGAAGAGCATTCCTCCAAATGAGGTTTTGAGAGACTTCTTTAATTTTGTAAGGGAATTATTGAATTCCTCACGTGCTTTCTCAACCGCATAATTCATGCACTCTGTCTTAAATGACTCTTGTATAGAGAGTATGTCTTCCTCTTGAAAGGGAAAGCGGTACTCCTCTGGGTTTTGTATTTTGGTTGTTTTTTTTAGGTTTGGCATTATTAGGCTCAATCACAACCAGTGATCTTGTAAAACATTCAACCAAGCTAAGCATGCTCTCCTAAGCTTGCTTTTTGCATTCCACATTCCACATATGTCATATGATCATGATTCTCAATTTGGCATGGTTGGGTGGGTTCTACATAATGGAGAGAATTTAAAATTTTGATTATACCAAAGAGGTACAAGTGATGGTGCTGTCCACCCGTGCGCTCTCAAGTAGAGCTTAGATGACGATCTAGACAGACTTTGGATGGAGTATGTACGAGGTGTAGAAGGGGGTGGATATCCACAAGCATTGGATGCCTTAGCTCATGGCAACCATGTCCATATATAGAACTGTAGGCGGTGTGGTAGACGCGTATACAACGAGGGTGGTTACCCTGCATAGACACGGTCACCGCCCACGTATCAAGAATGCGGCCCATCGACCACCGGCCACCGACCACCGCCCACTAATGATGGACCTAGTATTTGAGGGAATATTTCTCATACTGTCGCCTCGGGGGCTCCTGACCCCGAACCCCCGCCAAGGGGGCTGCTAGCCCTCTTGGGATCCCCCAACTAGGGCAGTGCCCTGGACCCCAACTAATGCTCGTACCCTTGACCATCTCCTAACCATCATTAATGGTCACAATAATGACCCCATTGGCATCTAAGCCAGGGTTCCCACTAAAGACATATGCACCATGGCTACTCCTCTCATAATGGGGGCCTAACAAATGTGCATTATACATCAAAAAGGGATACATGCTAAGACATGGGCATTGAGTGTATACTAACAACATCTCCTAGCATGATCATCTTCTAGCATGTTGTCATCTAAATGTACTGCTTCTTTACAACATTGATCGAATGTTTTCGAGTTGGATACAATGATCAAGTTGTGTAAGCTGTTTTTTTTAAAGCCCATCATGAAACATCTCTTCAATCGAGAATCATTTAATTTCTTCCATGACTCACATCATGAGTCCAAGAGTTTTATCCGAAGGATAAAATCTCTAATAGTTTCGTTTGGTTTATGCTTAATTGAATAGAGTTCTTTTGCTGCACTCCACCGATCACCTTATCTTGAAAAACCGTGGATAGAGGCTGTTTTCAAGGTTCTGAAGTTGGTTTTGATCGCTGGCATCAATGTGATGAACCATCGACTAGCCTTGCCCTCTAAGCATAAGTTCAACGCATGTACCTTGGTGGGGTAATTAGGATTTCCAAAGGCTTCACATATCTGTTCAAACATTTGAATGAATTGAACAGGGTCTGTTGTTTCATCATATTTTTCCATGACTTTAGAAATTTGTACGGTTGTATTTTTATATGATTTTCTGAGGTCGTATGTGAGTGCTCTTGTTGGGGGAGACTCACTGAGTCCTTAGGTAACCCCCCTTCCTAGACTAGTTAGTATATCTAAGGTGTGGGCATCCAGGGCTTGAAAAGGGTTTGTACCTATAAGATTGGTGGGAATGTTACGTAAGAATCCAAAGCTCGGTGGGATCAAAGTGATAGGGGGTGTAAAACCCGATGACACGCTTGTTATAGGCATGGCCAATGGTATTGGGAGGTGCATTTGAGGCATAGATCTCAATCGCTCGAAGATGCCAGCCATTGGGTTCAATCCTTGTGTGATCTCTGGCAATCCCTTTATCGTTGCCATGTCTGATTGCCTAAATGCTTCTTAATGAGCAAGCACAAGGTTTTTTTTTCTTTTTATATTTTCTCACGAGTGTCCGTTCGTCCTAATTAGCTTAGGTGCTATACGCACGTGAATGACCTCTTAGAGATATTTTTTCAGAAAAAGTGTATGCTAGTAACTTTCTAGATGGAAAAGGAGGTCCTAAAACCTATTTTCCATCACTATCTCGAGATGAAAAAAAAATTGAATTTTTTTTTTCTGTTTCGCAGCACGTTTTTGAGGGTGTTCCAAAAGGAATTTGGAAAAACTCTGTGAGAGAGTTGTAGTCTTTTTGGAGTACTACAACTTTGTATGCTTGAGTCGTTCGTGATTTTATCGTTTAGACTCTCAAAAAGTAGCTCGAATATGGTTCGATGTCGTTTTCGAACTGTTTTTTTACGATTTTTTCGTGCTTTTCGGGCTGTTTCTTGTCTTGATTTTTGGGTCGAATTTTGAGGCTATTGGTTGGAGGCCAAAACGATCAATTTTGACTTCAGACAACACAGACCAAAGTTGAAGAGCTCGATGTCAGCTTTTCGATGAGCCCTAGAGTGCCTTCATCGGATATACGGAGTAGAATAAAAAAATGTGTGCCAGATACAAAAAATAAGTACACACCCTAAAATGAGTAGATAAGAGGGTGTACATATGCACGGGGAAAAAAAACCTCCTAGTGAGGGAAAAAGTGCCTCGGTGGTCCTAAGTGCGCTCACACACATCACTACCATATAATGCTACAAACCTCCCCGAGAGTGATGATGTGAACATGTACAGGGTATAGTCGATCAATCTTGAAAAGGTAGTAAGCCCAATGCTTTACAAAAAGCTTTGAACTTTTCACGAGGAAGAGGTTTCATGAATAAATCTGCCATGTTGTCATGTGTAGGCTTATAGACCAAGCTGATCTCTGCCTGCACGAGAGTCTTTCCCTGAAATAGTGGTAATGCACCTCAATGTGCTTACTGCAACCATGAAACACTGGGTTCCTCGCAACAACTGCTAATGTGCTCTGGTGGTCAGTGAAAATTGTAGTGCTAGATGACTGTCACACCTAAATCAGCCATAAGACGTCTGAGCCACACACAATCAACTGTAGCTAATAAAAGCTGCCTTGTACTCAGCTTCACAGCTAGAAGTGGCCACTGTAGGCTGCTTGTTGTTGAGCCATGATATACATGAATCACCAAGGTGAAAGCAAAACCCACTAGTGGACACTTGTGTGTCATAACATCTAGCCCAATCTGAATCACTGAAAGCATGCAATCGTGACTCACCTCCCTTTGGATAAGATAATCTGAAATATTGAGTGCCCTGTAAATAGCGAAAAATCCACTTAAGAACCTGCCAATGCTTCGTGCCTGGGCTATGCATAAATATTCTCAACTGTGAGACTGCATACTGTATATTTGGCCTCGTGTTGCACACATAAAGAAGGGATCCAATAGTCTGCTGATACAAACTAGCATCAAAAGAGTCTCGTGTTGAGTACCTGTCTCCATAGGTGTAGCCACAGGTTTACAATCTTCAAGATTAAGCCCGTTCAATAGCTTCTGTATATATTTAGACTGCAGCATAACAATGCCATCATTGCACTGCATAAATTGAATCCCCAAATAGTAATGCAAGGGCCCCAAATCTGACATCTCAAATGATGACAGCAAATCAGCCTTAAAGACTGAAATTTGATCTATATCGGGTCCTGTGAGCAGTATGTCATCAATGTATAGAACGATGACCAAAAATTTGTCCTTACTCCTCTTCACATAGAGGGTACTCTGTGTTGGACTGTTGCAAAAATCATTTGCAACCAAGTATGTATGAATCTTCTCATACCATGCTCTAGGAGCCTGCTTAAGGCCATAAAGAGCCTTTTTCAACCTGCATACTTTAGACTCTTCTCCTTTCACAGGCAAAACTAGGAGGCTGCGATACATACACCTCCTCATGTAAATCACCATTCAAGAATGTAGTCTTAATGACCAATTGATGTACATTCCACCCATGATGTGCTGCCAAAGCAATGAGACACCTAATGGTAGTCATATGAGATGTGGGTGCAAAGGTCTCATCATAATTAATGCCCTTTTGCTGGGCACACCCCTTTGCAACAAGTTTGGCCTTATAGTGATCAATGCTACGAGGGTAAATCTCAACATGACCAAGTTTCCAATCATAGTGAGGAATCAAGGTGAGGCCAAGGTGCATCGAAAATGCGCTTAAAGAAACTACTAGCAAATAATGTCATGTGAAAAGAGATACAACAAATGTATTGATCAATCATGCAAAGGATCATCCAACAGTTGCTGTAAAGCTGGGCTAAAATATCTGTGAGCCAAAGGTGTCCTAGAAATCAAGTAATGGTCACTCTGTGTTTTCTAATCTGTCATAAAAACACCATCCCCTTGAGCTGCACCGCACCCGGTATATTCGTTAGACCAACCACAACACAAGGTTCATCCACGGTCATCTGATCACGGAAAGAGATATCCAGGTTTTGAATACTTGTCTGATTCCTTTTCTCATACTAGTTCTTTACTCATTCTTTAGAACTTGCCATACTTTAGAATTTATGTTAGTATGTTGAACTAGGGTCATCATCAATCAGTGATGATGGGTGAAAACGGCACATATTGTATCTTCATTCCTTAGCCTCCACACCAAAGAGAGAACTAGATCTAGTGGTATAGTCTGTAGTACATCTCCTAGATCTGGAGTAGGACCCAAATTTGCATTAACCCCTATTGCAGTTTCCCACAACTCATATGAATCAATAATGAACCTAACCTTGAACTTCTAAAGAGTGTAATTTGTCCCATCCAACTTCCCATCACCAAAAGGTGGAGGGTGAGCACAAGTAGTTGTGTTATTTGTAGGTTGGGCCAACTCTCCAAATCTACCTTCAAATAGAAAAACTACTAAAAAAATAAGCTTTGATACCATTTAAGAAATCACAATAGTGGAAGATGGATCAACACAATACAAAGCATTGAATTGTAAAAAGAAGTGGATAGTAAATAATATTACGACTTACAAAACTTAATTATAGGAGGCTAATGGTGTCCACCCACCCATGTGCTCTTAGTAAAGGAGATTTGATGGTGATCTAGACAGACGCTCAATGGAGGATGTCTTGCTTATAAGATTTGTTGAACACAATGAACTTGAATAATGAACGAAGGCTACAAAACTAGTCTATATATAGTACCCAGGGTTGACAAGGACGTTGGTCAGTCACATCGACCAACCCATGACTTGGTCCAAATGACCAAGTCATGGGATGGCTAACATGGCCGATATACGTCACTACCGAACCTATGGTAAATATGACCAATTGACCACATCTCTTTTGATTGTGACTAGATAAGACTCAACTAAGGATTGCAGGGACTTAGCGTACCTCCCATGACCATCTGAGGCCTTCTGGACCAAATGGGCCCCACAACTTAAACAGAGTGTCCTCCTGGTTTGTTGATGTGGTCACATAGCCCATACAAGAATGCATCCTACTTGGTAGAGTGCCAAGTATATATAATCCATCACCTAACCATCTAGCTATACTTGGCCACCATCCAATGTCAAAACTGGGAACTGTCAGTAGAGCAGGTGCCCCAGTGCTATCACTAAACAGCTACTCCTCATAAAGGGAGCCTTACAAAATAGAGCACATCTATCACCCACAGAAACAACACAAGGGTGAAGCATTAAACAAATTATTTTTCAAAAAAATATTTTTTTAAGAGTTTTGAAGTTCACCTTTATGTAGGTATCAAAGTAATGAACCATCTATTGGCCTTTCCCACTAAGCATAGGTTTAACGAACGTACCTTGGTGGGAAAATTTAGAAAAGCTTCACATCTCTATTCAAACAATTATGTATTGAACAAGATGGGTGGATCTTTCATATTTACCCATGAGATTTGAAAACTCTAGCCATGGTCTTAGATGACTCACTTAGGCCATGTCCATCTTCACTCTTGAGTTTAGAACACCATTCATTACTTGTGCAACCCCCCTTCCTAGGCTATTTAGTATTGCTAAGGTTTGGGCATTTAGGGCCTGCAAGGGTGGTTGAGTGTTGAGTTTGAGCATCTAGAGAAGGTTGGGACTTAATTTATACTATTCAAAAGATTTTTCACATGAGAATTGGGGTCACCAAGGGTGTAAGCCCTCATGGCACAATCAAGAGGCACAAAATGGGCCTCAATTTATACTATCCAAAAGATTGGTCACTATGAGAATTGGGGTCACCAAGGGTGTAAGCCCTCATGGCACAATTAGAGGCACAAAATGGGCCTAATGCATGGATGATGTGATTGGAGTTTACACTTGAGACATGGACCTCAAGGTTTGGTAGGTTGGATTCAGTTCCATCAAGGACATGTTTAATTTCCCTTCATTATAGCTATGGTTTGTTTGTTCTATAATTGTTGTGGTTAGTAATGTTTTGGATTCATATCGATCAAGGGCATGCAATTTCCATTGGTTAGCTATGGTTTGGTTGTGTTATGATTACTTCTTGATAGAGTTGGCGCACAACACTTTATTCTTAGATTCTCCACCACCCTCTTACACATGCTATGAATCAGCCTCTAAAGTTGAAGGGTTCTAAGCCAACTCAGAATCTACCCATTTACAACACAGTCCCTAATGATTTATGTAAAAATGAGCTTAAAGGTTAATCAAATATTAATATCTTTGCTATATTTTCTCTCCTTTGACCAAGTTAATGTATTTAATTAATCACTAATTAATGATTTATTTGTAACTTTTAACACATAATTAAATAATGTATATAATTGCTAATCTGGACATGTGTATGGTTCAATGTGCAAATTAACCAATACTCAAAGATTAATTTAGCCCCTAATTATGGCCTCTTCTTCTATCATGCAAAATGAACGATAAGAGAACAAATCCATGATGGAAGCAATTTGGTGATTAAGTTGATGAAATAATTCTAGAGTCTAGTTCATAAACTCAAAAACTTACCATTCCCCTATCTAATTTGATTACAATGATCATTTGTGTGTGATTTGATGTGTTTTTTATTGTATTTTTTAATACATAAAGAATGCTTTTTTTCTATGCTTTTTATACTCTTGAGTAGTGAAATTTCATAAATTTCAAAACCAACTCTTTTTTATAAAAATTCACTACTCAAGAGTGTGGGCAATGGATAAACCATATATCTAGGAAAAAGAAAAGAAAAAAGCTAAGGGATTTCTCCCTAGCACAATGATGCCAAAAATGTAAAGGCTTTAGAGAATAGGTACCCTAACTCTAATACTATTGGGGAACTTTCTAGGTGGTCGGTTGAAAAAAGAGCCGCTCTCTCTAAAAGAGCTCCACACCACCTTGGGTAGGTGGTTCTATCACTATCTCCCACATGCATTGTCACACTACCCCATTGCACTACGGGTCCTCTCTCCTCTCACCTCATACACTCCTCACACACCAACTCACTAAAAAGCAATTAAGAAGATGATTAATATGAGGGTTAGCAAGTGTAAAACTCACTTACGCAATGGGAGAGTATACTGCATTATGAGAGAAACTAAATTATATACAAGGCCATAAGCATTTACACACACTTAAGGTTGGGTGCCCAAGGCTAATAAGTGGCCCATTGCATTCTTAATCTCACAATACATGCATGAAATATATTCACAAGGGATTCATTCTAGCTTGCCACCCCACCACATGCTCTTGGAGCAAGAATCACCATAAATATTTCATCGGACCATTATGGACCCATCCGAGTTGTAGATTTGGACACCGCTACTTCAAAGCTTAATTGTATATCCTTTTAGCATCTTTGTTCTTTGATGTACAATATTAATGGTAGCATTTCTTAATCTTAAAATGAATATATATGTATATGTATATATATATATATATATATATATATATATATATCCATTTTAAGATTAAGAAGTGCTACCATTAATACTCTGCATCAAAGAGCAAAGATGCTAAAAGGATGTACAATCAAGCTCTCTATATATATGCATATGTATATACATATATATATAGGTTTTACAACCACATAATCAACCACCATCCCAAAACCTCCATGATCAAGTTAAAAATACTTTTAGGGACCATGTTTTATGGAAACAACACTTGATGGTGGTTAGCTTCCATGCTTAAAACTTAGAGGATTAAACAAGTTACACTTAATCTTTAGTTGGGATAAATAAATATAGCTAAGATATGCATATAACATGGTTTCATAGATTTAATGTTTAACCCATATTTTCTTTCTTGATTTGCCACAAACACACACAATACGAGATCCTTATTTTCCTTCTATGCAATTTACCTTACCATTATCAGAAACAATGGATCAAAGAGAAGAAAACAAATATTTTTCCTCTATTTAATATTAACACTTCTCTAATTAGAAAAAATAGCTATCTAGATTATTCTAAGGGATATGAAAGAATTGTACATGAATTAGAATTAATAAGTGGTGGCTCAAAACAATATATATATATATATTATTGTTGTTGAGATATCGAGCTCATCTAGTGAGGTGGTGGACACTGATGACCCACCTTTTGGGGGATATGCCCCACACTTACACCATTGGCACAGTTGGTGAGATCATGGGTGATATGCGGCCAGTGGGATGACAAGCTGTGTGACAGCCATTTTAGAGACTAGCATAGTTATAGCGCCATCTCATTTAGTTGGGTTCACACTATAGAGAACCCTAGTATGTATTTGGTTGAGTATCTTTTCATATAGTGTGTACTCTTATCTTTGTATATGGTGTGTTGAGTGTTGAGTGAAGAAGAAGAAGATTTTCAGCCTCTCACCTTGTGTGTTCTCTTTTAGGGTTTTGTGAGTGTGTGTGAGCTTGCAAGAGCTCAAGCTCTCTTCTCCCCTGCATCTTTTCATGGTATCAGAGCCTGGTTCATGCTAAGGGCTGAGCTACAAGCAAGATAAGCACAGGAAGTAGTACGAGGGTAAGAGCTTCATCTACTCTTTCCTATTTGTCTTGGTAACTATACCCTTGTCGGGAGCTCTACGGGAGGCACCGACAAACGATCTCTGATTGAGGAGCTTTCTTCGCGGGAGTAAAGCTATAGGGCAACTATTCTATCCTATCGGACTAAATTTTTGGGGCCGAAAATGCATTTCGGGCACGTTAGGACCTTCGTTTTTCAGAAAGCAGGCAATTTCGAGCACTGCGAGTAAGTCATCGATTCTATGCAGAACTCTGTTTTAAGAACTGCAAGAAGACAGATTGGTTGTGCAGACATTGTGTGTGCTGCAAGGAGGTCAACAGTTGCCATTGGGTGTATGTATGCACATTGAGGTCACGGGTTGTGATATTTGAGTGTAGTACAGTACCGCTACACAAAATACAACAATTTGTGCAGGACAAACCAGAGTGCTGTTTCTGGTAAATTTGTGTGTCTGGCAAGATGTCAAATGATGGCATAAACCAGATTGTTGTTGAGAAGCTTGACAAGAACAACTTCCATTCTTGGAGGTTCAGGTTGACAAATTTCCTGATGGGAAATGGTTACTGGGACTACATAGAACGTGAGTATGAAGAGGCACCGGAGATACCGAAGATCAATCCGACTGCTGCAGATGTGAAAGAGTTCAAGGATTGGAACCAAGGAGCTAGAAAAGTTATGTATTGGCTCTCTATCAGTATATACACAGGACACCATGATTGGGCACATACAGGATGCCAAGTCGCCCAAGGAGGCGTGGGACACCTTAGTAAAACTCTATGAAATAAATACCAAGGCACGAAAGATACAGTTGAAGAATGAACTTCATACTGTGGAGAAAAAGAGTATGTCTGTGAATGACTATGCATTGAAGATCAAGGGTATTGTGGAATCCCTTGCATCTATTGGCATTTCAGTAGATGATGATGATAAGGTGGAAGTCTGTCTACGTGGTCTCAGGCCACAATACAAGGCATTCAAGACGTCTATTCAGACTCAAAAAAACATTCCCAATTTCACAAATTTGGTGTTGATTATAGAAGAGAAGAGCTTGGGTGAAGACCAACAGTCTTCACAAAACAAAAAAAGTTCAGAGCCATAGGCCTTCTACACAAGTTCAGGAAGAGGACGAGGTAGAGGAGGCCGTGGACGCGGCCAAGGAGGTGGCCGAACAGGTAATTAGAATTATGGCCAGTAGGCAGCAACAACAACAGTCCCAGAATTCACAACAACAACACGCAGGTGGAAGAGGCCAATTCAGAGACAAGGGGAGTCAAAGAGGTCGTGGAAATTGGCAAAGGCAGTATAATGATACACGTGGATGCTTTTATTGTGGTAAGACTGGATATGTGCAGGCAGATTGTCATAAGAAGTAGGCTGACATGCAAAATGGGAAATTGCAGCAAAACAACTATGTATCCTTGAGTAGAAACAATGAGGATAATGAAAGGTTGTTTGTTATGCAGCATGTCATTAATGCCATGTCTGAAAATGTTGAAGCAGCACATAAAGATGATGTATGGTACGTTGATGACAAGTCATGGGGGGGAGTGGTTCAAGGAGATGAAAAACCTTGAAAGACCAGGTTTTGCAGAACTTTTCTCTTTATAGAGGTAGTATGGCTTAGACATGTTTTCTAAGTATGGTATGATAAGTTGTAAGTCTATTGTAGTGCCATTGGAGCAGAACACTAAGCTTTTCGTAGATGCAAGTGAGATTTTGGAGGACCCCACTATGGACAAGTTTATAGTAATATCTTGATCAGAATCTTCTACATCACCATTACTAGGCTAAATTTAAGCTATGCTATTGGACTTGTGATTCATTTTATATAGCCCCTAGGAAGCCATACTTTGATGTGGCTAGATAGATTCTCAATTACAGAAAGTCTACTTTTGATTACAGACTTTTCTATAAGGTTGGTAGAGAGATACATCTATATGGGTATACAAATGCTGATTGGGCTAGTAGAGTGTCTTATATAGGAGTCCTACCAGTTTCTTTATGTTCTCTTTTGGGAGTGCTAATGTGAGTTGGAGTAGCAAGTAACAGTCGAAAATTACCTTGTCCAGTAGAGGTAGAGAGTACACGGGTACTACTACGGCAGCTTGTGAGATAGCTTGGTTCCAGAAGCTACTTGTTAATATGGCTGAGCCCATGGATAGGATAGTTGTCATTTATAATGATAACATGAGTAGCATACAACTGGCTAGTAATCCAGTCTATTATACTAGGATGAAGCACATTAAGGTGCATTATCATTTTGTGAGGGAGAAGGTCTGCATAGTGATGTAGATGTGGTATATGTTAGCCACAAAGGATAAGGTGGCTAGCATCTTCATGAAAGCAGTGGATATAGAGAAGCTCCATAAGTTTAGGAGCTTACTTGTAGTTGATCTTGAGGGGGGGTCTTGAGATATCGAGCTTAACTGCCACTAGTGGTTTATAGACTATGTGATAGCCACTTTGGTGTATTAGAGCTATGGCATAGTTATAGTTCCATCTCATGTAGTTGGGTTCACACTATGGACCGACCTTTGTATGTTATAGTAGGAGAGTGCTTTCCCTTATAGTATATACTCTCATCTCTTTATATTGTGGTTATAGAGAAGAGAAGAGATTAGAAGAAAATTCAGCCATCCATCTCTCTTATGTACTTGTCTACTCTTGTGCAGTGTGTGTTTTCTTAAAAGGATCTCAAGGTCTCAAGGTCATCCTCTGCCCCACATTCTTCTCTATATGCATTAATATTAACTCACCAAAATATGATGTTTGAGTGTGATTTTGGTTACATAACTTGTTAATAGTGAGTTGTTTTGATTAAAGGATAGATAATTCACTATATTTTATTATAAATATATAATTATAAGCTTTTATAAGGACAACAATCTATTAAATGTTACCTATAATATAAATGAGCACTTTATTTTAAGAATAGATATAGGCATTGTCTATGTTCCTACTACAGTGTTTCACCATTAGATGGGTGCAAGAATGATTAAGGGCTTCTTAAATACTAGAATAGGTACAAGGCTCCAATTAAGCATAGATAATGGTGCTATAATTATTATGGATATACAGCATGTAATTGAAGTATAATTTGAGGCTACCATGGCTATTATGGTGATGAGAGAGAAAATATCACCTATGTAGTATATTGTGGTAAAAGTATTGTGATTATATAGCATGTAATTGATCCATAAGCTAAGGATACCATGGCTTTTATGGTGATGAGAGGGAAACTATCCCCTATGTAATAAATTTTTGTACTCAATTTCTTTAGATGACATCTCTCATGGGGGGGTCATAATTGAAAAGATGCAGGGGAGAAGAGAGCTTGAGCTCTTGCAAGCACATACACACTCACAAAATCCTAAAAGAGAACACACAAAGTGAGAGGCTGAAAATCTTCTTCTTCTTCACTCAACACTCAACACACCATATACAAAGATAAGAGTACACACTATATGAAAAGGTACTCAACCAAATACATACTAGGGTTCTCTATAGTGTGAACCCAACTAAATGAGCTAGCGCTATAACTATGCCAGTCTCTAGAATGGCTGTCACACAGCCTGTCATCCCACTGGCCGCATATCACCCATGATCTCACCAACCATGCCAGTGGTGCAAGTGTGGGGCCTATCATCAGTGTCCACCGCCTCAGTCCACCGCCTCACTAGATGAACTCGATATCTCAACACTCCCCCTCAAGCTCAACTCCATCTCATGTACACCAAGCAAAGCCTTGAATCTATGGAGCTTCTGTATACCCAATGCTTTGGTAAAGATGTCAACAACTTGATCCTGTGTGCTGACATAAACAAGGTCAATGTCTCCTACCAAAACCTTCTCTCTGACAAAATGGTAGTGGATCTCTATATACTTCGTGCGAGCATGAGAAACTGGGTTCTTGGCCAACTGTATACTGCTAATGTTGTAGCAGAAAATGACAACTTGTCTATCCACTGATAGACCCAAATCTGCAAGTAGCTTTCTCAACCAAGCTAACTCACATGCTACCATAGCAGCACCTCTGTACTGGATAGAGCAACCGTAGGCTTCTTCTTGCTGCTCCAAGTCACAACAGCACTCCCCAAAGAAAACATGAAGCCACTAGTAGATCTTCTATCTGAGATACTACCAGCCCAATCAGCATCTGTGTACACATATCTCTGTCCTAATTTCATATCTCTATCCTAATTTCATAAAATAGTCCACAATGCAAAGTAGACCTCACATACCTCAGTATGCGTCTCAATGCATCCAAATGCGGTTTCCGAGGAACCTACATAAACTGACTCACCAACCTAACAGCATAGCTCAAATATGGCCTGGTGATCGTCATGTAGATCAAGCTTCCTACTATGCGCATATACATAGTAAGATCCTGCAAAATCCTGAATCTGCACTCAACTTGCCATTCTGATCCAATGGCACTGAGATAGGCTTATAGCCTGTCATACCATACTTGGACAACATGTCCAAGCCATACTGCCTCTGCAATAATACAATACCATGTGGTGACCTAATCACCTCAATGCCCAAGAAATATCTAAGCTCCCCCAGATCCTTCATCTCAAACTTTTGTCTAAGCAAGATCTTTACATCAAAGATCTCTGCATCATGGTCCCCCGTAATGATCAGGTCATCTACATAGACAACAAGCACAACCCCTCTATCACTGTGTCTCACATACAACGAGAAATCTGCATTGGCTACATGAAAGCCAATAGTGACAAGATATTCAGAAATCTTGTCAGACCATGCTCTTGGTGCTTGTTTTAAGCCATACAAGGCTTTCTTCAACTTGCAAACATGCTCGGGGTGACTCACATCCTCAGGTGGCTGCAACATATACACCTCTTCCTGCAAATCCCCATGCAAGAATGCATTCTTTATATCCATATGATGTAAAGACCATTGCTTTGACGTAGCCACTGCTATCACAACTCTCACTGTTGCCATCTTGGCAATTGGGCTAAAAGTTTCCCCATAATCAATGCCATATGTCTATGCATATCCTTTGGCTACCAATCTAGCCTTGTACATGCTTATGCTTCCATCACTGTTATGTTTTACTTTGTACACCCACTTGCATCCAATGGCTTTCTTGCCTTCAGGAAATTGCACTAAATCCCACTTGCATCCAATGGCTTTCTTGCCTTCAGGCAATTGCACTAAATCGCAAGTCTCATTTCCATATAGTGCATCCATCTCCTCATCCATAGCTTTCTCCCAACACACATTTTCAATAGCCTCATCAATGCATGTGGGCTCTACAACCTGTACAACTTTTGCCATGTATGCATAGTGATGTGCCACAAAACCATCATAGGTAAACCTCTGCACAGGATTCTTCACTCTCCCAGATCTTCGCTTCCATAGCCTTCTTTATACCAGGTGTTCTCATAGCTGGTATCCCAAGATCCTCATCAAGGCTCATCTCTGAGCCACTAGACTCTCCATCAACATGAGAATGCCCTGCAAAAATGTCAGGCATACTAAGGGGCTCAACAACTTTCTCTTTGTCTTTATGTGATGTACTAATCACATTTGCAGGACTGGTATTATGACGTAGCCTGCCACTCCATGGTCTATCAACTGAACCACTAGATGAGGACTCTCCTAGTCACTCAAAGACTGTGATTGTTGCTGACTTGCATTCTGTGTAACCACATTTCCACTCACATCAGCCCCAACAGCTTCTTTTTTAGTAGCATACTAGCTGCTCATGTCATCAAAAACAACATCCCTGCTCCCTCAACTCACGTGTAGCAGGGTTATAACACATGTATCCCTTTTGCTCAAGGGAATACCCAATAAACACACATTTTTCATCTTTTGGATCGAGCTTAGTTCTCAGCTTATCTGGCACATGCACATATGCAATGTATCCAAAGAATTTCAGATGAGACAAATCAGGTTTTCTGCTAGTAAACCTCTCCTCTGGAGTTACATCATGTATGGCTGCAGTTGGAGTCCTGTTCATGATGTAAACTGCTATAAAAATAGCCTTAGCCCAATAGCTATGCAGCATGTTCTTCTCTCCCATCAATGCTCGCGCAATCTCAGCAATGTGCCTGTTTTTCCGCTCAAAGCAACTCCATTTTGCTGTGGAGTGTATCTGCATGTAAACTGTCTCTGAATACCATTCTTCTTCAAAAATTCAGAGAACTCATTGGAGAAGTACTCTCCTCTCTCCATCTGACCTTAGGCACTTTACATGTTTCCCTGTTTGCTTTTCAACCATAACTCTAAAATTTTGAAAATGAGTGAACATCTCACTCTTCTCCTTCATGAAGTATACCCACACTTTCCTTGTGTGGTCATCAATAAATGTCACATAATACCTGTAGCCTCCTATAGACATGGTCTTCGTAGGACCCCATACATCTGAATGCACAACATCTAGTGCATTTCTGCTCACATTTTTGTCACGTGGAAATACATGCTTTGTTTGCTTTCCAAATTGGCATACTTCACATATTGTCTGCATACCTTCAACTTTAAACTTTGGCAGCCTTATCACAATTCCTTTAGTCTGCATAGACTTCATTCTCTGCACATTCAATGTTTACATTCAATGTAAACATTCTGCCCACTCTATTGCCTTTTGCAACCAACCTGCACTTGTCTTTAAAGTCTTCAACATAACAACCATCAAGGTTAAACCGCGAACCTATAAACCCTGCTCAATCATCTGGCCAACTGAAACTAGATTCTTTGTTATGTTTAAAACATGACGTACATCTGCAAGGTACTTCACTTTGCCATCCTACATAGACAATGGCACATCTCCAACATGGGCAATTGGATGAGCAGTGTCATCCCCTGTTCATCAAGTGATCTCACACCTCTATACTAAAAAAATCTATAGCTCACCCAAATACTTTATCCCAAACTTCTACTTCAAAAGCATCCTGACATTATGTATGCCAGCATCACTATCACCAATGATGATCAAGTCACCACATAAATGACTAACAGCATGATCCCTCTATCTATCTTTTTCACATCATAAATGACTAACAGCATGATCCCTCTATCCCTCTATCCCTCTATCTGTCTTTTTCACATCATAAAGTGAAAAATCTACATTGGATATCTGAAATCTAATGGTAATAAGATACTCCTCAATCTTGTTTGACCATGCTCTAGGTGTGCTGATTCAAGCTATGCAAGGCTTTGCATAACTTGCACATAAAATCTAGATGTACATCACTTTCATAACTTGGTGGCTACATCATGTAATCTTCTTTTCAAACCACCTTGTAAGAATGCATTCTTTACATCCATCTAAATGTAAAGACCAACTCTTTGTTATTGTCATAGGCATAGCAATGATAGCTCTCACGGTTACCATTCTCGTAAACTAGGATGATATTTCCTCATAGTCAATGCCATATGTGCATAACCCTTGGCAACTAGTCTTACCTTATAGCTATTCATAGATCCATCTAAGTTATGTTTGACCTTGTACACCCACTTACATCTAATTACCTTCTTATCTCCTTAGGCAAGGGCACTAATTACCATGTTGCATTTATATCCAATGTTGCTATCTCCTCATCCATGGCATCTTCCCATTTCTAATTTCCAAGTAAGTCTTCCACAAAACATCCTTGAGAATTAAAACTCACTTAAGGATTGAACCTTACCTATAGACCCTGCTTAACCATCTATGCAACAAAAACTAGTTTTTGAAGTCTTCCACAAAACAACCTTAAAGATTGAACCTCACTTAAATAGATCATGATCAACCATCTATCCAATAGAAACTAGGATTTTTGTAGTATTAGAAACATGAAGTGTATCTACTAAGTTCTTCATTTTGCCATCCTATATAGATAATGGCACTTTACCAGTATGCACAATGGGGTGCGTAATATCATCATATGTTTCCACATGCCTTGGTTTTTCCAATTTTTGCATATCTCAAAACCACTTACCATGACTAGTCATATGATTAGAGCTACCACATCAAATATCTCCCAATCCTGACATATCTCTAAACCACTCACCATGATTGGTCATGTGATTAGAGTTGCTATATCAAATATCTCCCAATCATGACACACATCTCCTATTGTGGAACTTAGCATGTGCTATATCATAAATATAGCTTCTCACTTCTGTCATCATAAAAATAGCTTCTCACTTATGTCATCATAAAAATAGCTACACTTCTATCATCATAAAAATAGATGTTTACTTCTATCATCACCTTGTTTACTTGAGAGTGCATAGTTTCATTTCTATACCTTTTCACTTTTAATACCACTCCATTTTTTACAGCAGTCCTTTGTAATGCACCCTAGTTTTCCATAGTAATAACACTCCATGCTACAGGTCCCTCTACCTCTAGATTGGCCTTCCACCTATTTATGCATTAGATTCATGTTATTACTACCCATGATTTATGTTTCTAAAATGGCCTGCACCTAATTTATTTTTCTAAAATGGCCTAAACCTTGGCCTTTAGATGTGATCTGCCTCTACCTCTACATGTATCTGAGTAGAAGGCTTGCTCATGTAAATTTTAGATATGAACCTTCCCCAATATTCATCTCCTCATGGGGATGATGAAAGCAATCAGTTCTTAAAAATCAAGAAAGTTCTCTCAAACTCCAATGGAAGCCTAAAACTAGGTGTGTTCCTTGCCACACCAGGCCCATTCAAGGTCACCATATCATCATCATCTTATGGGTGGTGATACAATAGAAGTAAGGGAATCTGAAAGCCTTTTCATCTTTATCACTGCTTCCTTCTGTCATTTTATGCAAGTCTTGCTTTAGATGCATCTTCTGAGAGCGAGTGTTTGTACTCACCACCAAGGTGTCCCAAGCCTCCGTAGGCATTTGTGGATCCTTTATATGCATAATCATAGAGTCTCTCACACTGATAGACAACCAATACAAACATCACATTTCTGGCTCTTTCATCATGCCGTGCTTTATATGCTTGCACCTATTTTTGCGGGGTGGGATTTTCCTTTAGCAATCTTTGCCCCCTTTTCATCACCTATGATGAACTCCCAATATCATTTCCCGTAAGGAAATTGGTCATCCTAAATTTTCAATAGGGTCTTGTTCCTTCACCTAACAGAATGCCTCAATCTAAGATGATGACTTCCCTATCTACCGATAGCTCTCATAACTAAACAAAGGTGTTGCTCTAAAATGAAAGAGGGAAAGGGATATAATTACCCTTAGTTGTGTATTGCTTCCATGCTTGCCTCTTACTTACCTCTTGAGCTCTTCTTACAAAGTGGCACTCTGATACCATGAGAAAAATGTGGGGGTGAGGATGACATTGAGCTGCTTGCAAGCAAACACATACAAACAAGAGTAGACAAGCACATAACAAAGATGGATGGCTGAATTTCCTTCCATTCTCTTCTCTTCTCTACAACCACAACATGAATAAATAAGAGTACATACTATAAGGGAAAGTTATTCTCCTACTATATAACATACGTAGGTCAATCCATAGCGTGAACCCAACTACATGAACTAGCGCTATAACTATGCCATAGCTCTAATACACCAAAGTGGCTAGTCACATAGCCTCTAAACCACTAGTGGCATATCTTCCATAATCTCACCGACCATGCAACTGGCGTAAGTGCGGAAGCTATCACACTGAGGTGGGTTATCAATGTCCAAAACACTAGTTAAGCTCCATATCTCAACACACATAACCATGGATGCTTTTTAGAAACTCTCTCTCTCTGGGTGGTTGCAAGATGAGGTTATCTAGTTTCATGTAGTGGGCGCCCTTGGCTTTAGCCGGAAAACAGGCACTTTTTCAAGAAGAATAGCAAATCTCTCCTAGTTAGCCAAGGAGTTTCACTTCAAGGTCTTCTAATGAAACATCATATGCAAAGTTGGGCACCTAAAACTATAATCTGATCGAATATCCAATAATTGCAAATTCCCTTTTCTTTGGGAACCAAAATTGTATATAGGCCCTGTCGAAGGTTTAGACAAGTACAGTGAATGTGAGTAAATTGCCTATAACTTTTACATTATTACTCATATGATGTTCCCACTTTGCATATCACAAATACAAATAACATAGAGCTTAACTTGATTTATCGAGTAATTTTTTATGTGTTCTACTATTTTCTATATTATTTAAAATGTATTAGAATTGTTAAAAAACATACAATTTTATCCTCCCACCACATCTACCATTTAAAATGCTCAAATTGTATAGATCTAGTGATGATTAGATTGGGAAAGATTAGTATAATGTGGGTATAAGGTAAAATTACAAATCTAACAGTTGGATTTTTGTAGATTTACTTTGGAAAATTTGTTATGACTGTTAGAGGCCCATTAAATCAATTGTAATTTAATTCTAGAAAATTAAATATTGAATCGTTCAATCTAAAAACTCTAGGGATCAATACGCTTGTTGCCATGAATTTATTAAAAAAAATTTGGCTTAATTTGAGTATGGGAAGGTCCATTTTTAATCCTCCCACAAGTGAAAATTCCCATATTGTGTCCACTCTCCCCTTTTCAAGTCTAAAACCAATCCTAGTTAGGTTTGGAAATCTAGGCTTGGTAAACTTCAAAGTTTAGATATCATTCCATGTGTGAGGCTTGGGTAGGCACAAATCTTATATATGCATGCCACTTTATGTCCACATGAGCTTCGAGAGGATCCACATAAGCAGCTTGCCACCTCACCTTACCACCTCCACCCTCCATGTCAACATGGTCAACCTAGTTGACTCCCCACCTCATTATCCTAATCATCATTAATGCCACATCTTCTTGCCACCTTTGCATGCCACCTCACACTTGGTGACATGGCATGCCACATCATGGTGGAATTACCACATCAACCATAATAGTGCCACATGTCAAGAGAATGCCACGTGTCATGCACGCATGTGACACGTGGCACCTCCTTCCCACCTCTCCTTTTTTTTCAAAAACATATTTTTAAAAAAGTTAATTTAGTAATTTAGAGAAATAGAATATAGAATTTTAAATAATAAAATATATATAACTTATTAAATAAAAGAATTTAAAATCACTAATTTTAAAGGATTATATTTTAAAATTAGATCAATAATATTATTATTAAAGTTCATATTATTCAATTTAAAAAAAATTAAGTTTAATATTTCTTAAAAATATTTTATGTAGAATAAACCTTTGAATAAAATTTAAAAAAAATACATTATTAAAAAAAAGCAGTTATATAATTATAAAATAAAAGATATATTTAAAGATATATTTATATATCTAGTAATGATAAATATTTAGACTTGTTAATAAATATTATTAATAATATTGATTTTTAAGTGGATAATAGTTTATCTTTAATTATCTTTATGTTTATCTTAATTATCTAATTAATCTTAGATAGGAAATCCAATGAGATTTGAAGTGGATAACCTATATAATCAATCTTAGATAGGAAATCCAATGAGATTTGAAGTGGATAACCTATTTTTCCTATATAATCACACATCTCTAGTACTTTCCCACACTTATCTCTAGTACTATCCCATCATTGAGCCTTTATAATTTTTTCTCTCTTAGCTTCCTTGAGAATGGGTTCTCAAAGTCGTAGGAGTCGGAAACGTGATAGGACTAGACTTCCCCCCATCCACCAAGTTCAAGAGGAGGAGAGGAAAAGGGTAGCTCGCGAGAGAAAGAGAGAGTGGAGAGCACGTCAACGAGCAACACCTTCCATTGGTGATGATCCAAGCCTTGCTCCTCCTCTTCCACTTCCTCTCCCTCCACCCTCTTCCCCCCCACTACCCCTTAGTTTAGATAATCCACATGAACCCGCCCTTCCTGAGTCCCTTTCTCTTCTACAAGAACCCACCCCCTCCTTTGGACGCCCATCGTGTGGATAGGAAAGAACTATCAAAGTCAGGGGCACATCGTCGTGCCCATGTAATCTTCCATTCTTATTTCAAAGACCTCATGCCTTCATCACAGGCATGTGTACTTGATGCTTTGATTGATCTGCCCAACATGGCCAACCGCAAGGCGCTTCCTGACATTGGAGGTCGAAGAGAGAGGAAAGCTGGCATGGCGGTGCTACAAAGTGTTCGTCATTCCTATATAGTTAACAAGAAGACAATAATCTGAGTATTACTTCTCAGATCAGGTAATGGTTATATTTCATAATATTTGTTTCGTGTTTGAGCTATATTATTTATTTGATTTTTTGTGTCCTAAACGTCTGTATTGCTTACCTCACCAGGTTGCTATTATGGTCTACATCAGCTATCGACATGCAGAGGCTCATGTAGATGGGATAGCGAGTACCCCCGAGACCCGTGTCATTATTCGAGAGTATCATTTCTATATCAGTGATGATCGTTCACATGATGCACATTTTGTGCAACACTGTTTTTGTCTCCATGACGATTTTTTAAGAGATTGTGGGATTATACGTGGCCAGCGATGGGTTTGGTTGGATGGTTGTGGCACACAGTTCAAGTCGTCACGGCGACAATTCTATTGGCTCTACAGGTAGTACTTATGGTTCTCTTATATTTGCAATTAAACTAAATTCACTAGAACATCTTAAAGAAAACAATAACTAAGACTATCTTTTATGGATTTATAGGTGGCATGTGCAGTCAAGTATCCTAGTGATTTGGTCATTCTTTGAGACTGGTCATGGAAAGGGAGAGCATGATGGTGCGGGCGCGTGTGTGAAACGTGCCCTAAGGCGTCATCAACTGCGGCGGCAGGATGCTTAGCGGTTCAGAGATGCGGGCCACATAGTCGAGTGGTGCTCCTAACATTTGTGTGGGAGTGCAGCATCATCATATCCCAAACATGATGCTCAGATTATCAGGAGATTTTTTTGGCATGTGGATGGTGGCATGACTGACCGTAGAGCCTCCCATGATTGTGACATAGTACCTGGGACCTTGGGCTTACATTCCATCAGGAGCATGTGCATGGTGGCCCCCACGATTTACACACGACGGTTTGCATGCATCTGTGGAGCATGTATGGATGGTGATTGGTCACATTGTACCTCGAGAGGATGGGCAGGATACAGACATTCCTCTCCCCTGAGCATCCTTCACATCCAGTGTTGTCTGATGAGCACACAGGTCCTGCGTTCATGGTCAGTTATGATGACCTGACAGATTTGCTACAGGAGGGTGATGTATTTGTTGTTATTGCTAGTGAGGGAAATAGCGAGGGAGTAGACTACTATCTGATGAGTTGCACTAGGCCAAAGTGCATCCTTGACCAAGATACAGTGGATGATCATGGGTTTTCTTTTGACGCCCATAGCATGATTGTGGCAGGCCGGTTCTACCAGCAGATTCGACTTCATCAGGGGAGTCTTGAGTTCCAGCAGTGGAAGTGGGAGTTAGAGGCATTTCAGTTCTCTCATCTAGAGGTTGCTACCAGGCTCACTCTTGATCGAGTACAGAGCCGAAAACACAGTTCTCACCCTCGTTTTCGGCTTCGAGTGGATGACCATGAGAGCATTCTGGAGTAGTTGAGAGCTAGAGAGGGTGCTGCTGACTAGATCTCTATCTTGATAGTGACTAAACTCAGACTAGCTGGGTTAGCTCACTTACATTGTACTTAGATTTTTTGGGAGTGACTAATCTCAGAATAGCTGGGGTAGCTCATTTTCAAAATACCTTGATCTTTTGAGTTAGTGGTGGCTAAACCCAAAGTGGCTGTGTTAGCTCACATTCTGATGTACTTAGTTGATGTTTATATCATTATGAGTTTTCTCATTATTGAGGATCATTGCGTTTTAGTTGATGTTCATGGTTTTCTGATTTTTTAACACTTTGGCTATCATATCGTTTGTTGAAAATCACCATCACCATATTGTTTGTTGAAAATCACCAAACTTTGCAAACTGGGCGCTAATTACTAACCCGAACATGCTCCGATCATGACCAAACTTTGCAAGCATTTGGGGGTGGGCCCCCCCCACATGCTTGAAAAGTTGGGTCCCCATTGGAGCATGTTTGGGTACGATGGTATGGGGAAGGCCCGGATTTTCCATGGCCTCTTAAGCACCAAGAGACTTGAAAAATCCACACTTACCAATCCAAACATGCTCCGATTGTGACCAAACTTTGCAAACATGTGGGGGTGGGCCCCTCCCACATGCTTGCAAAGTTTAATCCCCATCGGAGCATGTTTGGGTATGATCGTATGGGGAAGGCCCGGATTTTCCATGGCACCAAGAGACTTGAAAAATCCATACTGGCCGCTAATTACCAATCCAAACATGCTCCGATTGTGACCAAACTTTGCAAGCATGTGGGGGTGGGTCCCCCCACATGTTTACAAAGTTTGGTCCCCATCGGAGCATGTTTGGGTACGATGGTATGGGGAAGGCCCAGACTTTCCATGGCCTCTTAAGCACCAAGAGACTTGAAAAATCCACACTGGCCGCTAATTACCAATCCAAACATGCTCCGATTGTGACCAAAGTTTCCAAGCATGTGGGGGTGGCCCCCCCACATGCTTGCAAACTTTGGTCCCCCCATCAGAGCATGTTTAGGTACGATGGTATGGGGAAGGCCCGGATTTTCCATGGCGGGGTGGGCCCCCCCACATGCTTGCAAAGTTTGGTCCCCATCGGAGCATGTTTGGGTACGATGGTATGGGGAAGGCCCGGACTTTCCATGGCCTCTTAAGCACCAAGAGACTTGAAAAATCCACACTGGGCGTTAATTACCAATCCAAACATGCCTCGATTGTAACCAAACTTTGCAAACATGTGGGGGTGGGCCCCTCCCACATGTTTACAAAGTTTGGTTCCCATCGGAGCATGTTTGGGTACGATGGTATGGGGAAGGCCCGAATTTTCCATGGCCTCTTAAGCACCAAGAGACTTGAAAAATCCACATTGGACGCTAATTACCAATCCAAACATGCTCCAATTATGACCAAACTTTGCAAGCATGTGGGGGCGGGTCCCCCCCACATGCTTGCAAAGTTTGGTCCCCATCGGAGCATGTTTAGATACGATGGTATGGGGAAGGCCCGGATTTTCCATGGCCTCTTAAGCACCAAGAGACTTGAAAAATCCACATTGGCCGCTAATTACCAATCCAAACATGCTTCGATTGTGACCAAACTCTGCAAACATGTGGGAGTGGGCCCCTCCCACATGCTTTGCAAAGTTTGGTTCCCATTGGAGCATGTTTGGGTACGATGGTATGGGGAAGGCCCGGATTTTCCATGGCCACTTAAGCACCAAGAGACTTGAAAAATCCACACTGGCCACTAATTACCAACCCAAACATGCTCCGATTGTGACCAAACTTTGCAAGCATGTGGGGGTGGGTCCCCCCCACATGCTTACAAAGTTTGGTCCCCATCGGAGCATGTTTGGGTACGATGGTATGGGGAAGGCCCGGATTTTCCATGGCCTCTTAAGCACCAAGAGACTTGAAAAATCCACACTAGCCACCGCTAATTACCAATCCAAACATGCTCCGTTGTGACCAAACTCTGCAAACATATGGAGGTGGGCCCTCCCACATGCTTGCAAAGTTTGGTTCCCATCGGAGCATGTTTGGGTACGATGGTATGGGGAAGGCCCGGATTTTCCATGGCCTCTTAAGCACCAAGAGACTTGAAAAATCCACACTGGGCGCTAATTATCAATACAAACATGCTTCGATTATGACCAAACTTTGCAAATAGGTGGGGGTGGGCCCCTCCCACATGCTTGCAAAGTTTGGTTCCCATCGGAGCATGTTTGGGTACGATGGTATGGGGAAGGCCCGGATTTTCCATGGCCTCTTAAGCACCAAGAGACTTGAAAAATCCACACTGGGCGCTAATTACCAATCCAAACATGCTCCGATTGTGACCTAACTTTGCAAGCATGTGGGGGTGGGTCCCTCCCACATGCTTGCAAAGTTTGGTCCCCATCGGAGCATGTTTGGGTACGATGGTATGGGGAAGGCCCGGATTTTCCATGGCCTCTTAAGCACCAAGAGACTTGAAAATCCACACTGGCCGCTAATTACCAATCCAAACATGCTCTGATTGTGACTAAACTCTGTAAACATGTGGCGATGGGCCCCTCCCACATGCTTGCAAAGTTTGGTTCCCATCGGAGCATGTTTGGGTACGATGGTATGGGAAAGGCCCGGATTTTCCATGGCCTCTTAGCACCAAGAGACTTGAAAAATCCACACTGGCCGGCTAATTACCAATCCAAAAATGCTCCAATTGTGACAAAACTTTGCAAGCATGTGGGGGTGGGTCCCCCCCATATGCTTGCAAAGTTTGGTCCCCATCGGAGCATGTTTGGGTACGATGGTATGGGGAAGGCCCGGATTTTCCATGGCCTCTTAAGCACCAAGAGACTTGAAAAATCCACACTGGCCGCTAATTACCAATCCAAACACACTCTGATTGTGACCAAACTCTACAAACATGTGGGGGTGGGCCCCTCCCACATGCTTGCAAAGTTTGGTTCCCATCGGAGCATGTTTGGGTACAATGGTATGGGGAAGGCCCGGATTTTCCATGGCCTCTTAAGCACCAAGAGACTTGAAAAATCCACACTGGTCGCTAATTACCAATCCAAACATGCTTCGATTGTGACCAAACTTTGTAAACATGTGGGGGTGGGCCCCTTCCACATGCTTGCAAAGTTTGGTTCCCATCGGAGCATGTTTGGGTACGATGGTATGGGGAAGGCCTGGATTTTCCATGGCCTCTTAAGCACCAAGAGACTTGAAAAATCCACACTGGCCACTAATTACCAACCCAAACATGCTCCGATTGTGACCAAACTTTGCAAGCATGTGGGGGTGGGTCCCCCCCACATGCTTACAAAGTTTGGTCCCCATCGGAGCATGTTTGGGTACGATGGTATGGGGAAGGCCCGGATTTTCCATGGCCACTTAAGCACCAAGAGACTTGAAAAATCCACACTAGCCGCCGCTAATTACCAATCCAAACATGATCCAATTATGACTTAACTTTGCATGCATGTGGGGGTGGGCTCCCCCCACATGCTTGCAAAGTTTGGTTCCCATCGGGGCATGTTTGGGTACGATGGTATGGGGAAGGCCCGGATTTTCCATGGCCTCTTAGGCACCAAGAGACTTGAAAAATCCACAGTGGGCACTAATTACTAACCCAAACATGCTCCGATTCATGACCAAACTTTGCAAGCATATGGGGGTGGGCTCCCCCCCACATGCTTGCAAAAAAGTGTGGTTCCCCCCATCGCAGCATGTTTGGGTACGATGGCATGGAGATTTTCAACAAACAATATGATAACCAAAGTGTTAAAAAATTTAAAAAAATCAAGAACATCAACTAAAATGTAATGATACTCATCAATAATGAAAAAACTCATAATGATATAAACATCAAATAAGTACATCAGAATGAGCTACCCCAGCTAGTCTGAGGTTAGTTACTGCCCATAAATCTAAGTACAATGTAAGTGAGCTAACCCAGCTAGTCTGAGTTTAGTCACTATCAAACGGCAACCCAATCAAAATCATCATCTCTAATTGCTGGGTCGACGTGCGCATCAAGGCTACTGTGCACGTCGAGAAGGTTGTGCCGCTGCGAGAGTCATCGAATATCTGCCGGGGAGGTCTTCCTCAAAGGCAGGATCATGAGCTGGTGCCAGTGTACTCGAGAGCTCACGAGTCCCATAAGCTGCTATAGCCCTCTCCCTCTCTCTACGTCGTGCTACTGCAAGGACGTCTCTGTCTGTAAAACCAAAATCTATAATTAGAAATGGTACGTGTCTACCACTCTACTCGTGTAAGCTCCTCTGCAGGACACGCTGCTCATGAGAAGCAGCATTGCTGCTAGCACCATCGTCCGAGGTGCCACTAGGACCAGCACCACACCCACATGCTCGTATGCTGTGATCTGGCTCTCGTGAAGGACTCTCTGGTATGCATCAAACTCATGTGCACTCCACTCAATCTTTGGAGGCACCTCAGGCTCCTGATCTCTATCATCGAGGCGTCCCAAGTCAGTATAGCTGAGGTAAAATCAAGAGGCCTGCTAGTCCTATCATCTACTCGAGCGAGGCCTGGGTGAAGATCGTCAATGCCCAAAACTCTGTATGTCGCTAGGTCAATGCGTGCACGGCAAGAGGGACATGCTGAGAAGCGTACTAGCTCCTGGGTGATGCAAGACAAATGGAAAAAATGTCCACATCCCAGGGCATATCCACTAGTACTGTCAATGTCCTCGATACATAGAGCGCAGTAGGCATCACGTAGGAATGGTGGTGCATCCTGAGGGAGAGGTCGTTCGAAAAACCTCTGTAAACAGGCCGTGGATATAAAGGCAAGTAAGGCACTGTCGCATCTGAGGATCTGCGGAACTCTCGAACATGCAGCATCAACTGCTCTACCCAATGCTGTGCAATCCGCTCCATGATTTGGTGATGCTGCGCCTCAGCTCTAGAACTCTCTACCTCAGTCCGAGCCTACGCAAAAAAGTAAAGCATAAAAATAATTGATTAGTCTCTCTCATTAGGTATTACTTAAAGAAATTTATAACTTAGGACCTTAATTATAACTCTTTTACGTGCAAGAGAAACCTACCTGCTGGATGTCAGACTCTCTCACATGCCATGCCTCTGCAGTAGCTGCCTCTGCCGTCTGTAATGCAGCTCTAAGGTAGTAAATCTCCGCTCTCGCCTCTACCAACTCCTGAGTGAGTCTCTCAATGGTAGGTGTGGGACCCTACGTGACACAATCAACCATGCCGCTCATGTAAAAATATAGAAAAGTACATATAAACATGTAAATAAAAGACTAAAAAAACTTAAGAAGTAATAAATATGTAAATACCTCGACATCTGTCATCCTCAGTATCGATCGTGAGAACAAGCACACCACGTGCTAGATGCTCTCCGTGGTACTTCGTACGTCGATGCCAACCTGGGTGCCAAGAGCCTCGACTGTCAACATAGGCATAAATAAAGGATCTGTAGGAGCTACACGAAGGGCTGGTGGAGGCCGCCTACCCTGGTCCTAGAGACGGCCTCGGCCAGCACCACCACCCAGCCGCTAGTGTAATCCACCTCCTCCCCTAAGACAAACTCCGCATATAATTGCTTTGCAAAGTATATGGAAATCTGGCGGTTGTTAGGCATCCTCTCATATACATATCGACTATAGATATGTGCCACCATACGAGGATGCGAACACCGCGAAATAGTAAGGGGCTTGCCCGCCCCAGGCCTCATCCCATGACTATCGAGGAAAAGATCTAAGTAGGCTCCATCCCTGATCGGACCAAGATCACAGACCTGACGATATGTCAGGCCATGTGACACAGGAGCAGTGCGATGGTGGGCTATCCACTCATCTACATAAACAATATCTGAAGGCTACGAAGGGACGAAAGCATCGCCTCCAAGTCTACCACGATATGTAATGTAGACAGTGTGTCTCTAGCACTCCTACGGATAGCCGCTAACTCACGGTCTATCTCCGCGACAATGAGGTCCACAATAGACGAGCGGCCCTCCTTGTGACCCTCCTCGTGTGACTCCATGCTAAAACCTAAGCCTAACACAAAGGTCCAATGTGAAGGGTCCAATGCTTAGTGCTAAGTAGCACTAATGAAGCTATAAAACAATGCTAATGGGCCCACTAATGCTAATCCAAATCAAGAGAGCAAGGAGAGTGAAAACGACTTTTGACAATGAGGCAAAAAAAAAGTTTTTCGATTTTATAACCTCGAACGAGGTTCGGTGGCATCATGCACTTTAGGGTTTGCAAGATGTATGCTCTGGATTTTAGGGTTAGTGAAACAAACGGCCAAGATACACACTTAATTTTAGGGTTAGTGAAACAAACGACCAAGATACACACTTAATTTTAGGGTTGGTGAAGGATCGACGCGACTGAGATTTGATATTAGTATCTCGTTCGAGGTACACGGACGGCTTAGATTTTAAGTCATTACCACGACCGAGGTATGTCAACGGTCGAGATTCATTAAATACCTCGATCGGGATATTTAAATGGCTGGGATCGCATCTTCCAATGTGCGTGAATGGACGGTGGAGATTGCATCTCTGTACCTCGAACGAGATATTTGGATGGTGGAGATTGCATCTTTGTACCTCGAACGAGATATGTGGACGGTGGAGATTGCATCTCTTACCTCGAATGAGGTATTTCAATGGTCAAGATTTGATCTCAATATCTTGTTCGAGATATGTGGACGGTGGAGATTGTATCCCTATACCTCAAACAATGAATGGTCGAGATTTTATTTCAATATCTCGTTCAAGATACGTGGACGGTGGAGATGGGCTAGTCAAATATGCCTAGGGGGATACAGCATGGCATTGATGTGGATCCGAGTGGCATGAATATCTCGATCGAGATAGTGTGGTGGCGGTGACCTATATTGGTGACATGGATGATGACTGGAAACCCCGACCTGCTAGCGTGGCATTAGTTGGTATCTCGTTCGAGATATGTCGCTTTAGGCTTGGGAGGCACGTGTCGTGTTTTAATTCATGGCGATATCACGATCGAGGTACTCCGCCCCAGAGATGCGTGGATGTCCCAATTTTAGAGAGAGTGAACGAAATTAAGTACCCTTATCTTGCAACCACCCCCCTCTCTCTCTCTCTCTCCATTTTCTTCTCTTTTTTCCCATGTCTACTTTTCTATTCCTCTAGATCTCTCCTTTATCCTCATCAAGGTGGATCAAAGGTGCATACGTCTTTCTCCTCTTAAGAAAAAGTGAGTTTTTTCTTTTCTTTGCTTATTTCCATATGCAAAGGCATATTATTTTTTATTTAATTTCTCTCTAGTATAAAAATAATCCAGTATATAACTAAGCTTCTTAAAACCCCCCTTGAAAGAAAATTGACCACACAATGTGCACAGAACCTAAGCTCATAATCACTCATCGCATCTTCTTCCAGTATGAAAAACCTCCAAATGAATAGTCTTAGCACTTACAAATCTAGTTGCCATCCTACCTCATTTTGTATTCATCTACCTTGAAGTCTCTCCCAGCTTTTGAAATCCTCCTCCCACCTCTTGATACCCTTCTTTTCATTGGTTGTAAGCTCACCACTTTTGTGCTTTTTGATACCCTCCTCAACTTCCATAATGGAATAGTATGGCTACTTGCTTCTCACTATCACTCTATTTCCTTTACCATGTAAGACCACATTTTGCAAATTTGTCCTTCTCAAAAAGCTTCAGAGTGAAGCATGAAGGGTGGACCCAAAAATAGTGTCTTGAACAACATTTGGTATCTTTTCGTATAATCTATGATAAGTACATATAGAGACTTTTTAAATATATATTACTCATTAAAAAATACTTAATATTTTTTAAAAATATTGAGTTCTTTGTGAGTGCTATTAATTATTGCTAAAATATATCGAGTGCTTTTCGTGAGTGCTATTAATGATTGCTAAAAATAAGGAAATCATAGAGATAGATTTTTAGCTTTTACTCTTCATGTCTCACACATCTTATCCAAATACCTCTTTAATAGAGTCTACACAATTCAAAGCTTCTTCTTAGGACCTTTTCAAGGAGAAAATAAACCCACCTCTTCGAACCATGTAAGAACATATTCAAATGTTGTGATCTACAAATCAACTTTGAAACTATCCTTTAAGTTCCGAACTCCTTATTCATCTCATTTTTCTATTCACATTTAGGATTTCCCTTAAGTAAGTCTCCATGTAGTTAAGCATGCTAGCTCCCTACCTTGCAATCTAGTCGGTTTCATGTTCTATACAAACTTGTCATATTTGAGTAAAGTATTTTACTTTATTTACTTCACACCCACCAAATCACATTAAGGGGTTTAATCACACACATACACAAATGCACACACGCACACACACTCATGTGCACGCATGCATGTACATACATATGCATGCATGCACACACGCATATGCACACATGTGCGCGCACACACACACACACATACGCATATGTGTACATACATGCACACACCTATAAGCATGCATGTGTGCACACACATACACATACACACATAGACATAGACACACATGCACATGCACACACACACACACACACGTGTGTGCACGTGTGTAATATGAATGTGTGCAAAATCATTTTTATGCTTTTAAGAATATATTCTGGCATCTATACTAATGTAGTTAAATTTTATTTGCACATTTTTCACATGCTCTCACTCACACACAAAATTTCCTTCATATTATTTAGTCATTTACACAAATCTCTCTCTCTCTCTCTCTCTCTCTCTCTCTCTCTCTCTCTCTCTCTCTCTCTCTCTCTCTCTCTCTCTCTCTCTCTCTCTCTCTCTCCACACACACAGGCACACAAAAGTGCAAGGGTAAGTTTCGAAAATGTCAAAAGAGTGGAAACAAAATATGTGGTACGAAAAGCCATTTTGGCTTGGATCATTGATGAGTGAGCAGTCATTTGTAGTCATTACCCATGTGATGGCACTAGGGTATGCCTAACAATGTGCCTAGGCTTTTAAGTTGTAGAAATAAAGGAACAAAAAGTTATATTAAAGTATAAATGAGTTTTGGGCCAAGGAGAAGTGTGAAAATGTAGAAATTCTAAGTGAGGTCCAACGGGAGAGAAAACACACTCTATAGTGCTCCTATTGTGCAATTCCTTGAGAAGCTTGGATGAGAAATAGGCATTAGGAAGCATAACCATTTTTAAATAAGCTAGAGGAGAGAAGAAATGGCTACTTGATTCTTATAGAAAAAAGCATAGGTGCCAAGTGCTAGTTGTAATTGCCAAGTGTTAGCTACCAAGTGCCAAGGGCATGGTCAAGCATCATAAGAGCCTAGTTTCCATTTAGGAGTCCATTTCTATATAGAAGCTAGACGAGAGAAGAAATAGCTACTTAATTATTATTGGAAAACAACCTCGGTGCCAAGTGTGCCAAGTTTCAAGTGCCAAGTGTACCAAGTGCCAACTGCCAAGTGTGCCAAGTTTCAAGTGTCAAGTGTGCCAAGTGTCAAGAGTGCCAAGTTCTAAGTGCTAATAGTTACTAAGTGATAAAAATTCAAACTCTTAAGTGTGCCAAGGGAATGGTTAGGCATCGTGAGAGCCTAGTTTTCCTAGACATCTAGAAGAGGGAGGAACTAGTTGCAAAGTGGGAAACCTTAGGTCTTGTCCATCCACACTAGAATACCTAGTGACGAACCCTAGGAAAGAGTGTGTTCGCTCTCTCATTAAATTCCATTTACACTCTCATAATCCCACTTCTCTCTTATCACTTTCTCTCATTCTCACTCACACTCTCATAATCCCACTTCTCTCTTATCACTTTCTCTTTCCTAGTTACTAGTGCTCACTCGAATCTCATCTCTCAAAACTCATTGATGCAATCCCTCCCAATATTCACTCCAATTCACTATAGAATGAAGATTAAAATAAGAAATAATGTTTTGTCATTTACGTTGTGTGGACAAAAATAGAGGCTGATAGTGTGTACATACGTGTGCATGGCGTGTGTGAAGTTTTGCATTTGCGAGCATTGCCAGGTGTACAGAGTAAATGTATTGATGTGAGCATGTACAGGCCTGTCCGGTGAGAGGTTCGCTGGGGTTGATTTCAGCTGTTCGGTCGTCTTGAAGTGTGTATGCGTCCCTTTAAATGAATAGGCACTCGTATGGTGCATCTTGAAGAGATTGTGGAAGCGTGGGTAAATAAGATGAAGTGGCCAATATAGCTTGAGATTGGTGTGAAAGCAATATGGGTGCCCATCCATTGGATTTTAAGCAAAATGAAAATACAATATAATAAAATATGGCCAACTAAAGCAATGGCCACGTAGCAGCCAACCTTGCTGCTAGCGCATGCTGTAGAAGGTTGGCGAAGCGAGGTGGTGGGGCGGCTGTAGGAAAAAGAAGCGCTGGCGCTTTGTAGGAGAGAGAGCTCTCTGACGTAGCAGGAGGCCGTAGGAAAAAAAAGCGCTGGGGGCGCAGCTGCAAGACGAGCGAAGGGAAGCGCAGAGTGAAGTGCTGCTGGGGAGCACAGCTTGGGTGATAACTGGTGAAGAGCAGCGGGGAGGAGCAGACAGAATTGCCAGAGGAGAAAAAGCTGCAGCAAGGGACGCGAGGAGGCCGCCTCTGAGAAGGGCGAGTGGATGATAAAGGAAGTGGTGTGTTTTGCTTAGACTGAGAACAACGGGCTGGCAACAAAGGGGTGGCCGAATACAGAGGGAAGTAAAGACGGGTCTTCGTTGCCTGGAGGACGAGTGGAGGGTCACAGAGCATACAGGTGAAGAGTAGTCCCCTGGTGGATAAAGGGGTCATTTTTCCTGAGGCGCCTGTAGACAGAAGGTGGGGAAAGCTTTGTTTTTTTTGGCTCGGGCGCAGCTGGAAGAAAAAGCCAAGGGAAGCGTGGATTTTTGGAGAGCTCACGATCGCAGAGGAGCTGCCTTGGGTACGTGAAACGGCCGCTGTTCAAGCTGCAGGTGACAAGCTAGCGGCAGACCTGTAGGCTTGTGAAGGGTAGCGAGGACAGAGCTTGGATGGAAGACAAAAGGTCGTCTTGTGTGTGACTAGGTACATCTACAGTCGCAAGAGAAGTAAGGGCGGCTGGTAACACAAGAGTTGGTGGTCCGCTATTAGAGCTGGGAGTTTTTGAGTGCAGGCAGAGCTGGCGACAAATTTAAGGACAAATTTAAGGAAACCGCCTTGGTCTTGGGTATGCAGGCCGTTTGGCTAGGTGACAATAGAGGGGACATGCGTGGAAGTGGTTAGTACAGAGTTGCTGTGGACTAGCCAGAGAAGCTGAAGCTGATAGCAAGGAGGGCCCGTCGCACAGAGAGGGGAAAAAGCTCTCGGATATACATGCAGGTGTCAGTAACAAGGACAAAGGTGTGTGGCCACCTCAAAAAAGGGAGAGGCTTCTTTAAAGAAGTTGCAGGACAGCTGGATGCAAGATAAAGGCTGGTGATATAAAGGGTGGCTGGTGGGGCCGGAGGCACAGCAGATAAACTACAAGAAGAAGCAGGTTTGGACTGCCTGGCAGAGGATCAGTACAGAGAGCCAGAGAGAGAGGGTGTGTGTGTGGTTTTTTGTGGATTTCTATCTCCTGGAGACTCAGGCCAGAGTTGTAAATTCTCTTGATTAGCTGTGGCTGGTGTTTGGTGATGCCAGAGAGTTCTTTTTTGTTCTTTGTTTGTTTGGGTACAAGTTGTGACAGCCAGATCTGAAATACAAATCTTGTTTATGCTCTTTGGTCTGGTTTTCTGGTGTGTTTATATGCGTGTGTGGAAGTGTGGCACCCTATAAAGGCGTAGACAGCTTTACCGCTTCCGTGCCATCACTTTTTGGTGCCTCCACAGAGGAGCAGATTTCCTCTGGTTTGTGAAAGAGAACAGGGGCTGTGTGAAGAAGGATTTGGGAAATGGCTCAGGATTTTCCGGAGTATTGGGGATTGCCACAGGAGAGTGCAGTCAGGTTTTTGGAGAAGATGGAATTTACAGCCTTGATGAAAGACAGGGCAACCCCGGAGATCCTTTCTCAAATTTTGACTTATTGCTTGCAGGGTGATGCAAAAACATGGCTACAGATGTTTGTGACTACACACAAGAACATTCATCAACAGGATCCTGAGTATCGTGTAGTCAGAGCTGCATTCTTGGCACAGTTTGCCCGAGTGAGGAGTCCAAATGAGGTGTGGAAGGAGTTGTGTAACATTCAGCAGAAGGACGGTCAGGATGTGGATCAGTATCTGATAGAGTTTGGTAGACTGTGGAGTCTATGGTGTGAGGCTCTGATTCCTGAAGTACCCCCGCAGATGATAAAGAGAGACCGGTTTGTGGCTGGTCTGGAGCCAACCCTCCGTCTGAAGGTGGAGCTGAAGAACCTGGATAGCTTTGAGGAGGCTGTCAGAGTAGCTCGAGAGAAGGAGTGGAAGGTGAAGCGTCTGAGGCAGATGGGAATACAGGAAGAGCCAAAGAAGTTTGTGAAAATGCCAGAGATTGAGAGTATACATCCTGAAAGGGAAGCTGCTGTTGTTCCAGAACAGGAGGACACTTTGAAGAGGGACATACATGATGCAGTGGAGCTCATGAAGTCTCTAAGTTTGAATTGGATGGAAGCAGGTGGAAAGGGAAGAAGCCGAGGTGCACCAAATAATAGAAGAGACAATATGTCAACAGGTGAAGGGAATATGGGAGGAACAGGGAGAGGACGGGGCTACTATTTGAGTAATGTTCAATGCTGGAACTGTGGGGAGCGGGGACATATCAGCCCTCAATGTGACAAACCGCCCAGAGCAGGTGGTGGAATATATCTTGTGATGCAGAGGACTAATGATAGATCGGGGGATCATAGTGTTGACGTAAAAGATCCAAATCAACCCTCTACCAGTGGAGTTAAATGGGAAGATAAAGGGAAAGGACCGGCTCTCAGCCTGATAGGAGTGGAGACCATTCCAGAAATTATGCCTGTGTGGCAAAGAGGACGAGAAGTACAATGGCAGAACCTGAACCATCTTCTAAGAAAGGTAAACATGTCCAATTTGATATAAGCCCTCAACCAGAGAAGAAGAAGAGGAAGCCAAGAAAACATTATAAGACTTCAGATTTGCATATTGGTCAAGGTCAGGAGGAGTATACATTGATGGGAGATTTAAAGGAAAGGGTAGCCAATATAACTTTTGCCCAATTGCTTGGATTGTGTCCGAAGCTTAAGAGAGAGTGGAAGAAGTTGGCAAATCCGAGAAAAGTAAATGAGCAAGAGCCCACACAAGGCGAAATGAGCTGATGTCTGTGGAAGACCTTCCTGATATTTGTCCATCAGTTGATGCCTGGTGTGGAAGTGTGAGTGTTGGAGAAGCATATGTTGATGGCGGTGCACAAATCAGTGTGATGACTCAATCCTGTATGGAGAGATTGGGGTTGAAGCTGAATGCTAGTTCAGATTTTAGACTCCGTCTGGCAAATCATGCAAAAGTGAAGTGTCTGGGTATATGTACAGAAGTGCCAGTGATGACTGCTTTTGGTGTGGTTTGCAACATAAATTGCCATATTATGCCAGCTGGTTTGGGAGCTTATCCATTGATTTTGGGCAGACCTTGGCTCAGACAGGTGGGCGCCATCCAAAATTGGAAAAGGGGAACTATAACAGTACATAATAGGAGAGGGAGAGCCAGGAAATTCAACATGAGTAGTAAGCGGGAAATGAAGAGTGAACCTGAAGAAACAAGTGCTGAAGAGTATACAGATAGTGAAACTGAAGAAGAGAGTTCTACTTCTGATAATGAGAGCCAGGTATCATTTATAATGAAGGAAGAAAATGAGCATGTGATGCAAGCTGAAGAGGAGATAAAGAAGGAAGAAGAGAGCAGACTTGAAGATATGGACAGTCTGATGCAGCCTCCATCACCCAGTGCAGAGAAAGAGAAGCTGTTACAGGGCATGCTGAATCCTAAATTATAGCCAGTGGAAAAAGAAGAGTATATGAAGGTAATACATAAATTCCCTCATTTGTTCATTACTTCATATGAAGAGATCCGAGGATTCAAATGTGAGCCAATGCCTATAGTATTGAAAGAGGGTGTGAGGCCCAGTGTTTCAGAAACTGAGGAGGATAAATAAGAGCTATTGCCTGTATTAAGAGAGGAGCTAAGTAAGTTGTTAAAAGCAGGGTTGATTTATCCAGTAGATCACTCAGATTGGGCAAATCCAGTGGTCTTTACTCCAAAGCATACAGGTGGGTGGAGAGTCTGTATTGATTACAAGCCTCTGAATGCTGCAACAAAAAGCAATCACTATCCTCTACCGTTCATTGATGATATTTTGGACAAGGTAGCTGGATATGAGAGGTATAGTGTATGCGATGGCTTTTCTAGGTATTTTCAGATCTCAATTGCTGAAGAAGACCAAGCTAAGACCACTATCATTACACCGTGGGGTTGCTTCTGTTACCGAGTAGTACCATTTGGTTTGAAAAATGCACCCTCGTGGTATCAGAGAAACACTGATAGAGTACTTGCACCTCTTACAGATCATTTTGTGAGAGCTTTTTTGGATGATATATGTGTATATAGTTCTCAAAAAGAGCATGGTAATAAATTGGAGCAAGTATTTTCTAAAATGGATGATGCAGGTGGACAGCTGAATCCAAAGAAGTGTCATTTAGGACATTCAAAGGTGAAGCTGTTGGGGCATATGATATCGCAGAATGGAATTGAACCTGATCCAGAGAAGATAAAAGCTCTTGTCTTATTATCTGCACCATCAACATCCAGGCAGCTCCAGACTTTTGTCCAGAAGGTAAAATATATGGCAAGATTTGTTCCTTTAATGTCTCAATTGCTTTACCCTCTTCAGCAGGCTATGAAGAAAGAACCATTGCAATGGAATGAGGAATGCGAGGAAGTGTTTGAGAAAGTGAAAGAAGTATTAGGAAGTATTTCCAGTGTAAAAGCTCCGGATTTCTCTCAGGTCTTTTATGTGAATCCATCTTTTGGTCCAGATGTAGTTGGAGCAATCTTAATGCAGAGAGGAGATGAATCCAGATATATGAGGCCTGTGTATTATGCAAGTAGAGTGAAGACAGAAGCAGAGAGAAAATATACTGAGGCTGAATTGGTTTTGTCAAGTCTGGTATATGCTTGCAGGAAATTCAGGTCATATCTCCTGATGAGACCATTTGTGGTGCTGACAAACTATACTCTACTCCCTCAGCTGGTGAATGGTACTTCACTCTCAAAAGGTATGATGCGATGGTTAGTGGAGCTTCAAGAGTATGATTTCTCATTTTTGATTGAAGATACTTGCAAGGCAACTCTGGCAGATCTTCTAACATACAAGGACGGTCCGATACTGGTGAAGGAAGTGGATTCAAAGATAGAAAAAGAGGAACAAATTATCATTCCTGGAGCTCATGTTTTATTCTTTGACGGTTCATATAAGAGGAGTATACATCAAGCCACCGGGGGTTATATAATCCAGGATTCAGAAGGTATGCTGATTCTAAAGGATGGGATACTTCTGGAAGCTGAAAGTAACAATGAGGCTGAATACATAGCATTGTTTTAAGGGTTGCAGGCTGCTTTAAAACAGAAAATTCAAAAGCTAATCATAAAGGGAGATTCTCTATTAGTAGTAAAGCAGGTCTTGGGTAGTTGGCGAGCAAAGAATCCGAGATTAAAAGAATGTCTGGCTGATGTTAGAAGGCTACTACATCAATTTACAGCATGGAGTATTCAACATGTGCGACGGGAGGACAATCATATGGCACATGAGTTGGCTCAGGAGGCAATTAATCAGGATCCAGTAATTGCAAAAATCGAAGAGCCATTATATAGAGGGAGGGAATACCTGTCCAGAGTGGTGGATTACTTACTCTCAGGTCGCTTGCCTGAGGAGCTCAAAAAAGGCCAAAAGTATCATTTCATCAAGAAAAGTAAGCATTATGTCATGATTGGAGATGAATTATACATGCAGGGAGCTGATCAGGTATTAAGGAGAATTCCTTGGAGGGAAGAAATTTATTATATTCTATCTTCAAATCATGAGGGAGCATGTGGAGGTCATTATGCATTTAAGATCACCTTGCAGAAAGTATTACTGGAGGGTTATGTATGGCCTTCCATCCAGAAGGATATTCAGCACTGGTGCAGGTCTTGCCATGAGTGCCAGAGAATGGGGAAGAGAATCTTAAAAATGGAGCCGAGAAATATCATGTTGGTATATGACATTTTTGAAAGATGGGGAGTGGATGCAGTTGGACCACTTCCCAGGACAGCCAGAGGAAAGTGTTATGTGCTGACAGTGGTGGATTACCTATCAAAATGGGCAGAAGTGAAGGCAGTGAAGAGAGTGGATAGTAAAGAGGTGGCTGATTTTGTGTATGAGCATATATGCTGTAGATTTGGTATTCCTCTGGAGATATTATCAGATAATGGTCCTGAATTTCGAGGAGAGGTAGTTGACCATTTATGCAGAAGATTGAATATCAACCACAAGTACTCCACTCCTTATCACCCTCAATGTAATGGCTTGAATGAAAGATTCAATGGTGAATTTAAGCTAATGATAACCAAAATGACGGAAGGCCATATCAAGAATTGGGATATAGAGATGAATCGTGTATTATGGGCATACAGAGTTGCAGTAAAATCTGGTACACAATTCTCACCATTTCATTTAGTTTATGGAAAAGAGGCACTCATGCCTATTGATGTGGAAATTCCAGCTTTGAAGCTTTTGATTGAAGAAGGGCATGAGCCTATTGATTGTTACAGAGAAAGATTACTGGCCTTGCAAATAGTCCAGTTGGACAGAGAGCTAGCATTTGACCACTATGCGGCTATGCAATTGAAAAGACAAGAGAGAGAGAATGAGAAGGTGGAGCAGAAAGAAATTGAGGAAGGTGATCTGGTTCTCAGGTATAATAGCAAGCTGGATAGTACTTTTCATACTGCATTCCAGACAAAGTGGGAAGGTCCGTATAAAGTTGAGAGAAAATTTGATAATGGGAGTTATCAGCTTGCTGATTTGAATGGAAAGAAACATAAAAGGAGAGTGAATGGTTTACGACTGAAGAAATATTTTCCTCGACTGATGTTAGCCGTGAAAGAAGAAGATCAGGAAGCTTGTGATGCATGTCAGGAGGTTGTGAAAGATACAGAGGAAAATCTGAATATTTCATCCCTGTTTGTACAGCTGCTGCTGCTGGACATGAATGTCTCAGTAGAAGTAGGGGGTTGCTAAATATGTGTGGACAAAAATAGAGGCTAATAGTGTGTACATACGTGTGCATGGCGTGTGTGAAGTTTTGCATTTGAGAGCATTGCCAGGTGTACAGAGTAAATGTATTGATGTGAGCATGTACAGGCCTGTCCGGTGAGAGGTTCGCTGGGGTTGATTTCAACTATTCGGTCGTCTTGAAGTGTGTATGCGTCCCTTTAAATGAATAGGCACTCGTATGGTGCATCTTGAAGAGATTGTGGAAGCATGGGCAAATAAGATGAAGTGGCCAATATAGCTTGAGATTGGTGTGAAAGCAATATGGGTGCCCATCCATTGGATTTTAAGCAAAATGAAAATACAATATAATAAAATATGGCCAACTAAAGCAATGGCCACGTAGCAGCCAACCTTGCTGCCAGCGCATGCTGTAGAAGGTTGGCGAAGCGAGGTGGTGGGGCGGCTATAGGAAAAAGAAGCGCTGGCGCTTTGTAGGAGAGAGAGCTCTCTGACGTAGCAGGAGGCCGTAGGAAAAAAAAGCGTTGGGGGTGCAGCTGCAAGACGAGCGAAGGGAAGCGTAGAGTGAAGTGCTGCTGGGGAGCGCAGCTGGGGTGATAACTGGTGAAGAGCAGCGGGGAGGAGCAGACAGAATTGCCAGAGGAGAAAAAGCTGCAGCAAGGGACGCGAGGAGGTTGCCTCTGAGAAGGGCGAGTGGATGATAAAGGAAGTGGTGTGTTTTGCTTAGACTGAGAACAACGGGCTGGCAACAGAGGGGTGGCCGAATACAGAGGGAAGTAAAGACGGGTCGTTGCTGCCTGGAGGACAAGTGGAGGGTCACAGAGCATACAGGTGAAGAGTAGTCGCCTGGTGGATAAAGGGGTCATTTTCCTGAGGCGCCTGCAGTTAGAAGGTAGGGAAAGCTTTGTTTTTTTTGGCTCGGGCAGCGCAGCTGGAAGAAAAAGCCAAGGGAAGCGTGGATTTTTGGAGAGCTCACGATCGCAAACTTGGGTACGTGAAACGGCCGCTGTTCAAGCTGCAGGTGACAAGCTAGCGCAGACCTGTAGGCTTGTGAAGGGTAGCGAGAACAGAGCTTAGATGGAAGACAAAAGGCCGTCTTGTGTGTGACTAGGTACATCTATAGTCGCAAGAGAAGCAAGGGCGACTGGTAACACAAGAGTTGGTGGTCCGCTATTAGAGCTGGGAGTTTTTGAGTGTGTGCAGGCAGAGCTGGCGACAAATTTAAGGAAACCGCCTTGGTCTTGGGTATGCAGGCCGTTTGGCTAGGTGACAATAGAGGGGACATGCGTGGAAGTGGTTAGTACAAAGTTGCTGTAGACTAGCCAGAGAAGCTGAAGCTGATAGCAAGGAGGGCCCGTCGCACAGAGAGGGGAAAAAGCTCTCGGATATACATGCAGGTGTCACTAACAAGGACAAAGGTGTGTGGCCACCTCAGAAAAGGGAGAGGCTTCTTTAAAGAAGACAACTGGATGCAAGATAAAGGCTGGTGATATAAAGGGTGGCTGGTGGGGCCGGAGGCACAGCAGATAAACTGCAAGAAGAAGCAGGTTTGGACTGCCTGGCAGAGGATCAGTACAGAGAGCCAGAGAGAGAGGGTGTGTGTGTGGTTTTTTGTGGATTTCTATCTCCTAGAGACTCAGGCCAGAGTTGTAAATTCTCTTGATTAGCTGTGGCTGGTGTTTGGTGATGCCAGAGAGTTCTTTTTTGTTCTTTGTTTGTTTGGGTACAAGTTGTGACAGCCAGATCTGAAATACAAATCTTGTTTATGCTCTTTGGTCTGGTTTTCTGGTGTGTTTATATGCGTGTGTGGAAGTGTGGCACCCTATAAAGGCGTAAACAGCTTTACCGCTTCCGTGCCATCAACGTAATGTCTCTCTCACAAACCATAACATAGAGCTCAATCTAGTGCTAATCTCACTTACATCTAGCATGATAGAATTCGACTATAAGCTAAGTCAATGAATGCACATGAATCAACAAATCACTGAGAGTATATCACATTAGAGCATGTAGCATCAAGAAACCACAAGAGGGAAATCAAGAGACATAGTTAACAAAGTAACCTCATGCATGTGAGGTTCATTAGTAGAAAGTAGAGATTTTGACTTTTATACAAGTGGACACTTATCCTTGGCACATCTGTATAGATGGATGTATATATTCTTGATTGGTCTTCTTTTTATTATGTCAATAAAGTTTTGTATCATAATAATGACAACCTTACATTAATATAGTAGAGAAATAGGTAACACGATACTTTTTAATAATGTGTGTTAGTAGAGAAATAAGTAACGTGGTCCTTTTTGATAATTTATTTTATTATTAGAGGCATGATTAATCTACCACATGTTCTTAAATGTTATGTATCTTTTGTTTCTGGTTATGTGAATTGCATGCTTGTATAAAATGAACTAGCCCTTATGACATGTAGAACATGCATATTACATTTCTAACTTGCAAAGAGTCAGTAGAGTACTGTTATGGCAAAATATTGAAGAAAGTTTGAAAGATATTAAAATGGTATAAAGAATGATGAAAATTCCTTGCTCTTCGTAAGGCACAAGAATGTCATTCTTTTTTATTTATTTTTGGCTAGTGATACTTTGTAGAGACATAAGATTCACAAATACAAGTGATGTGCACTTGAATAAAGGCTACACAAAATAAAAAATAAAATTATAACTAACTCAAAAATACCAATTAATTTTTCATCATATGAGGTAGTTGAATACTAACTTAAGCTCTCTCTCCTCTAATACGTCGTGCAAGTTGAATATCTTTGGGCATGATGGTGACACGCTTTGCATGAATGGCACATAGGTTGGTATCCTCAAATATTCCGACAAGATAAGCTTCGGCTGCTTCTTGCATGGCAAGCACCGCGTGTGACTGGAAGCGCAAGTCAGTCTGTAGAGTAGAGCCAATAAAAAAAACACATATCACAAAGACCTTTAGAACATAATTAATTAAAAATGAAAAAATGATTTTAGCAATATATCTTGATGATAATAATGAAGTGATGTGCTATTTCTAATAATGATGATTATGACGTGATGTGCCAGTGTGATGACGTTGAGGATATGTTGATGATGCAAGAAACCTTGTGAAATGATGCAATGATGGTGATCATGGGATGGAATGTGATGGCAATAATGATGTGCCAGATGATGTAAAAGTGTTGATCACGATGATGATTATATATGATCATGTTTGGACATGATTATGTGTAACTAGTTAGGAAGCTGATGAAGCATCATGGGTTTTAATAAAAAGCCTTGCTTTTATAAATGTGCATCATGATGAGGATTATGATGATGCATGTTTATATGTGATCACGTGGACATGATTACATGTAAGCTCATGGTGTGCCATGGGTTTTAATAAAAAGACTTATTGATAAAAGCACTCTTAAAGAACTATGTTTATTTTGGATTGTATCTATGGACAAAAAAAAGTTTACACTTTTATCATATATGTATCAATTATAAGATTAGAATGTAAGCGACCATATAAAATATGATGATGATGGTGGCATGATAATGTAGTGAGGGGTAAATTTACAGTTTTATCATATATGTATTTAATATAAGATTAGAATGTAAGTGACCATATAAAATATGATGATGATGGTGGTGGTGGTGGTGGTGGTGGCATGATAATGTAGAGAGGGGCAAATTTACAGTTTTAACATATATGTATTAATATAAGATTAGAATGTAAGTGACCATATAAAATATGATGATGATGATGGTGGTGGTGGTGCTGGTGGCATGATAATGTAGGGGGGGGAGGGGGGGACATCCATGCCTTGTAATCTTGGGCGATTTCTCTCACAAGCCTTTGGAAAGGAAGCTTCCGGATGAGGAGCTCACTGGACTTCTGAAATTTTCGGATCTCACTGCAGGCAGGGATGGAGGAAGCAGGCGGTAAGAAATATTGAGAGAGAAAAACAGAAGAAGAAAGGTGTGAGTGCTAGTTAGAGGAGGAGGAGGAGGAGGAGGAGGAGGAGGAGGAGATGATGATGATGATGATGATGAGGAGCAAGCGAATACCGGAGCGCCACAGTTCCGGGTCTATAGCGGTGAGGCCTCTTGATGCCGCCGAACGCTACTTTGCGGGCAGCCTGCATGATGGCAACAAAAACCAACACAGCAAAATCAGACCAAAAAAAAAAAACAAAGAAAAAAAAACACGCTGATCACCACTGCAGCAGCCTGCATGGCATCGGACGGTGCAGATCTAATTGCGCGTGTATATATAATATATTTTTGATGACCTTGGTGGCCAGCTCCTTGCGCGGGCCCTTGCCTCCAGTGGACCTGCGAGCAGTCTGCTTGGTGCGTGCCATAGCTTATGAACGCCTGCAACAATAACGCTGCGTATGAACGCCTGCTGCCCCCTCCTCCTCCTCCTCCTTTATCGCTGGGTTTGGCCAAACGTCGAAAACGTTTCGCCGTCTGCCTATTCCTTTTCTCTACTCAATAATTCATATTTTTAATTAATTCAATAATCCAAAGAGGTCTGCTCTCTTTTCAATTAATTACATAATCCATCTTTTCTTAAAGAAGTCTGCTCAATATTTTATCTTTTTAATCCACAATCTTTTGCACACATTTCCTCATGAAGCCAATATATATATATATATATATATATGGGAGCACCTACACATTTCATCTTCTCTAATAATAGGCACACATACACATTTCATCTTCTCTAATAATAGGCGCACCCAATGTCAATGGGTGGGAAAAACTTTAAAATTTTAGGTGATTTCTATTGTTGTTTCATAATTTTACAACAGTAGCGCTCTAATACCAGCTGTGAGATTCCACTGTCCCCTCCGCGTACCGGATTCCCAGTTGTTGCTAGCAACGGAAGTAGCTTCTTCTTGCGCGGGGCAGGGTTTCCCACTCGAGGCCTCGCCCTCGAATGTCCGGACATTCGAGGCATCGCCCTCGAATGTTCGGACATGACACTAATATGGTGGTCATTCCGAAACCGAAACCAAAAAAATTTCCCTTGCCTGAAAAACAGGGACGATTCCACCTTTTTGATTTCCTTAACAAATTTTCTAACGGGGTCAAGAGACTAAACTAACCTTCACCTGATTAAACCAGATAGAAGGAAAACTATTACAGATTTAACTTGAAGAAATCAACGCTTTTTTCCTAACTGAATCAAGCAAAGCCACCGTTCATCTATTCATTTGAGAAGTCTTCAGGTTTTTATTTAACTACTCGAGTTCTAAGCATATTCCTATTATTCAATTTCATTATTAAAACTCTACTGATTCCAGTCTAACCCCATATGGCCCATAGGTTAGCCACCGCCCAACCACTGGAATTGGTATAATTGGTTGTAATCAGGCTTAGGCATGTGGACATGGTGGCCATTACATTTGGACACAAAATGGGCACATGTGAAGGGGTGTCTTTTTTATAAGCAGTTTTGGACACATGGTCATGGTTTGGGCCAAAGTTTATGAGTGGTGGACAAAGTTTTGTCATCTGGACGTGCAAGAAGCTTGTCTCTTCAACACATAGCAAAAATGGGGAGCGTAAGGCCAAAATTAGCCACCATTGAAGCTTGGCAAGGCTTGGGAGTGACATTTGCTTGTTATTGATGGCTATTGTAGGATCAAATAATAGGTATGGAGATTTTTTTGCAAGCATGGGGATTTCAAACGTGTGGCACCTCCTTTTGGTGCTTTCTTGAGGCCCCAATCACCTAGGGTTAGCATCTCTACAATCTCTTTCTTGATTTCTTGCATGAGATGGAGTGATTCTTGTAATAATTTGAGACTTTTTCTCATAATCTTGGTTAAGTCTTGATAATCTTGGTTAATCTTGTCCTATTCCATGCCTATTTGAGACTTTTCCTCATGATCTTTGTTAAGCCTTGATAATATTGCTTAATCTTTTCCTATTCCATGCCTATTTGCAAACCTCTTCATCAATATGGCTTCACTTGCATTAAGTTTTCTTGCTATGATGAGATTTTAGGGTTTCTTGCTAATTTTCTCACAATCTGGGTCCTTTTTCTCATACTCTTACATTTTTCATGCTTAATTGCAAGAATCTTGACCTAATGCATGAATCTTCACTCTTTCAAATGCTTTTTCTCTCACAATCTTGGTCCTTTTCCTCATACTCTTACCTTTTTCATGCTTAATTGCAAGAATCTTGACCTAATGCATGAATATTTATCTCTTGTAAATGCTTAGAGTGACTGGTGTGTCTTTTCTTGATTAGATGCATAAATCTTCATCCAAATGCGTAAAGGTCTCTTAATCTGGATCCATTTTCACCATCACACACATTTTTTAGTGTTTGGGGATTATGGCGATGGATATGGCTACAAAATGCTTTGTTTGATGCTATTGGAGAGCATTGATTACCATTGGATCTGGCAGTGGTGGTTGCAATGGATATGGCTACAAAATGCTTTGTTTGATGCTATTGGAGAGCAAATGGATTCCTTGGTGTGAAGTTACATGCCTTTTGATGCATATGGAGGCTTTTTGATGCTTTTATGAGATCCCGATGCTAATGGGGATTGAGTTTTGGTGGTTTTGATTGCTTATTGGTGGCATGGAAGCATAAAATTAGGCAAAATTATGATAAATTGCGCATGAGTCATGCCCATTGGTAAGCTTTCTCTCCACGTTCTTGTAATTCATTTTGATTCCTTGTATGGTGAGAGGTACTCAGGATTAGGTAAGTGTAAAGTGGTGGCAGATTCAAACCGTGGTTATCCAATGACCATGGAGGAACATATATGTTATGCCAAGGCTATGTTAGCCACTCTATATGATTGACAAATGTGTTGGCAGGCTATGTTAGCCACTCTATATGATTGACAAATGTGTTGGCAATGGGATCATATGGCAAGATGCATATGCAAATTGGTAGGGTTTCTACATGTGGATTAGTGCACTTGATGTCATGACACGTGGATATATGATGACAAATGGATGCTCACTATATTGTTTGGCAATGCAAATGATGCTTTAGGGTGTTGCAAACATACACTTATGGATGTTAAATGAAAAATAAGGCATTTCTAGACACTTTTGACCACTTACAATTGTGACAAAAAACCCTAATTCAATCCAAAATGGTGCGGGTTATTTTGAAGTTTACAGAGCTTAAAAGTACCTTATGTAAGTTTCCTATCAAGTCATACAAGCACCCAAATCAGACTCCTCTTGTGGGTCAACTTGACATAGTTTCACCGAGTAAAAACCCTAATTCATTCATGTATAATGAGGTGGTGGATGGTACTTGGACAAGGCAAATCCATGCAAGAGGTAGCCGCGAAGGCAAAGACTTCAAGGGGCTGAAGGATAAGATCTCATTCACCAAGTTCAAGGGTGAGTCAAATTCCAATGAGAAGTATGAGGAATAGGTGAACAAATTGGATCTACACTTTCCAATCAACCCTAGAAGTGAAACATTGAAAGTATACTTTGCTACTCTTCATCTTGAGAGCTATGCACATACTTGGTGGCACCAAGCCAATGATTGTGTCATATCCACTTGGGAAGCAGCAAAAGGGAAATCTCGAATGCATTCACATCACAATTACAAAAGGATAACTTTATTGTGGAATGTGACAAACTTGAGCCAATGGGGAGTGTCGAAGCATATTCACACAAATTCTTGAAGCTTTTGTACATCAATACATTTGATGAGCACTATTTGGTAGCAAAAATTTGGTAGCAAAGTACATCAGTGTTTAAACCTTACATTGGAGAGAATGTCAAAGATTAAAAACCTATGTCTTTGAACGAAGCCATGATGCTAGCCGAGATCTATGAAGAGAATTATGCTAACAAATGGGCTAGCAAAGGAGGATCAAAGGCTAATGTACCTTCAAATATACTTGTTGGGAAATTCACAAAGGATGCTTCATCAACTCCTACTATTCCAAGGTATCTAACTGTTTATGACAGAGGTTGAAAGCCAAGCTTTAGGGCTGGTTATCCTTCTTCAAAAGCTTCAAATGGGAATGAAAAAGCTACCTATCGTGTGAAAAAGAGCAAATTTTTCAAAGAGGATCGCCTAATGAGTTGAGAGCAAAAGGGTTATACTTCAAATGTGGAGTAAAGTGGAGAAAGGACCGTGGAATATGCAAGGCAAAGAATGCAACTCTCAATGTGATCCATGATGGTGATGCTCTTGAGGAAGAAAAATTTGTGAGATTCATAGAACCAATTGAAGATGATAAAGGATGCGAAGTGGATGATGGAGAGTTTCCATTTGATCCTAGTGGGAAGTGTCAAAATGTTGATGATAGATTTCCTACTCATGTGGGTAATCGGGAGGAATTTTGCAAGGATACAACACTGTGTTTTGTCATATGATGCATATGTGGGTCGCAAGAATACATATACATTGAGGTTAAAGACCTATATTAATGGACATGTGGCACACATGCTTGTTGATAACAAGAGTACTCACTCTTTTGTCAATACAAAATAATTTTAAAATTCAGCCTTTATCATTGGATTTTTTTCATATGGTACAAGTGACCAATGGTGCACAAATGCAATGCACAATGGTGTGCAAGAATGTGGACTTGGTGTTTGGGAAAGAATACTCATGCAAAGCTAAATCGATGGTGTTCATGGAAGTGGGTCCAGTTAACATCATTTTTAGGGTGTGATTGGTTTTCCACTCTTGGTTCATTTACCGTGATTATTCAGCAAGGGTTTATGAGTTTTCTGCATAGTAAAAGACAAAACACTGAGTGGATCTCGTGGGTCAAAGATAAAAAAAGATTAATGCCACATAACTCAAATGAAAGTTGAAGAGTATGGACGTATTACAGCTTTGTCATGCAGAAGAAAATGAGGGAAACAAGCATGTGTTGGGATAAGAATATAGCACAACTCTTAGAGGAGTCTAAGGACGTGTTCAACATGCCGAAATGTCTTCCACCAAAGAGGGTTGATCCAAAAAAGATGGAATGTGTGAAAAATTAGCCTACACCAACTAATACCACACAATTGAGGAAATTCCTTGGTCTTTCGTCTTTCTGTTGAAGGTTTATAGAAAGGTATGCTCAAATTGTCGCACCCTTGATGGATAGATTGAAGAAGTAAGCATTTATTTGAGATGCTACAGGTAAGAAAACTTTTAAAGAGCTTAAGAAGATTCTTATTACGGCTCCTATTCTTGTATGCTCAGAGTTCTCAAAGCCTTTCACCATAGGGGCTCTTTTGTATCAAGGGCATGGGGTAATTGCTTTTGAGAGTTGCAAATTAAGTAACAAAGAGATGGAAATACATGTGTATAGCAAGAAATGGTTTCTATTTTGCATGCATTGAAAAAGTGGCATCATTACCCTCTATGGGATCAAGTTCTATGTGAGAAGTGACCATAGAGTGTTATGACATTTCCTATCTCAACCCACACTCTCACGTAAGCAAAGGAGATTAGTGGCTACTCTTCAAAACTATGATTTTGAGTTCACTGACACCAAGGGAAAAGATAGTGTGGTTATTAATTCATTGTCTAGGATGTGGGCTTGTACATTGGAAGCCATACCAGAAGCTCACAAAGATTGGATTCATGATATTCAAGAGACTTGTGAATGAAGAATAAGCCCAGATGATTCAAAAATTGCAACAAGGTGTTTGTGAAGAGTTACCGGATTTTTTTGTGAAGAATGGCCTCTTAGACTATAAGGATAAAGTATAACTTATTCCCATCTCAGGCTACAAGCAAAAGGTATGGATGAGATACATTCTTCGCCCATGGTGTATCATTTGGGTTTATTCTAAAGGTAGGATGCCGTGACAAGGAGATTCTATTGGAAAGAATTTTGGAAGGATGTTCATACATGTGTCAAAGTGTTTTCCATGTCAAATGATCAAAGATCCTACCCATATGGAAGGTGGATTGCTTTAGCCCTTACCTATTTTGGAAGGGAAATGGACACCCACAAGAAAAATGTTTTGGATGAGATGCATTCTTTACCCAGGATGTGCCATTTGGGTTTTTTCAAAATGTATGATGCCATGAGAATGAGTTTATATTGGAAAGAATTATGAAAGGATGTTCATGCATATATGTCAAAGTATTTGCCTTGTCAAATGAACAAAGATCGTATGAAAGGTGATTTGCTTTAGTCCTTACCTATTTCAGGGAAATAGACACATATAGCCATGGATTTCATTACCTTGCTTCCAATCACACCAAGAGAGGATAGAATATCATTTATATGGTGGTTGATCTCTTGTGGTTTATCAGTTGGCAAAAGTTGCCATACTTTCCAAGGTCACATATTCGCGGATTCTCAAGTGGCATATCAATTCATAGAGAATGTGTTTCATTTGCATAGGGTGCCTCAACAAAAAGTGAGTGACTGTGATGTTATGTTTATGAGTGGTTTTGGGCACACACTATTTGAGAGTATGGGGACAAAGTTGATGCCTAGTATGGCTTATCACCCACAAACCAATGGCCAACCAAGAGGATGAAAAAGTGGCTAGAGACCTATTTGAGGCACTACTGCATTGATACACATGCTTGGGACAATTGGTTGTATTTGGGGAAGTTCGCTTATAATAGCACCCATCATTCTATCATTAGGATGTCTCCCTTTGAAGCCATGTATGGTTACAAGGTGAATTTGCCAATGGTGGTTTTCAAGCAAGATGGGGGTTAATCCAAATACAAGGCAAGAAATTTAAAGAATGCAAGCATTGCTTCAACAATGCAAGGATCACATTATGGTGTCTCAAGAGAAGATGAAGCACTATGCCGATGCTCATAGAAGACCTTTGGAGTTCAAAAAGGAGGAGATTTGGTGTTCTTGAGCTTATATGGATCTCTCAAAGAACAACAAATACAAAGCTTTCTCATCAATATTATGGGCCATACAAGGTGTTGAGAAGGATTGATGAAGTAGCATATCAATTGCTACTTCCATCTACTAGTAAGATACATGATGTATTTCATGTGTCTCACTTGAAGTCTTATGTAGGTCTGGATGTGCAAGTAAGGATTGAGCTTACTACTATGGATGAGGAAGGCCTGATTGAGTATGCATTGCACGCAAAAGGCAAAGGGTGCTAATCAGCCCATATTGGAATATTTGGTCAAATGGAAGGGTTTACCTCATAATATATGAAAGATGAGGATAAGGTGGCTTATGTGCTTCGTGAAATTTTCAAGGACCATAATTTTTGAAACCCCATGAAGGGTTAATTCGAGCTTATGTGTGAGGAATCTCATGGGAGTTATATGTTCAATTAGGAAGCCATTGGTGGATTCTTTTGAGAGCATTATGTGTGTTATGTGGGTGGTGTTATGCTCTCAAGAACATGCAAGATAGCTTGCTCTCCAGTCTATATGGCATGCTCTCAACAAGAACATGCAAGATAGCTTGCTCTCCAGTCTATATAGCATGCACATTGTGGCATCGGTATATTCCATCCCACGTATTCATTGTTATGATTTTGTGGAGATGAAACCTTGTGGGTAAAAATGGTTTATAACATGGTGGGCCTATGGACATGTACATGTTATGTTAGGGGATGGGCTTGTGACCGAAAGTTGGGCATGGATGAAAATTAATGATAGTATGAAATGGGCCCAAGGTATAAAAATAAAATGGACTAAGATTGTAGGTATTATTCTCGGGTGCTAATAATCATTAAACATTGGACCCCCTACTCATGGCCATAGCGGTACTCCCTTTATGAGTGCATATGGTACTCCATTATGAGTGCAACCATGGTACTCCACTTGAGTGCATCCATTCCCTTTCTTTCAACCTTGAAATTTGTGTCAATTGATACTTTCAGTGTAGCAAATAAAACGTGTTATACATCATCCCACATACCCTTTTGTTACTATAGGCCTCTAGCCTGAAATATGACATTCAAATGAGACAAAGCTAAAACAAAGCATGGTTCACTATAACCTTGGAAAAGCACCTAGTGTCTAGCACATCAAGAATATGGTCCAATTCTCTGAAGTGAATCCATGTGCTAAGATATTTCAAATCTTAGAACATGTCTTGTTGGGTGCAAATTTTCAAGCATGAAATTAAACATGAAGTACCACATGACCTAAGCAAAGAGAATGTGGGGAAGAGAGAGAGCTTGAGTTCCTTACAAGCAAACACACACACACACACACACACAAGAGTACAAGACACAAGAGCGAGATGGATGGCTAAATTTTCTTCTATCTTCTTCTCTTCTCTACAACCATATAACTAAGATAAGAGTATATATATAAAAGGAAAGTACTCTCCTACAACATACAAAGTGGTCGGTCTACATTGTGAACCCGCCGACTATATGAGCTGGCGCTATAACTATGCCATAACTCTAGTAAAGTGGCTGTCACACAGCCTGTCATCCACTAGAGGCATGTTTGGATTGGTAATTAGCGGGGCCAGTGTGGATTTTTCAAGTCTCTTGGTGTTTAAAAGGCCATGGAAAATTCGGGCCTTCCCCATACCATCGTATCCAAACATACTCCGATGGGGACCAAACTTTGCAAGCATGTGGGGGGGACCCGCCCCCACATGCTTGCAAAGTTTGGTCACAATTGGAGCATGTTTGGATTGGTAATTAGCGCCCAGTGTGGATTTTTCAAGTCTCTTGGTGCTTAAGAGGCCATGGAAAATCCGGGCCTTCCCCATACCATTGTACCCAAACATGCTCCGATGGGAACCAAACTTTGCAAGCATGTGGGAGGGGCCCACCCCCACATGTTTGCAAAGTTTGGTTACAATCGAGGCATGTTTGGATTGGTAATTAGCGCCCAGTGTGGATTTTTCAAGTCTCTTGGTGCTTAAGAGGCCATGGAAAGTCCGGGCCTTCCCCATACCATCGTACCCAAACATGCTCCGATGGGGACCAAACTTCGCAAGCATGTGGGGGGGCCCACCCCGCCATGGAAAATCCGGGCCTTCCCCATACCATCGTACCCAAACATGCTTTGATGGGGACCAAACTTTGCAAGCACGTGGGGGGACCCACCCCCACATGCTTGCAAAGTTTGGTCATAATCGGAGCATGTTTGGATTGGTAGTTAGCGGCCAGTGTGGATTTTTCAAGTCTCTTGGTGCTTAAGAGGCCATGGAAAATCTGGGCCTTTTCCATACCATTGTACCCAAACATGCTCTGATGGGGACCAAACTTTGCAAACATGTGGGGGGGACCCACCCCGAGATGCTTGCAAAGTTTGGTCACAATCGGAGTATTTTTAGATTGGTAATTAGCGGCCAGTGTTGATTTTTCAAGTCTCTTGGTGCCATGGAAAATCCGGGCCTTCCCCATACCATCATACCCAAACATGTTCCGATAAGGATTAAACTTGGCAAGCATGTGGGAGGGTCCCACTCCCATATGTTTGCAAAGTTTGGTCACAATCGGAGCATGTTTGGATTGGTAATTAGTGCCCAGTGTGGATTTTTTAAGTCTCTTGGTGCTTAAGAGGCCATGGAAAATCTGGGCCTTCCCCATACCATCGTACCCAAATATGCTCCGATGGGTACCAAACTTTGCAAGCATGTGGGGGGGACCCACCCCCACATGTTTGCAGAGTTTGGTCACAATCGGAGCATGTTTGGATTGTAATTAGCGGCCAGTGTGGATTTTTCAAGTCTCTTGGTGCTTAAGAGGCCATGGAAAATCCAGGCCTTCCCCATACCATCGTACCCAAACATGCTCCGATGGGGACCAGACTTTGCAAGCATGTGGGGGGGACCCACCCCCACGTGCTTGCAAAGTTTTGTCACAATCAGAGCATGTTTAGATTGGTAATTATCGGCCAGTGTGGATTTTTCAAGTCTCTTGGTGCTTAAGAGGCCATGAAAAATTCGGGCCTTCCCTATACCATCGTACCCAAACATGCTCTGATGGGAACCAAACTTTGCAAGCATGTGGGAGGGGCCCACCTTCACATGTTTGCAAAGTTTGGTCACAATAGAAGCATGTTTGGATTGGTAATTAGCGCCCAGTGTGGATTTTTCAAGTCTCTTGGTGCTTAAGAGGCCATGGAAAATCCGGGCCTTTCCCATACCATCGTACCCAAATATGCTCCGATGGGGACCAAACTTTGCAAGCATGTGGGGAGGACCCACCCCCACATGCTTGCAAAGTTTGGTCACAATCGGAGTATGTTTCGATTGGTAATTAGCGGTGAGTGTGGATTTTTCAAGTCTCTTGGTGCTTAAGAGGCCATGGAGAATCTGGGCCTTCCCCATACCATCGTACCCAAACATGCTCCGATGGGAACCAAACTTTGCAAGCACGAGGGGGAGACCCACCCCCACATGCTTGCAAAGTTTGGTCACAATCAAAGCATGTTTGGATTGGTAATTAGCGGCCAGTGTGGATTTTTCAAGTCTCTTGGTGCTTAAGAGGCCATGAAAAATTCGGGCCTTCCTTATACCATCGTACCCAAACATGCTCCGATGGGAACCAAACTTTGCAAGCATGTGGGAGGGGCCCACCCCCACATGTTTGCAAAGTTTGGTCACAATCATAGCATGTTTGGATTGGTAATTAGCGGCCAATGTGGATTTTTCAAGTCTCTTGGTGCTTAAGAGGCCATGGAAAATCCGCGCCGTCCCCACACCATCGTATCCAAACATGCTCAGAACGGGACAAAACTTTGCAAGCATGTGGGGGGGGAGCGTGTTTGGATTGGTAATTAGGACCCAGTGTGGATTTTTCAAGTCTCTTGGTGCTTAAGAGGCCATGGAAAATCCGGGCCTTCCCCATACCATGGTACCCAATCATGCTCTGATGGGAACCAAACTTAGCGGCTAGTGTGGATTTTTCAAGTCTCTTGGTGCTAAGAGGCCATGGAAAATCCTGGCCTTCCCCATACCATCGTACCCAAACATGCTTCGATGGGAACCAAACTTTGCAAGCATGTGGGAGGGGCCCACCGTCACATGTTTACAGAGTTTGGTCACAATCCGAGCATGTTTGGATTGGTAATTAGCGGCCAATGTGGATTTTTCAAGTCTCTTGGTGCTTAAGAGGCCATGGAAAATCCGGGCCTTCCCCATACCATCGTATCCAAACATGCTCCGATGGGGACCAAACTTTGCAAGCATGTGGGGGGGCCCACGCCCACATACTTGCAAAGTTAGGTCACAATCGGAGCATGTTTGGATTGGTAATTAGCACCCAGTGTGGATTTTTCAAGTCTCTTGGTGCTTAAGAGACCATGGAAAATCCGGGCCTTCCCCATACCATCATACCCAAACATGCTCCGATGGAAACCAAACTTTACAAGCATGTGGGAGGGGCCCACCCCCACCTATTTGAAAAGTTTGGTCACAATCAAAGCATGTTTGGATTGGTAATTAGTGTCCAGTGTGGATTTTTCAAGTCTCTTGGTGCTTAAGAGGCCATGGAAAATCCGGGCCTTCCCCATACCATCGTACCCAAACATGCTCCGATGGGAACCAAACTTTGCAACCACGTGGGAGGGACCCACCCCCACATGTGTGCAGAGTTTGGTCATAATTGGAGTATGTTGGGATTGGTAATTAGCGGCCAGTGTGGATTTTTCAAGTCTCTTGGTGCTTAAGAGGCCATGGAAAATCCGGGCCTTCCCCATACCATCGTACCCAAACATGCTCCGATGGGGACCAAACTTTGCAAGCACGTGGGGGGGAACCCCCACATGCTTTCAAAGTTTGGTCACAATCGGAGCATGTTTGGGTTGGTAATTAGCGGGACCAGTGTGGATTTTTCAAGTCTCTTGGTGCTTAAGAGGCCATGGAAAATCCGAGCCTTCCCCGTACCATCGTACACCCAAACATGCTCCGATGGGAACCAAACTTTGCAAGCATGTGGGAGGGGCTCACCCCCATATGTTTGCAGAGTTTGGTTACAATCGGAGCATGTTTGGATTGGTAATTAGCGGCCAGTGTGGATTTTTCAAGTCTCTTGGTGCCTAAAAGGCCATGGAAAATCCGGGCCTTCCCCATACCATCGTATCCAAACATGCTCCGATGGGGACCAAACTTTGCAAGCATGTGGGGGGGACCCGCCCCCACATGCTTGCAAAGTTTGGTCACAATTGGAGCATGTTTGGATTGGTAATTAGCGCCCAATGTGGATTTTTCAAGTCTCTTGGTACTTAAGAGGCCATGGAAAATCCGGGCCTTCCCCATACCATCGTACCCAAACATGCTCCGATGGGAACCAAACTTTGCAAGCATGTGGGAGGGGCCCACCCCCACATGTTTGCAAAGTTTGGTTACAATCGAGGCATGTTTGGATTGGTAATTAGCGCCCAGTGTGTGTGTGGATTTTTCAAGTCTCTTGGTGCTTAAGAGGCCATGGAATGTCCAGGCCTTCCCCATACCATCGTACCCAAACATGCTCCGATGGGAACAAAACTTTGCAAGCATGTGGGGGGGGCCCACCCCGCCATGGAAAATTCGGGCCTTCCCCATACCATCGTACCCAAACATGCTCTGATGGGGACCAAACTTTGCAAGCATATGGGGGGGCCCACCCGCACATGCTTGCAAAGTTTGTGTTGCCATATACATAGGCAGTGATGTGTGTGAACACACTTAGGACCGCCGAGGCACTTTTTCCCTATCTAGGAGGTTTTTTCCCCCGGCTTGTATATACGCCCATCATTCTAGGGCTAACTTATCTTTTGTACATTGACACAATCTAACACTTTGTGTTGTGTGCATTCTTGCTTCTTCTTCTCCAAGCTTTGTGTGCTTTCCTGCAACCCTAATTCCAACAATTGGTATCAGAGCAGGCATCGGCTCCCAAGGCTACGCCGCCGGCACCCTCCGACTCACGTTCTCCGATTGAGGTGAGCTTTCACGAGCGCTTGCAGGTCTCTATACTCTGCAAATCGTCTCGTAGGGCTTCGCGTTCTTAGAATTTGCATCTGAGGTCGTTTCGGGCTCCGTTTTTGCATTTGAAGTTCTGCACAGGTGTTTTCGTCATTTTCTGCAGAAATTTTGACAGTGCAGTTTTCTGCAAAACAGGCATACGTATTCCATTGTGGACCGTGCTGCATAGCACAAGTTGTTTTCTGTTCAGTCTTTGCTTCATTACAGGTAGCTTTTGCATCAGTTTCAGTCAGTGGGGGCCATGGCTGATAACAGCAATGATGTATTTCGCATGTTATCTGCTGAAGATAAACTGGATGGAGACAGCAACTACCCACTTTGGGCATACATGATGCAGCATGTTTTGGTTGCAAAAGGAGTGTGGAACATTGTGTAGGATATGGATGTACGTCCAGGTTCTGTGGATGTAGGATCTGTTGAGGATGTTGCAGGTTCTAGCAGCTCTACTGTTGCTGCTATTTTACCCACTGCTGAACAAGCTCGTTGGGATGGTAAAGATGCGCAGGCTCATGCCTTGATTGCACTTTCTATCAAATGTAACATCACCCCACATATTCGTTCAGCTAAAATAGCAAAACAAGCTTGGGATATTCTAGCTGGTTTGTATGCAGGTCGTAACGAGGCAAAAATCGCTTACCTGCGTAAAGAGCTAGAATTGAAGATTATGCAAGAAGATGATGACATGAATGTTTTTCTTGCTGAGATTAAAGATCTCAAGGAACAGTTGATTTCTGTAGGTGAGATTATTCCTGATCATTCTCTTGTGTGCAGACTGTTCTTGATGCTTTACCTGAGACATATCAGACTTTTGCTTCCACGTGGAGACTTCTTAATGAGGACAGACTTGATGCTGTCAAGTATGATACTTTAGTCAACAAGCTCTTGTAAGAAGCGCAGTGTAGGCAAAACAGGGCCAGGCAACATGCAGTTGATCAAGCATTTATTGCTGCCCAGCACAGCAGAGAAGAAGTGGTAAGGCAGTCCCTTCCACTATTTCTTCTCCTATTAGTAGGTCTGCAACTTCTTCTCCTTCCACAGGTAGCAACAATAAGTCTGAGAAGGCTCTTGATAAAGGCAAGAAAAAGACCAGGTGCAACTATTGTAAGGCAAATGATCATGTCATTAAGAATTGCCCTAAGCTAAAGGCTAAAGAGGCAAAGAAGAAAGAGTCAAATGCAGCCACAATAGCGTATGCTTCTACAAATGCAGATTCTGCAAATGTTGTGCAGGATACAGAATGGGCGTTTAGCGTGTATTGCCAGTATAACCCATCTGTACATGATGCATGTTTGGCAGTTTCTGTTGACTCTCATGTTTGGTATTTTGACAGTGGTGCTACAAAGCACATTACCTCGCATCGTGATATGTTCACTTCTCTTGAGGCTGTCCCTAATGGGAATACTGTCACATGTGCCAATAATGCTTCTTACCCAGTGAAGGGCATTGGTAAAATTATGCTTACGGCTACAAATGGCAGCACTTTCACACTTTCAGATGCTTTGTATGTGCCAGGGATAAAGAAGAATCTATTGTCTGTTTCTACGCTTGCTAGACTTAGACTTGTAGTCAAATTTATGGATGACAGATGTACTGTTCATGGTTTGACTTCTGGTGATACGATTATTGTATCTGGCACCTTGTTTCGTGGGCTGTATAGGCTCAATTCTTATGACAAGTGTGTGGAAGATTCAGCAAATGTAGTTTCTGATGAAAAGGCAGTTTCAGATGCAAAACTATGGCATGCTCGTTTTGGTCATCTGAACTTTGCTAGTTTGCTGCGTTTGCAGAAATTTGATATGGTTGCTTCATTGCCCCCTCTTGAGGCACCATTGAAACATGTTTGTGAAGGCTGTATTTTGGGCAAAATGCAGTGTTCTGCGTTTCCAAAGGATGGTTCTGTGTAGGCCACTCGCAAATTGCAGCTTGTACATAGTGATGTATGTGGGCCTATGCAAACTCCGTCATTTGGTAAACACTTGTACTTCGTGACTTTCATTGATGATTACTCAAGGCATGCATGGGTATATCCACTGAAGGCAAAGTCCGAAGTGTTTTTATGCTTCAAAAAGTTTATGCTTATGGTTGAAAATGTATCCAATTGTACTGTGGGCACCCTCCGTTCTGATCGAGGGGGGGAGTACATGTCTAAAGAGTTTGATGCATTTCTGGCTAGTCGTGGGATAAAACACCAATGTACAGTGCCGTATACCCCTCAGCAAAATGGTGTTGCTGAGAGGAAAAACAGGTCACTTATGGAGATGGCACGATGTATGGTCAAGAGCCAAGCTTTGCCACATGCGTTTTGGCTTGAGGCTGTCATGTGTGCTGCATATATACTTAACAGGTGTCCCACTAAGGCCTTGCAGTCTATTACTCCATACGAAGCTTGGCATGGCAGGAAGCCTTCTATTGGTCACTTGCGTGTCTTTGGTTGCTTGGCCTATGCTTTAGTGCCTGTGCAACAACGCAAAAAATTGGATGATAAGGCTGTCAAATGCATTTTTGTTGGTTATAGTGCTGAAAGCAAGGGTTATAGATTATATCATCCGCAGTCAAAGCGTAATTGATTAGTCGAGATGTTGTCTTTGTGGAAGATGCTGTGCAGCCCTTGTTATCATGTACCAAAGAGACAGGTGTGAGCTCATGGGATGTATTTGATACGTTGTTGCCTCTCTTTACAGGTGGAAATTCAAATGTAAGTCCTAATGAGGCAAATATTCAGCCTATGCAGATTTCAAACGACATCATAGATCAGCCTATTTTTGATGCAGATTTACAGGATGTAATTCATGAGGATAGGGCTGAAAATGAGCAGGCTAGAGGTATGCCTGAATGGCTGGTGCAAACCTTGCGTGATAGTAAGATTGATGCACCTAGAGGTATGCCTGAATGGCTGGTGCAAACCTTGCGTGATAGTAAGATTGACTAGTCGTACTCGTTCAGGTTTTCAGCATGCCTCTTATACATTAGATTGTTATGCTTTGGCTATGTCTAGTATGTGTGAAGAGGAAGAACCTCTTTCATTTGATGAGGCACAAAATTCAGAAAATTGGTTGGCTGCAATGCAAAGTGAATATGATGCTATAATGAAGAATGGTACATGGTCTTTGTGTGATTTGCCTATTGGTAAAAAGGCCATTGGATGTAAGTGGGTTTTTAAGTTGAAACGAAAGCCAGATGGGAGTGTTGATGGCTATAAGGCTAGACTTGTTGCAAAGGGTTATGCTCAAGAAAAGGGCATTGATTTTGATGAGACCTTTGCTCCCACTTGTCGTATGACTACCATTCATAGCATTTGTGCATTGACAGCTCATAATGGTTGGAATGTACATCAGTTGGACATAAAGACTGCGTTCTTGAATGGAGATTCGCATGAGGAGGTGTATGTATCGCAGCCTCGTGGTTTTGTTCAAAGAGGGCAGGAAAACAAAGTGTGCAGGTTGAAAAAGGCTTTATATGGTTTAAAGCAAGCTCCACGAGCTTGGTATGAAAAGATAAATGCATATTTGACTGCACATGGTTTTCAGAATAGTCCAACAGAAAGCACTTTGTATGTTAAACATGTGGATGATGTACATCTAATCATTGCTCTCTATGTCGATGACATGCTGCTCATAGGACCAAATGAGAGTCATATTGCTGATTTTAAGGCTGATTTGAATGCCTCTTTTGAGATGTCAGATTTGGGACATTTGCATCATTATTTGGGGATACAATTTAAGCAGTGTGATGGAGGTATTGCTTTGTGTCAGACAAAGTATATTGAGACATTGTTGCGGAGATTTGGCCTTGAAGACTGCAAGCCTATTGCTACTCCAATGGAGATAGGTTTGAAGTTGAGTCTTCATGATGCTGGAGATCACTTTGATGTCACACTCTATCAGACAGCTGTTGGTTGCCTCATTTATGTATGCATTACGAGGCTGGACATTCAGTTTGCAGTCTCACAGGTGAGCAGGTTTATGCATAGCCCAGGGTCTCAGCATTGGAAGGTAGTTAAACGCATCTTTCGCTACTTGAGTGGCACCATACATCTTGGGTTGTTTTATCCCAAGGGGGGATCGTTGCCGCCAGATTTACATGCTTTTTTGGACTCAGATTGGGCTGGTTGCTATGACACAAGAGTGTCCATAAGTGGTTTTTGTTTCATGCTCGGTAGCTCATGCATATCTTGGTTGAGCAAGAAGCAACCTACTGTGGCCACTTCTAGTTGTGAAGCTGAGTACAGGGCAGCTTTCACAGCTACGGTTGAGTGTGTGTGGCTTAGACGGCTTATGGCTGATTTGGGTGTTGGACAGGAGTCTGCCACCTCTATCTACACTGTCAGTCAGAGCGCATTGGCAGTTGCGAGAAACCCAGTTTTTCATGCTCGCACAAAGCACATTGAGGTGCATTATCACTATGTCAGGGAGAGACTCTCAGCAGGAGAGATCAGCTTGGCCTATGTGCCAACACAGAACAACCTCGCCGATCTTTTCACAAAGGCGCTTCCTCGTGAGAAGTTCGAAGCTTTCCGCAAAGCTTTGGGCTTGCTCCCCTTTGTGGATTGATCTACTTCGGGCATGGCACTCCCCTATACATGAGTGCCAGCTCTGTTCACACCATCACTCCCAGGGGGGATTTGTTGCCATATACATAGGCAGTGATGTGTGTGAACACACTTAGGACCGCCGGGGCACTTTTTCCCTCTCTAGGAGGTTTTTTCTCCCGGCTTATATATACGCCCATCATTCTAGGGCTAACTTATCTTTTGTACATTGACACAATCTAACACTTTGTGTTGTGTGCATTCTTGCTTCTTCTTCTCCAAGCTTTGTGTGCTTTCCTGCAACCCTAATTCCAACAGTTTGGTCACAATCAGAGCATGTTTGGATTGGTAATTAGCGGCCAGTGTGGATTTTTCAAGTCTCTTGGTGCTTAAGAGGCCATGGAAAATCCACACTGGCCGCTAATTACCAATCCAAACATGCTCCGATTGTGACCAAACTGTTGGAATTAGGATTGCAGGAAAGCACACAAAGCTTGGAGAAGAAGAAGCAAGAATGCACACAACACAAAGTGTTAGATTGTGTCAATGTATAAAAGATAAGTTAGCCCTAGAATGATGGGCGTATATATAAGCCGGGGGAAAGAACCTCCTAGAGAGGGAAAAAGTGCCCCGGCGGTCCTAAGTGTGTTCACACATATCACTGCCTATGTATATGGCAACAAATCCCCCCTGGGAGTGATGGTGTGAACGAGAGATGGCACTCATGTATAGGGGAGTGCCATGCCCAAAGTAGATCAATCCACAAAGGGGAGCAAGCCCAAAGCTTTGCGGAAAGCTTCGAACTTCTCACGAGGAAGCGCCTTTGTGAAAAGATCGGCGAGGTTGTTCTGTGTTGGCACATAGGCCAAGCTGATCTCTCGTGCTGAGAGTCTCTCCCTGACATAGTGATAATGCACCTCAATGTGCTTTGTGCGAGCATGAAAAACTGGGTTTCTCCCAACTGCCAATGCGCTCTGACTGTCAGTGTAGATAGAGGTGGCAGACCCAAATCAGCCATAAGCCGTCTAAGCTACACACACTCAACCGTAGCTGTGAAAGCTGCCCTGTACTCAGCTTCACAACTAGTAGGTTGCTTCTTGCTCAACCAAGATATGCATGAGCTACCGAGCATGAAACAAAAACCACTTGTGGACACTCTTGTGTCATAGCAACCAGCCCAATCTGAGTCCGAAAAAGCATGTAAATCTGGCGGCAACGATCCCCCCTTGGGATAAAACAACCCAAGATGTATGGTGCCACTCAAGTAGCGAAAGATGCGTTTAACTGCCTTCCAATGCTGAGACCCTGGGCTATGCATAAACCTGCTCACCTGTGAGACTGCAAACTGAATGTCCGGCCTCGTAATGCATACATAAATGAGGCAACCAACAGCTGTCTGATAGAGTGTGACATCAAAGTGATCTCCAGCATCATGAAGACTCAACTTCAAACTTATCTCCATTGGAGTAGCAATAGGCTTGCAATCTTCAAGGCCAAATCTCCACAACAATGTCTCAATATACTTTGTCTGACACAAAGCAATACCTCCATCACACTGCTTAAATTGTATCCCCAAATAATGATGCAAATGCCCTAAATTTGACATCTCTTGGTATTTTGAAAATGAGCTACCCCAGCTAGTCTGAGTTTAGTCACTATCAAGATAGAGATCTAGTCAGCAGCACCCTCTTTAGCTCTTAACTGCTCCAGAATGCTCTCATGGTCATCCACTCGAAGCCGAAAACGAGGGTGAGAACTGTGTTTTCGGCTCTGTACTCGATCAAGAGTGAGCCTGGTAGCAACCACTAGATGAGAGAACTGAAATGCCTCTAACTCCCCCGATGAAGTCGAATCTGCTGGTAGAACCGGCCTTCCATAATCATGCTATGGGCATCAAAAGAAAACCCATGATCATCCACTGTATCTTGGTCAAGGATGCACTTTGGCCTAGTGCAACTCAGTAGTCTACTCCCTCGCTATTTCCCTCACTAGCAATAACAGCAAATACATCACCCTCCTGTAGCAAATTTGTCAGGTCATCATAACTGACCACCATGAACGCAGGACCTGTGTGCTCATCAGACAACACTGGGATGTGAAGGATGCTCGGGGGAGAGGAATGTCTGTATCCATGCATCTACCCATCCTCTCGAGGCACAATGTGACCAATCGCCATCCATACATGCTCCACAGAAGCATGCAAACCGTCGTGTGTAAATCGTGGGGGCCGCCATGCACATGCTCTTGATGGAATGTAAGCCCAAGGTCCTAGGTACTGTGTCACAATCATGGGAGGCTCTACGGTCAATCATGCCACCATCCACATGCCAAAAAAATCTCCTGACAATCCGAGCATCACGTTTGGGATATGATGATGCTGCACTCCCACACAAATGTTGGGAGCACCACTCGACTATGTGGCCCGCATCTCTGAACCGCTAAGCATTCTGCCCGCACAGCTGATGACGCCTTAGGGCACGTTTCACACACGCGCCCGCACCATCATGCTCTCCCTTCCCGTGACCAGTCTCAAAGAATGACCAAATCACTGGGATACTAGACTGCACATGCCACCTATAAATCCATAAAAGATAGTCTTAGTTATTATTTTCTTTAAGATGTTCTAGTGAATTTAGTTTAATTGCAAATATAAGAGAACCATAAGTACTACCTGTAGAGCCAATAGAATTGTCATGACGACTTGAACTGTGCACCACAACCATCCGACCAAACCCATCGCTGGCCACGTATAAAAAATCGTCATGGAGACAAAAACAGTGTTGCACAAAATGTGCATCATGTGAATGATCATCACTGATATAGAAATGATCTCTCAAATAATGACACGGGTCTCGGGGGTACTCGCTATCCCATCTACATGAGCCTTTGCATGTCGATAGCTAATGTAAACCATAATAGCAACCTGGTGAGGTAAGCAATACAAATGTTTAGGATAAAAAAATCAAATAAATAATATAGCTCAAACACGAAACAAATATTATGAAATATAACCATTACTTGCTCTGAGAAGTAATACTCAGATTGTATCTCCTAAAAAGGTGTGAAGGTGTAGTTCTCTGCAAAATCAATCACAGAGATGACCACACCAATAGGAAACTCTGCCGGGCATGCTCGGAACTGACAATCCTGCCACTTGGCACAATGACTGTGCCATATATAGGGGTAGATCTGCTCCCTAAATGTGGCTGTGAAGTGACAATGTGGTGTATGTTTGTCCACGAGCTACAACTTTCTGGATTGTCCACCACTCTGGAGCTAGTGTGTCACATACTCATAACGTTACCATGGCACTATCTCTTCGTCACTTGCATCAAGATCTACCATCTGTAGATGTGCAAGTGAACCACATGATGTGCAATTGCTCTCCACACAAGGCATCCTATGGAACTGGGCATCCTCTGTGCGTGCACACAAAAGAGAGTGGATGAAATCACGAGGACTACGAGGCAACTCTCTATGCCCACCAAGAGAACGAAACACATCATAAAAAAGTTTGAACTCAACATGGTAGTGACAACAACATGTGTCACGCTGACGTGAGTACCTCACAAACCAAGGCTTACACCCCTCAAATGACCTTTGCCCAATTTTAAGCTCTGGATACGAAGCCACAAACTGAGAATACAACTCAGTTTGGGTCATTTCAAGAAAGCAAGCACCGTGCTCAATGAACACTCCTCTTGTCACTCTCTTATGCAAAGCTTTCTTGAAAACTGGCGAGGCACGACAATTCTCCTCCCAAAAACTTTCTATCAAGGTTCTAGTGGTTTCATCTAATAGGCGATCATGCCTAGCTACACGACCACTACTCGCCCACAAAGCACCAACCTCATTGGCATCTAAACTTTGTCGTCTAATAGACCCAACTCTCTAAGTGCGTGTGGTGCTATGGAAAGGATGCGAGATGTGGCACTAACCTTACCCTTCATTTGGGAGCTACTTATGGCTGCCACAATAGCCCGTCGAGCAGCCAAAGCGTCCGTAGAGTTCCTCTTCTTGTTAACTATATAGGAATGACAAACACTTTGTAGCACCGCCATGCCAGCTCTCCTCTCTCTTCAACCTCCAACGTCGGAAAGCGCCTTGCGGTTGGCCATGTTGGGCAGATCAATCAAAGCATCAAGCACACATGCCTGTGATGAAGGCGTGAGGCATGGGCACGACGATGTGCCCCTGACTTTGTTAGTTCTTTCCTATCCACACGATGGGCGCCCAAAGGAGGAGGGGTGGGTTCTTGTAGAAGAGAAGGGGACTCAGGAAGGGCGGGTTCATGTGGATTATCTAAACTAAGGGGTAGTGGGGGGGAAGAGGGTGGAGGGAGAGGAAGTGGAAGAGGAGGAGCAAGGCTTGGATCATCACCAATGGAAGGTGTTGCTCGTTGACGTGCTCTCCACTCTCTCTTTCTCTCACGAGCTACCCTTTTCCTCTCCTCCTCTTGAATTTGGTGGACGGGGGGAAGTCTAGTCCTATCACGTTTCCGACTCCTACGACTTTGAGAACCCATTCTGAAGGAAGCTAAGAGAGAAAAATTATAAAGGCTCAATGATGGGATAGTACTAGAGATAAGTGTGGGATAGTACTAGAGATGTGTGATTATATAGGAAAAATAGGTTATCCACTTCAAATCTCATTGGATTTCTTATCTAAGATTGATTGGATAATTAAGATAAACATAAAGATAATTAAAGATAAACTATTATCCACTTAAAAATCAATATTATTAAGAAGTCTAAATATTTTTCATTACTAGATATATAATATTTATTAACAAGTCTAAATATTTATTATTTCTAGACTTGTTAATAATATTTATTAACAAGTCTAAATATTTATCATTACTAGATATATAAATATATCTTTAAATTTATCTTTTATTTTATAATTATATAACTACTTTTTTTAATAATGTATTTTTTTAAATTTTATTCAAAGGTTTATTCTACATAAAATATTTTTAAAAAATATTAAACTTAAAAATTTATTTTTTACATTGAATAATATGAACTTTAATAATAATATTATTGATCTAATTCTAAAATATAATCCTTTAAAATTAGTGATTTTAAATTCTTTTATTTAATAAGTTATATATATTTTATTATTTAAAATTCTATATTCTATTTCTCTAAATTACTAAATTAACTTTTTCAAAAATATGTTTTTGAAAAAAAAGGAGAGGTGGGAAGGAGGTGCCACGTGTCACATGCGTGCATGACACGTGGCATTCTCTTGACATGTGGCACTATTATGGTTGATGTGGCAATTCCACCATGATGTGGCATGCCATGTCACCAAGTGCGAGGTGACAAGAAGATGTGGCATTCATGATGACTAGGATGATGAGGTGGGGAGTCAACTAGGTTGACCATGTTGACATGGAGGGTGGAGGTGGTAAGGTGAGGTGGCAAGCTGCTTATGTGGATCCTCTCAAAGCTCATGTGGACATAAAGTGGCATGCATATATAAGATTTGTGCCTACCCAAGCCTCACACATGGAATGATATCTAAGCTTTGAAGTTTACCAAGCCTAGATTTCCAAACCTAACTAGGATTGGTTTTAGACTTGAAAAGGGGAGAGTGGACACAATATGGGAATTTTCACTTGGGAGGATTGAAAATGGACCTTCCCATACTCAAATTAAGCTAAATTTTTTTAAATAAATTAATGGCAACAAGCATATTGATTCCTAGAGTTTTTAGATTGAAAGATTCAATATTTAATTTTCTAGAATTAAATTACAATTGATTTAATGGGCCTTTAGTAGTCATAACAAATTTTCCAAAGTAAATCTACAAAAATCCAACCGTTAGATTTGTAATTTTACCTTATACCCACATTATTCTAATCTTTCCCAATCTAATCATCACTAGATCCATACAATTTGAGCATTTTAAATGGTAGATGTGGTGGGAGGATAAAATAGTATGTTTTTTAACAATTCTAATACCTTTTAAATAATATAGAAAATAGTAGAACACATCAAAAATTACTCGATAAATCAAGTTAAGCTCTATGTTATTTGTATTTGTGATATGCAAAGTGGGAACATCATATGAGTAATAATGTAAAAGTTATAGGCAATTTACTTCTTCACTGTACCTGTCTAAACCTTCGACAGGGCCTGTATACAATTTTGGTTCCCAAAGAAAAGGGGATTTGCAATTATTGGATATTCAATCAGATTATAGTTTTAGGTGTCCAACTTTGCATACGATGTTTCATTAGAAGACCTTGAAGTGAAACTCCTTGGCTAACTAGGAGAGATTGGATATTCTTCTTGAAAAAATGAATGTTTTTCGGCTAAAGCCAAGGGCGCCCACTACATGAAACTAGATAACCTCATCTTGCAACCACCCCCAGAGAGAGAGAGTTTCTAAAAAGCATCCATGGTTATGTGTGTTGAGATATGGAGCTTAACTAGTGTTTTGGACATTGATAACCCACCTCAGTGATAGCTTCCGCACTTACGCCAGTTGCATGGTCGGTCAGATTATGGAAGATATGCCACTAGTGGTTTAGAGGCTATGTGACTATTACTTTGGTGTATTAGAGCTATGGCATAGTTATAGCGCTAGTTCATGTAGCTGGGTTCACACTATGGACTGACCTATGTATGTTATATAGTAGGAGAATAACTTTCGCTTATAGTATGTACTCTTATTTATTCATGTTGTGGTTGTAGAGAAGAGAAGAGAATGGAAGGAAATTCAGCCATCCATCTCTGTTATGTGCTTGTCTACTCTTGTTTGTATGTGTTTGCTTGCAAGCAGCTCAGTGTCATCCTCACCCCCACATTTTCCTCATGGTATTAGAGTGCCACTTTGTGTGAAGAGCTCAAGAGGTAAGTAAGAGGCAAGCATGGAAGCAATACACAAGTAAGGGTAATTATATCCCTTTCCCTCTTTCATTTTAGAGCAACACCTTTGTTTAGTTATGAGAGCTATCGGTAGATAGGGAGTCATCATCTTAGATTGAGGCATTCTGCTAGGTGAAGGAAGAAGACCCTATTGAAAATTTAGGATGACCAATTTCCTTACGGGAAATGATATTGGGAGTTCATCATAGGTGATGAAAAGGGGGCAAAGATTGCTAAAGAAAAATCCCACCCCACAAAAATAAGTGCAAGCATATAAAGCATGGCATGATGAAAGAGCCAGAAATGTGATGTATTGGTTGTCTATCAGTGTGAGAGACTCTATGATTATGCATATAAAAGTTCTCAGTCATCCATACTCCGACAGAGTATCAAGGTAAACCTTTTAAGCTTTTGATTGATTCAGGCAGTTCTCATTCATTCATTTCCCCTGGATGCTTGCGTAAGCTAGTCTTAGATCAGAAATCAGGGAAACCTATGCAAGTTGAATTGGCAAGTGGGAAGATTCTTTTCACTCACCTTGAAACAGAACGTATTTAGTTCAACCTAGATGGGAGTTTAACTGACTGTCAATTCAGAGTTATACCTTTGGGAGTTTTCGACGGGATCCTTGGAATGGATTGGCTCCACAAAAATCAAGCTGACATTCTACGGAGGCTTGGGACACCTTGCTGGTGAGTACAAACACTCGCTCTTAGAAGATGCATCTAAAGCATGACTTGCATAAAATGACGGAGGGAAGTAGTGATAAAGATGAAAAGGCTTTCAGATTCCCTTACTTCTATTGTATCACCCATAAGATGATGATGATATGGTGACCTTGAATGGTCCTGGTGGAACACACCCAGTTTTAGGCTTCCATTGGAGTTTGAGAGAACTTTCTTGATTTTTAAGAACTCATTGCTTTCATCATCCCCGTGAGGAGATGAATATTGGGGAAGGCTTATATCTAAAATTTACATGAGCAAGCCTTCTACTCAGATACATGTAGAGGTAGAGGCAGATCACATCTAGAGGCCAAGGTTTAGGCCATTTTAGAAAAATAAATTAGGCGCAGGCCATTTTAGAAACATAAATCATGGGTAGTAATAACATGAATCTAATGCATAAATAGGTGGAAGGCCAATCTAGAGGTAGAGGGACCTGTAGCATGGAGTGTTATTACTATGGAAAACTAGGGTGAATTACAAAGGACTGCTGTAAAAAACGGAGTGGTATTAAAAGTGAAAAGGTATAGAAACAAAACTATGCACTCTCAAGTAAACAAGGTGATGATAGAAGTAAACATCTATTTTTATGATGATAGAAGTGAATAGCTATTTTTATGATGACATAAGTGAGAAGCTATTTTTATGATGACAGAAGTGAGAAGCTATATTTGTGATATAGCACATGCTAAGTTCCACAATAGGAGATGTGTTTCATGATTGGGAGATATTTGATATAGCAACTCTAATCACATGATAATATATGGGGACCGACCAAGACTATAACAATTGTAGGTTGTAAGTACTATGCTACATTCATTGATGAGATCACACTAAGAAATTGTGGGTTTACTTTATGAAGGAGAAAAGTGAGGTGTCCGCTCACTTTTAGAAATTTAAAGCCTTGGTCAAGAAAAGGAAAAAGGTATTCCAATCAAATGCCTATAATCAGATGATGGGGGAGAATATTTATTTAATGAGCTCAATGATTTCTTGAGAAAGAAAAGGATTAAGAGGCAATTCACATGCACGTACACTCTATAACAATAGAATGGTGTTATAGAAAGGAAAAATAGGCACATTGAAGTCTAAAAAGAATATTCTAGAGTATTTTTGGGCTGAAATAGTAACAACTATTGAATAAATTATGAACATGACCCCCACTGCGGCAGCAGTGTTAATGGTATGACACATAAACATAAGTTAAAAGGCATAAAACTAGATGTGTCTCACTTGAAAGTATTTAGATATATTACATATATGCATGTTCTTGTGATGAAGTGAAAATCAAGTTGGATCCAAAGATAGAGAAATACATCTTCATTGGTTATGCTTTGAGGATCAGAAAAGTTATAGATGCTATAGCCCTACCACTCGTGAGATGCAAATTAGTAGAGATATAATCCTTGATGAGATGAGAAGTTGGTATGGACTATTGAAGGAAGCTAAAGATGTAGATTCTTGAAGTAATGATGTTGTCCCACATGCAGAGCAACAATCATAGGTGGACCTAGAGAGTCCTCTAGTAGTGGATCCAGTGTTAGTCTATGGCTAGGTAGGTTCAGGATAGCTACCAGGGATATAGATGCATCATCTCATGGTACTATAAGTGCTGGTACACATGTATCACACAAAGGGAAGGAAAGATATATCAACCTTTTGTGCTTGATCTGTCAACATACATGTCACTCTTATGTGGATGGTGACTGTAGTAGCTTTGAGATGAGCCTTGACGAGGAGCTTAGCATTTCATCAGTGGTTACTCCTAGTGTAGAGAGGACCAAAGATATTTTGAGGACACCTAACAATAATCTAGGTAAACGTAGGTCTACTTAGGTTAGATACCCTGTTGACATATAATGGATATACAACCCATTACTATGCTTACATGGTTAAAGCAATATAAGAGATAAGAGCAAACTTGTTTTAAGCAAGCACTTGGAAATTAGAAATGGGAAGATGCCATGGATGAGGAGATAGCAACATTGGATATAAATACAACATGGTAATTAGTGCCTTTGCCTAAGGATAAGAAGGTAATTATGTAAGTGGGTGCACAAGGTCAAGCATAACTTAGATGGATCTATGAATAGGTATAAGGTAAGACTAGTTGCCAAGGGTTATGCACATATGGCATTGACTATGAGGAAATATCATCCTAGTTTACGAGAATGGTAACCGTGAGAGCTATCATTGCTATGCCTATGACAATAACAAAGAGTTGGTCTTTACATTTAGATGGATGTAAAGAATGCATTCTTACAAGGTGGTTTCAAAAGAAGATTACATGATGTAGCCACCAGGTTATGAAAGTGATGTACATCTAGATTTTATGTGCAAGTTATGTAAAGCCTTGCATAGCTTGAATCAGCACACCTAGAGCATGGTCAAACAAGATTGAGGAGTATCTTATTACCATTAGATTTCAGATATCCAATGTAGATTTTTCACTTTATGATGTGAAAAAGACAGATAGAGGGATCATGCTGTTAGTAATTTATGTGGTGACTTGATCATCATTGGTGATAGTGATGCTGGCATACATAATGTCAGGATGCTTTTGAAGTAGAAGTTTGGGATAAAGTATTTGGGTGAGCTATAGATTTTTTTAGTATAGAGGTGGTGAGATCACTTGATGGAACTTTTCTCTTTATAGAGGTAGTATGGCTTAGACATGTTTTCTAAGTATGGTATGATAAGTTGTAAGTCTATTGTAGTGCCATTGGAGCAGAACACTAAGCATTTCATAGATACAAGTGAGATTTTGGAGGACCCCACTATGGACAAGTTTATAGTAATATCTTGATCAGAATCTTCTACATCACCATTACTAGGCTAAATTTAAGCTATGCTATTGGACTTGTGACTCATTTTATATAGCCCCTAGGAAGCCATACTTGGATGTGGCTAGATAGATTCTCAATTACATAAAGTCCACTTTTGATTACGGACTTTTCTACTATGAGGTTGGTAGAGAGATACATCTATATGGGTATACAAATGCTGATTGGGCTAGTAGAGTGTCTTATATAGGAGACCTACCAGTGTCTTTATGTTCTCTTTTGGGAGTAATGTGAGTTGGAGTAGCAAGTAACAGTCGAAAATTACCTTGTCCAGTAGAGAGGTAGAGAGTACTATGGCAGCTCTATGGCAGCTTGTGAGATAGCTTGGTTCCTTGTTAATATGGCTGAGCCCATGGATAGGATAGTTGTCATTTATTATGATAACATAAGTAGCATACAACTGGCTAGTAATCCAGTCTATTATACTAGGATGAAGCACATTAAGGTGCATTATCATTTTGTGAGGGAGAAGGTCTGCATAGTGATGTAGATGTGGTATATGTTAGCCACAAAGGATCAGGTGGCTAGCATCTTCATGAAAGCAGTGGATATAGAGAAGCTCCATAAGTTTAGAAGCTTACTTGTAGTTGAGCTCGAGGGAGAGTCTTGAGATATCGAGCTTAACTCTAGTGCTATTATCCACCTTGGGTGATAGCTTTTGCACTTATGCCACTAGCATGGTTGGTGAGATTACGGGTGATATGCCACTAGTGGTTTATAAACTATGTGATAGCCACTTTCGTGTATTAGAGCTATGGCATAGTTATAGTTCCATCTCATGTAGTTGGGTTCACACTATGGACCGACCTTTGTATGTTATAGTAGGAGAGTGCTTTCCCTTATAGTATATACTCTCATCTCTTTATATTGTGGTTATAGAGAAGAGAAGAGACTAGAAGAAAATTCAGCCATCCATCTCTCTTATGTACTTGTCTACTCTTGTGCAGTGTGTGTTTTCTTAAAAGGATCTTAAGGTCTCAAGGTCATCCTCTGCCCCACATTCTTCTCTATATGCATTAATATTAACTCACCAAAATATGATGTTTGAGTGTGATTTTGGTTACATAACTTGTTAATAGTGAGTTGTTTTGATTAAAGGATAGATAATTCACTATATTTTATTATAAATATATAATTATAAGCTTTTATAAGGACAACAATCTATTAAATGTTACCTATAATATAAATGAGCACTTTATTTTAAGAATAGATATAGGCATTGTCTATGTTCCTACTACAGTGGATTCACCATTAGATGGGTGCAAGAATGATTAAGGGCTTCTTAAATACTAAAATAGGTACAAGGCTGGATCCAATTGAGCATAGATAATGGTGCTATAATTATTATGGATATACAGCATGTAATTGAAGTATAATTTGAGGCTACCATGGCTATTATGGTGATGAGAGAGAAAATATCACATATGTAGTATATTGTGGTAAAAGTATTGTGATTATATAGCATGTAATTGATCCATAAGCTAAGGATACCATGGCTTTTATGGTGATGAGAGGGAAACTATCCCCTATGTAGTAAATTTTTGTACTCAATTTCTTTAGATGACATCTCTCATGGGGGTCATAATTGAAAAGATGCAAGGGAGAAGAGAGCTTGAGCTCTTGCAAGCACACACACACTCACAAAATCCTAAAAGAGAACACACAAAGTGAGAGGTTGAAAATCTTCTTCTTCTTGACTCAACACTCAACACACCATATACAAAGATAAGAGTACACACTATATGAAAAGGTACTCAACCAAATATATACTAGGGTTCTCTATAGTGTGAACCCAACTAAATGAGCTGGCACTATAACTATGCCAGTCTCTAGAATGGCTGTCACATAGCCTGTCATCCCACTGGCCGCATATCACCCATGATCTCGCCAACCATGCCAGTGGTGTAAGTGTGGGGCCTATCCCCTAGGCGGGTCATCAGTGTCTACCGCCTCACTAGATGAGCTCAATATCTCAACACTCCCCCTCGAGCTCAACTCCATCTCATGTACACCAAGCAAAGCCCTGAATCTACGGAGCTTCTGTGTATCCAATGCTTTGGTGAAGATGTCAACGACTTGATCCTGTGTGCTGACATAAACAAGGTCAATGTCTCCTGCCGAAACTTCTCTTTGACAAAATGGTAGTGGACCTCTATATGCTTCGTGCAAGCATGAAAAATTGGGTTCATGGCTAACTGTATACTGCTAATGTTGTAACAGAAAATGACAACTTGTCTATCCCCACTGATAGACCCAAATCTGCAACAAGTAGCTTTCTCAACCAAGCTACCTCACATGCTGCCATAGCAGCACCTCTGTACTGGTGGATATAGCAACCGTAGGCTACTTCTTGCTGCTCCAAGTCACAACAGCACTTCCCAAAGAAAACATGAAGTCACTAGTAGATCTTCTATCTGAGATACTACCAGCCCAATCAGCATCCGTGTACACATATCTCCGTCCTAATTTCATAAAATAGTCCACAATACAAAGTAGACCTCACATACCTCAATATGCGTCTCAATGCATCCAAATGCAGCTTCCGAGGAACCTGCATAAATTGACTCACCAACCCAACATCATAGCTCAAATCTGGCCAGCCATACAAGGCTTTCTTCAACCTGCAAACATGCTCGGGGTGACTCACATCCTCATAACCAGGTGGCTGCAACATATACACCTCTTCCTGCAAATCCCCATGCAAGAATGCATTCTTTACATCCATATGATGTAAAGACCATTGCTTTGACGCAGCCACTGCTATTATAACTCTCACTGTTGCCATCTTGGCAATTGGGCTGAAAGTTTCCCCATAATCAATGCCATATATCTACGCATATCCTTTGGCTACCAATCTAGCCTTGTATATGCTTATGCTTCCATGAGTGTTATGTTTTACTTTGTACACCCACTTGCATCCAATGGCTTTCTTGCCTTTAGGCAATTGCAGTAAATCCCACTTGCATCCAATGGCTTTCTTGCCTTCAAGCAATTGCACTAAATCCCAAGTCTCATTTCCATATAGTGCATCCATCTCCTCATCCATAGCTTTCTCCCAACACACATGTCCAATAGCCTCATCAATGCATGCGGGCTCTACAACCTGTACAACTTTTGACATGTATGCATAGTGATGTGCCACATAACCATCATAGGTAAACCTTTGCACAGGATTCTTCACTCTCCCAGATCTTCGCTTTGCATTCATAGCTTCCATAGCCTTCTTTACACTAGGTGTTCTCATAGCTGGTATCCCAAGATCCTCATCAAGGCTCATCTCTGAGCCACTAGACTCTCCATCAACATGAGAATGCCCTGCAGAAATGTCAGGCATACTAAGGGGCTCAACCACTTTCTCTTTGCCTTTATGTGATGTCCTAATCACATTTGTAGGACTGGTATTATGACGCAGCCTGCCACTCCATGGTCTATCAACTGAACCACTAGATGAGGACTCTCTTGGTCCACTCAAAGACTGTGATTGCTGACTTACATTCTGTGCAACCACATTTTCACTCACATCAGCCCTAATAGCTTGTTTTTCAGTAGCATACCAGCTGCTCATGTCATCAAAAACAACATCCCTGCTTACATTTTTCATCTTTTGGATCGAGCTTAGTTCTCAGCTCATCTGGCACATGCACATATGCAATGTATCCAAAGACTTTCAGATGAGACAAATCAGGTTTTCTGCCAGTAAACCTCTCCTCTAGAGTTACATCATGTATGGCTGCAGTTGGAGTCCTGTTCATGATCTAAATTGCTGTAAAAATAGCCTCATCCCAATAGCTATGCAGCATATTCTTCTCTCCCATCAATGCTCGTGCAATCTCAGCAATGTGCCTATTTTTTCGCTCAAAGCAACTCCATTTTGCTGTGGAGTGTATCTGCATGTAAACTGTCTTTGAATACCATTCTTCTTCAAAAATTCAGAGAACGCATTGGAGAGGTACTCTCCCCCTCCATCTGACCACCTTAGGCACTTTACATGTTTCCCTGTTTGCTTTTCAACTGTAACTCTGAAATTTTGAAAATGAGTGAACACCTCACTCTTCTCCTTCATGAAGTATACCCACACTTTCCTTGTGTGGTCATCAATAAATGTCACATAATACCTGTAGCCTCCCATAGACATGGTCTTCGTAGGACCCCATACATCTGAATGCACAACATCTAGTGCATTTCTGCTCACATTTTTGTCATGCGGAAATACATGCTTTGTTTGCTTTCCAAATTGGCATGCTTCACATATTTTCTGCATACCTTCAACTTTAAACTTTGGCAGCCCTATCACAATTCCTTTGGTCTGCATACACTTCATTCTCTGCACATTCACATGTCCAATTCTTTTATGCCAAATGTTTGTGTCTGTAACAATTCCTGAAACATTTGCAAACATCACAGCACTCACTTCAGGCATGTTTACATTCAATGTAAACATTATGCCCACTCTGTTTCCTTTTGCAACCAACCTGCACTTGTCTCAACATAACAACCATCAGGGTTAAACCGAACCTACAAACCTTGCTCAATCATCTGGCCAACTGAAACCAAATTCTTTGGTATGTTTGGAACATGAAGTACATCTGCAAGGTACTTCACTTTGCCATCCTGCATAGACAATGGCACATCTCCAACATGGGCAATTGGATGAGTAGTGTCATCCCCTGTTTCCACAAAACCTGGTCTTTCAAGGTTTTTCATCTCCTTGCACCACTCCCCATGACTTGATCATCTTTATGTGCTGCTTCAACATTTTCAGACATGGCATTTGCTGCATAACAAACAACCTTTCATTATCCTCATTGTTTTTGCTCAAGGATGCATAGTTGTTTTGCTGCAATTTTCCATTTTGTATGTCAGCCTACTTCTTATGACAATCTGCCTGCACATGTCCAGTCTTACCACAATAAAAGCATCCACGTGTATCATTATACTGCCTTTGCCAATTTCCACGACCTCTTTGACTCCCCCTATCTTTGAATTGGCCTCTTCCACCTGCGTGTTGTTGTTGTTGTGAATTCTCGGACTGTTGTTGTTGCTGCTACTGGCCATAATTCTGATTACCTGTTTGGCCAGCTCCTTGGCTGCGTTCACGGCCTCCTCTACCTCGTCCTCTTTCTGAACTTGTGTAGAAGGCCTATTGCTCTGAATTGTTTTTGTTTTGTGAAGACTGGTGGTCTTCACCCAAGCTCTTCTCTTCTATAATCAACATAGACACCAAATCTGTGAAATTGGAAATGTTTTTTCGAGTCTGAATAGACGTCTTGAACGCCTTGTATTGTGGCCCGAGACCACGTAGACATACTTCCACCTTATCATCATCATCTACTGAAACACCAATAGATGCAAGGGATTCCACAATACCCTTGATCTTCAATGCATAGTCATTCACAGACATACTCTTTTTCTCCACAGTATGAAGTTCATTCTTCAACTGTATCTTTCGTGCCTTGGTATTTGTTTCATAGAGTTTTACCAAGGTGTCCCACGCCTCCTTGGGGGACTTGGCATCCTATATGTGCCCAATCATGGTGTCCTATATATACTGATAGAGAGCTAATACATAACTTTTCTGGCTCCTTGGTTCCAATCCTTGAACTCTTTCATATCTGCAGCAGTCAGATTGATCTCCGGTAGCTCCGGTGCCTCTTCATGCTCACGTTCTATGTAGTCCCAGTAACCATTTCCCATCAGGAAATTTATCAACCTGAATCTCCAAGAATGGAAGTTGTTCTTGTCAAGCTTCTCAGCAACAATCTGGTTTTTGCCATCATTTGACATCTTGCCAGACACACAAATTTACTAGAAACAGCACTCTGGTTTGTCCTGCACAAATTGCTGTATTTTTGTGCAGCAGTACTGTACTACACTTAAATATCATAATCTGTGACCTCAATGTGCATACATACACCCAATGGCAACTGTTGACCTCCTTGCAGCACACACAATGTCTGCACAACCAATATGTCTTCCTGCAGTTCTTAAAACAGAGTTTTGCATAGAATCGATGACTTACCCGCAGTGCTCGAAATCGCCTGCTTTCTGAAAAACAGAGGTTGTAACGTGCCCGAAATGCGTTTTCGGCCCCAAAAATTTAGCCCAATAGGATAGAATAGCTTCCTATAGCTTTACTCCCGCGAAGAAAGCTCCTCAATCAGAGATCGTTTGCCGGTGCCTCCCGTAGAGCTCCCGACAAGGGTGTAGTCGCCAAGACAAATAGGGAAGAGTAGATGAAGCTCTTACCTTCATACTGCTTCTTGTGCTTCTCTTGCTTGTAGCTCAGCCCTTAGCATCATGAACCAAGCTCTGATACCATGAAAAGATGCAGGGGAGAAGAGAGCTTGAGCTCTTGCAAGCTCACACACACTCACAAAACCCTAAAAGAGAACACACAAGGTGAGAGGCTGAAAATCTTCTTCTTCTTCACTCAACACTCAACACACCATATACAAAGATATGAGTACACACTATATGAAAAGATACTCAACCAAATACATACTAGGGTTCTCTATAGTGTGAACCCAACTAAATGAGCTGGCACTATAACTATGCCAGTCTCTAGAATGGCTGTCACACAGCTTGTCATCCCACTGGCCGCATATCACCCATGATCTCACCAACCATGCCAGTGGTGTAAGTGTGGGGCCTATCCCCCAGTCAGTGTCCACCGCCTCACTAGATGAGCTCGATATCTCAACAACAATAATATATATATATATTGTTTTGAGCCACCACTTATTAATTCTAATTTATGTACAATTCTTTCATATCCCTTAGAATAATCTAGATAGCTATTTTTTCTAATTAGAGAAGTATTAATATTAAATAGAGAAAAAATATTTATTTTCTTCTCTTTGATCCATTGTTTATGATAATGGTAAGGTAAATTGCATAGAAGGAAAATAAGGATCTTGTATTGTGTGTGTTTGTGGCAAATCAAGAAAGAAAATATGGGTTAAACATTAAATCTATGAAACCATGTTATATGCATATCTTAGCTATATTTATTTATCCCAACTAAAGATTAAGTGTAACTTGTTTAATCCTCTAAGTTTTAAGCATGGAAGCTAACCACCATCAAGTGTTGTTTCCATAAAACCTGGTCCCTAAAAGTATTTTTAACTTGATCATGGAGGTTTTGGGATGGTGGTTGATTATGTGGTTGTAAAACCTATATATATATATGTATATACATATGCATATATATAAAGAGCTTGATTGTACATCCTTTTAGCGTCTTTGCTCTTTGATGCAGAATATTAATGGTAGCACTTCTTAATCTTAAAATGGATATATATATATATATGTATATGTATATATATGTATATGTATATATATGTATATGTATATATATGTATATGTATGTATATATATATGTATGTATGTATGTATGTATATATATATGTATGTATGTATATATATATGTATGTATATATATATATATATATGTATGTATGTATATATATATGTATGTATATATATATATATGTATATATATATATATATGGTAGCATTTATTAATCTTAAAATGGAGAGAGATATATATATATACATATATATATATATATATATATATATGTATATATATGTATATATATGTATATGTATATATATATATGTATATATATATATATATATATCTCCATTTTAAGATTAATAAATGCTACCATTAATATTGTACATCAAAGAACAAAGATGCTAAAAGGATATACAATTAAGCTTTGAAGTAGCGGTGTCCAAATCTACAACTCGGATGGGTCCATAATGGTCCGACGAAATATTTATGGTGATTCTTGCTCCAAGAGCATGTGGTGGCAAGCTAGAATGAATCCCTTGTGAATATATTTCATGCATGTATTGTGAGATTAAGAATTATTTAAGCAATGGGCCACTTATTAGCCTTAGGCACCCAACCTTAAGTGTGTGTAAATGCTTATGGCCTTGTATATAATTTAGTTTCTCTCATAATGCAATATACTCTCCCATTGCGTAAGTGAGTTTTACACTTGCTAACCCTCATATTAATCGTCTTCTTAATTGCTTTTTAGTGAGTTGGTGTGTGAGGAGTGTATGAGGTGAGAGGACTCAAGAGAGGACCCGTAGTGAACGGGGTAGTGTGACAATGCATGTGGGAGTTAGTGATAGAACCACCTACCCAAGGTGGTGTGGAGCTCTTTTAAAGAGAGCGGCTCTTTTTTCAACCGACCACCTAGAAAGTTCCCCAATAGTATTAGAGTTAGGGTACCTATTCTCTAAAGCCTTTACATTTTTGGCATCATTGTGCTAGGGAGAAATCCCTTAGCTTTTTTCTTTTCTTTTCCCTAGATATATGGTTTATCCATTGCCCACACTCTTGAGTAGTGAATTTTTATAAAAAAGAGTTGGTTTTGAAATTTATGAAATTTCACTACTCAAGAGTATAAAAAGCATAGAAAAAAAGTATTCTTTATGTATTAAAAAATACAATAAAAAAACACATCAAATCACACACAAATGATCATTGTAATCAAATTAGATAGGGGAATGGTAAGTTTTTGAGTTTATGAACTAGACTCTAGAATTATTTCATCAACTTAATCACCAAATTACTTCCATCATGGATTTGTACTCTTATCCTTCATTTTGCATGATAGAAGAAGAGGCCATAATTAGGGGCTAAATTAATCTTTGAGTATTGGTTAATTTGCACATTGAACCATACACATGTCCAGATTAGTAATTATATAAATTATTTAATTATGTGTTAAAAGTTATAAATAAATAATTAATTAGTGATTAATTAAATACATTAACTTAGTCAAAGGAAAGAAAAGGAAATAATGGTAATTATATTTAATGGTAAAAGAGGAATTCCTATGACATTTAGAATTCAATCATTTAGATGGGAAAAGAGAAATTCCTAGCATATTGGAATTATTGGATATTTTATTTAAATTTAAAGATAAATTTTAGATAAATTTATTTTATCTATGAGAAATATTTAAATGGTCAACGAGGAATTCCTATGACATTTGGAATTCAATCATTTCGATGGAAAAAGAGAAATTCCTAGCATATTGGAATTATTAGATATTTTATTTAAACTCAAATATGAATTTTAGATAAATTTATTTTATCTCTATGAGAAATATTTAAATGGTAAAAGAGGAATTCCTATGACATTTGGAATTCAATCATTTAGATGGGAAAAGAGAAATTCCTAGCATATTGAATTAATGGGTATTTTATTTTAGATGAATTTATTTTATGAGAAATATTTGATGATCAAAGAGGAATTCCCATGACATTGGAATGCAAATAATTAAATGCAAAAAGAGGAATTCCCGATCCATGAAATCAAATGGGAAGAAGAGGAATTTTTAGTATAATTCAATTTATGATTATTCATCAAAAGTGGAAATATGGGTAGAATTGATTTTTGTAAATCCCATGAATTCTTTTATTTAAAAGAGGAATATTGACTATAATTCAATTGAGGAATTGAGAAGGAATATGAAAATAGTCGTCGAGAAAAAGAATCTTTATCTAAGCCAAGCAAATGGCAAAAATTTAGAAAAAGTCCTATTATCGGTATCAAAGTAGAAAAAGCTTTTAAATGGAAATAGGATGTGGAATGGATGTGATAAGATGTAAACAGGATGCGATAGGATGTGAATGGACGTAAATGAGATGTGATAAGATGTAAATGGGATGTGATAAGATGTAAATGGGATATGATAGGATGTGGTGTATTGAAAATGAATGTGGATGAGATGTGAAGTAAATGAATGTGGATGTGGATGTGAATGATGAGATGAGAATGAGAAGAGAGGATATGTGAAAGGGTGAGATGGGAAGTAAATGGATGTGGATGTGCATGTGATGAAAATGGATGTGAATGTGTATGTGAAGAATGGATGTGGATGTGGATGTGTATGTGAAGAATGGATGTGGATGTGTATGTGATGAAAATGGATGTGAATGTGTATGTAAAGAATGGATGTGGATGTGTATGTGAAGAATGGATGTGGATGTATGTGAAAGAATGGGTGTGGATGTGTATGTGAAAGAATGGATGTGGATGTGTATGTGAAAGAATGCGAGGTGATGTCGAGAGATGTGATGTGACATGAATATATGTGGATGTGAAGTGATAGATATGAATGTATGGATAGATGTGGGTAGTCGTACATGTGAACGATTGGATGGATGTGGATGAATGAGATGAGATGTGTATGAATGAGACATGATGTGGATGGGATGAATGAGATATGATGTGGATAGATGTGATGTGATGTTATGTGGATAGAATGTATGTGATGGGATGGTGATGAGAATGAATGTGATGTGATGGATGTGAATGGATAGAGGTGATGTGATGTGAAATGGATAGATGTGAGTGAATGAGATGTGATGTGAATCGGGATGTGAATGAATGAGATGTGATGTCATGTGAATCGGGATGTGAATGAATGATATGGGATGTGAATGGATGAGATGTGATGTGATGTGAATCGGGATGTGAATGAATAAGACGTGATGTGAAATGGAAGTGATGAGATGTGATGTAAATTGGGATAGATGTGAATGGATGATATGTGATGTGAATGAATGTGATGTGATGTGATGTGAAACGGGATAGATGTGAATGAATGAGATGTGATGTGAATGGATGAGATGTGATGGGATGTGATGGGATGTGAATCGGGATAGATGTGAATGAATGAGATGTGAGGTGAAATGGATGTGATGTGGATCGGGGAAGATATGAATGGATGAGATGTGAATGAATGTGATGTGGTGAGATGTGGATATGGGTAGATGCGAGTGAAAGAGAACTGATGAGGATAAATGAGGAAAGATGTGATGAGATGAAAATGATGCGATTGGATGTGAATGGGAATACATAAGAAATGGATGTGGATTGATGTGGAACAATGTGGAAAGACGAGAGTTCGTTATAGAAACTTTATCTATGACCTGTTTTTAAATGACTGTTTTATGTCAAGAATGCTGGGGAAGCATTTTGACCGTCTTGTGAGTGAGGTCATGGAGACCTAACTGATAAAGTTGCAACAGCTGACGGAGAGTCAATGTAGGACATCTCGCGTAGCAAGGTCGGCCGAGGTCTTGACGAGCCTCGGTTTGATTTAAATGGTGAGCTTCCGGTACAGTGGATGAGGGACCAAGGAAGCGGCCTATGAGTGAAGCGCTAGGTGACATGCGAAGGATCCTAGAGGGTGCTGACCATACAGTGCTCGGGCTCTGGGTCGTCGAAGATACCCACACGTGTGTCGGGGAAGATATTGGAACAAGGAGTAAGAGTTGTTTTCTGAAACTGGGCATGGATCTGGTTGATAGACCTTGCTGGTCCTCAACAGATGAGTTCATGGCTCTTTTATATGGATCTATTGGTTGATTCTGCTGATCTTCAACAATGGAGATTCCATCTTGATTTTTATAAGTGAATATATTACCGGGTACTATGAGCTAGGAACTATCAAAAAGGCCCCTGAGTGGACAGGTTGAGTGGACAGGTGGTGAGCGTTCTGGTTACCAATGATGCCATAGGTACACCGATGAAGGAATGAGTGGAAATTAGGATTCAACCGGATATTTTGGAGGATTATGATCAGTGATACTATGATTTCATTAAATGATTGTTTTAAAGATAGCTGAATCTATAAAAAAGGCAATTTCATATTGGGTGTGTAAGTGGCATGACTAGCTTTAAATTTGCATGAATATCTGGCTAGGGGGCCTGGAAACTCTTTTCCCTGGTACCCGGGACAAAACCTAACCAAATTCCTAATTGGATCCCATCACTACAGTGGTTGGGTGGTTGGCTAATCCATGGGACTAGATGGGGTTAGGCTGGGCTGATGGAGCCCTACAATGAGACTCAATTCTGTTATAGTACGATAGATAAAGTAAATCCCGAATAAAAATTATTCTATGGAAAAGAATCAACGGCTGTACCTCTCAATGAGGAAAAAAGCATTGGTCTCTATGATCCAAGTGCAAGTTTCTTCCTTGATCTGACCGAGTGTCTTTACAGGTTCGATCGGATCAGTCTGGTTAGTGAGTGATGACCTTGACTACGTTAGAGTAAAAATATCTTGGAGGAATCGCCCGTGCTTTCCGGGCGAGGGAAGTTTTTTTTCCCGAGTTCGATTGTTTTGGAAGAACCGAGGGATTAGTCTTTTGTCCGGATATGCGTGGGTGAGGCCCTGAGTGAGGGACCCTGTCCCACGCAAGAAGTGCTACTTCCACTGCTAGCGCACCTAAATTCGTTGCGTGGAGGGGACATGGATCTTTCATGTTCTTTGATGATATTCTTATCTACTCTAAGGATTAGAAAGAGCATGAAGCCCAAGTTAGATAAGTTCTAAAAATCCTAAGGGAGTACCAAAAAAAGATTAAGTATACCTTCATATATAGAAAAAATTGAATATCTAGTATTCATTGTCTCCAAAGATGGAATCTCGTTAGACCTAGAAAAGGTACACGATGCAGTGAAATGGCCTCAACTGTCCCAACATCAAGGAAATTTGAGGATTTTTCGGTATCACAAGGGGGTACCGTATCTTTATTTAGGATTATGAAAAGATAGCCACACCTTAAAAATAATACAAAGGTAGTTTGGACTAAGGAGTATCAACAAAGCTTCGAAAAAATCAAGGTGGCTCTCACAACTGCACCCATCCTTCAACTACTGAATTTTGATACAGATTTTGCAGTAGTCATTGACGTTAGTGGACTAGCTACTATCACCAAACAAGAATGTTAGTCTCAAAGTTGAGCCATAAGTAAAATATTGTTCATACTCCAACATCCCATTTAGCATGGTTTCCTTCTTCTTGCTCATCTCAACCTTGTTTAATAAAGAAGAAACATTTATTGTGGATTTCAAAGGTGTGCCATGGTAAACAAAAATACTTTTATATGTGGGAGTACTATGTTCATCTATTGGGCTCTCATTATCTATGCCTGAAACATCTAAAATGTTAGCTAGAAAGAATCCAAAGTTCTCCAATAGTGAGTTCTTCTATTGGCCACCCCTTTGACACCATGGTATCACCCCCACTTGTAACCATGCAATATTTGTCATATGACAAAGGTACAAGCTCGTAAACTATATCATCGATCACCTTAATACGTAGGCATGGAACCTTTGGATGTCTTGTCATTGTTGACTCCTCAACTGCTTTCACTTGCCCAAGATCAATATATTATGTATGTCCTCATGGATCATGACTACCTAAAAATAGGTGAACCTCATGCATCTACTAACCTTGGAGATTGAAGTCAAAATACCACTTTTGACATCTTTACACACACAATCAACATATGTCGGCAATAGAAGTTTCCTTTTAGCAATCGTGATACACCTGCAAATCATTAAAATCATGTAAAAATGCTTGTCTCACAACCGAGTTCATCACATTCTAAATAAGCACACTAAAAAATTGCAAAAAAATCACACTAAAACATTGCAAAGAAAATCACACAAAAATGCTTGTCTCACAATTAAGTTCATCACATTATAAATTATCACAATGCTTAAAGTCTAGCTCTTATCTTTAGAGATGCATGGCCATGGTAGTAAAGAAAAGTCTCTAGGTCCATATCTCCCTTAGATTTTGTAATCATGGCTCTAAATAAATGTCTCTAGGATCAAGGTTAATATATTTTCTCAAGATCTTGGTAGCTCGTGCCTCAAGAGGTGGGTGTGAAGAAATGACCCTTCGGCCATATGTCTTCCAAAGGGAGGTGGGTCAAGGAATTGAGATATGGCCATGTAGCCATATCTTTATGGATATCACCCTAGAGCAATATATCCTCTTAATATAGTGGGTGATGGATTTAAAAACACAACATGGACTCTAAGTCTAGCTCAGGGCATTAGAGGTAGGTAACGCATGGCATCGAGATATGAAAGTAGAGCCATATGGTTTTGAGATATGTCCCAAGGGCCATTTCTCCCTTTTCTCTAAAATGACTTGTCATTCTAGATCCATGCCTCCTCTAGAGATGGGGCAAGATAAATAGTTGATTAGAGATGGTCATAGCTCATGTAAAGGTGGGAATCCAAATTCTGGAGATATGGCCATGATGCCATTTCCCTCCATCTACTAGTAGATACGGCTTTAGAGCCACAACATGGGACTTAAAGTCAAGCTCTTGACTCCAAAATTCCATGGCCATGGTAGTGTGGAGAAATGGCTCTTTGGCCACATCAAGCTTAGACTTTGTCAACATGGCTCTTAAAAATGGCTCAAGGTCCATATCTTTTCCAAGAGCCTCTAGAGGTGGGTGTGAGGAAACAACCCTTGGGCCATATCTCCTTCAGAGGTAGGTGGCTCAAGGAATGGAGATACCATGTAGCCATATCTTTTATGGATATCACTCTTGTCAAGACCTTTATGACACTTGGAGAAGGAATTCTAATTCTCAATCACAAAAATTAGAGCACAATATATACTTGCACAAATTAAAAGCATAAACCTTAATAAACAAAGAAAGATGGAGAATAGAGTAGAGGTTGACACAAGATTGGGTTGACTCTCCCCTAGATGAGTGTGGGCCTTGTACCACTCACCCATATTTATATGTATCAGAAAAATCTTGCTTTTCAAAAAGAGAACTTCCAAAAACTAAGCATAAGTGCTTTTGAGTTTTTGAGCATAAAAGCTCTACAAAAATATAGCAAGCTATAATAAAAAGGGTTGGAACTACCAAAAGTATAAAATACTATTTGGTATGTATAAGGTATGAGGCCTTAACCTTACAAAAATACTAATGCCTAAATATAAAACCATAAAAGGTGTTTACATTTCTTCCAAAATATCTCATAGTGGTCCACATGTTCCACCAAAAATTAACACAAAATCTACCACTCAATCATCGCCTACATACAAAATAATATTAGTCAAAGTACACATTTGATTAAACACATTAATCCTAACTATATCATACTAGCGCACACAACTAACTAAACACATTAATTTTGGTAAATGATATAAATAAAAGGTGCATCCAAATAAAATATCCCAACATAAAATAATGGGCATCCCCATAGAGGTTATGACTAACATTCTCTCTTGCTCTCGACCTCAATTATGTGGATGGTAAGAGTGAATAAGATTTTGGGTAAGAACAAAAAAACTTTTCTAGCATCCATTTGGTATCTTCAATAGGATGGTTCTTGAAAGTCACAAGATACTTAACATAAGTGTTTCATGTGTGTGTAGTGGTGGTCTCATGGTCTATAATAGACTCAGATACTTAACATAAGTGTTTCATGTGTGTGTAGTGGTGGTCTCATGGTCTATAATAGACTCACATAAAAGATGTTCTTCTTCGTCTACCAATTTAAGAGGTTGTTCTAATGTAGGATGAGAAGGTAGAGGTCCTCTAAAAGGTCTAATAGAAAAAGAGTTATGAATATGCCAATTAGAAGGTAGCTCCAGCTTATGTGCATTATCATTTATTATCTTGAAAGATCCATAAAATCTAGGAGCTAATTTTACTATAGGATTGGTCTCTACAGATTTAAGTCTCCTTTTCTCAATATGCATAATTACCTTCATTAAAGATAACATGTTTGCGTTATGATTCCATTCTTCATGTATTTCTCTTAAGCTTTTTGAATATTCACTTTTACTAACTCATGAATTTGGCCAAAGTCATGAATCTCTAACAAAAGAATCTACAGAATGTGAAAGTCTAACTTTGTAGAAGTAGGCAAAGCCTTACCATGGACTATTTCAAATGGTGCTTTTTTAATAGTAGTATGAGGGAAATTAATATATGTAAATTAAAAATATATAAATACTTATTCCACTTAGGCTGAGATGAGACATATGATCTAAGAAAATCAATATTGTGCTATTTGTTACTTTGGTTTGTCCATTAGATTCATGATGAAAAGCAGTAGAGAAATCAAGTTTTGTTCCAAGATTATCATACAAAGTAGTCCAAAAGTCACTACAATTTTTTTTATCTCTATAAAAAACAATAACATTTGGTAAACCATGATTCATAAACACTTGTTTAATAAAAATATGTGCAGCTTGATAAGTAGTCAATGTCTTTTTACAAGTAGCAATATAGTAAGCTTGTTTGCTAAATCTATCAACTATAGTCCAAATCATGTCATAAGGTGCACACAGCATCATCTGATTAAACACATTAATATTTTGGTAAATGATATAAATAAAAGGTGCATCCAAATAAAATATCCCAAAATAAAATAATGGGAATCCCCATAGAGGTTATGACTAATATCCCTAGATCAATATCTCCTCTTAATCTAGTGGGTTATGGCTTTAGGGCCACAATATGGTCTCTAAGTCTAGTTGAGGAAATTAGATGTGCATAGCTCATGGCATTGAGAGATGGAAGTAGATCCATATGGTTTGGAAGCGAAGCCATATGGTTTGGAGATATGGCCCAAGGGCCATTTCTCCCTTTTCTCTAATGACTTATGGCTCTAGATCCAGGCCTCCCCTAGAGATGGGGCGAGATAAATAGTTGATTAGAGATGGGTCATATCTCATGTAGTGGTGGGAAGCTCAAGATCTAGAGATATGGACATAGAGCCATTGCTCCCAATTTACCGGATAGGGATTTAGAGTCACAACATGCGGCTTAAAGTCTAGCTCTTGGATCTAAATTTGCATGGCCATAGGCAATGAAGAAATGGCTCTGGGGCCACATTTAGCTTAGAATGTGTTGGAATGGCTCTAGAAAATGGCTCAAGGTTCATATCTTTTCAAGAGATTGGTAGCTCATGCCTCTAGAGGTGTTTGTGAAGAAATAAGTCTTGGGCCATATCTCCTTCAAAGGTAGGTGGCTCAAGGAATGGAGATATAGCCATGTAGACATATCTTTTATGGATATCACCCTAGATCAATATCTCCTTTTAATCTAGTGGGTTATGGATTTAGAATAACAACATGCGCTCTAAGTCTAGCTCAGGGCATTATAAGTGGGTAGCTCATGTCATTGAGATATGGAAGTAGAGCCATATAATTTGGAGATATGGCCCAAGGGCCATTTCTACCTTTTCTCATGACTTATCACTCTTGATCCAGGCCTCCTCAAGAGATGGGGCTAGATAAATAGTTGATTAGAGATGGGTCACATCTCATATAGAGGTGGGAAGCTGAAAGTCTGAAGATATGGACATAGAGCCATTTCTTCGTATTTACTCTGGATAGGATTTAGAGCCATAACATGGGGCTTAAAGTCTATCTGTTGGCTCTAGAGTTACATAGGCATTAGCAGTGGAGAAATGGCTTTGTAAGCCACATCTAGCTTAAATTGTGTAGGCATGGCTCTTAAAAATGGCTCAAGGGTCATATCTCCTAAAGACATCGGTAGCCCATGCCTCCAGAAGAGGGTGTGATGAAAAGATTCTTTGGCCATATCTCCTCAAGATGTAGGTGTCTCTAAAGAAATGGATATAGGGCCATATCTCCTCAGCATATTTGTAGCTCATGCCTATATAGGTGGGTGTGGAGAAATGACCTCTTAGACTAGAGGTAGGTTTCTCGAGATATGGAAACATGGCTCTAGAGCCATATCTCCTTAACATATTTGTAGTTCATGCCTGTATAGGTGGGTGTGGAAAAATGACCTCTTAGACTAGAGGTAGATTTCTCAAGGTATGGAAACAAGGCTCTAGAGCCATATCTATAACTGGAAATTTCCCTAGTGCAATATCTCCCCTTTCTCTAGTGGTTTATAGATTCAAAACCACAACATGAGCTCTAAGTCTAACTCATGGCATTAGATGTCGGTAGCTGGCCACAATGTGTATAGGTTTATTTGGTGTGTGAACACAACACATGTAGTGTGTGGTGTATAGTCTTATTCTATTATGCATTGTGTGAGAGTGGATATGGCTTCCCTCTATGGTTAGGGTTACATCATTCTATTAGGTTTTGCTCTCATATGTGTTTTCTCTCTCGTTATCTCTCTTTTATGAGCTCATGGCATGGAGATATGGCCATAGATCCATATCATTTGAAGATATAGCCCAAGGCCATATCACCCTTTCCTCTAATAACTTATGGCTGTAGATCCATGCCTCCTCTATATATGAGGAAAATTCTTTAGAGGTGGGTCATATCTCATATAGAGGTGGATAGATCAAGGTATGGATATATGTCCATACAGCCATTTCTAACTATCTAGTGGATAGGGCTAGAGCCACACCATGGGGCTTAAATTCTCGCTCTTGGCTTTAGAGTTGCATGGCCATGGCAATGGAGAAATGACTCTATGGCCACATGTAGCTTAGATTATGTAGGCATGGCTCTAAGAATGGCTCAAGGGCCATATCTCCTCAAGAGATTGGTAGCTCATACCTCTAGAGTGGGTGTGAAGAAATGACCCTTGGGTCATATCTCTTCTAGAGGTAGGTGTCTCAAGGTATGGATGGCTCTATGGCCATACTCCTAGTGTTTAAGGCTTAGGAGTCAAACATGGACATAAACATCTAGCTTAGAGTTTTAGAGTTATGTAGCTTATGGTATGGAGAAAGATATTGACCTTTAAGCCATATCTTTCTTTGCTCTAATGAATTTTAGACCAAAATCAAGCACTCATCTAGCTAACATATTAAGAGATAGGTTGGAAGAAATGGCTATATGGCCACATCTTCAATAAAAGTGAAGCTATCTCAAGGTATATAGGTGGAGCATTTTGGAGGTTATTAGCCATATCCTCTAAGGGTAATTTTAAAGAAATGACCCTATGACCATATCTCCCATAGACTAGTGGTTTATGGATTTGAAGGAAAACAAGGGCATCAAAGTCTAGCTTAGAGCTCTAGAGGATGGTAGGGTATGGTATTGAGAGAGACACGGACCTTTATTGAGAGAGACATGGCCTTTTAAGTCATGCCTTTCTTTGTGTTGGCCATGGATCCACCAGACTGCCCACAGCTCACTGCCACCCTGCTACCGTTGAATGTTGGAGCCCGCTAGATGTTAGTTGATGCACTTTATTATAGAGCTAACGCTCCCTTAACACCCAGTTGGCACACTTTATCTATTACATGTATATATTTTATCAAATTTTTGATGAATTAATAATCGTACAAAAATATGCTTAATTTAATTTGTGTAGGATTCAGCTTAATGGAATGTGCAAATGTGCACAAGATTATCATATGTGCAAATGTGCACAAGATTATTTAATGTAACAAGGCCCATTAGCAATTACATTTGGGCAAAGGTTTTTATATGTACAAACCTTAGGGATTTTGATATGATTAAAAATATGTAAAGCAATACCCCAAAAGTGGAAAAAGCAAGCCCAATTTTGTACACTCATCTTTTCTTAGCTCCTTGGGCTATTTTTATGAATAAAAATTCTCTAAATACTCATGTCGTGGAAGTGGAGCTACACGACATGGGGGGAGAGATTGCACCTAATCTTGTCTTGATGGTGATGTTATTATTTCTCTTGCTTTGTGTTATGCTATGTTATTTGATTTCAATTTAATTTAAGTTTTTGTTTTAATTTTTGATATATTTTATGAGTTTTTAATTATTTCTTCAAGAAGAACAAGTTTGTGGATTTATGTTTATGTTCAATCTATTACCTAAAGGGTAAAGCAAGGTGGAAAACCATTAGTGGGTTTGCAAAAACATAAGACCACTTTTAATTTCACTAATTTGCTTCAAAATCCGTGTGTATAGATGGAATCAGCAAATTGAGGAGATTAGATCCTTGATTTGATTTGAGGAGGGTTTAGAAATTTCCCTTCCCTTGTCCAAGAGCGTATTTCAAAACGGTTAAAAGTATAATATATATATATATATATATATATTCCTTCAAAAATTGTCTCTCCTTCTCGACCGACCAAGCGGCAGTGCGAAACTCGACGATGGAGGGCAGGCGAAAATGTTTTATATATAATTAATTTTCTCCCTTGCGAATATTCAGCATGGAGATGCTTTCTTTAATAAGCTTTATAAGCTTTGTTAAAGGCTTAACAAAATAATAATTATATATATATTATATAGCTTCTCCTATGGGCAGCAGTTCGTTTGAGCTGGGCCCTTCATAAAGGGTTAATTAAAGCTTAGTTTATATATAAGAAATCCTTTTTCTTTCTTATATATATATTTATTATTTTTTTTAAAAATATAGTGGCCATCGACGCACGCAAAGTATACTTCCTTTCAATTAAGCTTGGATAAAGCTTTGTTAAATCTTTAGTTATTATTACTATTTTTTTAAAAGAAAAATAACCAAAAAATAATAATTCAAATTTTAGTTAAACTTTAGTTTTCTTCAATCTTTATTATTTTTATAAAGCTTTTTGTTTTCTTTTAAAAAGCCAAAGTTTATACTTTAAAGTTTAACCATTAAAGTTTTAATATATATATATATATAATTAAAGCTTTTAAAAGTGCATATTTTGTTTTTAACAATCCTCTTGAAGATTTTTTTTTCTAGATGGCCAGCTCATTGGAGCATTGACGAGAAATGTTGCTTCATCACTGTCGAGACTGGGCTCCCACAAATCATGAGCTAAGTCTTTGTTACACAATTACTCTTTACTAGTTGGTAAATTAATTAAATTATAGAATGCATATTTTGTGTTGTCCAATTAACTATTTTGCAGCCAACTGACATGATATCTAAGCTAAGTATTTACTATACTCTTTCTATTTATATTTTTATTTCAAATATTCAAGCATTTTGAGAGTATACTATTTACAATTAAACCTTAATTTATTGTTCCTTGATCCTTTAAATTTGTTTAAAATTGTCAAACAGTATCCTTTTAAATCCAAATAAATTTCATAAGTCATTGTTGAGACTATTAAATTTTTTTTAAGGATGATTATTTCATTTTGCATGTGCAAAATTAATTATTTTGCGAAATAATCATCCTTTAAAAAAATTTGATAGTCTCAACAATGATTATTTCATAGTTTTTAATTAAAATTATCCGAAAAATATAGTTTGCATGCTAGAAAAATCCATAAAAAGGAAAAGAAAGGTTTGCTTTAACCTTTGGGAGTAAGACCTTAGATCATACAGATTAAAATCTTGCTCCAAGACCTTCCTTTAAGACTTAGAAGAGACCCTAAATTCCTTGTTCCAGTCTAATTATTTTGTGATGCAGAAATGACAATATTTTCATACTATAGACAACAATGTCCAAATATTCGAGAGTTTTCATATTTTTATTGTTGTGATAATTGAACACCACTTTTATTGTTTTATTCTCAACTCATCATACCTTGAGGTAAACTTTCTTATGCGTGAATCTTAGTTGCATCAGGCATATCTACATTTGTTTATCTAACACTTTACCATGTAGATGTGCTTTCCCAACATCATATGAGTACGTATTCAACCCACTCATTAATTTCATTATGTGTTTAAAATTAATACTAATCAATTTATGATATATGAATCCTAGAACTTCTTTTAAATTGTTTGGTACCATATAGCATGTGCAGTAATATTTCTCTTTCAGGATGATTCCAGCACTCCCAAGTAAGTTCCTTCATTTTCCATAAAACATCACATATACTTGCGATATTTGTGACCTTTTAATGATGTCTTTTGTAGCAAAGCTGTTCAACACTTACAAGTAAGTTGCTATCACATATACTTGCGATATTTGTGACCTTTTAATGATGTATTTTGTAGCAAAGTTGTTCATCACATATACTTGCGATATTTGTGACCTTTTAATGATGTATTTTGTAGCAAAGCTGTTCAACACTTACAAGTAAGTTGCTATCCTTCATAGCAAAGCTGTTCAACACTTACAAGTAAGTTGCTATCCTTCATAGCTTAGTAAATAAATCTTTTAATATTTTTATGTAAGTTTTATCTTTCAGACGGTGGCTCAAACACCTTCCAAGTAAGTTTCTCATCCTTATTCTTACAATAATGATCATGCTTAAATAATTATGCATAGAATTTCAATTCATACTACTCTAAGTTTTATTTCTTATAAAGTTGTAATTTAATATAACCCTAATTACGTTTGAAAGAATAGTTATGTTTCAATCCATTCTCATTTTTCTCATCGTAGACCATCATTGCAATCAGATATATATATAAGGTACGACTCTCTTACGCTTCAATTTCATGTTTATTATTTAAGTTTATTTCAACTAGAAATATAAATTAATATTTTATCATCTAGACTTGTTCATTTAATCAAAATGTTTAGAATCATTACTTGTCATTCATATTTTATCAAATTTATCCATTCTCCATTTATAATCTCACATCCTCTCAAACAACCTTTCCAACTCAAGGTTAGCATTTTCCTATCCTTATTATAACCATAACCAATTTAACTTTTATTCTTATAATGTTAAGTTTCTCATGAGATTTTGTTTAATAACCTTATATACCCTATCCATAGAAATAATAACGACTCACATCCCTTTCGAGTGTTAATATTATTTTTGACAGATTATTTCTATAACACCAACGATGGAGGTATGTCTATATATATACTTCTTTTTACTTTTTCATAAATATTTATATAATATTTTTCCAACCTAAGAACCTAATTAATAAACCATAAATTCAACGTTAAGATTAGTTCAAGTTCAATAACTTAAATAAAGAATTTCTAGATAGAGAAAATTTGTGTCAAAATTTAAGTTTCAAAGGGAATTGGCCACTCTGCCTCAAACTTCTATTCTGAAGGAAGTGATGTATGGAATTAATCTCGTGGTATGGGACATGAAATTGGTTTCATATACTTACTCCAGACACATTTATGTCTTCTATCTTTCTACCATCCTATGTGTGTATGTACAGTGCGCCTATGTGGTATGGGACACTTAGACTCGTCTTACATACATTCATTTGATTGGTTCACTGCATATGCATTTTGTGTAAATCTAGTCTTCCACACCAATCATGAAGACATCCTCTCATGCATTTATGCAATTGTATATTGGGGACGCTTGTATATGGTATGATGTGGGCCTCCTCTGCTTGTTTTAGTTGGTTCATATAGAGGGATGATTCTCGGGGTACTTACGCCTGGCAAACATGTGTGTGGCTGCCTCCAATGTTTGTTTCAATTGGTTCGTATTATGCAGGGGTGATTCTCAGGTACTTACACCTAGCAAACATGTGTGTGGCTGTTATTTGATTATTTATGGTTGTCTATATATCAAGACGATGTTGGGATTAATTGATGTGTTCAATTAATTGTTTAACTAACGTGGATAGTATGTGAGTATAGTAATGAGAAGTGCAAGGGTACCGATTGAGGTGTCGCACTACATGAGATGTGCGAGGGTATCGATTTAGGTGTCGCACTATATGAGGGTACTGATTGAGGTGTCGTATGGCTGGTGGATTGAGAGGTGGTGTGAAGATGATGATCATTTTTCTTTTATATTAAACTTTTTGTACATGTTATTTTTTATTTGATAATCAATGTGACGATCACCAATTTTGGTGTCACACGAGTCATGCTCGCACAATCTCAGTGGTTCGAAGCACCTGAATCAACATACCATACATCATGTGGTTCGAAGCACCAGATGGGAAAAGAGAAATTCCTAGCATGGGTATTTTAATTTAGATGAATTTATTTATGAGAAATATTTGATGATAAAAGAGGAATTCCCATGACATTGGAATGCAAATAATTAAATGCAAAAAGAGAAATTCCCATGGTATTTGTGATCCATGAAATCAAATGGGAAGAAGAGGAATTTTTAGTATAATTCAATTTATGATTATTTATTAAAAGTGAAAATATGGGTAGAATTGATTTTTGTAAATCCCATGAATTCTTTTATTCAAAAGAGGAATATTGAATATAATTCAATTGAAGAATCAAGAAGGAATATGAAAATATCAAAGTAGAAAAAGCTACTAAATGGGAATAGGATGTGGAATGGATATGATAAGATGTTGGGAGAGAAGAATATGTCGCATAGCTATTGGGCTGAGGCTGTTTCTACAGCAGTTTACATCATGAACAGGACTCCAACTGCAGCCATAGATGATGTAACTCCAGAGGAGAGGTTTACTGGTAGAAAACCTAATTTGTCTCATCTTAAAGTCTTTGGATGCATTGCATATGTGCATGTGCCAGATGAGCTGAGAACTAAGCTGGATCCAAAAGCTGAAAAATGTGTGTTTATTGGGTATTCGCTTGAGCAAAAGGGATACAAGTGTTATAACCTTGCTACACGTGAGTTGAGAGTAAGCACGTATGTTGTTTTTTATGAGATGAGCAGCTGGTATGCTGCTGAAAAAGAAGCTGTTGTTGGGACTGATGTGAGTGGAAATGTGGTTGCACAGAATGCAAGTCAGCAATCACAGTCTTTGAGTGGACCAAGAGAGTCCTCATCTAGTGGTTCAGTTGATAGACCATGGAGTGGCAGGCTGCATCATAATACCAGTCCTGCAAATGTGATTAGTACATCACATAAAGGCAAAGAGAAAGTGGTTGAGCCCCTTAGTATGCCTGACATTTTTGCAGGGCATTCTCATGTTGATTGGAAAGTCTAGTGGCTCAGAGATGAGTCTTGATAAGGATCTTGGGATACCAGCTACTATGAGAACACCTAGTGTAAAGAAGGCTATGGAAGCCATGAATTCAAAGCTGCAAAGATCTGGGAGAGTGAAGAATCCTGTGCAAAGGTTTACCTATGATGGTTATGTGGCACATCACTATGCATACATGGCAAAAGTTGTACATGTTGTAGAGCCCACATGCATTGATGAGGCTGTTGGAAATGTGTGTTGGGAGAAAGCTACTATGGATGAGGAGATGGATGCACTATATGGAAATGAGACTTGGGATTTAGTGCAATTGCCTGAAGGTAAGAAAGCCATTGGATGCAAGTGGGTGTACAAAGTAAAACATAATAGTGATGGAAGCATAAGCATGTACAAGGCTAGATTGGTAGCCAAAGGATATGTGCAGACATATGGCATTGATTATGAGGAAACTTTCAGCCCAGTTGCCAAGATGGCAAAAGTGAGAGTTGTGATAACAGTGGCTGCGTTAAAGCAATGGTCTTTACATCAGATGGATGTAAAGAATGCATTCTTGCATGGGATTTGCAGGAAGAGGTGTATATGTTGCAGCCACCTAGTTATGAGGATGTGAGTCACCCCGAGCATGTTTGCAGGTTGAAGAAAGCCTTGTATGGCCTAAAATAAGCACCAAGAGCATGGTCTGACAAGATTTCTGAATATCTTGTCACTATTGGCTTTCATGTAGCCAATGTAGATTTCTCGCTGTATGTGAGACACAATGATAGAGGGGTTGTGCTTGTTGTCATATATGTAGATGACTTGATCATTACGGGGGACCATGATGCAGAGATCTTTGATGTAAAGATCTTGATTAGACAGAAGTTTGAGATGAAGGATCTGGGGGAGCTCAGATATTTCTTGGGCATTGAGGTGATTAGGTCACCACATGGTATTAGATTACTGCAGAGACAGTATGGCTTGGACATGTTTTCCAAGTATGGTATGACAAGTTGTAAGCCTATCTCAGTGCCATTGGATCACAATGGCAAGTTGAGTGCAGATTCAGGAGAGATTTTGGAGGATCCTAACATGGCCCTCTAAAAGGTTCTGTGCAAGGCATAAATAAATAATACATCCTTAACACCACTCAGAGCACATCAGCAGAGCACAGACTCTGATTCATCGTGATAGCAAAATGATTGCACAAACATCAAGAAAGACCTAATAAACACTGAGCAAAGACATAGCAGAACTTCTCCTTCATTCATTAGCGATCAGAATCAACGTTCCATTCTTTCTATCCCAAGATACAACTGTCAGTGTATAACCACCCGATTCAGATCCCAAAGGTTACTTTCACACATAACTAACCGCCAAGCCCTTTGACTAAGGTCTAGGAATTACATAATAAAGCCTTAACACTTGGCACAGCTTGCTGGCTAAATTTTTCCCAAAAATTTGACCTGAACCCATCAATCCCTGATCAGCAAAATCTGAGTTCTGCAGTAGACCTCTGATCATGTAAAGAGAGTGTCTAAAATAAAATAAAATTTTCCTAAAAAGAAAATGCCTAATGTTTGTCTGTTTTTTTAGTAGTAGTGTTGAAAAACACTGTGGAAACATTCCGAGTACCACTAAGCCTGACTCAGTTGGTCAGTCTGAATCTCTAAGACCTGCTCCTGCTGTGCTTCCACATCCATTTGAGCCTCCTTTGCAATGTTGATCACCGCCTCAGGGTCTTCATCATCTGGTAAAGCTTTATCCATACCCATCAGCAGCAGGCCCACATGCTCATCAGAGCTCTTTTCCTGAACAGCTCCAGATGTTTGTCCTTCAGCAGCACCTGCTCCTTCTTCATGTGTTTGAAAAAGGGCTCTAATCTTCTTCAGCTTCCTTGCAGACAATTTCAACTTAACAAGCTTAAAAGGATTAGAACTTGGACTTTCTATCCCCATCATATAAGATTCCTCTGGTCTGATTGTGCTTTTCAGAGCAAAACCACTCGGCGTCTTATATTCTAGCATATCTTCTGTTTCATCCACCTTGCTCTGAAATTTAGACTTTTCAGCTACAAGCTGTACCACCTTAGCTTCCAATTGAGAAATGCGCTTCAAATTCACCTCTTGCTCCATTGTGTTCACAACACCTTTGAGGTTCTGGTAAGGCTTGAAAACAAACTGCCCAATTCTTTCTCTGATCTCTTTCCATATCACTGATCCCTATTGAATCATCTCTGATTTGATTCTCCCCACATCTGCTTCAGAGACTAGAACACCACCTACAGACAGTTCTTCATGCTCACTTAATATTTGCTCCTTCATCTGTTCTAAGGGTTGCAATCTATTGAGAAGCATCCTATTCTCTATTTCAAGCTCCACCTATCTTTCAAGAAGTCTTTGCATCTCTCACTCTACACTATCCTTCAAAGATGTCCATTCTTCAAACAACTTCAGAGACAATCTATTTTTAACCAGCTGACTAGTCTGTTCAGAGATCTCCTTAGCTGAAGAAACTTTCAACTCAGCCATGTCAGCATTCAGAGTTTTAATCTGATTCTGCAACAATTCAACTTCTTGAGCTTTTTCTACAAGCATATGTCTAAATTGATCATTAGCTTTCTGCAACTACTCTTCCACATAAGCTCTATTTTGATATTCCCTAATCTTTTCAACTTGCTGCAGACAAAACTTCTTCAAAATTTCAAGAGTATCTCCCACATTTTTTGAAGTGACAGTCCAAGACTGCTCTGAACCAGATTTAGCTACCAACGGAGTCACCTTCAGAGGCATCCCTTGCATCTTCAAAAGATCAGCTCTTTTGCTACCTCCTGCCACATATTCCTTTTCACCCAACTGCATCTTCTTTTGCTACCTCCTTTTCACCCACATATTCCTTTTCACCCAACTGCATCTTCTTTGCCAACTTTGTTTGAGAAAGAGTCGGAGATTGCCCTATCCCAGAGACTTTTGTACCTAAAAATGGTCCATCATCATCATCTATCCCAGACTGTAACACAGAAGTTGTAGCCTCTTCCAAACTATATCTTGCCTCCAAGAGACACCCTACTGTTTTCTGTTCCTCCTCTATCAACTGTCTATCCCTAAGTTTCCTCTTTAGAGTCAGAGCCACTGTATGTGAAGATAGTCTAGGGTCCACAGGCTTTGCAGGTATAGCTGTTTGAAAAGAATCATAATCAAATAAGGCCTTAAGGAAAGGGCCTAACCTGCTCTTACTAACTGCTCTCTTCTTATCCTTCTCTCCCACTTTGATCATAATCCTCTGATGTACCACAGTGGCCCAATCCACATCTACTCCTGCCTCTGCTGCAGCTAAAGGAGTATAAGATTCTTTTGACATATAATAAACCTTCTGGAGCAAAAGAACACGCTCCATAAACCAACGCAATTGCTGCTTCCTGGTGGCTTCTACTATCTTCAAATGATAATAATGCCTGGAGCCCACAGGATTCCCAAATTCTCTCTCCATATCCTCATCAGAAACTAAATTCAAAGCTTCCAAACCTGGGTAAACGTGAGAAATCAGAGCTGGGGTTATCCTTGTACCTCCTTTAAGTACTCCCTCTGTCTTTCTCAGCAAAGCTAACTTTGTGGGAGCATATATATTGTCTTGCCACTCAGCCCAGGATAACTTTGCATACTCAATCAACCCGATTGAAGTAAGCCACTGAACGTTTGCGTTATTCTCCAAACCCATGCTGTACTTAAAAGCTGTACTTAAAAGGTGCAAAGTTCTCCATCAGGCTACCCACCCACAGCAGTAGAAATATCCTTCATAGAAGTCTCCTCCTATTGCTTCGTCTCTTCAAAATCCGAGCTAAAACACTGCTCCAGTTCTTTACTTGGCGCTGAATGCTCACGCAGGGACCGTCAAACTGATGTGGTCTCTGCCTTAGGTCGCCCTTGCTGCATAGGCTGCTTACCCTTCACCATGGCTAACCTCTGCCTAACTGTATTCAAGAAGGTTGGGCCTAGTGGTAGAACTACGGGGCATGTGAGCAGGGAAATAAGGAGAACAAAGAGAAGAAGAATGAGGCACACAGTACACAACACAATGAGGCTTCTGGAATGGACGCCTCTGAAACGTAGATGTCACCTCTCGCAATCTTCCCTTCCATACACCGCTAGAACGAAAAAAATGAATTCGTGCATGGCGTCCCCTCACTGGTGCAAGTTTATAGGGATTCTCATGCATCACGTCGGCCATCACCGCAAATAATGTCGGTCAAAAAGTTAAATCAAGCCAATTGACAGCCGACTCGTGCGAAATGTATTCCCCACTGTTCAAATTTAAAAATCCAAGCGGAATCTGATCCACACACAAGCTTTGAATTTCCTCTGTTCTCTGATCTTTTACTCTACCCTGATCTGAACATGTACTCTAAACTGCAAGGGGAGTGCCCACAAATGGCTTAAGTCTAAACCCATTTACCCCCTTTGGTACCAATGTTCCAAAGGCATCTGAAAGCATGAAGGTTCCTTGCCCTAAATCTTTTTCAATCCTGTAGGGCCCAATGTACCTGAGCCTCAACTTCCCTGGGGTGTGGCCCCAACTTGGAATCGTAAAGCATGACCCAATCTCCCACTTTGAAGACTTTGAACTTGACATTCCTATTTACCCAAGCTTGTCTCCTTTTTTGAATAATCTCTGAAACATAAGCACTCATTGCTCTATCTTCCTCCAACTGATTCAGATTGTGCTGTCTATAGATCAGAGATTCTCTGAGTGGGAGTCTGCTTTCTGTAGCAACTCTCAAGCTAGGCACCACAAACTCCATGGGTACTACTGCTTCTAACCCATAAACAAGCCTAAAAGGAGTCATTCCAGTGGTTACTTTAAAAGCTGTTCGAAATGACCATAAAGCTGAGTCCAATTTCATATCCCAATCAGACTTGTTATCCTGAACAATCATCTTGATGATTTTAAGTAGGATTTTGTTTGAACTCTCAACCTGTCCATTTGCCTCAGGATGATAGGGAGTATCTAGAGACTGGCATAGTTATAGCACCAACTCATTTTAGTTGGGTTCACACTATAGAGAACCCTAGTATGTATTTGGTTGAGTACCTTTTCATATGTGTGTACTCTTATCTTTGTAAATGGTGTGTTGAGTGTTGTGTGAAGAAGAAGAAGATTTTCAGCCTCTCACCTTGTGTGTTCTCTTTTAGGGTTTTGTGAGTGTGTGTGTGTGCTTGCAAGAGCTCAAGCTCTCTTCTCTCCTACATCTTTTCACCTTTGAGTCAGCTAGAGGGCTGGGGTCAGTTTTTTGCCAGGTTGATTGGCACAAATGGGATCACTATACTTGACTATATTGACAAAAAATATATAATTGTGTCCAAAGTGAATTGCTTGTCCTAAGTTTAGAAACATGCTTTCAATCAAAACAGGTAACATTTTATTCCCTCAAAACAGGTAACATTTTATTCCCTCAAACTAGCACACATGGGATCACTTTTCAAAATTATAAGCAAAAATAGAAACAGAACTATGACTTGTGATGAGATAATTTCCATATGTTTAGTAGCATGATTTCACTCAAAGTTAGCACCAAAAGAAATTTGGATAAGCTAGATTCACAATGAAAACTCTCATGAAAGCACCAAATCTCCTAATGAAGTAAGTCCTAGAAATTTGCGTGATTCCTAATTAGTGCAGCGAGATGATATCTCTCTCTGGTATTACAGGCTGATATATAAACATGTTTTCATTTTGGTGTAACCCTAAAAACACATAGTAAATGTGCTTGCAAGCAAGATATAATTTGTTTCCATGCACTCTTCGTCGCTGAAAATCAGGGCAATTGCATTCAGGTTCTGTTTTGATTGTTACTTCTTCGTACTCCCTTCCACTCTTTTCTGACACAAAAGAAAATAATTTAAATGTTGATTGGTGAGATCCCATTCTTTGTCTTTGCTACTTCAAACTTCTGTTTTGATTGTTACTTCTTCGTACTCCCTTCCACTCTTTTCTGACACAAAAGAAAGTACTTTAAATGTTGATTGTGAGATCCCATTCTTTGTCTTTGCTATCACTTCAAACTTCTGTGTAGTTGCATCTTAAATCTTTTGCAAAGCTACCTATAATATCCTATGTCTCCACTTTGGCTTTTTTCCACTTGTGGTTATGCCTTCCTTATCTTTTGCAAAGTTTCATGCTGCTGGTGTTTGTCCCTTTATGCACAAATAAAAGGAACTGGTGGAGTAGGTCTCAATATGTTGTGGTCTAATTTCCTTGTATGGCCTAGCATGTCATTACAGAACCACATCCACTGATCACATACACCATTTGCACCTGGATGCTTCCTCCTGACCACATAAACATGATGCTGGCACACCATTACTACAAGTAGGTAAGAGTTGCTTGCACTTTTCCCTTGGACCACACATGCTCATACATGTTACTCTGCAAACACGAGTCCTCCTTATTGCCCAAGCTTCCTTTGGCACATCATGCTCAATTACTATGGTGTCATGTGCTCCCACATTGGTAATTCTTTGTGTAGTGAACGATAATATCTCTGTTGTTCTTTGGTTTGAATATATGGTTGCACCATGCTGGTGGCTAATAGGTGTATTGTAATTTAGCTTATGGGGTCTCCCTTGCTGCTTCTTCCTCTACCTATTAACCATCATATAGCTTGGCCGATGAGACTCGGTGCCCTTGGTGCCCGCGCTAGGTCAATGATAATGGCTGATTTCTTATGCGTCTTTCTTTGTGTTGTTTCTCGATCTCCATGCAAAGGTCTAGGAGCCCCATAAAGTGGAGTATTAGGACACTTCCTCTCCAACTATATGAACCACATTAGCTAGAGATGCTGTTGCCTTCTTTGTTATCCTATCAGCCAATGTCTCCAAGCTGAGGCCTGACCCAATTGTATAGCATGTTCTTTCAGGCTTTATTGCATTGGCCATGTTAGAGACACATGCATCATACAAGGAAATTTTAGACTTTTACCCTTCTCCTGCTAACCAGCTACCATGGACACTCTTAGCCAGGTTTGTATGGGGCATCATGGTCTCTTCCTCTTTGCTTTGAACCACCTATGTAGAAATACCAAATCATAAGTGAACTATAGCCTTATGGTATGACTATGGAAAGTTTCTTGGTGTTGGCTTACCACACTCATGAAGTTTCCCCAATGGGAAATTCGTGCCTCCCACCATGCAAGCCAAGAGTCCTTGCTGACCTTGAAAGCCTCTTCTTTGTTTTCACAAAGTCTCCATTTGTCGCACATTGTTTTATGTTCTTGCATGTATAGTGGAGTGATATACTTCTTGGTGTTCTCATTCAAGCTCTACTTCCAATGGAAGAGACATGATCTCTCCCACACTGACATTTCATTCATCATGTGCCCATTATTAAAGACAGCTCTGACTGCTAACCAATTTTTTTGAGCTTCGTAAGCTATAAAAGTTATCTTTTAGAAATCCATGTTTCTCCATGGTGTTGTTTATCATATCTCAGAATAGAATGTAGGCTCTTTCATCTCAAATGTAGTGATTGTCATTATCATTCTAGCTCTATTGATGTTAAAAATAAATAGATAATATTGGAGTTGCCAATGAATTAATATTAACATCCACTCCAAAATTAACGAGAAATGTAACAACCTTGGGACATAAACATGAACTCCCATGGTATTCTAGTATGGGATTCTATGGGTGTGATCAAACACGAGCCAACCATATTTTAGGTCTCCATTGCCATCTTGATGCATTCTATTTACCAAGTCCACACAAGAAGCAAAGCCTTTTGTAGACATCTTCAAGAGAAAGCATCGTTTGTCCTTGTCCTTGGCCCAAAAATCTACTACCATGAATAAAAGGATAAGCCATACATCTTTGAAGGAACATAATTGCATCAAAGCCACTTCCAACTTGCTGTAATTTTTCTTAGTCTTGGACACTATTCTTCTGAACGTGCAATAGTGCAGTCAAAAACATTTCATCCATGCAATGAGTCACAAGAATATATTAAAACCATAGGTTAGTAGAATACCTTTTCTCTTGGACAAGTGTCACCATTGCATCAAATACACTAGCCAACTCCTTATCACCCACCATGTCAAAGTCCTTTACATCCTCGTCCTCTAAAGAATACCTACAAAAGTTTCTCTTTTGCAATTGTATCTTCAAGAGAAAGCATCGTTTGTGCTTGTCCTTGGCCCAAAAATCTACTACCATGAATAAAAGGATAAGCCATAGATCTTTGAAGGAACATAATTGCATCAAAGCCACTTCCAACTCGCTGTAATTTTTCTTAGTCATGGACACTATTCTTCTGAACCTGCAATAGTGCAGTCAAAAACATTTCATCCATGCAATGAGTCACAAGAATATATTAAAACCATAGGTTAGTAGAATACCTTTTCTCTTGGACAAGTGTCACCATTGCATCAAATACACTAGCCAACTCCTTATCACCCACCATGTCAAAGTCCTTTACATCCTCGTCCTCTAAAGAATACCTACAAAAGTTTCTCTTTTGCAATTGTCATTTGGATCTTCTTGGAACGTGCTTGCCTATCCATCCTAACAACATCATATACCAATTTTCTCTATGTCATCCAATGAAAACTTAAGAAGACCTAACTGAACAGGATGCTTATGCTGTCCAACATGCACCATCAACCTTGTATATGATTTATCATCAAGCATCACATAGGATACAAAGCAATCACAAGTGTCTTTACAATAGACGTTTTCTTTGCAAATGGGTACATGTAAGCTTATTGTTTCCTTTTACTAGTCTAGTACCTCAATTAACTCTTTTAGTCAAAAATCCTTTGAATAAAGCGTTATTGTATATTCCATGGTTCAAGTAATAAGAACATACTACCCTATGACATTCAAGGTGTCTAATGTAATGGCTTGTTCTCACCTTGATGTTTGGTAGAGCCATGTTAGTAGTATGTGGCTTTTTCCAAACTTTCCTATCATACTTGTGTTTCATTGCATCCATTTTATTGTCTACTCTCTCATCAAGAGGGGGGAAATCAAAAACCAAATTTGTATCAAAAAACCTAGGTAACTGCTGAACCCTTTGCCTTGCAGGAAGCTTAGTACATTAAGTAGGGTAGCTGCCTTTTGCTTTAGCAAAATAGGGATAATGCTTTTCTCATCAGGCCTGTGAATTTGAGCTCTCTTACCTTTACCTTGCATGATATTTAGAGGACATTGAGGGAAATCCTTGCTAACGTCATCTCCTTTACTATTTTCACTCACTGACATGTACATGGTAAATGGACCTGCCATCTCTGCTTGAAGTTCTTTGTTTTCAAAATTGCTACTATCACTCAACTCTACTGTTGGTATAGAGGAACTCTCTGTTTTCAAATCCAAATCAACAACATACTCTCTAGACAAGGAGCTATTAAGCAAAAATATATATATATTTTTAGCACATCTATATGACCTGTTAATGCCTCTGAAACCCTTTCAATACCACATTGAATTATTACACTGAACCTCTTGAAGCAATACACAGATGAAACCTGTTGTTCAAGATAATATTGGCATACCAGCATCTTTCTTGTTGAGATGTCAAGCTCAATATGAGCTGACACTCATGAGGCGCTTGCATGACCGTTCAACATTTACATCACTGGCGGGTTTGGTAGCTGGCACCGACATATCTTCACCAGAGATTCTACAACTGGACTACACCAACTAGTCCACGTCTACCCACTCCACTTAGTGTGTTCACATTATGGACCACTTGTATATACTCTATTATGTGTATTAGTCACTTTATCTTCTTTGTAGACCTCTTTTGTTGTGTGAAGAAGAACAAGAATTTTCAGTCTCTCACCTTGTGTGTTCTCTTTTAGGGCTTATATGAGTGTGTGTGTGTACTTGCAAGAGCTCAAGCTCTCTTCTCCCCTGCATCTTTTCATGGTTTGAGATCCTGGTTCATGCTAAGGGGACTGAGTGGCAAGCAAGAGAAGCATAGGAAGCGGTACGAGGGTAAGAGCTTCATCTACTCTTCCCTCTTTGTGTTGGCTACTACACCCCTGTCAGGAGCTCTTCAGGAGACACTCGCAAACGAAATCCGATTGAGGATCTTTCTTCATGGAAGAAGAGCTACAAGGAAACTATATTGTCACTTGGACTACATTTTGCAGGCCGAAAACGTATTTTGGCACATCTGGACCTCCATTTTTCAATTCACCGAGGCGTTCATGGGCATTGTAGGTAAGTTTCGATTCTCTACAGAACTCTATTTTTGGAACTGCAGGAAGGGTGATTAGTTGTGCAGACACTGTGTGTATTGCAAAGAGGTCTTAAAGTTGCCATTGGGTGTATGTATGAAAATTGAGGTCACTGTTGTGACAGTTTAGGTGCAGTATAGTACCATTGCAGAGAAATAGCAGTTTGTGCAGGTCAAACTAGAGTGTTGTTTTTGGTAAATAGGTGTTGCAAATAAAATGTCGAATGATAGAATAAACGAAATTGCTGCAGAGAATCTTGACAAGAATAACTTCCATACTTGGAGGTTTAGACTAACAAATTTCTTGATGGGAAAAGGTTACTAGGACTACATTCAAAGAGGTGAACATGAGGAGGCACCAGAGGTACCAAAGATTAATCCAACCCACTACATATGTAAAAGAATTCAAGGATTGGAATCAAGGAACAAGGAAATTCATGTATTGGCTTTCTATCAGCATACATGACATATGATTAGGCATATACAGGATGCCAAGTCACGTAAGGAGGCATGGGACACCTTGGTGAAGCTGTATGAAACTAACACCAAGGCACAAAAGATTTAGTTGAAGAATGAGCTTCATACTATGAAGAAGAACAATATGTCTGTGAATGATTATGTCTTGAAGATCAATGGCATTGTGGAATCCCTTGCATCAATTGGTGTTTCTGTTAATGATGATGATGATGATGATGATAAGGTGGAAGTGTGTCTATATGGTCTCAGGCCACAATACAAGGCGTTTAAGTCATCTATTCAGACTAAGGAGAACATTCCCAACTTCACAGATTTGGTGTCAATGTTGATCAGTGAAGAGAAGAATTTGGGTGAAGATTAGCAGTCTTCACAAACAAAACCAGTTCAGAGAAGCAGGCCTTCTACAAGTGTAGGCAAAGGACAAGGTAGAGGTCGTGGATGTGGCTAAGGTGGTGGCCAAACAGGTAATCAAAATTATGGTCAGCAGCAGAGCAGCAGCAACAGTCCCAAGATTCGCAACAACAACACATAGGTGGAAGAGGCCAGTTTAGAGACAAGGGGAGTCAACGAAGTCGTGGTAATTGGAAAAGTCACAATAATGATACACGATAATGTCTTTTATTGTGGTAAGCCCGAACATGTACATGCAGATTTCGATAAGAAACAAAGTGACATGCAAAATGAAAAAGTGTAACAAAATAACTATGCATCCTCTAGCAAAAATAATGAGGATAATGAGAGGTTGTTTGTTATGTAACATGTAGTTAATGCTATGTCTAGAAATGATAGAATAGCATGTAAGGATGATAGTTAATGCTATGTCTAGAAATGATATAACAGCATGTAAGGATGATGTATGGTATGTTGATTCAAGTGCTTTGAACCACATAACAAGTCATGGTGAGTGGTTCAAGGAAATGAAGAGTCTTTAAAGACCAAGTTTTGTTGAAATAGGGAATGACACTGCTCATCCGATTACCCATGTTGGAGATGTACCATTGTTGTGGGATCCCAACTGCCCCCTCTGTCGGATTTTTGGATGGTAGCAATGGAAGTAGCTTCCTCCACGCGGGGCGGGGTTTCCCACTCAGGGCCACACCCTCGAATATCTAGGCACACGAGACTAAGCTGGTGGTCATTCCGAAAACCGAAACCGGAAAAATTTCCCATGCCCGAAAAACGGGGATGATTCCACCATTTTGAATTTCTTAACAAATTTTTCTAACGAGGTCAAGATACTGAACTAACCTTCATCTGATTAAACCAGATAGAAGGAAAACTATTATAGACTTATCTTGAAGGAATCAATGCTTTTTTTCTAATTGAATCAGGCACAGCCGTTGTTGATCTATTCATTTGAGAAGTCTTCAAGTTAATATTTAACTACTCGAGTTCTAAGCGTACTCCTATTAATCAATTTTATTATTAAAACTCTACTGATTTCAGCCTAACCCCATCCGGCCCATGGGTTAGCCACTGCCCAACCACTGGAATTAGTAGAACCAGACAAGTACTCACCCACCCATAATTGGATGCCTTTCTTAACTTTTGCTTTAGAATACAGATACGCACACACTCCTCTTTAAACTTTAACTTTTAAAAACAATCCATTGATAAATAATTATTGGTTACAGATGTCATAACTCAAAATTTCTATTCAATCCTTGTTTGTCACAAAACAGTATCACTCTGGACTCTCCGAGGTCAGCAATGAGATCCAGTAACAGATTACAATAATTTTCTCGTCATCATACATATATATATCTTCCACGACATACGCATGGGTGTCCTAAGCACCGCGAGCCCGTGCATCGCCTGGTCAGAACCCTCCAGGATCCTCCTTAGGTGTCCTGGCACTTCACTCAGGGATCGCTTCGTCGACCCTCGCCCATCGTACCGGAAGCACACCATTTTTCACCATACCCAGGTTGGTCAAAACCTAGGCAGGTTTTTGTCGCATGAGCCATCCTTTGAATTCCCCACCAGCTGTTGCAACCAAACTTCCCTTAGAAAAACACATATACCAATGCTCCCTCCAGCATTCTGGCGTAAGATAGTCCTTTAAGAAAACAGGGTTTCTATGCAAGTTTTCGGTTTTGATTTTCTTTTGAATACAATGGGTATATCTTAAATCTATATCCCAATACTTCTTTCTAGATCACAGGTCTAAAATTCCAACAAAATTTCCTGAATTTTGTAACCTTGATCCTCAAATCAGAATCAAGGGTCTTAACTTGATTTCAGATTCGGTGGGTGATTTGAGTGAATTTTTCTAAACTGATCACAACGTCTTTTCTTGAAACTGACGAAGGAGTTATGTCTTGGTCATAGTCTGATTCAGGGTTTGAGTCTGGAAAGGTTCTCTTGAACTATCTTTCTCGAAGGGTAATATTTTAATTACTACTTTACTGAATTTCATTCATTGAGTATTTTACTTAACTGAATCTAAAACTAATCATGAATTCCTATGAGGAATAAATTAATCATTTATCTAAAATTTCGACTTCGATAGTTTTTTTGAATTTTCTCATTACTATCCTAGAGAATATGAAATAGTAGAATTTTCTCTCCACAGAGTATTTACTTATTCATTTACCAATATTCATGGGATTTAAACATAGGATTAAAGAGAACTCTTATTTTGATATAAAAATTCTGTATGCATCTATTTATACATAAAATCCAACTTCTATGGAAATAACACTTTTATATTTTAAAAAAATTCTTTTATGCATCTATTTATGCATAAAAATCAATTTTGATGAAAGTAACACTTTTATAAAAAATAATTCTTTATGCATCTATTTATGCATAAAAATCAACTTTGATGAAAGTAACACTTTTATTATATAAAAAAACTTTTATGCATCTATTTATGCATAAAAATCAATTTTGATGAAAGTAACACTTTTATAATTAAAAAATCTCTTTTATTCATCTATTTATGTATAAAAATCAGTTTTGATGAAAGTAACACTTTTATAATAAAAAAATTCTTTTATGCATCTATTTATGCACAAGAATCAATTTTGATGAAAGTAACACTTTTATAATTTAAAAAAATTCTTTTATGCATCTATTTATGCACAAGAATCAATTTTGATGAAAGTAACACTTTTATAATTTAAAAAAAATCTTTTATGCATCTATTTATGCATAAAAATCAATTTTGATGAAAGTAACACTTTTATTTTGATGAAAGTAACACTTTTATAATAAAAAAATTCTTTTATGCATCTATTTATGCATAAAAATTAATTTTGATGAAAGTAACACTTTTATAATAAAAAAATTCTTTTATGCATCTATTTATGCATAAAAATCAATTTTGATGAAGTAACACTTTTATAATAAAAAAATTCTTTTATGCATCTATTTATGCATAAAAATCAATTTTGATGAAAGTAACACTTTTATAATAAAAAAATTCTTTTATGCATCTATTTATGCATAAAAATCAATATTGGTGAAAGTAACACTTTTATAATAAAAAAAATCTTTTATGCATCATTTTATGCATAAGAATCAATATTGATGAAAGTAACACTTTTATAATAAAAATTTATTTCCAATATGCATCTTTCTATGCATAGAATTTAATTCTAATGAAAATCACACTTTTATAATAAAAAATATCCAATATGCATCTTTCTATACATAGAATTTAAATCTAATGAAAATCGCTCTTTTATAATAAAAATATTTCTACTATGCATTTTTTAATGCTTAGAATGAAAATAACACTTTTAGAATACACAAATGGTGAAGATTACTATTTTTTAATAATAAAAGATAAAACTTATTTCACAAAATTTAAGAAAATTTTACCATAACCTCCTTTGTATGGCTGACCATTTTTCAATTTTTTTCTATCCTCAAGTTACTTAAAAATTATCCCAAATGGTTTAAAGCATTTTAAACTAATCAAATTCCACTTTTAAAAGAGAAACAATATGAAAAGTTTAATTCTAATAATTTGATTACTTATGTAGGATAAAGAAAGGCTGAATTTAAGAATGAAGAGAGGGGGAAAGCCTTTCCAAACAAGGCATAACATCATTTTTTCATTTTAAAGAAAATAAAAATTAGAAAACCATTAAAAAGTAGGATTTCTAGCTTACTTGAATTTCTGTGAGCTTTCCTTTGGCTTGATGGTTTGAGGGATCTACTCTTGTTTGCAACAAGAGTGGCCACCAATTCTTTTGAGAAGAGGAAAAGGTCAAAAACTAATGAATTATCAATAAATTCACTATTTTTGGCTCTGGGGTGGAGTAGAGTAACAATGCATAAAACACTATTAAACTTCTACAAAGGGGGCTGCTTCTATTTATAGGAAAAAGTGAGCTTCTAACCAAGCAAACTAATTCTAGAATTTTCCAAATCAGTTTGGTCAATTTTTGACCATTTTTGGATCAGTTTAGTTTACTTTTTAGAACTAGACTTGAATTAGGAGAGAGGAGAGATGAAATATCTCAATATTTGAGAATTTAAAACTCCACCACACGTGAAATAGGTGCCTCCTTCATGAGAGGAAATCCCCACTCTTGAGGTGTCAAAAATTCATTTTTTAGTATTTCCTTTGGTCCTTAGTCCTCACTCTTCATCTTATTTGAGTATTTACTCATTTTTGGGGAGATTTTCTTTATTTCTTCAATTTATCTCCTCCATACATTTGGATGAATCTGATTGGCCCCTCAGAACCTTAATTTAAAATTTTCAGAAAATCTAGACCCTTTTGGGATAAGGTCTTTTGAACAGATTATAATTTATTTCTAGTGCACCTTCTGAAAATCTTTTTGAACTTCTATTTTGGAAAAATTTATATTAATAAGAGAGATATTTTTGGCCCAAAAATATCTAAAATCTGAATAATCTCTCTCTAGAATATTTTCTCTCTCTAAGCCAAAATAGGTAGAAACAAGATCTTTTATTATTCTGAAGAGGGAATTGATTACAGGGGGAAGATACTGGACATCTTGAGGGGCTGGGGAGGAATCTTACATTCTCTCCCACTTGAAAAATGCGAGATGTTCTCATCTCGCAAACTGGGGGTAATCCTGCAACAGTTCGGCTTCTTTCTCCCAGGTGGCATCTTCAAAAGGATAGAACTTCCATTTAACCAATGATTCTCTCAGAATTCTATTCCTGAGAACCTTCTCTCGAGCATCAAGGATTTCTTCAGTTTGGAGTTCCATCTGCCCCCTTGGGTTGAAGAAGTTAAGATTTCATCATCAAGCACATGATTTGGGCTTGGTACATACTTTTTAACTAGGCTAACATGAAATACATTATGTACTTTGAGATGAGGAGGCAGAAGAAGCTCCTAGGCTAAGTCACCTACTTTCTTTGTAATCACATATGGCCCACAATATCCGGGGGATAACTTCTTGTACTTCCCAAGAGATAGAGAACTTCTTTTCGGGCATACTCGAATGAAGACCATATCTGCTTCTTCAAATTTTCTGTCTGACCTCTTCTTATCTACATACTGCTTCTGTCTACCTTGGGTAGCTTTTATATCTTTGCGAATTGACTGCATCTGCTGCTCCATGTCATCAAGCATTTGTCTGGACATCTTGACCCTAATCAATGGGTCGGACCAAGTTAATGGAGTTAAACAATCTTGTCCATACCAGAGCTTTGAAAGGGCTCATCCCAATACTTCGGTGATAAGAAACATTGTAGGCGAACTCAACTAGGTGCAGATAACTTAGCCACTTCTTGGGTTCCCTGCCCACAGCATGACCGAAGTATATCTTCAATTACTTGGTTTACCCTTTCTGTTTGATCGTCGAGGTCTCGGGGTGGTAAGCTATGCTGCAAAAAGTTCCTACTGCTTTGAAAAATGCAGTCCAAAATCTTGACGTGAATTTGGGGTCTCGATCACTTACTATTCTTCTGGGTAGGCCATGCAATCTGAAGATTTTCTTGAGGAACACTCTGGCCACATCCACTGCAATGTAGGTTTCTTTTACTGAAATCGGATGGGTAACTTTGGTTAATCTATCAACTACCACGAAGATGGAGTTGTAACCTGATTGCACTAAAGGTAATCTAGTAATAAAATCCATACTAATACATTCCCACTTCATCTGGGGGATGTCAACATGCATTTTTACTCTCTCGGCCTTGACTTTCTGACAGGTCAGACAGTGACGTACATGATTAAGCACATCCCTTTTTAGACCAGGCCAAAAGAAGCTTTTCTTCACAGACATGTAGGTTTTGATGAAACCTGGATGTCCTGCAATAAGGCTATCATGGGCTTCATTCAGAATTTGACCCTTCGTTCCCTCATCATTGGGAATGCATAGCCTACGATTATAATACATAATTCCATCATCCAGGCTGTACCCTTGAACTCGGTTCAACTCCTGTGGAGTTTTGCTTTCCTGCATAAGTAGGGTAGCAATAGGGCCAAAGAATCTATCGCGCATGATCTTCTCTCTTGCTTCAATAATCAAATGATTTGACACTACAGTAATTGTAAGCAAGGAGGCTTTTCTGCTGAGGGCATCTGCTACCACATTTTCTTTGCCTAGGCGGTACTTGATTTCAAAAAAAAAAATCCTGTAGGGTCTTCATCCACCTTCTTTGGTGCATGTTGAGATCCTTCTGAGTGAAGATCCACTTTAAGCTCTGATGATCTGTCATCAAAGTGAATCTTTGACCCAGTAGTAATGTCTCCACAACTTCAGGGCATATACTACTAAAAGTAGTTCCACGTCATGGAACAACATAATTTCTCTCATGCGTTCTGAGTTTTTGGGATTCATAGGCCATTGCATAACCTTCCTGCATGAGTGCACCTCCTAGGGCAAAACCACTGGCATCAATTACTACCTCAAAGGGTAGAGAGAAAATCGGTAGCCTCAAAACGGGATTGGTTACCAAGGCGGTCTTCAGCTTATCAAAAGCACTCTAGCACCTGGTAGACCATTGAAACGGAATATTCTTCTTGAGAAGATTAGTCAGAGGGGAAGCTATGAGAGCATACTTTGGTATAAAAATTCTATACCAACCAGTCAATCCTAAGAATCCCCTGACTTCTTTCACTATTTTTGGTTTAAGCCAATCTGACTGCTTGGACTTTAGCGAAATCTGGAGAAATTCCATCTTTGGATACTAGAAAGCCCAAGTATTCAACATGGTCAGCAGAGAAAGTGCATTTGCTCTTTTTTGCTAAGAGTTGGTGCTTCCTTAGAATCTCAAGAACTTTTTTGACATGAGTTTCATGGTCAGCTGCATTCTTTAAGTAAATCAGAATATCATCAAAGAAAACAAGAACAAAATCATCCAAGTATTCTCTAAGAATGTCCTGCATTAAGCAATTGAATGTAGCTGTTGGAGCATTTGTCAATCCAAACGGCATGACAGTGAATTCATAATGCCCATACCGAGTATTGATGGCTGTCTTCGGGATATCTTGCTCATTAATCCTGATCTGATAATACCCTAACTTGAGATCTATCTTTGTGAAGATCTGGGCTCCACTTAGCCTATCTAGAAGCTCATCAATTCTAGGGATAGGATACTTATTCTTAACTGTCAGTAGCTGATTGAGGCCTCTATAGTCCACACAGAGTCTTAGCGTTCCATCTTTCTTTTTTTGAAAGAGAACTAGCGCACCCCAAGGTGAAACACTAGGTCTATAAACCCTTGTTCTAACAGCTGTCTAAGCTGTTCCTTGAGTTCGATGGCTTCAAGAACTGGCATTTTGTACGTGCGCAGGGTTACTGGGGACTGAGCTCCGGGGGTCAATTTTATCACATGATCTACTTCCCGAATTGGAGGCATCTCTATTAATTTTATTGGGAATAAATCATCATAATCACTTAACCATTCAGGTTCTTTAGCTTTTAACTTTGTGTCTACTGGATTCATTTTGACAACATAAATGAGCTGCTTCTTTCCTTTTAGTAACTTAGAAGCCTTTACTAACTGCAGACTTGGGGATCCTTAAATTTTGGTTCCTTGAACTTTATTTTCGTGAAGGTCATGGAAGGAAATGGTTCCATTATGACAATGAATGTCAGCTTGATTTTTGTGGAGCCAATCCATTCCCAAGGATCCCATCAAAAACTCCCAAAGTTATAACTCTGAAGAACTGACCACTCAGTTAAATTCCCATCTAGATTGAACTGAATACAATCTGTCTCAAGGTGAGTGAAAAGAATCTTCCCACTAGCCAATTCAACTTGCATAGGTTTCCCTGATTTCTGTTCTAAGACTAGCTTACGCAAGCATCCTGGGGAAATGAAAGAATGAATACTGCCTGAATCAATCAAAAGTTTAAAAGGCTTACCCTGATACTCAGCTGGAGTATGAATGACGAAGAGTTGGCGATTTGGCCCTTGGTTTTCAATTGCTACATAAATGTGTCCTCTTTCCTCTTCCACTACTTCTGCTATTGTGACTGCTCTAGCTGTTGTGCAGTCTGAGGCGGAACTCTTTCTCTTTGGCTGCCCTAGTTCTGGGAAGGAAGGAGTTTTGAAGCTACTCTGAAGACAGAGGCACATGGTGGCTGAGCTGGAGTTCTCCTGGGATTACCCTAATTTTGACGAGATGGACCCTGATTTGTTGACTAATAGGAAGGGGCTGGTCTCTGCACTCTCGGTCCTTGACTTCCCTGTCCCCTTGACATGGCAGGAGTCAGGCAGTCTTTCAGCTGGTGACCACAACCCTGACATCCAAAACACCAGTTCTCACTTCTGAGCTCATCCCTCTTAATCCTTGAAAGAGGTGGGACTCCTGAGAAAGTGTTCTATGGGAAGGGTCTTCCTTCACTTCTGAATCTTCCAGTATCTTGATTCTGATTTGGGCCTTGCTGCCTCTTTGGGGGAGGAAAGTTTGAAGTACTTCTCGGGATTTGGAATCTTTTAAAGTTAGAGGGTGCAGGCTTTGGTGGGACCTTAACAATAAAGGCTTTGGCAAAGTCCTTTGCCATTCTTACAGCTTCGACCATTGAGACAGGTTTGGCATTCTTCACTAAGGTGTCTAATGGCTCGTTCATTCCTCGAATGAATCTGGTCCCATCAGCTGCGCTCTTCATCCAATTGCGGGGAATATTTGAGGAGAAGGGAAAAAGCTTGATGGTACTCTTCAATTGTCTAGCTATCCTACTTTAGTTCCAAGAACTCATTCATTTTAGTTTCAAGGAAGCCCAGACGACAAAACCTCTTTCTGAGGTAAGCTTTAAGATCGGTCCAGGTCTGGGTATTCCGGTCGAGACGGTTAGTCTCGCAGTGGGATTCCTCCAAGCGACCCTGGCCGTTTCCACAATCTTTAACCTGGCAAGAGCCATCTTGCTTCTCTCATTGTAGCCAGTTACATCAAAGTATTCTTCCATAGCCTCAATCCACTTCTCCACTACTCACCTAACTGCTCCCCTTCACCCTTGAAAGGGTCCAGGTTGGGATTTGTGGTGCAAGGCTTTTTGAACATCCGGATCTAACTCTTCGTCCATCAGTTAGAGGATCCGGTTGCCTTGCACGGGCCGCACGCCTCATGATTCTGACAAAACGAGATTTTTGTCAACTTAACTTTGACAAGAGATTTATGATTATTTAATTTTTGTGATTTATTCTTTAAACATATAATTATTTCATCTATACTTCATGAAACAAGATTTACTCTGATAATTTTATTAACCATATTCACAATCATGAAAACAATTTGGAATTTTTTTGCAAAACATCGTTTATTATCAAAAGTTTTCGATATATACATAGAGCATCATGGCTCCCAAAATCACTGCCTCAATCGCATACGCATAAAGAAGCGAAACTGCGAAGGAGACATACCATGGTACACACGATTCATTACAAAGAGAGGTGCAAAATTCTACTTCTAGGGAGCTGTTAGAAGGGTTGTCAGTCTGTATAAAATATGCCATGACTGGTTTTTTATAGCATTTAATGCTGGAAAAATGTGTGGGCTTACTGCAGTCTAGGGGGACTGGCCAACTGTTACCCAAGACAATTGGGCATAGGGGGTGGCTAGGGGTATTAGGTACCCTTTATAAGGTTTACCCCTCCTTGGGGCTGGGCCTAGGGCTAGCCCCTACATCTACTGTGTAACTAATGCAACTAACCTAAAGTTGACATCTACATGAAGACTTGCTGAATTCCCAAAGTGTGTTAAGAGGACTGACTTGAAAGACCTCTATGGATGGGAGACTGACCTACGTAGCTGGTGCCTGACGTGTCCCAGACTGGGGCTCACAAAGGGATCATGGCATACAACAAAATATCCTTTAAAAAAAGGTACTACTTATGTACATGTTCTTGCACCGTTGATGAGCTAGTTTGTCATGGTGTACCACTGTGCATGGGTGCACGTGACATTCCCTCCTGCTTAGGTTGGTGGCAGGTTCATGGCTTCATGGGTCCCTCGATCTTTAAACTTTGTATAAAATTGGCAAAAATGTCGTCCAAAACCATGCTTCCAACAATGTAGAAGGATCTGTTCGGGACCTATCACTTCTACTTCATCAACCATTTTTGGTTGCTGTTCTTCTAAAACATTCTGCCGTAGTCATAGGAAATGATGGAACCGAGAGGTAGAAACAAGTTTCTACATGGAGAAAGTGCAGAAGCAGGAGGAAACGTGAGTACGGGGGCACATGACATCAAAACGGCATTTTCTCTCTCTTTATATATTTGGAAAACGGTCGTTTTCTGTGAACTTTTATTTTTTTTTAAAGTGACGTGTCCCCAAAAATACGTGGCTGGCCTGCAGATAATAAAAACAGGACCTACAAATAATAAAGCAAAAAATGGCGACTTGCAATTAGGCGACCTACAAAAAAAAATGGTGACCTGGAAAAAAAAAAGCATTGGCCAAGCCCAAGCAAAAAAAAAAAAATGTTAGCAAAAATGCCCCCGTTAGCAAAAAAAACATTAGCATCTCTATGCCCATTAGCAAAAAGAAAATTGCTCGTTAACAAAAAAATGTTCATTTCAGTAGATGTTAATCCAATTCTAGGATTAATAAGTGCTACCATCATTATCTTACATTAAGGATTCACGATAGATACACCAAAAAGACATACATTCAAGATATGAAGCAATAGTGTCCAAAGCTACAACTTGGACAGGCGCCCATAATGGTATGACGGAGCATTTATGGCGATTTTCGCTTCAAGAGCATGAGGTAGCAAGTTAGGATAAAGTTCTAAGTGATGTACTTCATGGATATATTATGAGAGTAGTCATTGTAATAGCATTAGGCCTCTTATGAGCCTAAAGTGCCTGGTCGGCCACAGTTTAAGTGAGTGTAAACACTTATGGCCATGTATATAAGTGAATTCCTCTCATAATACAACATACTCTCCCATTGTGCAATTGAGTCTTGCTCTTGCTAATCCTCTTGCTAATCTCTCTCCCTAATGCATGCTAGTGAGTGTGTGTGAGTGAAGTGGTGAGAGGAGGGACGAGGACCCGTAGTGCAACGCGGCGGTGTGACAACGCTTGTAGGAGACGCGGTGGAATTGCTTCTCAAGGAGTTGTAGACTTGGAGACCTCAAGGGTTACGAGCTCAGCCATTGGAAAGATCCTCACATGACAGTTGTGGTTCACCAGGTAATCTCTTTTTGGATGTGTTTCAAGGAGGGTTAAGGTGAGCCATAACATTTTTGGTGCCGCTCTTGGGGAGCCATCCCTTGGCTTTTTCCATCGTTTTGCCTCTAATCTACACATAGCCCATTGACCATTATCTTGATTAATGGTTCCCCATCAAAAAGATGTGGATTTGATGGTGATTTGTGTGAGATTTGGTGTAGAATAGCTCTCTTTTTTGTTTTTGAAAAGAATGCTTTTTGCTTAATTTTTAGATTAATTTGTTGTTTTTGTGGTTTTTCATGTTCTTAGGGCTTACACAGTTTGTATTAGGCTTAGTTTGCATCCATTGCATCAAAGAATGCATTTCTAAGTGAATGTTAGCTCTCTTTAGTTTAAGCATAGATCTAAGATCATTAATTTGAGTTTAATATTGTGTTTGTTGTTGAAATTGTTTGGATTAGAGTGTTAGCAAGCATTAAGGGTAGCTTAATCTTTCAAAAAATTTCTTAAAACCATCAAAAACCCTTGAATTTGACTAATTTCTCGTAATGATAGTAGCCTTGAGCTACAAGCAGCTGCTTCTCCACCCACATTTTGATACTATTAAGATATTGTGAGTGTGGGAGTCTTGGAGGAGTTTTCTTTAGGGTTGATTTGGAAGGTTTGAGGCCCTCCTTGACTTTAGCTGGTGCTGAGGCTGTGGGTTTGAGACTCATGGGCATTGTTGATGGATGATGAAGCTAGAGTCTCTTGGGGAGTGGATGTCGATGAACGAGGCCTTTGAGCATGTGGTTGTCTCCTTTGGTGAGGTTTGTCGATGAAGATGCATAGGATCCGAGGCCTTTCCTTTGAGAGATAGATGGTTTGGTTGTGGAAACTTTCCTTTGAGTTTCCTACTAGAGATAGATGGTTTGGTTGTGGAAACTTTTTTAGGTATAGATGCAGATTGCGAGGTTCTGGCATTGAACTTTGTAGGTGAGGATGGGATTGAAGGAGTAGAGGCTTTATCGGAGTTGGTTGTTGATGCAGATGGTAGGTCCTTGTGTAGAGGGGCTTTTGTGGAAGAGGATTGTATGCTTTTGCATTCAGCATCATAGATATCCATTAAAGTTGGATCCTCTTCCTGCTGGCAGTATGGTATCGTCAACTTTTTGTCATTGACCATCATGATCACTCTATCGCTAGCAAAGCACGGTGGTGCTTGGGCAGTAACAGTCCATTTATGCCCCAAGATCATATCTGCTTCCAACACATACTCAACCACAAAAAACTTGCGAGTGAGGGGGTTAGTTTCAATATACATTGTATGTTCAAAGTACCCCAGACATGGCATGTTTAAGTCTTATGTGTAAAGGTAATCCTTTTCAGGATGTGCCGTGAGTGTTGGTTGACCTAACAAATCCCATAGCTCGAGGGTCATGAGATTGTGTTCTCGTGTTGGTGGACAAAGCTGTGCTTGAGCTATGGTGATTTTATTTGCAATTTCCAATCCAACCAAAATCCTAGGGATCTTTTCAGTAAGATATATTGGAAGTTCTAGCTCCTCCAAGGTTTCTTCCTCTCGTAATAGCAATTGTACATTGTCTGCAGAGCAGGAGTGTTCAAGGTGACTGTTTGCATAGATTCATCTAGTGAATAAAATGATTCACTTATCCAAGGTCCACCAAAGACTACTCAAGGGATTCTAGGGTAACATGGAATGTAAATTTCATATCGACCCATCGATTGTTTGAGTAGTGTATCTAAAGGAACCTAGAACTTCAATGTTTTGTTCATTGGTTCCTTTTGCAGGACTATTGCTTGTAGGGATGAGTTTAGGTTGTCCCAATGACACCCATTGCGGCATAGATCTTAATGGCTCGAAGATGTCAGCTTGGGTTCAGTTCTTGTGTAATCCCTAGCAATCCCTCTATCGTGGCCATGTTAGAGTGCCTAAATGCTTCTTAATGAGCAATCACAGTTTGTTTACAACCTCCAGAGGCTTGGCGTACTCTTCGTTGGATCAAATGGGTGTCTGTTTATCCTAATTAACTTAGGTGCTATACGCACGTGAACGACCTAAGATATTTTTTCGAAAAAAGTGTATACTAGGAACTTCCCAATGGAAGAGGAGGTCCTAAAACCTATTTTCCATCATTGTCTCGAGACGAAAAAATTTCTCGAGAATGTTTTCCCTATTTGGCAACACGTTTTTTAGGGTGTTCCAAAAGGAATTTTGAAAAACTATATATGTAGGAGTTGTAGTATTTTTGGAGTACTATAACTTTGTTTCCTTGAGTTGTTCGTGATTTTGTCGTCTAGACCCTCAAAAAGTAGCCCGAATATGGCACATCGCCATTTTCATGTTTTTTTTAACAATTTTTCGTGGTTTTTAGGATGTTTTGCCTGGAAATCTGGGCCGAATTTTGAGGCTATTGGTCGGAGGCCAAAATGGTCGATTTTGACTTCGGACGACCAAGTCCAAAGTCAAAGAGCTCGATGTCAGCTTTCCGATGAGCCCTAGAGCGCCTTCATTGGATATACGGTTTAGTAGATACGGGCCTCCAAATAGGGGTACACTTTCCCTGCCAGACCTTTTTACGAGACGGTGACCATTTCACGGCCTACACTTTCACGGTCGAACCTTTTCACGGCCTGCACTTTCACAGCGAACAATTTCATGGTCTGCACTTTCACGGCCAGATCTTTTCACGGCGGACCGTTTCACAGCCTACACTTTCACGGCGGACCGTTTCACGACTTGCACTTTCCGGTCGGAATTTTTCGCTGGAATTTCTTTCACAACGGAAATTTTTGTTCACGGATAGAATTTTTCCCGTCGCCTGTACTTTCACGGATGGAATTTTTTTTCGCGGGCGATCGGACAGAATTTTTTCCGTTCACAGTCGGATTTCCGTTTCACATGGATGGACTTTTTTCTGTTCCTGCACTTTCACGACGAGAACAGAATTTTTTTCCGTTCACGGTCGAATTTCCATTTCACAGAACGGACTTTTTTCTGTCCAGGCTGGATTTTCGTTTCACAAACGAAATTCTTGTTTACGGACATAATTTTTTTCCGTCGCCTGTACTTTCACGGACGGTATTTTTTTCATCGCCTGCAGTTTCACAGACGGAATTTTTTTCGTTCACGGTCGGATTTTCGTTTCATGGACGGACTTTTTTCCGTCTCTGCACTTTTATGGATAGAATTTTTTCCATTCATGGCCGGATTTCCGTTTCATGGACGGACTTTTTTCCGTTCTCGGCCGCATTTCCGTTTCACGGACAGACTTTTTTCCGTTCACGGCCGGATTTTCGTTTCACAGATGTACTTTTTTTCGTTCACGACCAAAATTTTTCTGTTCATGGCCGAATTTCCGTTTCACGGGATGGATTTGTTTTTTTTTTAAGTCTAATGGGAAATACGAATTTTCATTTTTGAGGAGAATATTTTTTTGAATTTAAAATGAAAGGGATATGGGCATTTTTCCAAAAAGAAAAGTGGGAATCAAAAAAGTCAACCTTTTAATAACACCCCTTACACTTTTCATAAATGACCTCGAAAATAGACAAATTGACAACTCATGAGCATCTACTCATTGAATGCTCATTAGCCTTAATGAGTTATGTAAAAAAAAGTAATTAAGGATTAATCCTTTCACTAATCTTTTCCTCTTTTATATTAATTAAAGACTCTAATTAACCATTAATCGCTAATTAATTCATACAATTGAGCACATCATTGGATAGAGCAAGGAAAAGCTAATCTTTGTGTATCAACAATTGTACAAATTAATCTAAATTAGGAGATTAATTAGACTCTTAATTATAGTCTCCTCTTTAAGACAAAATTAAGTAGAGTCAAACTTCTCCAATTGATCAAAAAATTGATGTGGTTAGGTGTTTTGATAAATCTAGATGCTCTCAAAACACTCAAAAACCCCAATTTCGACTACTCATATGATCAATTTAGACCCCAATTAACACATTTTCTAAATTTTTAGCCTCTTGAACAAGATTAGCATCTAGTAAGCTCAATGATATTTTGAGTGGCAAAGGACATTGGCAATTAGCGGTCTCAATGTGTTGTCTTACAACGATGCACGAATGACATGGACATGGGATGTCATTAAAGATTTCAGCCATAGAGTTACTATTTTTCAAAATATTTAAGCAATTAAGCAAGAGCTTGTAATTAGACAAATGGATTTGATTTTTAAACTAAATGCATGAGAAAAAAAATGTAGGTGCCTCCCCCGCTTCCGCCACAACAAGCACTAATGCCTCCCCTGCTTACACCAATGCGAAAATGCCTCCCCCACTTTCGCCAATGGGTGAGAGAGAGAGAGAGAGAGAGAGAGAGAGAGAGAGAGAGAGAGAGAATGTGTGTGTGTGTGTGTGTGTGTGTGTGTGTGAGAGAGAGAGAGAGAGAGAGAGAGAGAGAGAGAGAGAGAGAGAGAGAGAGAGATGTGCAATGTACTCTATGCAGGCTTGTACTCGTATGCATTGTACTCTATGCAAGCTTGTACTTGTGTGCACTGTACTCTATGTAAGTAATAGGTACCGAGAAGGTGGGTTTTATATATTTTTTTCTTAAACGTTAAGCTGGGCTTGAGCTAACCTTTATCATTTTTGCCAAGATTTATTTGTTATGTTGTTGAGTGTGGGACTTGATCCTGTCTTCTTCTGTCCATGTGCTTTTTAAGTTTTTATGTATATTTAGGTGCTCTTAGAAGCAGATTTTCATGAAGTACAAGATTTGAGTCATATAGACTCTTATTGAACTGCTCTGTGTTGAAGTAGCCACTTGTTGGTGAGGATTGAAAAAATTACAAGAAGCTGTTGCTTGCAAATTCTTGATGTGCTCCTAAGTCTGCGTGTTTGATCTTGGATTTGTTGAGGCAGGGTCCAGCTCAAATAAGCCCAAACAGTCAGAGCTGTCTTGGTGGGATGAGGTCCAGGCCGAAAGTGGGTATAGTACAGGGGGTAGTCGCCATTGGAAGTGCAAATATTGCCATGGTAGTAAGACTGGGAGCGCTACTCAAATTCATGCACATGTGCTTCATATCTCAGGGCATGAGATAACATTCTGCTTGGGCATCAGCGAGGCTCGAAGGGAGGTGCTTTGTCGGAAAGACAACACGACTTGTACACAAGCATCGGCTAGGAGACCCGGCGTCACAATCAACCCTAGCTCGTATGTGGGTGCTTCACAAAGGACCTCATTTTAGAAAGAAATCTCATAGGGACTTGCGCAAGTACGCTGACACTCCATTTGCCTAAAACTTTCTTATATTGGAGTCCATCGGGAAGTGCTCGTGCTGTGAAGCAGTTGTTCATCGAGTATGAGAGGCATGCATTATCAGGCATAGTTGTAGGCAAGGCATCAGCCTCTTACGTCCGCGATCCTCTTTGGTGGGAGCAGTTGAGACGCATAGTGGCTTTGGGAAAGCCCATCATCCACTTAATGAGGATGTGTGATGCACTTCAGCCATGCATTGGCCAGATATACGAGTCCATGGACAAGATGGTGGAGAAACTTAAGGAGATTGAGCCAAATCCAATACAGTATGAGGAGTTGAGATCCTTATGTCATGATAGATGGGATGGCTATCACTCTCCTATACGTGCTGCAACCTTTGTTGTTGACCCTCACTTTCAGCTAAGCAACCAGTTCTCAGATGATGAGGTCATGTGGATGGATGGGACATTGCCTTGGAGAAACTACAACCGGATGTTGTGAAGCAAAGATTGATCAAGAATCAACTAGCTTATTACAGAGCTTGCAAGAAAAGATTTGGTAAAGCAAATGCATTGGCGGATCAGTTGACCACCAATCCCTGTGTGTGGACTATGGGGCCGACGTTCCGGAGTTACAGGAGGTGGCCATCAAGATCTTGAGCCAAGCTGTGAGTTCTTCTTGCCTAGAGAAGCTTTGGAGCTCTTTCAGTCACATTGCTTCAAAAAAGCAAAACCATCTTGGCACTGGAAAAACCGATGATTTGGTTTTTGTTAGTGCAAATTTGCAGCTTCTAGGACACTTAGAGAACCCACAAGAATGGAAACATTGATCAGAGGAGGATGAGAGTACTTCAAATATAGAGGAGTAGTGTAGTGTACCCATGGACATAGGTGCTAGTTCTAGCAGTGCAAGCTCTTTTCCTTCAGATGATTTACTAGATCTAGACCTTGGCATTGAGACCCCCCTCTAGTTTGTCTTGTTGTACTCTTATGTAGAGCCTCGTGATCTTGAGGTATTTCACTGTACTACATAATGCGATCTCATTGAGAAACTAAATGTCCACTTCTTTTAATGTTTTTTGAATACTTTGTGTATGTTTAATTATGTGAGTCCTACGGCATACTAAAGTATTTGTTTTTCGCGCATTAAGTCGTACACGTGTCGTTTCTTTCCGTTTCCTTTAATTGGCCCGGTCTCGTTTCCTCTACCTAGCCCTCGTTCCGCCGTTTCTCGGTCCTGGTGACTATGCATTCTGCAATGTAGGTCCAATATAAGGCTTTAACCAAGAGAAGTGGAAGACATGCATCGTCCAATTGTCTGGCAATCCGAATTGCATGGCGACATCACTTAACTTCTTGATGATGGAAAAAGGATCAAAACTCCTAAATGACAACTTTAGACAGCACTTGCTCACTTGCTTAAGTCTTTGCTTCATGATCCTTAAGTATACCCAATCTTGCTCTTTGAAGTTAACATCTCTCCGTGACTTGTTTGCGTATCTAGTGTAAGCCTCGTGAGCTTTGGTAAGACGTTCTTTGATTGAATCAATGATAACTAAAAAGGTTTCCGATGTCTTGTTGACTTCCAAGGAAGGAGATATCATCCACATGAGAAGGGATGAAAATCTTCAACCAAAGACTGCCTCATAAGGAGTTCTGCCAACACTTGATGAGTGTGTGTCATTGAGAATTGCTTGCACAACTGGAGGTGAAGCTCCCATTTCGACTGTTGATCATGGCAGTATGCTTTAAGCACATCAAAAGCCAATTGATTGTAAATCTCCGTTTGGCCATCGGTTTGGGGATGGAATGCACTGGACAATTGCAATTTGATACCAAAGTTGTCGAACAAAGCTTGCTAGAGGTGAGGTGTAAACTTCAGATCTCCATCTGAAATAATGGTCTGTGGCAAACCACAAACTGGATACCAATCACGGTGTAACTATTTGGCCCTCCTAGCTCTATTTCACATGATGGAACCCTTGCTCGAACACCAGACAGGTAGAAGAAGGCATGGGAACACGGACCATAAGGTTTGCTCAAGAAAAAGCACCAGTTTTGGCAAAAAGTCAAACTGAGTTGACCATGAGCTAGGGGGCACCACTGGCAAGAGGAGACTAAGCCGAAGCGTGGTGGAATCTGTCACGGCATGCCCCGGTAGGCTTACAGTCAGAGAAAGAGCAGGACTATATCTTCTGATGTGGCCGTCTGTTTGCATGGTATAAGCATACAAAATTTACTAAGTCTGTCAACTATCGCCATATGCTGAGTATTCCGAGATCCAATAGATGCAAGAAGTGGTCCAGCAAAATCCATCGAAATGTCATGAAACGGACAGGAATGGGCAATGGCTGAAGCAACCTTGCATGTTTGGTGTGAGATACCTTCACTTTCTGACATATGGAACATGCGGAAACATACTTGTATACATCCTTGTGCATCTTTGGCCAATAAAACGATCTTTCTAACTTCTCCAAAGTACTATTGATCTCACGATAACCACCAACACATGAATCATGAGCATCATGGAGGAGTGCCAATTAGAAAGGATCGACCCTTGTAAAAGAGCCAACCTTCCTGAATGGTATAATGACCCAATTCTAAATAAAGGGCCATACTATAAGGAGTTCCAATTCTGTACAATCTACATACTTTGTCTTTATACTATCTAAGTTCTTTCCTTGTATCTCCAACACAATGGACTCCTGCACTGTCTTAATATTATCTTTTCGACTAAGAGCATCTGCTACTACATGGTTATGCTTACTCGGTACATACTCAACAAGGTTGCATTTAAAACCCGTTTTTTATTATTTAGGACGTTTTGGACTTGCAAACGTTTCAAACCCGTTTTTTATTATTATTTTAGACTTACACTTATTACTCTCTTTAGAAGAGGTTTTTTCCCCGTGTCCTTTTTGGCCTACCCATTGGGAGGTCTAAGTGTTGGTTCTTCAAACTTAGCTTATTTTCATGTCACGTTATGGAACATGTCATGACGTGACAACACATGGATGATGACCCATAGGGCCAATAATCTAGGTTCTTTTGATCTTATGAATATAAATTTATATATTTTTTAAATAGATGTAATGTTGGCTAACCTGCCATATTAATAGCATTAAATGAGAAATCAATTTTCTCTCTCCCTCCTTCAGATTCTCTCTCTCTCTCTCTCTCTCTCTCTCTCTCTCTCTCTCTCTCTCTCCCCTAGCGCAGAATGTGATATGTGTTATACATCACTTGTCTAGAAAAGGATATTAGATATAAACTTTGAGCTTTCTTGACCAATCACACACACATATGATTTTAACATTAAAAAGTACACATTTTTTTACGTACTTTATCAATCGACAACGTTCTATACCACGTACTAAACTCGTATCATTTCGTACGTTTGAAACTGCCTTGACACTCAATCAATCCGCGAAATTGTTGGAACAACCGACTCCACCGGTGCTGTCTATCACTCCACTCGGCACTTGGCATAGTTTGCAACCACTTCAAGGCTTGGTGGTCTATCTTCATAGTTCCATAAAGAAAAGGTTTCCATTGTTTCAAGGTTGTGATAATCCCTAGCAACTCTGAGTCATATGCAAAACATTTTTTATCTGCATATTCCTGCTGTAATACACCACGGGTCTTCTTTCTCGATACAAAACTCCTCCAATGGCGAGATTAATCAGTGATCACCTCAAAGGGATCATCCCATGATACAAGTTTAAGGATTGGTGCTTCAAAAGCTGCCTTTTGCAAAGCAAAGAACGCCCCTAAAGCCTTTCCACTTATTACTGAAACATTTTGTCTTCTTCTTTTCACTCCCTTGAGCAAATCTATCAATGGGACTGCAAGGTTAGAAAACCAATCCATATGCGAGCTATATGCTTGGCACACGATCTTCTTCCCAGAAAAAAAAAAGGTTAACAATCTTAGCCGGTATACATGGATTTATTAATAACGAACCTTAGCCACCTGTATCATCCTCCTCCTAATCTCAAGGCTTCCTTCTCCTAATCTCAAGGCTCCTCGATCTTTGGCCATCTTGCACTGGGATTTTCAGTTCCACATGTACATGTGAGGCCCGGGTCTTCTTTTCATTTCATTTTCGGAACTTTTTGTTTCCAAGTTCAGAGTTAACACATGGAATCATTTGGACACATACTTGGTATCATAGACCCATGGTCTTTTGTAGAGGTTAATAAAATCTCTTCCTTTCTCAAAAAAGAGCCACGGTTGACCAATCACATGCAACTCGCAATTAACGTGTAGAAAAACCGTAAAATTTTCTTTCCTTTTGTCTACCAATAAGGCTATGAAGTAAACATAAATGTAAAACTGCAGCATGTTACGCATGCAAAAAAATCAAACTCTGTTTCTTGGAGAGGACAGCAAGAACTATTTTATTATTACATCATTAGTTACTATAGCATCAATCATAACATCATCAAAACATCCTAAAATTTATGTTTTTAGATTGCATTTCACGCCTCTCAAAGCATGGGCCCATCCATGTAAAATTTATGGTTTTTAGATTGCATCATCAGTTATTATGGTTTGGGAGATTGCATTTATGGTTTTTAGATTGCATTTCAAGCCTCTGAAAGCATGAGCCCATCCATGTCTTTCAAACATAAAATTGTAAGCTGTACTGGCAGTAACTCATGTACCAGCCCAGCTTAAAGCTTGATGAATCAATGCCTCGTCGATAAAGGGACGAAGAGACCACATCTGACTGTATGTTTGCAAGCGTTCAGAGTTTACATCAAGCCTCAAATCTGTTACCACCAGTTCCTAACAATGCAAATAACAACTTGTCAAATGCTTCCTGCAGAGCAGATTGAAGCAAAAAACATTTGCTCCAATTTCAAGACTAAATCTACATGACCTTGAAAGAAAAGTAAAACCTTCAACTATGATAGAACTTGCCACCTGCATTTGAAGATCTTTCTCCAACATACTCAAGATGCCAGACATGATTATGGCATAATCTGAAGTCTGCCGTTGAGCCAGGATAGGTTCTTCAGAACACGATTCCTGAATGTTGCATAGGGTAAAATGTGAGATGAACATGAAGAGGTTCAGTGATTGCAACCTTTAGCTACCCATATTTCTTATAAGCTTAAACCTAGAAAACAGTCTACATCTGGACCTACGCATCTTGATATATAAGGAACATCGGGAGCTACCTTAAAATACTAGATGCGAGTCTTAGCTAGCACAGCTGCCACAGTTTTAAAAAGTGCTGAAATCAACAGGTTCCCATTTAACAAGCAACCAGCAAACAGCTGAGAAATAAAAATGTAGAAGGTACCATTTAACAAGCCACGGCAAACAATCAACCAGACAGCAATTAGCAAACAATCTACTTGCACGGTGTTTATAAGCAATGGGGCACTTTGTTCTTCCATCAATGTGGATGGTTATGCAACCACCCCACTTGTAATCCACCCAAGCGTCCAAGATGTCAAGAAACTCTTCAGCTTGAACTTTCAAAGGGTTTAGCTTGCATCTAATGTCCAAAAGCTGGACACAGGAAGAAAACACCTGGCTGTGTGATAATGAACTAACTTCAGGAACTGTGATATAGCATGGAGGAGATTGCAAGGTGCTGTGCTGCAGAGGACAAACAAATTTTCTTTTTAAACATGGTGGATGTTGGGTTTTATGCTGTGTATGCACCCAGAGGAGTGCTAGTGATCATCAGTAGGTTACTGGGGCACTTTTTACTTCAGTTAGTGGAGGTTTTTTCCCCCAGTTTAGTTCATTTTCACTTATATGCAGTTTATAAGTGTTTTGGTCCACCCGGCACATTTATGGCCGGTCATGTGAACACTTATCCTTTAGGGGTCACTATCATGTGGCTTGTACTTCACATTTATCTATTATTGAGATATCTACAGCAGTCGTGTTCACTCCCTGCTGGTTTTCTATGCTTGTTTTCTTTCTGTAAACCCTAACCCTAACCCTGTTTAGGTCTTCAATTGGTATCAGAGCAATTGAAGTTTGGCCCTTGCCCATTGCTGTACACTGCTTGCGCTCAGCTCTACCTGTACATAAGCGCCGCCTTCAGTCACACATGCGCCTGCTGCCCGTACACCCATAGTGCGCCGCCTTCAGCTTCAGCTGTGCGCCTTATGCCCGTACATCCAGTCGCCTTCAATCAGGTACTACACCAAGTCGCCTGCAGTTACGTACGTGTACCAGCCCCGTACTGTATGCGTACGTGTACAAGCTTCGAACAGTAAGCGCCGCCACCAAGTCGCCGACTGCTGGTATTCGCCTGCACGTCGACACCTGTGCGCCACCTATTGTGCAAGTCGACACTACAATCGCCGCCTGCTGGTATTCGTCTGCAAGTCGACACCTGCAGCCAGTCGAGCGCATCCCTGTCATTTAGTGCTGTTGTACCTGCTACGTACGCTTGTACCTGCATACAGCTCGACTGCAGCTGACGTGTACCTGCTGCTCCGTACAGTCTTCTGTACACACCTGCGCAGACAGCCGTACAACTGACAGTACAAGCGACCAGCAGCATCTGGTGTTCCGTACTTGTTCTGTACCAGTCAACAGTACCTGCTCTTTGGTGAACTGTACCTGCATGAGTACAACAATCAACTCATATCTCAGAAGTGGTAAGCATTACATATTTTGAATACTGGGCATTCTTATTTTTCTCTGTGAAAAATACACAGGCACAACAAGCAGTTTTTCTATCAAGAAAAATACAGGCACAAAAGGCAGATTTTCTAGCAAGAAAATATACAGATTTTAGCACAGTTTGGGTGCAGCAAATTTGGGCATTTTTGGGGCATTTTGGCATTGTGTACGCCATTTGCTGCCCTACTCAGTCATTGGTGCATTAAGCTGCACATTCAGAGGATTGAGAGTGCAGGCAGATTTAGGTAAACTGTATTCAGTGGAGTACAGTTGTTATCAGGGTTTTTGCTTTTGGGTTTTTTTTTGGTAAACAGGTACAACATTGTGCGTAAAGCATAATGGCAAATCAACAGCAAAGTGATGTATTCACATATTTGTCTAAGGAAGACAAATTGGATGGCACGAACTACTCCTTGTGGAGTTTTATGCTGAAAAATGTGCTTGTGGCAAAAGGTCTTTGGGATTTTGTTAGTGGTGATGAACCACGTCCAGGTCCATTGGCTCCAGAGACTCCTCCTCAAGGGGGTGCTCGTGGACGAGGACAACAGGTACAGGCTCCAGGACAGCCATTGCCTGTTCAGAGAACAAATGCTCAAAAGACATGGGATGCCAGGGATGCACAAGCATTGTCACTCATTGCATTGTCAGTTCAAAGGTCCATTATACCTCATATTCGGTCAGCTGGCTCTTCACAGAATGCATGGGTGACTTTGGAGCAGATGTATGCTGCTCGTAATGAGGCTAGGATCTCATTTTTGAAAAGAGAGCTGGAAAATCAGAAAATGAATGAAGGAGATGATATGTCGAGCCACTTAAACAAGCTGCAGGATTTGAGAGAGCAACTCATCAATGTGGATGAGATTATTCCTGAGACACAGCTTGTGTCCACCATTTTGCACTCTTTGCCAAGATCTTACTTGGCTTTCCATACCTCTTTGAACCTCAGCATGAGGAATGCTGTTGAACCCCTCAAATATCAGGAACTTGTTGCTCTCTTACTACAAGAGGAGCAAATGAGGAAGAATATGAATATGAACACAAATGCTGAACAAGCATTTACTACAGGTCAAAAGGGCAAAGGGAAATTTCAGCCAAAGAGTGCAAATCAAAATTCAGGTGATGGTGGTTCTTCACAGGATACCAAGAAAAGTAATGGACAGCCCAAGAAGAAGGGCAAATGTCATTACTGTAAGAAGCCAGGTCACTACATCACGGAATGTAGGAAGAGGATTGCCAAAGAGAAGGCAAAAGAAGCTGGGATGTCTGTTAATGATGCTCCTAAAGCTCCTCCCGAGACTGCTTCTTTTGTTGAGGACAGGGATTACTGTTTCTATACATGCAGCTATGATGCCTCTTGGTCTTCACAGGCACTCAGTATGACAGAGCATGCATGTACTTGGTATTTTGATAGTGGTGCCTCAAAGCATATCACATCTCGCAGGGATTTGTTTAGTCATGTTGGCCCTGCCCCTGTTGGCAAAACTGTTCAGTGTGCCAACAATGCTTCATATCCAGTGTGTGGCATTGGGGAGATTCAGCTTACAGCCATTGATGGCTCCATTCTCCGCCTTACAGATGCCTTATATGTACCAGGGATAAAGAAGAATTTGTTGTCCATTTCTTCTTTAGCACATTGTGGAATGCAAGTCCACTTTGATGATGATAAATGCATGGTCAGAGACAAAGCAAATGCCTTGACCTTGATGCTTACTGGTACATTATGTCATGGACTTTATGAGTTGGATGCATTTCAGCCAGTGGATCAGTCTGCTTATCATGCATTCACTCTTACTCCAGCTATGGTTGATGCGGAGTTATGGCATGCTCGCATGGGGCATGTAAATTTTGGTAGTCTTATGATTATGCAGCGACATAATATGTTTACAGATCTACCTCTCATGGAGAAGCCTCCAGATCACATTTGTGAAGGATGTATTTTAGGAAAAATGCACAGGTTTTCCTTCCCACGTGATCAGGCTCTAAGAGCAACTGCAAAGTTGCAACTTATACACAGTGATCTTTGTGGTCCCATGCAGACAAACTCATTAGGTGGTTGCTTTTATTTTGCAACATTTATTGATGACTTCTCTCGTATATGCTGGGTCTATCCTTTGACACAGAAATCACAGGTATATGATGCATTTTTGGCCTTTATAGCACTTGCTGAGACAGAGTCTGGATGCAAGGTGAACACTCTCCGTTCTGACCGAGGGGGGGAATATATGTCACATGTGCTGAATTCTTTTCTTGGGAGTAGAGGTATAAAACATCAGTATACTACTCCTTACACTCCACAGCAGAATGGGGTTGCAGAAAGGAAAAATCGGTCACTCATGGAGATGGCCAGATGTATGCTAAAGGCAAAAAGACTACCACATATCTTTTGGGTGGAAGCAGTAATGTGTGCTTGTCATATTTTGAATCGATGTCCCACAAAGGCATTGGTTTCTATTACTCCTTTTGAGGCTTGGCATGGCCGCAAGCCTTCTGTATCGCATTTTCGTATCTTTGGGTGCCTTGCATATGCACACATACCCAAAGAGTTGAGGAGGAAGCTTGATGATAAAGCCACAAAATGCATTTTTGTTGGGTATAGCCGTGAGAGCAAGGGCTACAGGTTATATGACCCACTATCCAGGAAGATATTTATCAGCCGGGATGTGATTTTTGATGAAAAATCAGAATTATCCATGGCTGGTTATGAGGCAAATCAGGCTGAAAATGATGTATTTGAAGGTCTTCTACCCATGGAGTTTCATTCCACAGTTGGTGATCCAACTCATGAGGGTAATGGACAGCCAGCAAATGATGTAGGTGGTGCAGAAATTCAGCAGCCAAATGAGCCAGAAACTGAACCAAATATGGGACAGCAGGCACCACAGGTCAGACATATACCTAGATGGTATTTGAGGACACTACAGGACAGCCATTTAGAGGGTCCTCTTGCTGGTCGTACTCGTAGGGAGACAAGGACCAATGAGCATGCACACATCATAGATTTGAATCTGGTTATGGCAGCCAGTTTACAGGATGATGATGAGCCTGATTCATTTGTGGATGCACGAGATAATGTGCATTGGAACAAAGCCATGCAGGATGAGATTGATTCTATTAAAAAGAATCAAACATGGGATTTGGTTGATCTGCCCAAAGGCAAGAAAGCCATTGGTACTAAATGGGTCTACAAGTTGAAAAGACATGCAGATGGATCCATTGACAGGTACAAAGCCCGTCTAGTTGCAAAGGGCTATGCACAGAAGAAGGGCATTGATTATGAGGAGACATTTGCTCCTACATCCCGTATGTCGACACTTAGGTGTGTCATTGCATTGGCTGCACATCGTGGTTGGGTTGTTCACCAGTTGGACATAAAGACTGCATTCCTACATGGGGACCTCGAGGAGGAAGTTTATGTTTTTCAGCCCATGGGATTTGCAGAACATGGTCATGAGGGGAAAGTATGCAGGCTGAAAAAGGCCTTGTATGGTTTGAAACAAGCTCCACGAGCTTGGTATGCAAAAATAGATGCTTTTCTACTCACTCAGGGATTTGTGAACAGTCCATCAGAGACCACTTTGTATGTGAAGAAAGAAGAGACAGATCTGCTGGTCATCAGTCTTTATGTGGATGATCTCTTGCTCATGGGATCAAATGATGACAAAATTGCAGCATTTAAAGAGATACTGCAACAGACATTTGACATGTCTGACTTGGGCCTTGTACATTACTATTTGGGCATACAGTTTGTGCAGGATAACAGAGGCATTGGGTTGTTGCAATCACGTTATGTTGCTAAACTTCTGGAGAAGTTTAAATTTCAGGATTGCAAGCCTATTAGTACTCCTATGGAGCCTGGGATGAAACTGTCACTACAAGATGACAGTGTTTCCTTTGATGCCACTACATATGCTCAGGCTGTTGGGTGCCTCATATACTTGTGTAATACAAGGCCAGATATTCAGTATGCAGTCTCTCAGTTGAGCAGATTCATGCACAGCCCACGGTTGTCACATTGGCAAGCTGTGAAGCGTGTATTCCGTTATTTGCAGGGTACCTTGTCTCTTGGGTTGCTTTATCCTGAGGGGGGTGACATGCAGCTACATGCTTACAGTGATTCAGATTGGGCTGGTGATTTTGATACCAGACATTCCACTAGTGGGAATTGTTTCTTTCTTGGCGCTTCATGCATTTCTTGGCTAAGCAAGAAACAGACCACAGTGGCCACTTCATCTTGTGAGGCAGAGTACAGAGCAGCCTACACTACTACTGTTGAGTGTGTTTGGCTGCGTCGCCTTATGACTGATATGGATATTTCAGTGGAGGAGCCTACACCTATCTATACTGATAGTCAGAGTGCCATTGCTGTGGCCAGGAATCCTGTGTTTCATGCTCGCACGAAACACATTGAGATTCACTATCATTTTGTTCGGGAGAGACTCCAGGCAGGAGATATCAGTCTGATCTACTGTCCTACAGATCAGAATGTGGCAGACATCTTCACCAAAGCATTACCACGTCCGAAATTTGAAGCATTCCGCAATGCTTTGAATTTGTTTCCTTTTGGTGGATGATGTACAGTGATCACATATCACTCCAGGGGGGTTTGTTGGGTTTTATGCTGTGTATGCACCCAGAGGAGTGCTAGTGATCATCAGTAGGTTACTGGGGCACTTTTTACTTCAGTTAGTGGAGGTTTTTTCCCCCAGTTTAGTTCATTTTCACTTATATGCAGTTTATAAGTGTTTTGGTCCACCCGGCACATTTATGGCCGGTCATGTGAACACTTATCCTTTAGGGGTCACTATCATGTGGCTTGTACTTCACATTTATCTATTATTGAGATATCTACAGCAGTCGTGTTCACTCCCTGCTGGTTTTCTATGCTTGTTTTCTTTCTGTAAACCCTAACCCTAACCCTGTTTAGGTCTTCAGTGGAGAATGGAAGATGTTGATGGAGGAAGAGAGCCACACGTGAGGGATTGCTGCTTGGGGGGGGGAGGAAGAGAGCCACACACGAGGGATTGCTGCTTGGGGGCGGGGGGGAGGGGGAGGGGGGGAAATGGGGCAGGTTGTGGGGTTGGGTTTTTAATGTGTTATGTTGTCTGTAGAACGGGGAAGAAATTTTGTAGGGGAGTTAACCAGCCAAGATGACTGGTTGCCTAGTTGGTCAAACTTGTCCATCTACATCAGCAGCCAAACACAGCTGATCGTTGATACACATCCTTTCTTGGCCACTATTTTTTGCTAGTGCCCTTTTTGGATTCTCTGGCTGGCCCTTATTTGCAGCATTTTTTCTGCGCATCCAGCCCATGTTGCTACTAGCATCTTGCACTACTCCTCCACATCTCCTCACTCTTCTACCCTCCAGTCTCTTGTCAGTTGAACTCAAAAGGGAAACATGTAGCCTGGAGTAGTTTGTAAGTTTGATTTGAGCATTTGTTTGTTGCTCCCCATCACTTGTGTACAAGTTTGAAGTTATAATCCTGTAATTGTGTTCGTACCCTTCCACATCTTGATTCTTAGCATAAATGCTGGGTGTTGTGTTTTCTCCCATGAAAAGTATGCCTTAAGAATCAGCTCAAGGTTAGGTCTACAAAATGAAAGGAAGCATCAGGCAAGCTCCAGTTTGCACTTCTTCTATGATAAGTTACCACTTTGATAAGAATATGCACACCTGCTTCATATCACCTTTCTTCTCGTCCATGACTGCAGTCACCACCAAGTCTTTTTCTAACATCAGATCCAAATCAGCATCCATCAGGCCAATCACTTTCTCAACCAGCTCTTCGAGCTGTTCCACTAAAGCCTGTGCTGTTGTTCACGCATATATGGCTTAGATCAGCTTCTTCTTACTACAATGTATGATGGTGAATGAGACACCAAACAAAACAGCATTACCTTGTGGAATATGCTCATTTAGACCCTTGATAAATCCATTCACTGCTTTATCAACAGTTTCATGAAACAATAACGTATGTTAGATCTAATAACAGTCATCAGCTTTAAAGCGAAGAGTAGCTAGACTGACCAATAAGCTTCAAAAAAAAACAGTTCAACTGTAAAATAATCTGCACGGCAGCAATTCTATTGCTTACGTTTAACAACAGTCTGCTGATCTGAATGCACATGACGACAGCCTGCTTCTACGTATTTCGCAACCCTTGAGCTTGGATTGTTTTTGAGTAAATCAGCAACCACTATCGAAGACTCGTGTAAAGGCAACCTCCTAAATTTTTCTGGGACAAAAGGAACACTTTAATGGTGAACTGTGCTGTAGATTATCCTGGTACAGCATTAAGAGAGAAAAGACGTTGCCTTTCCTCCTCGTAACAGAAAAAAGAAAAACCGGATACGTAGGGCATGCACTTATTGCTTTAATTAATTGGTTTAATTAATATCCAGTATGTATTAGTAATCCACATAGTTACGGCACCAAATAGAGATACTATTGAAATCAAATATGCAGATATAAGAGCCTCAGAGAGGTTTGTTTTTTTTTGCAGAAAGGAGACTTCTATTAAGTATGAAAAGACCATACAAAATCACGCAAGACCTCATCTTAAAATGTAGGGTGATCTCAACCAATATGGGGCACAAAGGTGCCAAGAAAGTCCTGTGGGGGTCGTTGAGAAAAAGATCCCTTGATCCCACTCCCTCATGAAAACAGGGTGCTTTGGATGCACAGATCTGGATGGTCCCTGTATGCGAGCCCATGTGGCCATAAGAGTGAATAATATCTCCCTACATAGTACAAATGCACTGAGTGTCGTATATATGCGTGTCCTCAATAGTCTTTGTGCATCTGGCCCTCCAAATCTACCGAGCTGTGATAGTGGCAATGAGCTCCCAAATAGTATCAATCCTCTGCAGAGGTGGTCTATAATGTGTATGAGGATATCATGTAGCATGCAACGTTGGGCTACACGTCTGCATATCATTATATGCAGATCCCTGCCCTCAAAAAATGTTTGTGAACCAAATCGAGTGAGCCAAGCAATAGCACCCCTGTTCTGTATTCAGAGTCTCGTGTGTGAAAAAACCCGTGTATGTGTGTGTGAACACTCACTTATCCTCTTGTAGCCACTTATGTGTGTATGTGATAAGCAATGAGGTCATGGGCACTTGCCATGTGTCATTGCCCCAGTGTGTGTTGTGTCAAAAGATAAGGCTCTAAAGCCTATAAAAGCATTGTACTCTTTGAAGCTTTTAACACATCAATCAAAGGATCATTGAGTCGTGCAAATAGTGCCTCTCTCTTTCAGTTTGTCACATCTCTCACTCTCTCTTTACTACACTCATCACCATGCAAATAGCTGCTCCTCTGCTGACCCTAACCTACCCACAAGTGGTATCAGAGCCACACTCACAGCCATCTATCTGCCGCTGCCGCTATCATCACCGCCGTTTCCAGGCAGTGCTAGTGCAGGGCGCACCACCTTAGCCCAGCCCATCGGCAGCGCCGCCGTTTCTGCATGCCGGCCTATCAAATTTGGCTACAACCAGCAAAATGCACCCCAAGTACTGTAACCAAGGTCCGGAGAAATCTGTCAGAGAAGCTGAGAAACACCTATCCACACCATTTGAGAGGACTGGCAAGACCAAAGACAATGACAAGGAGTATCCAATATCCTAGACTAAGGATTACAATGGGGTCACGGCGCGTACAACAAATATCAAATCCTACAGGGTTCTACTGTTGTACAGTGTTGCCCTGATGATGAGCCATCTTGTCACCATGCACTCATAGTTGCCACACGTTTTTTGAAACGCGTTTTTGAAACGTGTTTGAAACGTTTCAAAAACGTTTCAAACAAATTTCCAAAAGTTTTTTAAAAGTTTTTTTCAAATTTTTTTTCAGGTGTTTTTTCCAGGTTTTTTTTAGGGGGGTGTCCATAAATTTATGTTTGGTACAGTTTAATGCTAAAATCTACATTCAACTTTCATATACATGAATCATGATACATCATCTGCTTGACTCTGCAAATCATCCTCTGTCCTAGCTCTTTTGGACACATCACCTACAGAATCTGTATCCTGTACATCATCATCAATAGGCTGAATTCCCTTTGCTGCTTCATGTTCTCTCTTCCATTGCTGAAGAGACGCTACAACCTCTCTTGGTACTTGACTGCAAGGGCCAATGCCTTCCCCTCTTACTCCTGTAAAATGGGCCTTTACCCTAATAATAGACCCACCTGACACTTTGGCACAAAAATTGCATTTCCACCTTTCTGTGCCTGAACCCCCATATCTGCTCACAGGAGTTACGTGGTTCCACATGGCATCCTTAGCCCGAGGCATGATGAATGAATGAAGAAATTTGGGCAACCTGGCAAGAAATGCCCAAATTTCAAATCTGAAATTTGGTCCGCGTTTTTTTGCAACTATGCATGCACTACAGTGCAGAGTGCATGTGACAATCACCCACCTGGAAGTAATAGGTGCCATAACCAACAACAACTCTGGTAACCATGAGAGGAACTCCTATCGATGAGAACTGGGCCTACCAAAAGGGCTTGGAATCCCCCTCAAAGCGATGATCCAATCTGAACAGCCACTGTAAACGAATAGCCTCATCAATCTCGATCTGTCTAGCATGCACGGAAGCATAGGAACAAAAAAAAACTGTTTCTAGCTTTCGAAACCTCGAAACTTCAAAACGGTTTTTAAAAACCTCGAAACATCTCTAGTACGGCAGTTTCGTCCAAATTTCAGGTTTTGTTTTTTTTTCCCCTTGATTTTTCTAGGACTTTTTTAATTTTGTTTTTTTCCATAGCCTCCTCATCACCTTTCTTTCCTCTTCTTCTCCTACCTCCCTCCTTCCCTTTTCCATCTTCTGCTACTTCTTTCACCTCTACTCTTGCTTCCTTCATTCTCTTCCTCTCTCCTTTTCTTATTCCTTTCTCTTCGTCTCTCCTCTTCTTCTCCCTTGCTCTTCTTCTCCCCTCTTCTTTCCCCTTTTTCTTCCTTCAATGTCTTAAATCTTTCCCAATTTCTACCTTCTCTTCTTCAATCTTAAGAGTCCTTTGTAGAGTTTGAGCTGTTAGGGTTAGGGTTTGGAAGGTACTTCAACAGGAGATGTGAGAGTGAGAGAGAGGAACACGACTGCTCATGTATTGATTGTTATAAAATGAAGTACAATAGCCACATAAAAGGATGTGACCTAATAGTGTGTTCACATGGTCCGACCATAAATAGTGCCAGGCGGACCAAATCACTTATAAACCTTTATAAGTGAAACTAAGCTAAAACTGGGGGAAAAAACCTCCACTAACTAAAGTAAAAAGTGCCCCAGTAACCTACTGATGATCGCTAGCACTCCCCTGGGTGCATACACAGCATAAAACCCAACAAACCCCCTTGGAGTGATATGTGATCACTGTACATCATCCACCAAAAGGAAACAAATTCAAAGCAGTGCGGAATGCTTCGAATTTCGGACGTGGTAATGCCTTGGTGAAGATGTCTGCCACATTCTGATCTGTAGGGCAGTAAATCAGACTGATATCACTTGCCTGGAGTCTCTCCCGAACAAAGTGATACTGAATCTCAATGTGTTTCGTGCGAGCATGAAACACAGGATTCCTGGCCACGGCAATGGCACTCTGACTATCAGTATAGATAGTGATGGGGAGAAACAGCAATTAGGGTTTAGAGTTCATTCATGGGAGACATACACAGAGAAGCAAGGGAGAGAGAGAGAGAGTTGTGGGGATAAGTCAACTCATGAAGCATGAGTGTGTGACTCCCCTATCACACATGTATATTGCACTAGTACACATAGTGCACTTAGTACATTAAAAGTACTAAGTGTACTATGTACTATAACTTATGGGCTTGTACACACTATAAGGGTGGGCATAACGCCTTTACCCCAACAACCTCCCACTTAAAGGCAAAGTGCCCTTAAGTAAAGGAAAAGAAAAAATCAGCATGTACATGATAATATACAAGGCCATATCAAGGCTGAAAATGGCCTCATCCAATGCCCATCAAGTGTCTGCAATGAGCAAACCGCTCCGGAGGCAAACTCTTCGTCAACAGATCAGCCGGGTTGTCATCCGTATGAATCTTAACAAGCTGAATTTGCTTGTTCTCTATCACCTCTCTGATGAAGTGATACTTCACATCCACATGCTTCGTCTTTGCATGAAAAACAGGGTTCTTTGCCAACTGAATGGCACTCTGACTGTCACAATGCAACAATGGAATGTCCCCTGTATAGCCCAAATCAACCACTAACCGAGATAGCCATAATGCCTCCTTGCAAGCCTCTGTGGCTGCAATATACTCGGCCTCTGTAGTAGATAAGGCTGTGCACTTCTGCATCCTGGATATCCATGACACAGCACCTCCTGTGAATGTAAACACATAACCGGTAGTAGACTTCCGGTTATCTGGATGACCGGCATAATCCGAATCCGTGTAACCATGCACTAATGCATCCTGTTTGCCAAAGCAAATGCACAAATCCTGTGTGCCCTTCAGGTATCTCATGACACCTTTCACTGCTTCCCAATGCTTCTTGCCAGGGTTGGCCATGTATCTAGAAACCACTCCCACTGCAAATGCAATGTCCGGCCTAGTAGCAACCATGGCATACATGAGACTGCCACAAGCTGAAGCATACGGAATCTTGGCCATATCAGCCCTGTCTCTATCTGACTGTGGGCTGTCCATAGCACTGAGTTTCACATATGGAGGCAAAGGAGTACTAGCTTTCTTCCCCCCGTCCATATTGAACCTCTGCAAGACTTTGCCAATGTATTCCTTCTGAGACAAATACAACACATGCTGATTTCTGTCCCGAAGTATCCGCATACCCAAGATGTGATTTGCATCACCCAAAGGTTTGATGCAGCCTCTGCTTCAAGGCATCCATCTCTTTACGAGATTTCCCGGCAATCAACATATCATCAACATACAAAATGAGAATCAAGAGACTGCCATCCAAAGCTTTTTTGGTGTACAAGCAGTGATCTATGTCACTTCTCCTGAATTTCTGAGATTTCATGAATGTATCAAATTTATGATACCATTCTCTTGGTGCCTGTTTAAGCCCATAAAGACTCTTTTTCAGCTTGCATACAAGCTTCTCCTTTCCACTTACTGCATAACCCTCTGGCTGCTGCATATATATCTCCTCATGGAGATCACCGTGAAGAAAAGCAGTCTTCACATCCATCTGAATCAAGTCCAGATTATCATGTGCAACCAAAGCCAACACAGCTCTAAGTGTGGTCATTTTGACCACTGGAGAGAAGATCTCATCAAAGTCCACACCATATTCCTGCTTAAAGCCCTTAGCCACTAACCTGGCTTTGTATCTTGGCTTTGCATCTGGTGCAACTTTGAGCCTGTATACCCACTTGCATGGCAAAACCTTCTTGCCTGCAGGCAAATGCACCAACTTCCATGTTTCATTTTTATGCAGAGAATCCATCTCTGACTTCATGGCACGCTCCCATAGAGCTTTGTCTGCCCTCTGTAAAGCCTCTTTATAAAATGAGGGCTCCCCACAGTCAGTGAGCATCAAGTAGTCAACCCCTGGAACAAACCTGTCAGGGGCTCTGGAGGGTCTAGTGGACCTCCGTACCCAATGACCATCATTTGCAGGTTGCTGTCCAGCCTGCATATCACCCATTGGTGGCTCCTGTTCCATGCCATAAGGCTGAAAAATCATGCCCGGTATCTCCTCTAACTGTGGTATATCCATAGGGATATCTTCTGCCATATCTGGCTGTCCATTTGGACCATTTTCAGCACCATTTAAGGGCTGGTTTTCCTGCTGTAATGGCTGATTTACAGCCCTTTGTTGTTGTCCATGATGTCCATCATCATCAAAGATGACTCTGCCAGGCTCCTGTTGCCTTGCAGGCTCCTTATACATGCATGTTTCATCAAAAATGACATCATTGCTGCGTATGATCTTTCTATTCATGGGATCCCAAAGTCTATACCCCATTTCACCTCTGTCACCATATCCTAGGAATATGCATTTGTGAGACTTAGGATCAAGTTTGGTGCGCATTTCCCTGCGTATGTGCACGTACGCAACGCAACCAAACACTCTCAAGTGCTTGTATGACGGAGGCTTCCCTGTCCATACTTCTTCTGGCACTTTCCCACCAAGCCTCGTGTTAGGTGACCTGTTTATAAGGTGAACGGCTGTCATAACAGCTTCAGCCCAAAAACCATGAGGTAATGCAGCATGTGACAACATAGAACGGACCTTCTCCTGTATGGTCCTGTTCATCCTCTCTGCTGTCCCGTTTTGTGGAGGATCATAAGGAGTAGAGAGCTCCCTCTTGATGCCTTTAGCATCACAAAAGTCCTGAAACTGTTTGGACATATACTCTCCACCATTGTCGGAACGCAAAGCCTTCAGTGTTTTGCCAGTTTGATTCTCAACTAGAGCAACAAACTTCTGAAACACTGAGAATGTATCACTCTTCAAACGAAGAGGATAAACCCACACCTTGCGTGTGGCATCATCAATAAAAGACACAAAATATTTTGCCCCTCCCAAAGAAAGCTGAGGCATCTCACATACATCTGTATGCACAAGCTCTAACTGAGCATCTTTCTGTCCAAGAGCTTTCTTGTGGGGGCACTGTAGTTGCCTACCATATATACAATGCTCACAAAACTGAAAACTTGAAAACTTTAGAGAAGGCAAGTAACCCAAACGAGACAATTGCTCCATTCCCTTGACACTCATGTGTCCCAACCGGCTATGCCACATAGAGATTTCCGGCAGCTCGGTTGCATTTACATTAGCATGGTGACAAACACCTGCATGCATAAAGTAAAGAGTGTCCACCTTAGAGCCTCTGGCAACAACCAGTGAGCCCTTACTAATCTTCCACTTTCCACTACCAAATGTGGTAACATAATCAGCATCATCAAGCTGTCCAGTAGAAAGCAGATTCTTCTTGATCTCAGGCACATGCCTGACATCATGGAGCATAAGCTGTGAGCCATCTGAAAATACAAGCCTCACATCACCTCTGCCAAGAATTTTGCATGCATGGTTATCACCCAAATAAACCACTCCTTCATTGCCAGCAGTATACCTGACAAACATGTCTCTGCAACCTGTGACATGAAAGGAGGCACCTGAATCAATGATCCATGAGTGCATACCATGACCACCTGTAAGAAGTGAATGGGCATCAAGTGAAGACGTAAAGAGAACCTCATCCTCACTGCCACCTGCATGTGACACATTGATTTCTTCAATCTTGACTCCACTTTTGCCCTTCGGCTTTACATCTTTGGCTTCGTCTTTCTCTTTGTCTTTGCCTTTTCCCTTTTCCTTTTGATCATTTTTCCATTTGTAGCATTGTTTTTTAATGTGTCCCTTTTTGCCACAATAATGGCATTCCAAATCCTTTTTGGAGCGAGACTTGCTCCTTCCCCTTTCTTGGCTTTTTCCCCTTTGTTGGGATCTCCCACGTGCATTCATTGCATTGGACTTTCCAACAGAGTTGTTTTTCCTGTTCATCTCTTCTTGAAGAAGAGCACCCTCAACATCTGCATATGACAGCATAGCATTCGAATTGCTAGTGGCTGTCCTAAATGTGTCCCAACTCTCTGGCAAAGTGCATAACAAAAAGGTGGCTTTGAACTCATCGTCCATCGCCAACTTTTGATTGATGACCTGGCTGACAATACCATTAAACTCATTGAGATGGGCTGTCATAGACGCCCCTTCCTTCATCTGAAGACCTATGAGTTTCTTCAACCAATACACTTTGCTTGAGGCACTTTGTTGTGCATACAAGTCCTGCAATCTCTGCCACATTCCCCAAGCTGTCTTCTCTTCACGAATGCTGAAAAGTAATGAATCTGACACAGACAACATGATAGTAGATCTTGCCAGTTCATCCATATCTTCCCACTCTTCAGCTGTAAGAGAAGCGGGCATCACACCCCTTTCTTTGATAGGCTTGTGCTGCTTTTTCTGAAGCAACACATTGTAGCACTGGGTTTGCCAAATATCATAGTTATGCGAGCCTTCAAGCTTCTTGATGTGAAGCAATGAAGAGCTCTCACCTGTGGTTGCCATAGCAAAATGCAACCTGTCAATGCCTGACTCCCTGCAAATGTGCAAACACTGCACCCAAGATGTGCAAACACTGCACCCTAAGCACACAAAGTGCTCACAAATGTTCTCCCAAGCTTTATCTCCCACTGCGGAAGCAAGAATGCAACTTTTCTCCCACTTTATGTGATGAAAACACCAAAATCTGGTTGCTGCAGATTTTGGACAGCACCTTGAATGTGCTCTTTTGCCCTTCCAAAGTACTGTACAGCAGTACTAAGCGCTCACCAATGATGTACCAAACCTGTACCGGCAATTTCAGCAGCTGAATTTGAACCTTTTGATCACTCAAAACAGTGTACAGCCATGTCAAAACATGCACAAAGCTGTGCCAAATCTGTACCAGCAGGTACAATAGCAATAAATGCTCTCCTGGCTGTCCAAATGAGTGAAAATCAGATTTTTACAGTCACGAACACTGCATAAAACAGTCCCGAACAGAAATTGGGCAAAAGCCCCTTGACTGCAAGCTGATTTCTGAGGATTCAAGGCATAAATGTCTTGCCTGCTGCTTTGCCAAGCTCAACAAGCATACAAACTTGAAAAGCCCCTTGATTTGAGATCAATTTCTGATCATGCATGGTACATTGGCGCACATGAAGGCATCCAGAGTGTTCACGATGCTTCCCCCTGGCCACATATACATCAAATACATGAAAGCCCCTTGATTTACAGGCACATTGAGTGCTTGTAAGGCATCAGCACATTATCCACAGCATCAAATGCAATTGCCTGCATGCAAATCAACCAAATCGGCACAAAAGCCCCTTGATTTGCACTGCAATTTGCTGCAATTTGCTGCAATTTTGCCCAAATGTGCGATTTTTCACATCATACAGCATGTATGAGTGCTTAATTGCACATTTACATCAAAAGCCCCAAATTTCAATGCCCAATTTACTGCCAATTGACTGCAAATGTGACCAATGTCACCGATTTCCTGCCAATTGACGTGGGATGTGACCAATGTCACCCAATTTTGCCAATTTTGCTCAAAAATTGAGCAATTAAGCACCTGTACCTGCTCAATTAATTGAATTGATGAGAAATTCCCAAAATTGAAGCAAAATACCTCTGATTTTCTGATTTTCGGGCTGAATTTGAGGTTTGCAGGAGTCGATTTTGATTGATCCTGACTTGTGTGTTGATTTCTGATACTTGCAGGTGAAAGGGGGGGGCTCTTCTTGCTGACTCGTTGCTGGTTGCTGGTTGTGCAGAGAAGGCGGATCAGGTCGCTTCTGGCATCTTCACCGAGTAGCAGCGCTACATACGACCAGGCGCCTATACTTGCAGTCGACGAGTTGGGTGGATGTCCGCCTGGATTCGCATTCTACGCCAGTTGGCCAGGCGTCTAGCGTGCAACACGCAGCCAGACAGCACACGCCTGCAGCACACGCTTCACGCTGCCTTCGCCTACTTTTTTGGACCAGCCGACGCTACTTGTTTAACGCCTTTTCGCTTCACTCGCCTACGCCGTTTGCCTGCGCCGTGTGCTGACCTCCTCGCTCGTGGCTGCTGTGCAGCCCGCCTGGCTGCTGGGCAGTCATCGCTTGGCTGCTGGGCAGCTGGGGCAGTCCACGCTGCTGGCTGGGCAACAGCTGAGCCAGCCCACGCCTACTGGCTGGGCAAGGAATGACAGAAATCAGCACTCAAGAAGAATCTGGAGAGACCAACGCTCTGATACCAGTTGATGGGGAGAAACAGCAATTAGGGTTTAGAGTTCATTCATGGGAGACATACACAGAGAAGCAAGGGAGAGAGAGAGAGAGTTGTGGGGATAAGTCAACTCATGAAGCATGAGTGTGTGACTCCCCTATCACACATGTATATTGCACTAGTACACATAGTGCACTTAGTACATTAAAAGTACTAAGTGTACTATGTACTATAACTTATGGGCTTGTACACACTATAAGGGTGGGCATAACGCCTTTACCCCAACAGATAGGTGTAGGCTCCTCCACTGAAATATCCATATCAGTCATAAGACGACACAGCCAGACACACTCAACGGTAGTAGTGTAGACTGCTCTGTACTCTGTCTCACATGACGAAGTGGCCACTGTGGTCTGTTTCTTGCTTAGCCAAGAAATACATGAAGAGCCAAGAAAGAAACAATTTCCACTAGTGGAATGTCTGGTATCAAAATCACCAGCCCAATCTGAATCGCTGTAAGCATATAGCTGCATGTCACCCCCCTCAGGATAAAGCAATCCAAGAGACAAGGTATCCAGCAAATACCGAAATACACGCTTCACAGCTTGCCAATGTGACAATCGCGGGCTGTGCATGAATCTGCTCAACTGAGATACGGCATACTGAATATCTGGCCGTGTAGTACACAAGTAAATAAGGCACCTAGTGGCATCAAATAAAATACTGTCATCCTGTAGTGACAGTTTCATTCCAGGCTCCATAGGAGTGCTGATAGGCTTGCAATCCTGAAATTTAAACTTCTCCGGAAGTTTAGCAACATACCGAGATTGCAACAACCCAATGCCTCTGTTATCTTGCACAAACTGTATGCCCAAATAGTAGTGTACGAGCCCCAAATCAGACATGTCAAATGTCTGTTGCAGTATCTCTTTAAAAGCTGCAATTTTGTCATCATTTGATCCCATGAGCAAAAGATCATCTACATAAAGACTGATAACCAGCAGATCTTTCTCTTCTTTCTTTACATACAAAGTGGCTTCTGATGGACTGTTCACAAAGCCTTGAGTGAGCAGGAAAGCATCTATCTTTGCATACCAAGCTCGTGGAGCTTGTTTCAAACCATACAAAGCCTTTTTCAGCCTGCATACTTTCCCTTCATGACCATGTTCTGCAAAACCTATGGGCTGATGTACAAAAACTTCCTCCTCGAGGTCCCCATGTAGGAAAGCAATCTTGATGTCCAACTGATGAACAACCCAACCACGATGTGCAGCCAATGCAATGACACTCCTAAGTGTCAACATACGGGATGTAGGAGCAAATGTCTCCTCATAATCAATGCCCGTCTTCTTTGCATAGCCCTTTGCAACTAGACGGGCTTTGTACCTGTCAATGGATCCATCTGCATGTCTTTTCAACTTATAGACCCATTTAGTACCAATGGCTTTCTTGCCTTGGGGCAGATGAACCAAATCCCATGTTTGATTCTTTTTAATAGAATCAAGTTCATCCTGCATGGCTTTGTTCCAATGCACATTGTCTTGTGCATCCTCAAATGAATCAGGCTCATTATCATCCTGTAAACTGGCTGCCATAACCATATTTAAATCCATGATGTGTGCATGCTCATTGGTCCGTGTCTCCCTACGAGTACGGCCAGCAAGAGGAGTCTCTAGATGGCTGTCCTGTAATTTCCTCAAATACCATCTAGGTATATGTCTGACCTGTGGAGCCTGTTGCCCCATATTTGGCTCAACTTCTGGCTCAATCTCCTGCTGAATTTCTGCACCACCTTCATGATTTGCTTGATGTCTCGCACCCTCATGGGTTGGATCACCAACTGTGGAATGAAACTCCATAGGTAGTAGACCTTCAAACACATCATTTTCAGCCTGATTTGCATCATAACCAGCCATGGATATTTCTGATTTTTCATCAAAAATCACATCCCGACTAGTGAATATCTTCTTGGACAGTGGGTCATATAACCGGTAGCCCTTGCTCTCACGGCTATACCCAACAAAAATACATTTAGTGGCTTTATCATCCAACTTCCTCCTCAACTCTTTGGGTATGTGTGCATATGCTAGACACCCAAAAGTACGAAAATGTGATACCGAAGGCTTGCGGCCATGCCAAGCCTCAAAAGGAGTAATGGAAACCAATGCCTTTGTGGGACATCGATTCAAAATATGACAAGCACACATAACAGCTTCCACCCAAAAGATATGTGGTAGCTTCTTTGCCTTTAACATACATCTGGCCATCTCCATGGTGCTACAAAGGCCAAAAATGTATCATATACCTGTGATTTCTGTGTCAACGGATAGACCCTGCATATACGAGAGAAGTCATCAATAAATGTAGCAAAGTAGAAGCAACCTCCTAATGACTTCGTCTGCATGGGACCACAAAGATCACTGTGTATAAGCTGCAACTTTGCAGTTGCTCGTAGCGCCTGATCACGTGGAAAGGAAAACCGATGCATTTTTCCCAAAATACATCCTTCACATATGTGATCTGGAGGCTTCTCCATAAGAGATAGGTCTGTCAACATGTTATGTCGCTGCATAAGCATAAGACTACCAAAATTTACATGCCCCATGCGAGCATGCCATAATTCCGCATCAACCATAGCTGGAGTAAGAGTGAATGCATGATAAGCGGACTGATCCACTGGCTGAAATGCATCCAACTAATAGAGTCCATGACATAATGTACCAGTAAGCATCAAGGTCAAGGCATTAGCTTTGTCTGTGACCATGCATTTGTCATCATCAAAGTTGACTTGCATACCACACTGTGCTAAAGAAGAAATGGACAACAGATTCTTCTTTATCCCTGGTACATATAAGGCATCTGTAAGGCGAAGAATAGAGCCATCAATGGCTGTGAGCTGAATCTCCCCAATGCCACGAACTGGATATGAAGCATTATCGGCACACTGAACAATTTTGCCAACAGGGGCAGGGCATACATTACAAAACAAATCCCTGCGAGATGTGATATGCTTTGAAGCACCACTATCAAAATACCATGTACATGCATGCTCAGTCACACTGAGTGCCTGTGAAGACCAAGAGGCATCATAACTGCATGTGTAGAAACAGTAATCCTTGTCTTCAACAAAAGAAGCAGTCTCCGGAGGAGCTTTAGAGGCATCGTTTACAGACATCCCAGATTCCTTTGCCTTCTCTTTGGCAATCCTCTTCCTACACTCTGTGATGTAGTGACCTGGCTTCTTACAGTAATGGCATTTGCCCTTCTTCTTGGGCTGTCCATCACCTTTCTTGGTATCCTGAGATGAACCACCATCACCTGAATTTTGATTTGAACTCTTTGGCTGAAACTTGCCTTTCCCTTTTTGACCTGTCACAAATGCTTGTTCAACACTTGTGTTCATGTTCATGTTCTTCCTGATTTGCTCTTCCTGTAACAAGAGAGCAACAAGTTCTTGATACTTTAGGGGCTCAACAGCATTCCTCATGCTAAGGTTCAAAGAGGTATGAAAAGCCAAGTAGGATCTTGGCAAAGAGTTTAAGATGGTGGATACAAGCTGTGTCTCAGGAATAATCTCATCCACATTGATGAGTTGCTCTCTCAAATCCTGCAGCTTGTTCAAGTGGCTAGACATATCATCTCCTTCATGCATCTTCTGATTTTCCAGCTCTCTTTTCAAAAATGAGATCCGTGCCTCATTACGAGCAGCATACATTTGCTCCAAAGTCACCCATGCATTCCGTGAAGAGCCAGCTGAACGAATATGAGGTATAATAGACCTCTGTACTGACAATGCAATAAGTGATAAGGCTTGTGCATCTTTGGCATCCCATGTCTTCTGAGCATTTGTTCTTTGAACAGGCAGTGGCTGACCTGGTGCCTGTGCCTATTATCCTCTTCCACGAGCACCCCCTTGGGGAGGAGTCTCTGGAGCTAATGGACCTAGACGTGGTTCATCACCACTAACAGAATCCCAAAGACCTTTTGCCACGAGCACATTTCTCAGCATAAAACTCCACAAGGAGTAATTCATGCATAGTCACATGGGAACGCCGTTCCATTAGTGTGGAACGGGGGAACGTGGAGTAATGGAACATGGGAACGGCGGAACGTGGAGGAACGCTTTTTTAATTTTTTTTTCCATGATTCGCAAAGCGGCACCCCTTACGTTTTTTTTTTCCACGTTCTGGCCGCCGGCAGCGTAATAGCGCATCCTTCTTTCTTTTTTTTTGAATAGAAGGGTTACGGGTGCCCAAAACGTTTTGGGCACCCTTTGTATTTTTTTTTAAAAAAACGGATACCTGCAAGTAGCGCCGCCGCCGACCCCTAAAAAAAAAACATGGGAAAAAAAAAAGATTATGCAACGTTTTTTTTAAACGTTGAAAGAAGACCTGCCAGGCTGCCCTGCAACGTTCAAAAAAAAACGTCAATATCAACGTTTTAAAAAAAACGTACCTCTCTAAGAACTTATAAAAACCTACAGAGTGCACACTGCAGCTGCAAGTACAGTGTGCATAGCCAAGTACAATCTCTCTCTCTCATTATTCATAGCCAAGTACATTGTACAATCTCTCTCTCATAAGGGAACCAAGGTCCAAGACAGCTTTCTCTCTCTCATAGCCAAGTACAATCTCTCTCTCAAAGCCAAGTACAATCTCTCTCTCTCTCTCTCTCTCTCTCTCTCTCTCTCTCTCTCTCTCATATAATGCCTCCTAAGGGAACCAAGAGAGCCAAGAAGAACGAAGCATGGTCATGGTGGGATGAGGTGGATATTCTTGAGGCCAATCAAGGCGGAGGAGCTAGGAAGTGGAAATGTCGCTATTGTGGCAGCACCAAACATGGGGGAGTCAACCGAGTTCGAGGTCACCTAATCCATGAGCCGGGACAAGAAATCCAACCATGCTTGTCAATCTCAGCTGAGAAAAAGAGAGAGCTAGAAGCTAGGCGTAATGAAGTGATTTTTTGTGCTCCTCCTCCAAGAGCTATGGCTGCGAACCCATCATTCTTTACAACTCCTCCAAGCAACTTCTCCACATCCGTAGGCTCTTCTTCCGTGCATCAACCACCACCCCCCAAAGGCACGCAAAGAACTCTTGCGGGTTCTTGGAATCCACGCAAACGAGAAGCCGTGGATGCAGCTATTGCAAGGTTCTTCTACCATGACCACATCGCTTTCAATGTGGCAAGGTCCCCTTATTTTCGGGAAATGGTTCGTCTCATTGCTGAATTTGGACCAACCTACACTCCCCCTTCTTCGGAGAGCCATCGAACCACGCTTTTGGCAAAGGAAAAGGAAGCTGTTGAGCAAGCCATGCAAAACGTCAAGGAAGGGTGGCAACGCAACGGTGTCTCCATCATTAGTGATGGATGGAGTGATAGCCAATCTCGCTCCATCCATGGCATCATCGCATACTCTCGAGGGAACACATTTTTTGTGTCTTCCCATGATGCCTCTCCAACGGGCAAGTATGCCGACGTCATCGTGGAGGAATGGGCAGAGGCAATTGAGCAAGTGGGTCCTCAAGATGTGATCCAGGTCATTGGTGATGGGGAGGCCTCAAATCGAGCTGCAGCAGGCGACCTTCTTTTGGCAAGGTATCCACACATCACATTCACTCCATGCATTGCACATGGCTTGAATAATCTTCTGAAAGACATTGATGGTCTTTCATGGGTAGCACCATGCATAGCAAAGGGAAAAGACATAGTTTCATTCATCACTCGGCACACATTTAGCCTCTCCGAGTTTAGGAAAAGATCCCCAAACTTGGATCTTAAAAAATATTCGGAAACTCGTTTTGCATATAATTTTATTATGCTAGAGAGGCTAGTTGCACTCCATAACATTCTCAAGCAGCTTGTAGTGAGTGATGAGTGGAGCACGTGGCCCACTGCCCGTAGCACACAAGGAACAACTTGTTACACCCACATCATGGATGCTCCTTTGTGGGTGAAGATTGAGCATGTTGTCAACATTACGAAGCCCATTATCTACATGCTGCGTATGGTGGATGGGAAAAAACCTTGCATTGGCAAAGTTTATGAGGGCATGGACAAGATGGTGGAGCGTATCCTTTCTTTGGAGCCCGACACAACAAAGAAGGCAGAACTTCAAAGTTTGTGTCAAGCAAGGTGGGACCGATATCACTCACCAATGCATGCAGCTGCATTTGTGATTGATCCAGAGTTTCAAGGCAAAGGCCAGGAATCGGATGAAGAAGTCACAAATGGCTGGGACAAAATCCTTGCCAGATTGGTGCCTGATGCTACGATGAGAAGCAAGATTAGAATTGATTTGGGAAAGTACAGAGCAAAGACAGGTAATTTTGGTTCAGCATATGCCCAGCAAGATAGGACACTTATGGGAGGCGCTCTTTGGTGGGAGAACTACGGATCGGGTACTCCAGAGCTACAACGGCTTGCAATGCGCATTCTCAGTCAGAATGCAAGTTCTTCTCCAATTGAGCAACTATGGAGTGTTTTTAGCCATGTTGCCTCGAAGAAGAGAAATCGGCTACTCACTACCAGAACAAATGACCTTGTGTATGTGTCAGCCAACTTGCGACTATTAGCCCAGGTTGCTAGTGGTGACTTTGACCATGAGAGCTTCATAGATATGGAGCCACAGTCTGAGTCGGATGATGACGACCCTCCACCTCCACCTCCACCTCCACCTGCATCGATGCATGATGCATCTATGGATGATCTAGCTGACATCTTTGCACCTATTTGATATCACCTAGGACTTAAGGTTTCTTTGTTCTTAGCTATCTAGCTTTCACTATGTGGCTGTACATTGTACAAGCTATTGTACTTCTGGTTTTCTAAATATGAACAAGGTCATTGAGTTTGCTATCAAATTCTTGTCTTTTTTTGTCTACTTTCAATTGTATATTTGTCTCTTTTTACCTGCTTTTAATTGTATATTTGTCTACTCATGTGTATTGAAATATGATAACGTGTCGTTCCGGATCCCGTTCCGGATTGCAAGGGGTCCCGTTCCCGTTCCGGATTGGCCCCTCGTTCCCATATCCGTTCCCGTTCCCTGGTGACTATGAATTCATGCCATCCAACTTGTCTTCCTTAGACAAGTACGTGAACACATCACTCTGCTGTTGATTTGCCATTATGCCAGTGCACAATGTTGTACCTGTGTATCAAAAAACCCAAAAGCAACAACCCTGAAAGCAACTGTACTCCACTGAGTACAACTGACCCAAATATGCCTGCACTCTCAATCCTCTGAATGTGCAACACAATGCACCACTGACTGAGTAGAGCAACAAAAATGGCTCACACAGTGCCAAAATGCCCAAAAAAATTGCCCCAAAATTTCTGCACCCAAAGCCTTGCAAAAAACCTGTAGAGATTTCTTTGCAAGAAAACCTCCCTGTATCTGCCAGAAAACTTTCACAGAGAAAATGCCCAAATTTCAAAACATATAAAGCTTACCAAAAATGTGATTTTGCAGGTACACTCGGCTGTAGGCTGTACAAAACAGTAGTAGTGTACTGGGCGACTGTACGGAGCAGACTGTCCAGAGTAGAGTACTGTACGGAGGAGAAGCGATTGTACGAGGCTGCAGGTACTGATCGACTGCTGTACGGAAACAGTCGGCGGGTACTGTACGGAAACAGTTGTCGCCTGTATGGACAGACACATGTTGGTTTGCTGCAGGTATACGCAGCAGGTGCTGCTAGTCGCCTGCAGGTACTGTACGGAGCTGCAGGTACTAGGTGACTGTGTACGGAGCTGTAGGGTACGGAACGGAACAGGCGAAGAGCCTGTACGTACAGGGCAGCTGATGGCAAACCAGTACGGGCAGTTGCAGCTGTACGGGCAGGACAGGCGAAGGCAGCTGATAGCGTGGAACTGTACGGGCACCGATGGCGAGTGACTGAGTGGTTGGCTGAACTGAAAGCAGGCGAACTGATGGCTATGGCCTGTACGGACAGCTAGGCTAACCTGCTCTGATACCAAATGTAGGGTTTGAGCTGTTAGGGTTAGGGTTTGGAAGGTACTTCAACAGGAGGCGTGAGAGTGAGAGAGAGGAACACGACTGCTCATGTATTGATTGTTATAAAATGAAGTACAATAGCCACATAAAAGGATGTGACCTAATAGTGTGTTCACATGGTCCGGCCATAAATAGTGCCAGGTGGACCAAATCACTTATAAACCTTTATAAGTGAAACTAAGCTAAAACTGGGGAAAAAACCTCTACTAACTGAAGTAAAAAGTGGCCCAGTAACCTACTGATGATCACTAGCACTCCCCTAGGTGCATACACAGCATAAAACCCAACATCCTTGATTGAACCACTTGTGGCATCTAATCAAGCAAAATTGCCATAATTCCTCACCAAAATAAGGACGGTTCTCCCAGATGGGTGAGAAGAGATCATTTTTTCATCATTACAGTATGTTTTTAGATGGCTACTATAAGTTCTTTAAGTATTTATACTTTATGAAATTATTGATTTTTCAATACCTCGTGGTTTCTTATCCGAGGGACGAAACCTTTCGAAACAAAACCCCAAAAACCTCAAAACGTTTCTTGTGACTATGCATGGAAGTGAGACCTCCTCCAACATGCTAGGAAGGATCAGGGTCGGATATGTCACTGAATGCAAACCTCCAAGTCTACATAGAGCGAGCAGGACCGACATCCCAGCGAGCCCAAGAGATGTAAGATCGCTCACCAATCATGTGCCCAAAAGCGTTTTTGATGTGGGGATTCCATAGGATAGGCTATCTATCACCAGCCTCGACATTTTTCCATATGAAAGGGGTCTGGTGGACTCCAAAACGTCTAAATATTTGGAAACTACAAACTTTGGGAGTGGGGGATTATGTCAGAATGCACAACGGAAGTAAGAGACAACTACTACGGAGAACAAAACGCAGAAGAGAGAGGAGAGAGAAGCTGTATAAACTCTACTCTATACACAAGATCCGGTACAAAAAAGTGTGGGGGACCATGGGTGGTACTTATACCACCCACATATGCTGGTCGGCCAGGAAAAAGGCAACCGACACGTTGCTGGACATGCCCACAACTACAAACAGGCAGTCAGCCGACAAAAGTGCAATCGGCCAAGTACTAGGCATAAGTCGGCCAGCAAATAACAGCCCCACGACCAGTAAAAATAGGAAAAATACATGGAAAAATAGGAAAAAAATGGAGAAACACCTAAATGGGCAGGCACACCCACAACAATGGCCCTGGTGTGTAACGTACAAATAGGAGATGACTGCTAACACCCCCTCTCGGCTCCTAGATGTGGAACCAACCCCAGTGAGCTGGAGTGCTGCTGGAGCATAGCCTGAGGTAGAGACTTCGTGAAGAGGTCCGCCGCATGGTCCTCCGTCGAACAATAAACAAGCAAGATATCACCAGCCAAAATCTTCTCACGAACAAAGTAATATTGTATCTCTATGTGCTTGGTCCGGGCATGGAAGACCGGGTTCCGAGAAATAGCTATACAGCTCTGGTTATCACACTGGATGACCGTGGGTTCCTTCTGTGGAAACCCAATCTCGCCAAGCAACCTCCACAGCCCCACAACCTCGCAAGCAGCACCACAAGCAGCCCGGTACTGTGCCTCTGTAGACTACTAGGCAATAGTTGGCTGCCTCTTGCTGCTCCATGAAATAGCTCCTGAGCCAAGGGTAAATCCGTAACCTAATGTAGATCTCCTCGTGTCTGGATCTACTCCACAATCTAAGTCACTCCAACCTTGGAGTCTGACTCCATCCGTCATTCCCCCTCTAGTGTCATAGAAGAGTCCAAGATCCTTCGTACCCTGCAGATACCGCAAGATCCACAATTCTGCGTCCCAATGAGTCTTCAAAGGCGTCTACATGAATGAGCTCAACAGTCCCACGGGAAATCTCAAATCCAATCTAGTGTTCAGCAACCAAATCAATGAACCAACGGGCTTCCGATACAGAGAGGCATCAACCTGCTCACAAGGATCATTCACTGTAAGCTTCGTGTTCGGTCCATCAGTGAAGTAATAGGCTTGCAGTTCTCCATCCCAAAGGACTCAAGCAACTCATGAATATACCGCTGCTGAGAGACAAAGAACCCCCTCTGGGTCTGCCAAATCTCCAATCCCAAGAAGAAATGGAGTAAGCCTAAGTCGGTCATCTCAAACTCCTTTAACAAGGCAGCCTTCGTCATTGCTATGTGCTCCACATGACCGCCAGTGAGAATGAGATCATCCACATAAAGGATAATCAACGTGACCAAACCGCGTTCCTGAAAGAGATACAAGTTAGGATCTACAACTGATCTCTGAAATCCTGTCCGTAAAAAGAAGGAATCAATCTTCTGATTCTGAGCCTTGGGAGCCTAGTTAAGACCATACAAGGCCTTCCGCAACCTGTAAACCATCCCCTTTGCCTGGAACCTCGACATTCACCTCCTCCTGCAAGTCACCATTAGGGATGGGGATTTTACATCCATCTTTATACGGGCCACCGCTGAGAATAGGCAAGGGCAAGAACGGTCCGAATCGTGGTCATCCTCACTGTCAATGCAAAGGCATCCTCATAGTCAATGCCAGGCCGCTGAGCATAACCCTTAGCCACAAGTTTGGCTTTGTGCTTATCCACCGACCCATCAAATGTATACTTGGTCTTAAAGACCCACTTGACACCAATGACTGACCGTTTTGGCGGTCTCGGAACCAACTCCCAAGTTTTATTCTTCTCTATGGCATCCAGTTCCACTTTCATGGCTTTCCTCCAAGCCTACGGAGAAAGAGCTTCCTTCACGGAAGTGGACTCTTTGTCACGAATGATACGAGACATCAAAGCATAGTTTACCTGTAACAACTCCACTGAATGACTTTTGTCACGAACTCTATGCGATCTTCGAGGGTCATCCTCTGTGGTCCACTCGAAGGGAAGCTCCGTAACACCTCACTCCCGAAGGGTGCCTAACAACCACTTTTGGTACTCGAACAAAATGCGGAGCCTCCTACTGTTGCTGGGACTCATCTCCAGCCTCGGGCTCAACCTCTACAACTGACTGGTACGATATCGTACGAAATGGCCGTTTCTAGCCGTTGGAGCTGCCCGTTTGCTACCGTTTCCTGCGCTGTTTTCTAGCCGTTTTATGGGCCGTTTTCTGGCCATTTTTGGCTTGCCTTGTGGCCCTTGTGACATGTGTTTTGGCATTTGCTATGCCCATTGCCATGGGCCATGGCCCATTCCTATAAAATGCCCACCCCCTAAGCTTCCCTCAAGGCTCTCATTGCTCAAGTGACTATCAAGCCCCCCCCTCTCTCTCTCCATGGTCATAGTACTCACCATGGAGGACATTGAGGATATCCGCCATCGACCGATGAGAAACTTACCTTTGTTACTGGAGTTTTCCTTCCCAGATGTTATCCATTAGGAGCTCCTAGTTGTTGTTTCAGTTTCAGTTAGTTGTTTAGTTGTTTTAGCTTTTCTTACACAGACATTGTATCATATCCACCAATTGTTGTAACCTTTTTGGTCTCATAGGTCATTTTGGCCTTTTGAAGACGTTAATATATCATTTCATTTCATTTCTCTTTCAACTCTCAACTTTCAAGCCACTCTCCCCCGTGGGCCATCTCTCAAGCCTCTCTCTCTCTCAAGAGTCAAGACTCAAGCCTCACTCTCTCATTTTCTCAAGCCTCTCTCTCTCTCTCTCTCTCTCTCTCTCTCTCTCTCATGAAGCCTTCAATGTGCATGCTATCCATGTAGAGAAAGCCAATGGAAAGTCCAAGTCATATAGGTGGACTTGTAAGTATTGTGGCAAACAATACACAAGTGGAGTTACTAGGCTTCTCCAACATCTCGGAAAGGTGGGGGGGCAAGTTGCGCCATGCAAGGAAGTCCCCCTTGCTATATCCGATGAGATCTTCAACAAGATCAAGGGTTGATTGGGTGCTCACCGTGATAGTGGTAGAAGCTCAAGGGCGGATGATGAGGTCATTTCCCCACCTTGTGATACATCCTCCCCCGCCGCCTCCGCCGGTGCCGCCTCCGCCTCCTCAAAGAGACAAAGGCTTGAGTCTCCCATGAGGCAAGCCACTCTAGCCCAAGCCACCGGGGGGTTCTCTTCTTCTCTATCACATCTCCGAGAACGGCAACAGTTAGCGGATATAGAGATTGCACGCACCATTATTGAGTGCAATCTCTAATTCCATGTGCTCAAGGTAGATCAATGGAAGTCAATGGTGAAAGCCATTGCAAATGTGGGCCCATGTGAAGGATGGACCGGCGTCTCCTATCTTGACATGCGCACGAAGAGGCTTGTGGATCAGAGGGAGAGAATCGATAGATCTCTCAATCCGGTGCGGGCGGCATGGTCCAAGTACGGGTGTTCTTCGACGGATGGAGTGATCGGAAGAAGAGAGGCATCATCAACATACTTGTCTCTTGCCCTCTTGGCATATACTTTGTGCAGGGCATGGATTCCGGAAAGGCGGGGAGGAAAACATCGGGTGCATTCATATATCGCCATATTAAGCAAGCCATCACGGAGGTAAGTTTCAAATTGCACTCAAGTCTTTAAAGTTTAAAGTTTAGGCTTTAGTATTTGTGATATGTGGCTATGTCATGACTCAAGTCTCATACCGCATACGCTCATTGCATCCATTCATGTGCATTGTGACATGTAGGTCGGATCGGAGAACGTGGTGCAAGTCATCACCGACAACTCTTCAAATTGCCGTCGAATGGGAAAATTGCTTGTGACATGCGAGGGATTTGACCGTCGTAAACACAACGTTAGGCTAGCTAAACTGCACTTAATGATGCTTAAGAAAAGACAGATAGTGTCAATGCAATGCAATGCAGCTATATTAGATGAATGGGTTACAATGAGATCTAAATAGATCTATGATGCTACTTCGATGCCGGCTTCCCTCTATGTAGGAGATAGGAATGATGACTTATATGCTAAATATGCTGCCTATATGCTGAATATGCTGAATGAACTGCTGTCCCACTGACTTTCCCTTGTCTCCTGGGAAGGAAACGCTGAAGGGATGGCTTTGGAGCTGATGCGATGCTTAACTGATGCTGAAACGCAGATGCTCTCCTTGTTGCCTGGGAGGGAAACGCTGAGGAGATGGATGCGATGCTTAACTGATGCTGAAACGCAGATGCTCTCCTTGTTGCCTGGGAGGGAAACGCTGAGGAGATGGATGCGTTTGCTGAACTGATGGATTGAACTGAACTGGATGAGATGCGCTGAACTGAGATGAGATATTCTGAAAACGCTGAGGATCTATGGACTGAATGGATGCGCCTCTATTTATATGTGCATGGTGCTGGTCGGCCAGCCTTGCTGAATGCTCACGACTAGCAATAATGCCATAAATGCTGGTCGGCTGGTCATAAAGGCTGTCGGCTGGTGGAAATATGCTATGAGTTGATGGTAACAGCCCCGACCTGATGCACATTAATGCCTTATATGCTCATGATGACTAAAGTGCTGATGTTGGTGATGAAACACCCCCATATACATGCTCTACTGATATATGCCTGAATAAATATCCTGATTAATGCTTGATGATGCCATGCCACTTATACACTGATGGGTGTGCACATGACATTGCTCGAGGAAGACTATCCCTCCATAGTATGGATGCCTTGTGCCTCCCATTGCATTGACTTGCTCATGGAGGATATGGGCAAGTTAGTATGGATGAAGGAAGTAATACCGAAGCTATCTCTATTGTCACCTTCTTCACCACAAAGGTGAAGGTGCTTGCCATGTTCCACGAACATAGCAAGTTGGAATTGAAGAAGCCTTCATCTACATGCTTCGCCTACATGTGGCTCCTCTTGGAGCGCCTCCACGATGTGAAATCCTCCCTTCGCCAAACAGTGGTCTCCACAATGTGGAATGAGTGGGATGAGCTTTGGCCCCATGCACCCGGGGAGGTCACCATAGAGAGGGCTAGATCCATTGAACATTCTGAGGGCCAAACGTCCCCAACCTCCGGTATCCTAACCTTCTACTCAACAACATTCCTCAACAAGATAAAGAGCTCTCATCTCAAACGACAGATATTATTACAGCCCTTCAATCTGTGCTGGAGGAGGATGGCATCATTAGCTTAGTCTTGCTACACAATCTCCCGTTCATCCCACAGTGTGACATATTGTATCAGCCATCTCGCTCTCAAAGAACTGTTGCTAGTTTCAGTTTTTTTCCGTGATTCAGTATTCTCATGGACTCAGTATGCTATTTTTTGGTCTCATAGACCCTTGGGGTCTTTTAAAACATTAATACAAACTCTCTCTCTCTCTCTCTCTCTCTCTCTCTCTCTCTCCATGCCAACACCCATATTTTTTGCAGTACATTCTTCGTGCCCACCAATATTGTGTGTGCACTTGGATACACAAGCATGCACATTTATCGCTTGTTTTCCTTCGATTTAGCATTCATATTCTTCAATTTCAGCACCTACCCAGTTCTTGTTGATATCCTGACAGTAGCTTAGAAGTCGAACTATGCATCTTTTCTAAGTGCAAAACTCTGGAGAGAAAAGCAAAATAAAATCACGATTCTTCTCGTGGAAAATAAATCAAAGATCTAAAAAGAAGAGGACAAGCGTATTAAAACCTGTTAATGAAGACCTCAAATAAGCAAGCAGCTTCTTTGACATTCAGCATGTCATGAGGTACTGCATAGAAAGACCATGCCTCGTCTCTATTAGCACATTAAAACTTGTCATATATAAGCACTCATACATGCTGTAAGGCTATGCCAGGAAACACCATTATTGATTTTTTATTTTTATTTTAAAGAATGTATTGAATGACCAGGAGTATGTATTCATCCTACAATACAAGCTGAAAAACTCAAGCTGAAAGTGATCACAAAGAACTGGTAAGCTGGTGTTAAATAGGTTTTTGTGTGACCCTCATACACTCTGAACAAAAACAAAGCTTATATAACTTATATATAAACAATCTGGAGTTCAATTCTCTCTTATTCTTAAAAAAATTGTGCAGTAATTAGCCGGTCTCGATTCATATTATAATTAAAATTCTTTCCTACAAAATTACTCACCCGTGATACGCTGTACTTCAAACAAGAAGCCAAGAAAGGTCGCCAAGGAAAGGAGGCATGGGGGGACAGCGACGGGTTGTGGCTAATGGGCGAGCACGCGGCGGTAGTTGCAGGGCCAAACGGTGGGGGCGGTGCAACCGGGGGTGGAAGCGGCCAGGCGGAAGCGAGCTGGAGGCGCAGGCGGCAGGCGGGAGTTGGAGACTGAAGCTCTTATCGGCTAATGCTACTTACTTTATCAAATATATATGTATATATATGCATACATATATGTATGTATACATATATATGCATATATATGTATATAAATTTATTTATTTATATATAGATGTATATATAAGTGTAACACACACACACACACACACAAATTTATGTGGGTGGGTGTTTTTTCTCTTGTGTTTGTGTGATGGTTATATGTGTCGTGTGCATTATTCAATTATGTGGGTGGGTTTGTTTGTGTGTTGATTGTGTGTGAAGGGGGGCTAAGGGGAGGGTGCTAATATTGTATGTAGGCATATGCTCACTTATGGTAGTGCTATGTGTGAACAGGGCTTAACCAAGGGCACTTTTTCCCATGTGGTTTTTCCCCTTGGACATCAAGTGTGAAAGGACACTCTAACATATAATATTTTGTACTTCTATATTATATGGATGTGACACACATGCAAGAGTTGACTTGCATTTTGTGGATACCACACTTTTGGCTCTCTCTCTCTCTCATTTCTGTGTGAGCTTCTCTACCCTGCACCTAACCCTAATGTGCAGGTTTGTGTGTGTAAGTGTGTGAGTCCAACACCCAACATTTGGTATCAGAGCTGGGAGCTGGCCCTGGAGTAGTGCCTGTGGAGAAAGTCCAAACACTCCGCTCAGATAGAGGTGGAGAATACATGTCAAATGCATTCAATGATTATATGCTTCATAAGGGCATCAAACACCAATGTACTGTGCCTTATACACCGCAGCAGAATGGTGTAGCTGAAAGGAAAAATAGATCTCTCATGGAGATGGCAAGATGCATGGTGAAAGCACAAAAGTTGCCTCACAAATTTTGGATGGAAGCTATAATGTGTGCAACTCATGTGTTGAACAGGTGTCCAACAAAAGCTTTGAAAACCATAACACCATTTGAGGCTTGGTATAGCCGAAAGCCAACAGTGGATTATATGCGTACATTTGGGTGTTTGGCATATGCACATGTGCCAGAACAACTCCGAACAAAGCTAGATGACAAAGCAATTAAATGCATTTTTGTGGGCTACAGCAATGAGAGCAAAGGATACCGTCTTTATAATCCAACTACACGAAGGATTTTTGTCAATAGAGATGTGGTATTTGCTGAAAATTCAGAACATCCCATGTACAGCTTGTATAAAAGCAATGATACAGGCATACAGGACATGGTTGATGGACTTTTACCCATTGCAATTAGGGGGGATTCAGATCAGCCAGCCCCTACACAAGAAAATCCTCATGTAGAACATGTGGAACAGCCAGCCATTCAGCCCCCTTCTATGGAAGAAGTGGAAGATCTTGTCAGGGAAGAGCAAACAGCCATAGACACAGCCAAGTCAGTGCCAAGATGGTTGCTGAAAACTTTGCAAGAAAGCAAACTTGCAGCTCCACTCACAGGTAGAACAAGGGCTAGTTCCAGCCATGCTTTGAATGTACATAGTGGGGAGTCTGCATTCGCAATGGGTGGTCTCTTTGATTCAGAAGAACCTTCTTCTTATGAAGAAGCACATGAGAATGAGCATTGGTTGCAAGCTATGCAAGCTGAAATTTCTTCTATCATGAAGAACAATACATGGGATCTTGTGGAATTGCCTAAAGGCAAGCATGTAATTGGAACAAAGTGGGTGTACAAAGTCAAAAGAAAGTCTGATGGTACTATTGACAGGTACAAAGCAAGACTTGTGGCTAAAGGCTACTCCCAGAAAAAGGGAATAGATTATGAAGAGACTTTTGCTCCTACTTCGAGAATGGCCACAATAAGATCAGTGATTGCATTGGCTGCCCATAAAGGATGGAAAGTGCATCAATTGGACATCAAAACTGCATTCTTAAATGGGGATTTACAGGAGGAAGTATATGTAAATCAGCCCATTGGTTTTGTAGTTCCTGGTGAGGAACATAAAGTATGCAGGTTGCACAAAGCATTGTATGGGTTAAAGCAAGCTCCAAGAGCTTGGTATGATAAGATACATGCTCATCTAACCAGCCAAGGTTATGAGAATAGTCCAGCTGAAAGCACATTGTATGTGAAGAAAACCGATGCCGATATTCTCAGTCATCTTGTATGTAGATGACATGCTCATTACAGGTACAAGCAAAGCACAAATTTCAGATTTCAAAGCTGATTTGAAAGCTGAATTTGATATGTCAGATTTGGGGCCTTTACACTACTATCTCGGCATACAGTTTATGCATACAGATGATGGCATTGTTATGCAGCAAACTAAGTACATAAAAAGTTTGCTAAAAAGGTTTCACATGGATGAATGTAAGCCCATTTCTACTCTGGTAGAACCAGGTGTACGGCTTACTATGCATGATATTGGAGAGCTTTTTGAGGCCGGCATTTACAGCCAGGCAGTGGGATGCCTCATTTACTTGTGTAACACGAGGCCAGACATATCTTTTGGAGTGTCTTTGTTGAGCAAATTCATGCACAGCCCAGGCACAAAGCATTGGCAAGCAGTCAAACGCATTTTTCGTTATCTTAAGGGTACCCTGGATCTTGGTTTGTTCTATCCCAGGGGGGGCAGCTTGCAGCTTTATGCATACAGTGATTCAGATTGGGCTAGTGATTATGATACCAGGCAATCAACCAGTGGGAATTGTTTTTTTCTTGGTAGTTCATGCATATCTTGGTTGAGTAAAAAGCAACCCACTGTTGCTACATCTACTTGTGAGGCTGAGTACAGGGCAGTCTTTACAACTACAGTAGATTGTGTATGGTTGAGGGGACTATTGGCTGATCTTCGTGAGTGTCAGCAGACACCCACCACCATTCTCACTGATAGCCAGAGTGCTATGGCCGTGGCACGAAATCCAGTATTTCATGCACGTACCAAGCACATAGAGATTCATTATCACTATGTCAGAGAGAGGCTACATGCAGGGGAGATTAGTTTATCTTACTACCCTACACAGGATAATGTTGCAGATCTATTCACAAAGGCTTTACCTCGAGAAAAGTTTGAAGCTTTCCGCAAAGCTTTGGGCTTACTCTCATGCAGAGAGTGATCTGCTACCTTGTACAGGTTCACACTTCCACTACAGGGGGGATTTGTAGGCATATGCTCACTTATGGTAGTGCTATGTGTGAACAGGGCTTAACCAAGGGCACTTTTCCCATGTGGTTTTTCCCCTTGGACATCAAGTGTGAAAGGACACTCTAACATATAATATTTTGTACTTCTATATTATATGGATGTGGCACACATGCAAGAGTTGACTTGCATTTTGTGGATACCACACTTTTGGCTCTCTCTCTCTCTCTCTCATTTCTGTGTGTGAGCTTCTCTACCCTGCACCTAACCCTAATGTGCAGGTTTGTGTGTGTGAGTGTGTGAGTCCAACACCCAACATTGTAGGTATTAAGGTTAAACAAAAAAATATATTTAAAAACACAAAAATTATGTTTTTTTATTTTTGGCTAGGCAAAGGAGGGTAATGTCGTGGTCAACCCTACGTGGAGGCAGCAACGACTATTATGAGCCCTTATGAAATTGTGTGGGCACATCGCCATCTCCGTCGTTCCTGAAGCTCTGAACCTCCTGAGGCGATGTTGGAGCAAACTTCCGTCTTCTGTGGAAGAGAAACCCCTTGCTACTGCCATTTGAAGCCCAAAACTTATGTCCTCCTTTGATGATGGATGTCATTCTTCCCTGAGAGTTCATGGGCAACATGTATGCAAGACTGCTAAGATGACTATTATGCAAGCCATGTGCAACCCTATATGCTGTGCAAGAATGCAGATGGATGGGTTACTAATGCATACCTAAGGGAAAATCCCTAAGGGTGGCCTGCAAGATTTTGAGAACTGGGTTTAACTGTGCGGAAGCGATAAAAATGATGTCTGACTGAATGACTGATGAACTGAACATGTTCTAAGGCTGGTTACCCTGTAACGCACTGATACCAATGTGATATGCAGCGAGGTTAAGACCGTAGTAATCACAACCTTAGTCTAACTAAACTGCACTTAATGATGTTTAAGAGATAGACAAATATGTGTCACTGCAATGCAGCTATATTAGATGATGAATGCGGTTACAATGAGATCCAAATGGATCTATACTGCTGAATATGCTGCCTATATGCTGAATATGCTGAATATGCTGAATGAACTGCTGTCCACTATCTTTCCCTTGTCTCCTGGGAAGGAAACGCTGAAGGGATGCTTTGGAACAGATGCTATGCTGACCTGATGATGAAACGCAGATGCTCTCCAACACGGGAAGGTGGATGCTCCATGCGTTTGCAGATCTGATGGGCTGAACTGAACTGAATGCTTGATAGGTTTGCTGAAGATGATGCTGTTGATGATGCGTTTACTGAATGCTGATACGTTGGCTGGATATGCTGCTCCCAAAGCTTCCTGGAGGAGATGCGTTGGAGCACACTGGGCTGAATGCTGCTATGATGAGCTTGAATTGCTGAATGGAGAGGCGCCTGTATATATATGCATGAATGCTGCTGGTCGGCCAGCATAAGTGCTATCGGCCAGATGCCATGTCCACAACTGCTGTCGGCTGCCCCATAAATGCCTGTAAAATGCCTATAAAATTGCATAAATGCCAATAAAATACCTGATGACTCCTGATGATGCTAATGATGATGCCATGTCACTGTACACCTGACTGGTGTGCACGTGACAGAAATTGTGTGGGCACATCGTCGTCTTGTCTACGTGAGGACATGTCGGGCCTAGGTGGTTATGCAGGAGGCTTATGTAGACATAGTACTTCGAGTTGAAGAAAGTGAGTGTGATAAGATGACGGAAAAGAAAGCTTGAACATGAGTGTTTCCATTAGCATCTTCGTGAGATGATGGAAAAGAGAGTGAGTGTGATAAGATGACGGAAAAGAAACCTTGAACATGAGTGTTTCCATTAGCATCTTCATGAGAGAGAGAGAGAGAAAGAAAGAAAGAAAGAAAGATTTTACTAACGTCTTCCGAAAGACCGAACTCGGCCTATGAGACAAATCGGAGTACCTGTATGGGGTATCCTCTGTCATCCCAACAAAATGAAAAAGTATTGAACAAAAAAAAAAAAACTGAATCTGGGTGTGCAGGGGATGGAGCTCTACTACTAGGAGAAATGCAAAGCTATATGCATGGAGTATACAATCATGATATGCAACCTAGCTAGCTCCATCCTGTACCATACTGGGGGTATAAAATGGTATACATCAGTGAAGGGGGTGTCCACAGCTCCCTAAAGAACATGCCTGGGTGTGCTCTGAAGCGAGCCAGTCGCTCCGCACCCTCTCTGTGAAACTGAGCTCTGATCTCTGTCATCTCTCTCTGGTATAGTCGTGGTGTCCGAAAGCCAGGTGTCCTCTGTCTCCTGCGGGCTCTAAGTGTCTCTGCTCTCTGGATAGTAATTCCCTGCCGTGTAGGGGCTGGGAGGGGGATGGATCTCTGAAAAAATGCAGTAATCTGTGTCTGTCGCCCCCCCTCTGGAGCTGTCTGAGCCTGTAATAATGTCTCTCTGTGTCGCTGTATGTCTAGAATGTCTCCCCAGTATGCGCTGGTCTGCTACCTCAAAGATCTGGCGTAGGGAACGTGGCTCTCTGAATAGAATGGGATATCTCTCTCTGATGGCTGTATATGCTCTGCATCTGCATACATAATGCTCCTCACTCTCCACCTCCTCTCTGCACAAAATGCATACCCTCTCCTCTCGGGGGATCCGTGCTGCTCTGCCAGTCTCAATCTCCAATCGGTGTGATGAACTCTGAGTTGACCAATAGCCACTCGGGAGCCGTGTGGTAAAAAGCCCTCCATGTATCTAGGCCTCTCTATAAATCCATCATCAATGATCCTCATGAAGTGATCTCTGTAGTATAGCATCTTTGGTGGAAGAGGCTGTGTAGGCGATATCCATGTCTCTCGTGTATAGAGCTGCCATAGATCCTGTCTCAATACTCTGTTCCTCTCACTATGAGAGAGACGGATATGTGGTGCATCCCTGTCATACTGGAATGGTGGTAGATGATCCATGTCTAGGCCATGTTGTGAGAACCAATGTGTGACCTGTGCATACCATGATCCTCTGTCTCCTGCCTCAACCAGCTGTCTAGATGCCTCAAAAGCTCTGTATGACAATCTGTCCTGTGGCATCTCTCTGAATCTGTCTGTCAGGCATATAGTCTGAAATATGGCCTCTACCATCATAGGAGGCGCAGCAAACTCTGCTCGGATAATGTCATGAGGTACTGACGGTTTGCTGCGTACCATGCGTGCCATCATGAGGGCCTGTGGTCTCTCTATCTGTGTCCACCAATGGGTAGCAAGGCCTGGCGCCCATACCGCTGCTCCATACATCAATGCCGGTGTGACTAATGTGTCAAATAGCCACCCCTTCGTCCGGGGCTCCTGAAAATGCGCCTGGTGGCACTGTCTCTCTAGCATAGCCAATGCTGCATATCCCCGTGTCAATCTAGCTCTGGCTGCTGAACCCATGGTGAAGCGTGTGGCTGCTGCAGAGAAGGTAACCCCTAGGTACACGTATGATGTCACCACCTCCACCTGGCATCCTGCGAGAGTGAATGTCAGCTGACTCCTGCCCTGTCTCGATGTATGAAAGACCATAACCTTGGTTTTCCCAAGGTTCACAGTAAGACCCCTCTGTGTGCAGAAATCATCGAGTGCATGTAGATGCTGCTGTAGACCACCTGGGGACTCAGACACTAATACAATATCATCAGCATAGAGCATAATATGTACTGAGGTACCTGCTAAATCAACTCCATCTCCGCCTCCCCGTGTAATGAAGTCAGCCACCTCATCAATGTATAACCCAAATAGCGTGGGGGAAAGTGGGCATCCCTGCTTCACACCAATGGTGCTAGCAATAGTCTCGGACATACCTCCTGGACATCTGACTCGCCCAAAAAACTGCTCATATAATGCATAGATGCCCCATGTCATATCTGCTGGTATGCCAAGAGACTGCAGGCGCTGAAAGAGCCTCTCTCGTGGTACTGTGTCAAATGCCTTGCGGAAATCCACAAAGCAGCAATAGAGCTTTCTCTTCCTCACTCTGGCCTGATCAATCATACATCTCAAAGTGAATACATGGTCAGTGGTAGAGAAAGCTCTCCTGAAGCCTGCCTGCCCTGATGAGCGTAAACCTGCTCGCTCAGCATATAAGCTAAGCTCTTGCTCCAGCACTGCACCATAGAGTTTGGCCAGCATGTGGCCAACCATAACCGTCCTGTAGTTGCTCGGATCGAGCATATCCCCTGTTTTGTGAATCGGCACAATGGTGTGCATCGTCCACTCCGCAGGCAAACCCTCTGCTAGTGCCCTGTTAAACAGGTGTGCAAGAAAAGGAGCTAAAGAATCTACTGTATATATGAGATGCTCACCCTGCAGGCCCATATGGTCGGCAGCCCGTCCATGCTGTAGGCGGTGGATAGCTTCCTGTACCATCGAGTGGGTAAAGAAGCTAGCTGTGGTAGGTCGAGGCTCCTGTGGTGGCTGAGGTATAGGTGGCTGCTGTGGGGCATGGTATAGGCCCTCTGCATATGTGTGCCATGTCTGTGGGTCTGCAATAGGTGTCGGGGTCCGGGGCTCTCTGAAGTGCCGCCATGAGACAGGGCTATCTCTACTCATGAAGAAATGAAAGATCTCTAGCTCCTGTATCTCTGCGAAGGCCCGCCTTTTGCGGCGAGTAAGTCTCCTCATCTCTCTCCTCGACTCCTGCTCTGTGATGGCTCCCAAGGCTCTCTGTATGCGGAGCCGTGAGTATAGGGCTCTGCACTCGTCATCATACCATCTGTTCTGGGGCATAGTCCCAGGTCTCGCAGGCTCTCCTGAGTGTACACGATGTGGGAAGCTCTGTAATGCAGCCGTGTGTAGGAGTGATGCCAGCTGGGCTGTAATGGTATCCATAGGTGCCAGGGGATCCATGAGTAGGAGCCCATCCTCTACTCTGCCAGTGTATATATCTGCCATGTCATGTGTGAAGTAGATGGTAGTGTGTGGCGTCGGTATGTGGGGGACTGGTGATACTGGTGATCCGGCTAGTGAAAATGCCAAGTATGTATGATCTGCCCCAATAGGACGAGGTGGAAAGGAGAATGAGGTGACAAGCTGTGATGCCTCCAAAGACCCCATAATGTAGTCTACCACCGTGCCTCCAGTCCATGTATGACCCCCATGTGGGAAGCATGTCAGCCCTCCTGATCCCGGCCACTGTAGCATCCCGTTAGAGAGAGAGAGAGAGAGAGAGAGAGAGAGAGAGAGAGAGAGAGAGAGAACTTTGTTTGGAAGTTTGAGAAAAGAGAGAGCTGACTTAGCATGAGCATTGTTGCTTTTATGCCCTCCATGAGAAGAAGTCATGCATTGGTCACAGGCAACAAAAGGTCACAAGGTCGTGGTTTGGTGGAGTTGTCTGCAATTCAAGTCTTCAAATAGAATGTGTGTGTGTGTGTCAGAGAGAGAGAGAGAGAGAGAAACACCTGGATCAGATTGATGATGGCCAGTTGGCTTTGTTTTTTCATTGCTTTTAACTTATGTGACTGCTCTTTAAGAAGTTTCCCTCTTTTTTGAGGATTTCTTTCTTTGTACAGTGAAGCAATAGAACATAGCTTTTTACACACACACACACAAATTGCCTCCCAAAGAGTCATCTGCAACCATGAGCTCAACTGCCTCATCAGGAAGCTCCCGTCCAATCTGGTGTCCATCAACCAGATCAATGAACCATTCTGAGTCAAAGAGGCATCACACTGCTCACAAGGATCAACACCTGTTACGATGCAAAACCAAGTCTCGGAAACCTGATGAAGAGCACGCAAGGCCTTCTGAAACTTGTCAACCACCCCCTCTGAATCCGGAACCACAAAGCCTGGAGTATGCACCTCCTTCTGCAAGTAATCAACTGCCACCTGCCTGGCTTTCCGAAAGGTCCCCGTGGAAAGAACATCCTCACCTACTGGAGGTTCTTTGTCCCGAATACTACGAGACATCAGAGCATAAGTTACCTGTTCAGTTTCATCTGACTGACGAACACAACAACTACCAACATCAGTACTGGAGAGTTCCTGCCAACTGCTGCCATCTACTAGCAAGCTATCCACCATCTGGTCGCGGAAGCCTGTACCTGCAGCGTATCCACACTTAAGTGGCCATTACCAGACTGCCACTCATCACAAACCTGAGGACCTAGGAGAGAGAGTGCTGAAAGCTTGTAAACTCCATTCTCCACTCCGCCTTCCCAAACCACCTGGCCTGTTGCTTTGTCCCGGAGAGCAACAAAATGCTCATCAAACTCCACCCGTATGCCAGTCTTGCAAACCTGATGCACTGACAAGAGATGACAACCAAGTGACGCAACATACAACACCTGGGAGATATTCTTCCCCCCTCTGCCATCGGGAACTATCTCCATCCTGCCCTCACTGTGAACTGGGATAGTGGATGTATCCCCAGTAAGTATGTGACCAGAAAGCCTGCAGAGATCCTGTAAACCGGAACGGGAAGGAGTCATGTGCCTGGAAGCACCACTATCTAGAATCCACTCCCAAGTATCCGTTGCGGAGAGTCCTTCAATCTCCTCCCTGCCTGAAGAAAAGCAAACATCGGTGTCCACCACCTCCAGGTGCACAAAAGCCGGAGTCTTCATGATTGCTGCTGAGGAATCTTCACCCTTCTCGGTCTTCCGCTTGGGACACTGCCTCCAATAGTGGCCTTTCTCACCACAATCATTACAGGTCCTCTCTGCCTTTAGTTTCTCGCGGTCAGTAACGGACTTCTTCTCAGAAGACTTCTCCGACGAAGCCTTCCCTTTGCCCATGTTACGGCCTTTCGACCGTTGGCCAGTTAAGGCCTCCAAACCTCCACCCTGAGGAGGGTTCGTGAATCGTTCCTCCTGGTCCAGGACCATGAGCACAAGCTCCTCCCACGTGATGGTGCTGAGCCTGCCACCACTGGTAATCAAAGACGAGTAAAATGCTGAGTACTGAGAGGGCAAGTGCGACAGCAACGTTATGGCCATGTCCTCTGACGATATCTCCTTCCCAGCCTGAAGAACTTCTTGCTGAAGAACCTGCAGCTTGTTAATATGCTCCCGCATCGTCGACGACTTTGCAGGGCTCATAAACCGCATCTGTACTTCCAAGGAAATCCTCTTCATGGACGATACCCTGTTGTAAAGAGAGGCCAAATGCTGCCATATACCTCTGGCCAGTGCCATATGCTTTACATGATTGATTACCTGCGGTGTGCAGTTGAGAAAGATAAACGAACGGACCCTGGCGTTGACATGATCCCACATCTATGTCTGAGCCTCCCGGTCCTTTCGGATCGACGGTAACTCCCCTTCCTCTACTTCCGCCGTGGAACCCCAACAACGACGAAATCAACGAGGTCGTAAGACTCCAGAACAGATTCCATCATAACCTTCCATATGCCGTAGTTGTTCCCGTCCAACTGACGGTCCACCGAGAACGTGGGGAGTGTCGGGATCTTCACATGCCTCTCGGCCATCTCCCCCAAAAAAGGTCACGTATGTTTCATGTATAACATACTTATATTTAACATACGTTTACAAACGTTTGCTTGGGCGAAAATGGAATCACCTTCGTCCATGGTCAGGTCATCCAATTCCCGCATCAAGTACATGACTCGTGCTTAATTATGGGACTGGAACATGGTCTCGAGGACCACCCAAGCAACCCTTGCAGAGCTGCAGGATAGGATGTGAAGCACAATCGAGCGCTTGATTGAGAGCGATCATGGCCATTGCTTGAGCATCACAAGCATCCCACCATCTTTTGTCTTCACTGGGTCCAGGGGGCAGTGCTGTAATGCCTCGCCCTTGATGTCGAGACACCAAGAGTTGTTTGGTACACCAGGACGAGGCTCTTGCCTCATGACAATCTCCCATAGCCCCTTGGCAATTAAGAGATTCTTGAGCATGAAACTCCATAACGAGTAGTTGGGACCATCAAGTCGATCTTCGGTTGTCATGAAGGCACCGAATCCAGAAAGCTCATTGGAAGTGGCTCTTTGCGACATCCTCACAGTAATACGAGATTTTCCAAAGCTCGAGAGAGAACTAGGAACAGGAAGCCCCCCCTTGATGTGACCTCTTGGAAAAATACGAGAAAAAGAGAGGTACAAGAGTGTGCAGACAAGGCACCAGGATATGACAAGATTGAAGGTGCGATCGCAAAAGTATACCAAGAACAGGGTGTATACTTGAATGAGCTAACACAAGACTCCGAGAGTAGTGCACAAGAACAAGAGTGCCTATGGATGCTTCCACCTTAGGAAATTTCCCCTTATCAACAAGAATCCCTAAATATGCAACAGAGAGGCCTTGGATTTATGTATGAAAATGAAAGCCCCAAAAGAGGCTTATACCTCTTCAAAGAAGATGCTAGTGAGTTGAGTTGCTTCTCCCCTCTTTCCCTTTCTTAGACACCCACGAAGCTGGAGAAATGGGGGCGAGGAAGTGTGTCGAACAGTGGGCTAGGCAAGTCGCAGAGCTAAGCAAGGCGGCGCGCACAATTGGCAAACAAGGAGGCGACGGCGGGAGAGGCGGCAGGACTAGGCGCACCACCAGCTAGGGCGGTGGCGGAGGGAGCTAGCCGAGGTGGCAATAGCAAGCGGAGGTGGGGTTGGCTGCAGTCGCTCAGTCCAGGTGGCCGGCGGAGGTGGCTAGGCACTAGCGTCGCCAGTTTGGCCGACAGCGACAAGCTTTGAACCGGAGGCGCACGGCTCTGAACGGTGGCAGTCGGCTATGGGGCAGCGGCGATGGGTGGTAGCTGGCTCTAGGGCGGCAAAGATGGGCAGCGCTTGCTCTGAGACGACGGCGGAAATCGCGCGTGGAGCTCGTCTGGCTACATTAGAACCTAGCTCTAATACCAAATGATGACTAATGTCAAGAGAGCAGCCACACAAAACTGGAGAGAAGGAGAGATGAAAATTAACAAGATGATCAAATCAACACTAAAGGGATCATGGGAGTACAAGACGTAGTGGAAAGCATGAGTTCATTATACAAGTAGGTCCGTTTTATAGGAGAGACCTCATTACATATTCTAAGCATATGCTTGATTTGATGCCACCACATATGCTAAATATGATTCCACCAAATATTCTAAGTATGATGCCACCACATATGCCTTTTAAGATGTTGCTCCTACACAAGAGACTTATACAAACTAGAGGTTGTTCACACACATTGGAACCGCTTTATTTAAGGCTTACATTCATTGCTAGTTTACTCAACCACCTAGCACTTGTTTGTTTCCACCATAGTTCCAACTGTCGATCCACCGGGAATGTGGGGAGAGTGGGGATCTTCACATGCTTCTCAGCCATCTCAAGCAAATCTGCCATCTCAAGAGTTCACAAAGTCTTGTAAAGGGAGGGTGGGTGGGAAAAAAAATGAAGAAGAGGCTGCAAACACTATGCAAGGTGGCTATCCAATAGTGATGGCCGCCTTCTACCCATTCTCCAAGTCCCGAACGGCCCAAGAAATCTCCAATCAGCACCAAAAAACAGCAATCCCTCAAGCTCTCACTGTCTCCAAGCTTCAAGCCACCTGGGGCTCTCATACCATGTCGGAATGCACAACGGAAAATGAGACAACTGATGTGAGAAAGAAAATGCAGAAGTATAGAGAGAGAGAGAAGTTGTATAAACTCTGCTATATACAACAAGATCCGGTACAAAATACAGGTGGGGGCAAGGATGCTGCTCTAGTAGGCCAGCCCAAAAACAGCCGACAGGCTACAGAGATGTCCACGCCTGGAAATCATCAGTCAGCCAGCAGAAAAAGCAGTCGGCCAGATCATGATCAAGTCAGCCAGCAGAAAAAGCAGTTGGCCAGATCATGATCAAGTCAGCCAGCATCACAGTAGTCGGCCAGCACAGGAATTACCCCCACGACTAGCAAAAACTGGGAAAACAATGGAAAAATGACGAAAAATGGAGACTACTCCTCTAACTCGGGCGGGCACACCCACAACAGAAGCCCTCACTCCCTACTGAGTAATATGGTAGAGACAGGAGATTATGCTAACATCTCTCTCTCTCTCTCTCTCTCTCTCTCTCTCTCTCTCTCTCTCTCTCTCTCTCTACATCCTCATGTGAAGCCAAGTATAGAGCAGTTTTCATAGACACGATAGAATACATATGGTTGAGGAGATTGTTGGAAGCCGTATCTATTCTCACAAATAGTCAAAGTGCTATTCTCACAATGGCCTAGCTGGTTCCAAAAAAAAAAATTTTAAAAATGGGACACAAGGGAACGACATATGGAAGAACCACAAAAGGCTCAACTAAATACAATTTATCAAATATTCATTATTGGCAACATAAATCAGCATGTGTAAGTACCAGCTGGACTCGAGAGCATTGCAGTTGGGTGGGGTGATTCCTCGATCATTGCCACCGGCTCATCATCATCAAAGGGCCCAACTTCATCCGCCTCTTGTTGAGAACCAACCATAATTTGCTCTTCTTGGTTACCCTCAGTGTAATCAATGGCAGCCTCCGCTGCTGCAAAAGACCAAAGCATAATGTCAATTGTACATCAAATTGCACTTGAATATATGATATGCTTCATGCAGATTCTAAGCCTAGAGATTATGCCACAAATCCTCACAGAAAACCACACAATAAGAGCATAAGAATGTCCATTAGGGCAAACTAGATTTAGCAATAAATCTCACAATAATAGTCTAATCTCACCATTATAAATTTATGGGAGTAGCATAAAGAAAACCTAAAATTTTACAGAGATTAGGGTTTTGGCATGGTGCGAAAGAAGATTCGTTGGGCAAAAATTTGTGCAGAAGATTCATGCAAGAGTTTTTGTGTAGCTCACGCGCGCCGTCGAGTAGAACATTTCGATTACATGATTAGATGTTTGACATGCATCCATCTATCTATCTATCATGTCTCTATCTATACTCTTTAAAACACACTTTATCTACTCTTTATTAAACACAACTTATTCTCTCTCTAAGAGGGAGAAAAACAGAGGAAGAAACGAGGATTTTTGGATTTCTGAAATTTGAAATGAAGGTATAATTTTTTACACTTGGGTTCACGCTTGGCCTTGCCCCAGCAACAACAGGCGGGTCACCTTTATTAAAGGTCCTTTTTTAAGGAGGGTGTTGAAATTACAACATGCCAGACCCAAAATGTGACAAGCTCCTAAGTGACATGCATTTTTTTAAACATAAATTTTGGAAATCATATCATTCAAATGGAATGCCATATATTAATATAAAATGCTTCATATTTTTAGTGGAAACATATCATATTATTAGAAAAGACTCAATCAATATTTTTAGTGGAAACATATCATATTATTAGAAAAGACTCAATCAATATTTTGGCCATATAACACATGAAACTCTTATGCATAAAAAACATCTAATCACCAATCTTTACTACTCTTTCTATCAGAATGAGAGGCTTCCCATATAAGACTAGTAGTGATGTGAGAGTACTGATGAGAGATGTGCAATTTGGGACATTCTAATAGAGCAATCCTAGTTGTATCCTTGTATTATATATAAACATATATTCAAATGTTTGTTCAAAGTACAAGAGTGATCTATCAGAATGAGAGGCTTCCCATATAAGACTAGAAGTGATCTATCAGAATGAGAGGCTTCCCATATAAGACTAGAAGTGATGTGAGAGTACTGATGAGAGAGATGTGCAATTTGGGACATTCTAATAGAGAAATCCTAGTTGTATCCTTGTATTATATATAAACATATATTCAAATGTTTGTTCAAAGTACAAGAGTGATCAATCTTTGCTAGCTCTAAGCCCAAGTTACAATTATCTTTGTTGTCTTAATACAAACGTTGATTGCTAGATTTGCTCTTCCATTTGCTTATAGCCCTAATTGCTAAAGAGTCATTGGGGGCATTGGGACGTAGATACCTTCGTGAATGAACTAGGGGACATGGGGTTCTATTTATGGGGCCCCTTTTGATGATCAATTATTGTAAAAGGATCGACAAGCCCACGGCCAAGTTTACTACACCAACAATCGATGACCTCCTACACTACGAACCCACTACCCCTCCTTGGCTTGTCTATTGCACTATCCCTACTTGGCTTGTCTATTGCCCTACCCAACCCGCTCACTAGCTGTGTTCAAGCTTGGGCAGCTTGGATGTTATTTTTCTACCATCCCATAGGCTCCCTAACTAGTTTCTCGACCATCTATCTAGCTTACCAAAATGACATCCCAACCCCCTCCCTAGCTGTGTTCAAACCTAACCAACTTGGATTCCAATATTTTGCTATCTTAGGTGCCTACATTGTGATTAAGGCCATAAAATCCTTCTTTCATAAATTATTAAGTTAGCTATAAACATATAATAAAATGAAATTAAATAGCAATAAAATTAACTTAATCATAGGCAAGAGTTGGCAAATGAATTCATGGAGGGGGAGGTCACATCCCCAACAAAGACAAGGAAGGCAAATGGAAATGGAAACAAGGAGGGGGAGCTAGGAGCGAGATCTAGTTAGGAAGCCAAATATTACAAAGATATGAAGAGCCACCCTTCTAGCCTAAAAATAACACATGGGTCCACGAGAACCTCGAAATTTGCAAGTCTCCCAACTCCCATACCCCAACCTACTAGTGCTACTTGTATGAGTTTAAAGAGTAAAATAGTGCTTGAATACATCAATTAAAAAGGGACTAACTACCTCAATTAAAAAGGGGCTAACTACCTCTATGATACTTTGTGAGTGGGAGGAAGTTTGTGGGTTTTCTCTCTAAACAAAGTTTATGTTCTCTCTTTGAAGGATAAAAGGCTAACAATAATAAAAGCAAGCAAACTAAATCAAAAGTAGAAGATCAACCAACGACATGGTGTAATGCAAAAAGCATACACATTATATGTGCAACCTGGGAAGAATACAGGGGACAAGGTGAGCTTGACGCACAAGAGCAGACAATCACACAAGAGAGATGGAAGGCTAAATTTTTCTCTTTTCTCTTCTCTTGTCTACATAACATAAAGATCAGAGTATATACTATATGGGAAAGTACTCTCCTACTATAGCACATACACACAAGAGTAGATAATCACACAAGAGAGATGGATTTTCTTCCTTGTTGCAAGCGCACATACACACATATAAGAGTAAATAATCACACAAGAGAGATGGATGGCTGAATTTTCTTCTATTCTCTTCTCTTCTCCGCATAACATAAAGATAAGAGTACATACTATATGGGAAAGTACTCTCCTACTAACATACAAATGGTCAATCCATAGTGTAAACCTAACTACATAAGATGGCACTATAACTATGCCTTAACTTTAATATAAGAAGGTGGTTTATCACATAGCTTATAAACCATTGGGTGTATCACCCATAATCTCACCAACCGTGTGGATGCTAGTGACATAATTGTGGAGCTATCATCCTAGTGTCCCATATTCACACTAATTAAGCTTGATATCTCAGCACTCCTCCTCGAGCTCAACTCCAAACACTACACTCCAAGTAAGCTCTTGAACATGTGGACCTTCTATGTGCCCAATGCCTTTGTGAAAATGTTAACTATCTGATCCTTTATGTTGATATACACCATATCTGCATCACCTACTATAGCTTTCTCCCTTATAAGGTGATAATACATCTCAATGTGCTTTGTCCTAGCACAAGGATACACTAGGTTACTAGCTAACTGTATATAATGCTCATGTTGTCACAATAAATACTCAACCTCTATACTCGATAAAGTAAACCGTTGGTTGCTTCTTACTATTTCAACCAACAGTAACACTCCTAAAAGAAAACATAAAGCCAATAGTAAATCTTTTAACTCAGATACTACCAGCCCAATCTACATCTGTAAATCCATATACCTAATAGCCCAATTCGCATCTGTATATCCATATACCTGTACATATACTCCAGCCTCATAGAAACGTCCATAGTGTATTGTGGACTTTATATATCCTCTTAGAAAATTCCATAGTGTCATGACGCTTTGCCAGATGATAAGAGTGAATGGGATCCCCCCCCTTTGTAGATACATGGAGGGCAAGCAAGGATATGACACGAGAGTGTCCCCTCGTTATTAGATTCCCTGATGCCACTAGTAGACAAGCCTTCTTACACAAATAGCCTACCCTCAAGGGTACACAAGTGTACATGGGAGATGATCTCACCCTAGCACAGGTGGCACATCGACGTGAGGCGATGGTGACAGTTCATGAGGCCCATAGAGCACGTAAGTGGGCTATCTACAGAGATGGTAGGGTCATTATTACTAAGTGTGTCATCCCAAATAAGGACACGGGGTCTATGAGAACACTTGAGGTTAGCAGTATGGAATTGCAATGGCACCTTGTGGTCGAATCCAAGAGGTTTGAGTGAGATTCTCATAGGTAGGGAAGGATGAGGATGCACAATATCTTTGGGTGTGGCTACAACTTAGCAGTGACAGAGTCATCCACATCGCTGCACGTTATTTTGCACCGCACCACTTCCCTTACGCCGCACCACTTCCCTTACGCTGCACAACATGGACCAATCACTGTACTTACCATTATATGGGGATATTATGGAGCTCTCACAACTAGGGGAAGTCCTCCTACTCAGGGACTCCAAGCTAGGATAGGGAGTCAACAAGTCCCACTACTCGATTCGTATGACCCTATTAGACAACACAAGTTGGACATCACTAACATGGGGTTGCAAAGATCATCATAGGACCATGAGGAGGTCTCCGTGTATGGGAGATATTTCTTTAAGAGCTGGGAGCTACACATGGTCTTGTTATCCATACGATGTCCCAATGGCCCTCCTCTGACGCCCTCACCTCCTTCCCTCACGCAGGAGATATTTCTTAGACTTGGGAGCTACTCATGGTCTTGTTATCTATAATGGGATGGCCCGATGTCCCTCCTTCGATGCCCTCACTTCCTTCCATGAGGTACTAGCACCATGGACTACCTTATGGGATCTCTGGCTTTGGCACACCTTCTCCCTGACTTCTACTCCTGCCACTCCCCTTTGAAGCTGACCATGCCTACCTCTCTTTCACTCTTACCTACACACCACCCGTCCCTCTGCCCCCACCACCCCCCATCTCACACTACACCCAGATCCATTTTGATCATGAGCTTGACCTTGTTTATTCCAATCACATCTACCACCCCCAACTCTAGGATGTGGAACCTATTGTCCCCCTACCCACCCTCACATCACAACTCACCACCATACTCCACACATCCACCACCACTTCTTTCATATGCACGCGACGCTCTACCACCAAGCCACCTTGTTGGTATGATGATTGCCGAGCCACACACTCCTGTCTTAAGCATGAGGTACGGATTGGGCAAATCACGAAGTGCCATCATGCGCAAAGAATTTCTCAATAGCTCACCCAATGCAAGAAATGGGGGTTCTACGCTTGGAAAGAGGATGAGCTATATTGACTTTTCCTAGGGCCGAACTGCAAAGAGGCTTGGAGGGAACTCTGAGAACATTGGCCCCCCACACCTATCACCTGCTCTCGAACACATGGCACTCCTATGCATGCTTCCTCTATCGTATCCCCAATCAGCCACCCCTACCCCCACCACCAAATCCCTACCCCACCACACCACCTTCTTTACAAAGGGCATGGTCTTCTCAAGGCCATTTGTAGACTACGTAATAGGCAAGGCTAGGATCATGAGGGACTCACTATCGAGTACATCTTGCATGCCAATGATACCCAGGCACTCCTATTAGCCTACATGTTCAACAGAGCGTTCTGTGAAGGATTTCCACCCTCTTGGTCTACCAACACCATCACCCCCATCCTCAAAGCCAGAGATCGACTTGATCCAAATAATTACAAGATGATCATGATGAGCCATACATTGGCCAAACTCTATGGATTGGTGCTAGAGGTGGAGCTCAATTCATTTGTAGAAAGATATGGATGCAGAGCCTCACCACAAGCAGGCTTTAAGAGGAGCTATTCTACCCTTGACCACATCTTCACCCTCCATGTCGTCATTGAGGACAGTAGAGCATGACATCAAAGGATTTACTACTACTTTATGGATTTTTGCAACGCTTTTGATATTGTACCCCGAGCCCACCTCCTACACCGTCAACAGAAGATAGGAGTCCCATCTAACATGGTTTGGAGCATCATCGCCCTCTATGATTCCATCATCGGATGAGTGAGATCCCTAGGAGGTACATCGTAGGAGATTTCCAACACTATTGGGTTGAAACAGGGTTGCCCTCTATCACCCACTCTTTTTGGCTTCTACATTGATGAGATCTCGAGCTTCATTAACGGATTAGGTAGGGCTGGTCCCACAGTGGCAAGCATATTAATCCCCATACTACTTTATGCTTATGACATCGTCCTCCAACCAAGGGGATTTAGAGACAGTTGGATGCCTTGCATGACTTCTACACTCAGTAGGACCTCTTTGCTAACCTTGGTAAAACCAAGGTAACCGGATGAGTGAGAGCCCTAGGAGGTACATCGTAGGAGATTTCCAACACTATTGGGTTGAAACAGGGTTGCCCTCTATCACCCACTCTTTTTGGCCTCTACATTGATGAGATCTCGAGCTTCATTAACGGATTAGGTAGGGCTGGTCCCACAGTGGCAACCATATTGATCCCCATACTACTTTATGCTTATGACAAGGGGATTTAGAGACAGTTGGATGCCTTACATGACTTCTGCACTCAGTAGGACCTCTTTGCTAACCTTGGTAAAACCAAGGTAATGGTCTTCAATACTTCCCGCCACTTCACATCCAGATTGAGCTTCACTTACAGAGGGGATCTTGTGGAGATTATCTCATCTTATGTCTACCTTGGTGTAGCTTTCAGTGGCCCATGCTTCACCATGCTTCCCATAGCACATGCCAGAGTGACACGGGGATATGCAGCCTTGAGCGACAGTGCTTCCAGGGACATTTCTAGGAGCCCATGATGAAAGGTCGGCTTTTTGACACCCTCATCACACTAGCCTTGGTGAATGGAGTAGCCTTCTGGGGTCAGATTTATCCAATGAGGATTGGTAGTGAGTTGAGAGGCCCCAAGTCATGATGTTCTCACATACGATCTGTAGTAGACCATCTGTCTCATACTAGATTATCTAGGCAGAGCTTGATGCAACCCGATGGTAGTGGATGCACTCTTCCAGATAGCCACATACCTCCATCGCATCATTCACATAGATCCTCATAGGTACTTGAATCCTTAACCTAGAAGACAACTAGCAATTGAGGGCCAAGCTAACCCTTCATCCTAGCCTCCTCAAAATGTGCATGGAAGCAGTGCTACTCAAGTAAGCTCAAGGCTACATATCCCCGTGTTACTCTGGCACATGTGATGTGGGAAGCATGGTGAAGTGTGGGCCATTGAAAGTGATACCAAGGTAGACATAGGATGAGACAATCTCCACAGGATCCTGTGAAGCTCAATCTGGATGTGAAGGGGCAAGAAGTATTGAAGACCATTACCTTGAATTTACCAAGGTTAACAGAGAGGTTTTGCTAAGTGTATAAGTCTTGTAAGGCATCCAACTGTCTTTAAAGCCCGTTGAATCTGAGAGGAGGACGATGTCATCTACATAAAGTAGTATGGGGATTAATATGCCTTCCAGTGTGGGACCAGAGGGTGATTAGAGAGGGCAAGTGCTGGAAATCTCATGTGATGTACCTCCTGGCGCTCTCACTTGTCCAGTGAAACAAACTCGTAGAGGGCGATGAAGCTCCAAACCATTTTAGATGGGACTTCTATCTCTTATAGATGGTGTAGGAGGAGGGCTTAGGGTACATTATCAAAAGCTTTGCAAAAATCCATAAAGTAGCAATAAATTCTGTAATCTTGTGCTCTACCCTCCTTGATGATGACACGAAGGAAGAGAGACACTATGTTAACCTCCTTGTGCATCCTGGATAAGACATCAATCTCCTCCACGTCGAAAGGGAAGTACTGAGGAGTGTTTTGCATCGGAAGCCTCACACAAAGGAGGGGGGCAAATACCTCAAAGATTCAACATTAGCATTATGCAATTCTAGACATAGAACTTCTTTCCTCACCCTTTCAATACTCTCCCAATTTATGGCTTCATTATTGGTCCTTTCTGTGTTGAGCCGTGTGTCGTGCGAATGATTGACCTTTGTCTCTTCAGTGAGACAATAACTCTTTCCCTTCGGGGAGGGATATCTAAGATACCTTTCATCTTTGTGTCAATGAGGTAAATTGGCTCTAGTTTCTTGTCATACACCTGAACAACCTAAGAAGCCATAGTGCATACATATCCTTATCTCTCTCTCTCTCTCTCTCTCTCTCTCTCTCTCTCTCTCTCTCTCTCTCTCTCTCTCTCTCTCTCTCTCTCATTAAGAAAGTGAACAACAGAGGCCAACATTTAGTGTTGATTGCATGCTCTACAATTTGATATTAAGCACTGGAATGCAAGAAGACTATTACAGCTCACATAGGTTGTATAAAAGGGCTACTATTGTGGTAAGTCTCTTCGTTTGCGAGACGATCAGCTCATTTGGTGGAGAATGACACATCTATATATTGGATGAGGGTACTCTGAGCTACACATGTGGTTCGAAGTAATTATTGTGGGAAAGCTAGTACATCACATGGTAGCCATGTGGCCATTTGTAAAGTAATTTTTGGTAATATATCTTCTATTATGAAAAACAAAGAGAGAGAGAGAGAGAGAGAGAGAGAGAGAGAGAGAGAGAGGTGGAGGGGAGGGGAGGTGGAGGTGGAGGGGAGGGGAGGGGAGAGAGAGAGAGAGAGAGAGAGAGAGAGAGTCAGGGCGGCAGGGTGGGGCGAGGCGATAGAGAGAGAGAGAGAATTCTCCTCCCGCACCCCTAAATGGCAAGCCCTCCCAGCCCCTAATTGGCAAGCTTTCCACTTGGGGGTGCGGGAGGGGGCAAAGTGGTGATACTAGAGAGACGCACCACTTGACAGTGCGAGACCTATGGGAGCAGTCTGAGACTTGCAGTATGGAACTGTAACGGAGCATTGAGATTGGATGTGGGGGCCTTTGAGGATAGCTTCAGAGACAAGGACATTATCTTCTACTCGGCCCTAGGCAGCACATTACTGAGAGTGGTGGGATATAGATGGGAGACAGCATATAGACAGGAGGCCCGCGTTCGAAGCATGGTGGTCGCGGATCTGGAGGAGTTGCAGTTCTTTTTAGAGAGGAGCTTCAGCCACTCATCCATGTTATGCACCGTGATGAGAGCGCGAGGTACATGTGGGTCAGAGTGAGGGCAGATGAGGGTAGACCCCTATACATTGCTATATGTTAATTTCCACCTAGCACATCTCATTATGCAGCACCCAAGGGGCAATCTCCATAATGATTCTAGATGAGGACATATGGGAGTTCTCCAAGGAGGGAGATGTTATCGTACTTGGGGACTTTAATGCTTGAACGGCTCAGTACTACCAGACCTCCTTCTTTGACACTTTGGAGATGTTGAGAGAGAGAGAGATGTGGAGGAGATGTGTTTGACCCGGAGATCACAGGATGAGGTGGAGTGTACTGAGTATGGGAGATACCTCTTGGAGATGGGGACTGCACATGGGCTGGCCATTTTAAATGGCCTAGAGAGGTATCCACTGGCTTTACTTGCTTTCCACACAGACATGGGGCCAGCACAGTGGATTATGTTTTAGCCTCGCCAGCCTTCATCCCGAGAGTATCCAGGATTTTGCGATTGGCACCAGGCCCGGAGTTATGGTGGATCATGTACTTCTCTCCCATTTATGGTGGATTTCCACTGCAGTACCCCCACCAGGTTGGGCAGTACACTAGAGACTGATGGAGTATACACTACAGAGATCTACAGCTTGTTGAGTGCAAAGGATCCACAGAGGCCATTAGCAGAGCTCACACAGATCCTGACAGAGGCTTTACATACAGCTGCAGTAATGGCCTTCCCACACACATAGCCCACAATATGATCACGTCTTGGGAGCATGCCCCAGAATAGTTGGTATGATGATGACTATAGGGAGCTCAGAGCCTGGCTACAGAGAGAGGTGGCCACAGGTGTTACTACATATAGACAGTCACGCATCATGTTTTGATGCCTCATTCGGCAAAAGAAGAGAGCATTCTTAGCTCGGCTGGAGAGAGACATGTATCAGCTATTTTTTGAGTCAGGATTCTGGGGAGGCGTGGAGATTGCTTAGAGAGCACCCCCCACCTCCGGCCATTACCTCTCCAGATACATGGGGCGAGTATGCAGCCTCCCTCTACACAGTACCATAGCACCCACCACTATTGAACCCTCCAGAAACCTGTCCACCCACTTCTATCTTCTTCACAGCAGAGATGGTGAGGAGGGCCATCAACAGATTGCATACAGGGAGGGCACAGGATCATGAGGGCATTGTAGCCGAGCATTTCATACATGCTAGAGATATGATTGCAGATTTGCTAGCTCTCATGTTTAATAGAGCCATGTGTGAGGGGTTTCCTGGGACTTGGAGTACTTCCATGATTGTGCCAGTACTCAAGTCTGGAGATCCAAGCCTGCCGACTAACTACCACACCATTATGATTGGTCACTCGCTGGCCAAGCTATATGCCTCTATTCTAGAGCAGGAGTTGAGCAGATGGGTAGAGAGACAAGGGGTCTAAGCGGGACATGCCAGTTTCAGGAGGAGATTCTCTACTTTGGATCATATCTTTACCCTCAGGGCTATCGTTGAGGAGGGCAGAGCACATGGGAGGAGGATCTACTGTGGCTTTGTGGATTTCCGCAAGGCCTTTGACATAGTGCCCAGAGCTAGACTGATGCGTAGGTTGCAAGACTTGGGGGTTCCATGTGAGCTCATTTGGGGTATTATGGCACTTTATGAGACAGTAGTTGGGCAAGTGCGGACTTCAAAGGGTCTCTCCCAGCCAGTACACTCTAGTATAGGGGTAAAACAAGGCTGCCTGCTCTCTCCGACTCTATTTGGACTATACATTGATGAGATCTCTGATTATATTGGGACACGAGGGGACAGAGGAGCCTGTTACCATATTATAGTAGTGATGTGTGTGAACACACTTAGGACCGCCGGGGCACTTTTTCCCTCACTAGGAGGTTTTTTCCCCCGTGCATTGCATATACGCCCATTATCTTCTAGGGCTTGTTATCTTTCATTTTTGGCACTCATAATACACTACGGTGTTGTGCTCAAGCTTCCTCATCTTCTTGAAGTTGTGTGTGCATTCCTGCAACCCTAATTCCAACAATTGGTATCAGAGCAAGCTTCCTCCTCCCGGGCAGCATCACCGGCACCTGCCGCTTCATCTCCTCCGATTGCGACGAGGTTTCACGAGCGTCTGCAGGTTAGTATATGCCGTGGGAGAGCCCGTAGGGCTTGTTCGTTTCAGAATTTTGATCTGAAGTCATTTCGCCCTCCGTTTTTGCATTCCAAGTACTGCGCAGGCAAAATCGTCCTACTGTGCAGATTTTCTGTCAAGATTAAAATCTGCAGGACAGGTGCCCATTCGTCTGTTTTGGGCTGTGCTACATAGCACAGGTCGATTTTATACAGGTTTACCTCTTACAGACAGCATTTACATCTAGTAGTACAGTCAGTGGCCATGGCTGACAACAATGATGTATTCCGCATGTTGGCTGCTGAGGATAAGTTGGATGGCACCAACTATCCATTGTGGGCATATATGATGCGACATGTATTGGTAGCAAAGGGGTTATGGAACATTGTGCAGGGTATTGATGCACGTCCTATTGTGGCTGGGAATGCTGCAAACACATCAGAAACAGGTACTGTTGATGATGGTGCAGGCACAAGTGCTGTAGCAGCTGTTCGAGAACCACCACTTTCAGCAGAGCAGATTCGTTGGGATGGTAGAGATGCGCAGGCTCATGCCTTGATTGCGCTGTCTGTCAAACGTACCATTATCCCACATATTCGCTCCTGCAGGACTTCTAAGGATGCTTGGGATGTACTTGCCACATTGTATCAGGCAAGAAATGAGGCTCGTGTTGCTTACCTCCGAAAACAGTTGGAGAGTGAGCATATGAACGAAGGTGATTCTATGGATAGCTTTTTGACAAAGATCAAGGATTTCAAAGAGCAGCTCATTTCTGCAGATGAAATCCTGTCAGACAGTTCACTTGTGCAGACTGTTTTGAATGGTCTACCAGATTCTTATCAGGGTTTTGCTTCCACTCTTCGCTTGATGATGAAAGGCAATCCCAATGCCTTATCATTTGAGGAGTTAGTTTCTGTTTTGCTGCAAGAAGACCAGTCAAGGCAAAACAGGAATATTATGCGTGTCGCAGATCAAGCTTTCGTTGCTAGTCAGAGAAGCGGGAAAGGTAAAGCTGGCTTTTCTTCTAGTAAGCAGAAATCTGCAAATACTGCGCAACCAAAGAAGGAAGACAAAGATGAGAAGAAGGGTGACAAACAGAAGACATTTTGCAAGTACTGTAAGGGAAATGATCATGTCATCAAAGCGTGTCCTAAGCTGGCTGCGAAAGAGGCTAAGAAGAAAGAGGCTGGTATGGCTGTTGCAGATGCCTCTCCTTCTAACAATGAATCTGCTAATGTTGTTCAAGATACAGAATGGGCATTCAATGCGCAGTGCAGTTATGACCCATCTTTGCATGACACATGTATGTCTGCAGTAGATTCAGATGTATGGTACTTTGACAGTGGTGCCACTAAGCATATCACCTCGCAGCGCAGTTTATTCACTTTCCTTGAGTCTGCTCCCACAGGGAATACTGTCACTTGTGCCAATAACTCCTCTTATCCCGTTAAAGGAGTTGGACAGATTGTGCTGAATGTTGCAAATTGCAACACCTTTACACTTTTTGATGCATTGTATGTGCCAGGGATCAAAAAGAATCTGCTGTCAGTCTCCGCATTTGCCAAAACAGGTTTGGTTGTAAAATTTGTGGATGACAGATGTACTGTTCATGATCTCTCTTGTGGTGACATCATTGTAGCATCTGGCTCACTATGTCGAGGGCTGTATAAGTTCAATATGGATGGCAAATGTGTAGAGGATTCAGCATGTGCTATTATGGATACGCAGGCTATTTCAAATGCAAAACTGTGGCATGCACGTTTTGGTCATCTGAATTTTGCAAGTTTGCTGCGCCTGCAGAAATCTGAAATGGTGTCTTCTTTGCCTAAGCTTGAGGCACCTGTCAAGCATGTTTGTGAGGGCTGCATATTGGGTAAAATGCAGCGTGCTTCCTTTCCCAAAGATGGATCAGTGAGAGCTGAACGCAGATTGCAGCTTGTTCACAGTGATGTTTGTGGTCCCATGCAAACTCCATCATTTGGAAACTACCTTTACTTCGTGACTTTCATTGATGATTTTACCAGGCATGCATGGGTATATCCTTTGAAGGCAAAGTCCGAAGTGTTTTTGTGCTTCAAACAGTTTTTGGTTATGGCTGAAAATGTGTCAGAAAGTAAGATGGGCACCCTCCGTTCAGATCGAGGGGGGGAGTATATGTCTTCAGAATTTAATGCATTTCTGGCTGAGCGTGGGATAAAACACCAATGTACAGTGCCGTATACACCACAGCAAAATGGTGTGGCTGAGAGAAAAAACAGGTCTCTCATGGAAATGGCAAGATGTATGGTTAAGAGTCAAAGTCTACCACATGGTTTTTGGCTTGAGGCTGTCATGTGTGCCACTTATGTACTAAACAGGTGTCCCACCAAAGCATTACAGGTTGTCACTCCATATGAGGCTTGGCATAGCCGCAAGCCATCTGTTGGCCATTTACGTGTTTTTGGTTGCCTGGCATATGCATTAGTGCCTGTGCAACATCGCAGAAAATTGGATGACAAAGCTGTCAAATGTATTTTTGTTGGATATAGTGCTGAGAGCAAAGGCTATCGTTTGTATCATCCACAGACAAAGCGCATTTTGGTTAGCCGTGATGTTGTATTTGTGGAAGATGCAGTTCAGCCCTTGGTTTCATGTACTAAGGAGACAGATATCAGCTCACGTGATGTCTATGATACATTGTTGCCTCTTTTCAGTGGTGCACAGTCAAGTGCAATACCTCATGAGGCAGTTTTTCAGCCTATGCAGGTTTTAAATGATGGCACAGATCAGCCTATATCTGATGCAGATGTGCATGATGCACTTGAGGATGAGAGACAAGAGATTGAGGGCTCTAGGAACATGCCTAGATGGCTGGTGCAGACTTTGCGTGACAGCAAGTTGGATGCCCCTTTGTCTAGTCGCACTCGTTCTGGCTCTCATGGTGCCTCTTATGCGTCAGATTGTTATGCATTGGCTGTTTCTAGTATGTGCGATGAAAGTGAGCCTGTTTCATTTGATGAGGCACAAAGTTCAGAAAATTGGATGGCTGCTATGCAAGCAGAATACGATGCTATTATGAAGAATAGTACATGGTCTTTATGTGACTTGCCCCCTGGCAAGAAGGCCATTGGCACTAAGTGGGTATACAAATTGAAGCGTAAGCCTGATGGCACAGTGGATCGCCATAAGGCTAGGCTTGTTGCAAAAGGTTATGCTCAAGAGAAGGGCATTGATTTTGATGAGACTTTTGCTCCCACATGTCGTATGACCACTGTTCGTAGCATCTGTGCATTAGCAGCTCATAATGGTTGGAATGTACATCAGCTGGACATAAAGACTGCGTTCTTAAATGGAGATTTGCATGAGGAGGTGTATGTATCGCAGCCTCGTGGTTTTGTTCAAAGAGGGCAGGAAAACAAAGTGTGCAGGTTAAAAAAGGCTTTATATGGTTTAAAGCAAGCTCCACGAGCTTGGTATGAAAAAATACATGCATATTTGACTGCACATGGGTTTCAGAATAGTCCAACAGAAAGCACTTTGTATGTTAAACGTGTGGATGGTGTACATCTAATCATTGCTCTCTATGTCGATGACATGCTGCTCACAGGACCAAATGAGAGTCATATTGCTGATTTTAAGGCTGATTTGAATGCCTCTTTTGAGATGTCAGATTTGGGGCATTTGCATCATTATTTGGGGATACAATTTAAGCAGTGTGATGGAGGTATTGCTTTGTGTCAGACAAAGTATATTGAAACATTGTTGCGGAGATTTGGCCTTGAAGACTGCAAGCCTATTGCTACTCCAATGGAGACAGGTTTGAAGTTAAGTCTTCATGATGCTGGAGATCACTTTGATGTCACACTCTATCAGACAGCTGTTGGTTGCCTCATTTATGTATGCATTACGAGGCCAGACATTCAGTTTGCAGTCTCACAGGTGAGCAGATTTATGCATAGCCCAGGCATTAAACATTGGCAGGCAGTGAAGCGTATCTTTCGCTATTTGAGTGGTACTCGGCATCTTGGGTTGTTTTATCCCAAGGGGGGATCATTGCCGCCAGATTTACATGTTTTTTCAGATTCTGACTGGGCTGGTTGTTATGACACACGCGTGTCCACGAGTGGTTTTTGCTTCATGCTTGGAAGCTCATGCATATCATGGTTGAGCAAGAAGCAGCCTACTGTGGCCACTTCTAGTTGTGAAGCTGAGTACAGGGCAGCTTTCACAGCTACGGTTGAGTGTGTGTGGCTCAGACGCCTTATGGCTGATTTGGGTGTTGGGCAGCCATCTGCCACCACCATCTTCACTGACAGTCAGAGCGCATTGGCAGTTGCGCGGAACCCAGTGTTCCATGCTCGTACGAAGCACATTGAGGTGCACTACCATTATGTCAGGGAGAGACTCTCTGCAGGAGAGATCAGTTTGGCTTATGTGCCAACACAGGATAACCTTGCAGACCTTTTCACAAAGGCTCTGCCTCGTGAGAAGTTCGAAGCTTTTCGCAAAGCTTTGGGCTTACTCCCTTTTGTGGATTCATCCACATAGCTAGACACTTCCCTATACATGAGTGCTAGCTCTTGTTCACCGCATCACTCCAGGGGGGATTTGTTACCATATTATAGTAGTGATGTGTGTGAACACACTTAGGACCGCCGGGGCACTTTTTCCCTCACTAGGAGGTTTTTTCCCCCGTGCATTGCATATACGCCCATTATCTTCTAGGGCTTGTTATCTTTCATTTTTGGCACTCATAATACACTACGGTGTTGTGCTCAAGCTTCCTCATCTTCTTGAAGTTGTGTGTGCATTCCTGCAACCCTAATTCCAACAGAGCCCAGTTGGCTGGCACTTGGATACCTCTGTTCTTATATATTGATGATATTGTGCTTATAGCAGACTCACTAGAGCAGACTCACCAGAGGGTATGCAGAGGCACTTGGATACTCTACATGTTTATGCACAGGACAGTGGGCTCTCAGTTAACATTGGTAAGACCAAGGTTATGGTGTTTAATACTACAGCTCAGTGGGTCTGGAGATCAGCGCCTATTTTCACATATGGGCAGGAGATAGTGGAGTATGTTGACTCATACACATATCTTGGAGACTCACTAGAGCAGACTCACCAGAGGGTATGCAGAGGCACTTGGATACTCTACATGTTTATGCACAGGACAGTGGGCTCTCAGTTAACATTGGTAAGACCAAGGTTATGGTGTTTAATACTACAGCTCAGTGGGTCTGGAGATCAGCGCCTATTTTCACATATGGGCAGGAGATAGTGGAGTATGTTGACTCATACACATATCTTGGAGTGGTGTTCATTGGGCCCACATTTTCCATGAGGGGGGCAGCAGAGGCTAGACTGACTAGAGGATATGCAACACTAGGAGGCCTAGAGAGGATGTGCTCACAGGTACAATTTCAGGAGCCATGCACTAAGCTGTGGCTTTTTGACATGCTGGTCACATCGGCGATGCTATATGGAGTATAGATTTGGGGGCCTAGCCTAGATCGTCCTCATAGTCAATCAGGACGCACATACGATGGATGGAGATCAATGGAGAGACCACTTGTGTCCATGATCTCCACGATGATTCAGGCTAAGGCCTCGGTACCCCATGAGATTATCAGAGCCGAGATGGGAGCACCACTGATCGTAGTCAAGGCTCTTGCCAAATCAGTGTCCATTCATAGCACTTGGGAGCTTCCCCAACACCGGTATGCATGACTTGCTTTAGAGTCCTCTGGAGGGAGACACTTCATGTTGGTATGCGCAGATAGCATCCTAGTTTGAGCTCCATGGGTTCAGTTTAGACAAACACCGGTATGCATGACTTGCTTTAGAGTCCTCTCATCAGCTAGCCCCCATGGAGGGAGACACTTCATGTTGGTATGCGCAGATAGCATCCTGGTTTGAGCTCCATGGGTTCAGTTTAGACAAACTTCCACCCTTCCAGTACTCTCTTGAGGCACCCTCTCTCACCTTGACACATTCTGAGATTAGTAGAGTCATCAGATAGGACCTCATTCAGTTGGACACTAGGAGGACATGGCTAGAGCCCTCATAGGAGTTGGGGACGAAGATAGCTTTCTAGAGAGACCATCTTCTCCGCACCACTGAGGATGGCTTTATACTTAGACCGAGCTACATGGATACCCATCTGTCTCATGGATTGAGGTGCATCATTGGGCAGATCCGCACCTCTTCACATCAATTAGAGATAGAGACAAGCAGATTTAGAGGCATACCTCCAAGGAGGAACAGGATTTGTTAGATTTGTTTTAGATAGAGCCAGGAGCCAGAGACGGAGGAGCACATCTATTGCTGCACATCATATTATGAGATTTGAGGGCCCTACCCCATTGCCTTTTCAAAGAGGGATTTGGACCACTAGCTAGAGTCATGGACTATTGTGATCAGAGATGCTTGGGTTTTTATCTCCCGGAGATCCGAGAGTCCATTATCAAGAGCAGATACCCGACTGGCAGGGAGTCCACACAGAGACAGATTACTGACTTCTTTAGAGGGACTACCTGAGAGGACACACAGCCAACAGCCCAGCAAGCAGGCACCATGTGGGACTCTAGTTGAGAGAGCTATCCAGTTGGGCAGATCTAGACACTTGAGGGGATCCTCACATTGGAGATGGTGCCTACACCGGAGGATTCAGAGCATCATTGCGAGGCATCAGGCTCGTCCGACCAGGCATCTCACTATGGCAGATATCCAGGCCATTCGACAGAGACCCATGCTAGAGCTCCTAGGATGATTACCACTCCAGCCATATACTGATGTACTCACTGTCACTTTTGTACTCCCCTATATTCATGTATTCATGTATCCATGTACTCATGTACCCATTTTGACTAGTAGCATTAGCTTCCCACTCTCCCTAGTTGCTGCTTCCGTATGCTCCCTCTACTGATGTATTGTAGGGCTAGATACTTACCTTCAGTTCTTTCTTTTCTTTTCCAAACAGTGTATCAGATGTCACATAGTTGTAAATTTGGTCTTATAGGTCACTTTGGCCTTTTGAAGACGTTAATATAACATTTCATTTCTCTCTCCCACCCACCCTCCTCTCTAATTTTCTTCTATTCTCTCTCTCTCTCTCTCTCTCTCTCTCTCTCTCTCTCTCTCTCTCTCTCTCTCTCTCTCTCTCTCTCTCTCTCTTTGCCCCACCTTGCCTCGGCTTTGTTACATAATGTTCACCCCCTTTGGCTAAACAAGGATGCCCATGATGCTAGTGTGGCATGCTAGTGATTTGGTATCATGGGTGACCTCGCATTAAATACTAGTTTCCTAGTGTTATTAGTATAGCTTGAGACCATGCTTGATGGGTGTATGTTATCAAAGTGTAACAAGTGGTGCCATGCTTGATGAAAACTACGTGTTGTCGAAATGAAACAAGTGGACTACTCTAGATAACTTCATGATCAAAGTGTAACAAGTGGTTTATGCAAATGACATGCTATGCTAGATGATATGTATAGTAATATGCTCATCAAAGTGTAACAAGTGGTGGGACATGCCATGCTAGATGATGTGTATAGAGATACACACCATCGAAGAGTAAAAAGTGTGATTGTGCTGTGTTTGTGTCTCAACGTTTCATATTGGGATTGATTGTTGTGATAGCAATTAATTGGAACAACTAATGTGTTTATGTTTGTGAGATAGGTGATGAGCAGTGCATGTGTTGCACATGGAGGATCTTATATATATATCTTGAATTATTATTTCATATAGGTTATTTTGTTGGCCATGTGCCAAATGATTGTACATATTATTTATGCACACTTGTGCATGGCGTTGCTATTTTATTAGCACATGTTTTAGAGGAATTTTGGTTATTTTACACTTAGTATGTGAACAAGCTTTAGTGCTTGAGTTATTTTTGTAAAAGTAGAAAAGCAAAGCCCTATTTTGTACACACAACTAATATTAGGTCCTTGGGCTATATTTTGAATACAATTCTCAAAATACTCATGTAAGTGGAGATGCACACATGAGGGGGTAGGGACTGCAGCCCAATAGTGTGTCGATGGTGATGTTTTCTCTATGTCATGTTTTTATGTTATACTTTAATCTTGTCAATTTAATTCAAGTGTATGCTTTGTTCCTTGATATGTATGTGAGCTTGATTAATTCTTCAAGAAATACATGAGGCCCCATGCTAGTGGTATTAGAGTTATGGGTACTTGTATTTGAAGAAAAGAGAGAAGCTCATAAAAATCTAGAGGATAAAGAAGGCAAAAGCTTAAGGACTCTTGGACAAAGGTTGAATGGTTTATGGGAACTTTGTGGATCATTAGATGGAGAACAAGATCAAAGGCTTGCAATTAATGTCACCTTTACTCCCAAAACCACTTTTGTGAAGCCAAAAACCACCTTTCTTTTGAAGAAAAATGGTTTTTCCCAACTCTTAACCCCTCCATGATCCGACTGTATGGATGGAATCAGCAACAATTAACGGAGGCGTTAGCTCAATTTTCATATTGCTAAACCCATGACACTCAGAAATGCATAATGGACGGCTATCATGGGCTTTCAAGCCAATTTTGAGAAAAGAAGAGAAATCGCTTTTTGTGTCTTTGTAGGCTATTAATCTTTTCATTGAAGATTAATTAAGCTAGATTTTCATGTAGCATTATATGGTAGTGATGTGTGTGAACACACTTAGAACCGCCGGGGCACTTTTTCCCTCAGTAGGAGGTTTTTTCCCCGTGCATATGTACACCCTCTTATCTACTTATTTTGGGTTATGTACTTATCTTTTGTATCTAGCACACATTTGTTTCTTCTAATCTAGTGAGTTTGTGTGCTCTCAAGCTTCTCTATTTGTGTGTGTATTGTTGCAACCCTAACCCTAATTCCAACAATTGGTATTAGAGCAAGCTTCCTGGACACTTGATCTAGTAGTCTGCCTCCCTCCTCCTCATGACCATGTTTTCTATCTCTAATCGAGATATCCTCTTAGGAGAAGAAGGTATATACTGTGGTGTGCAACAGCATCTACAATGTCTTCAACATCGACCATCATACTTTCACTAGTAACACTCTATTCTCTACTCTATGTTATTTTTCATACACTTTGCAGGTGATTCAGTTAGTTGGCAGCCATCCAGGGTTGCATTTAGTGAATACTGAGTACTTGCAGTGTGTTGAAAGATTTTACATTTGGTAGATACTCATGGCTGGCAGTAGTGATGTATTCAACATGTTGTTTGTTTGCTGAGGATGAACTTGATGGGACTAACTACCCATTGTGGTCCTATATGATGAGGCATGTAGTGGTTGCTAAAGGCCTTTGGAATGTGGTCTCAGTGGTAGTGAAACCCGTCCTATTTCACAACTACCAGTGCGACCGGGTGCTGTAGGCACATTTGAAGTAGAATTTAATATAGATGTGGCTCCTCCACATGCACCACCAGTACCTCCCACTGCTACTCAAACGAGATGTGATGGAAGAGATGCATAGGCACATGCATTGCTTGCACTTTCTGTAAAGCGAAGAATTATTCCTCATATTCGGTCATGTAAGACTTCCAAACAGGCATGGTATGCACTTGCTGCATTATACTAGGTGTGCAATAAAGCACATGTTGCATATTTGTGCAAATAGTTGGAGTCTGAGCACATGAATGAGGGAGACTCATTGGACAACTTCTTGACCAAGATCAAAGATTTTAAGAAGTAGCTTGCTAGTGTGGATGAGATATATTCTGATAGTACATTGGTGCCCACAGTTCTCAATGCATTGTCGGATTCTTATCAGAGTTTTGTCTCTACCCTTAGACTCGAAGGGAAATCCAAATGCCCTTACATTTGATGAGCTGGTTTAAGTACTCTTGCAAGAAGAGCAGTCTAGGCAAAATAGTACTCTTGCAAGAAGAGCAATCTAGGCAAAACAGATTCGTTATGCGAGTTGGTGACCAAGCTTTTGTTGCCAATCAGAAAGGCAAAGGTAAAGCTTCTTCGCATGGTGGCTATAAGCCAAAATCAGAATTCTCAAGTAAGGATGCAAATAAAGAAGGTGATAAGCCTAAAAAGAAGGGTAAGTGTCACTATTTGCAGGAAACTAGGGCACTACATAAATGAGTGCAAGAAAAGTCTAGAGACGGAGAAAAAGAAAGAATTGGGCATGGATGTGGCTGACGCATCTGCAGAGAAGAAGGGATCTGCAAGTTTTGCTCACGATGATTGGGCATGGAGTGTACATTGCAGTTATGACCCTTCTGTTCTTCATGATGTATGCATGTCAGTGGTAGAATTGGATGCTTGGTACTTTGACACTGGTGTTAGTAAGCACATTACTTCACAAAAAAAATTATTCTTATCTCTGGGATCTGTCCAAAGTGCAAGAACCATCACATGTGCAAATGGTTCCTCATATCCTGTCAAAGGAGTTGGTAGAGTTGTGCTCACTATGTTGAAAATGGGGGCGTATTTACTCTTTCTAAAGTTTTATATGTGCCAGGCATTAAGAAGAACTTGCTGTCAGTTTCAGCCTTAGCCTTGTCAAGCTTGACAGTTAAATTTGTGGACGATAGATGTACAGTTCAGGATATAAATGATGGCTATTCTTTCATTGCCTCAAGTACCTTATTTCATGGCCTAAACAAGATGAATGTATTTGAGAAGTTGTAGCATGATGCTCGCTCAATCTCTATGACTCGTGCTATGAGTGATGCGGAATTATGGCATGCACGATTTGGCCATCTGAATTATGGCAATTTGTTACGCCATCAAAGGCATGATATGGTGTCTGAGTTGCCAACTCTTGAGACCCCTACTAGACATGTATATGAGGGGTGTATTCTTGGTAAAATGCATCAGGCATCATTTCCAAAGGATAGATCTATGAGTTGTTAAGAAATTACAACTTATACATAGTGATGTATGTGGTCCTATGAGGACACCATATATTGGGGGATATCTTTACTTCATCACTTTTATTAATGATTACTCCAGATATAGCTAGGTGTATCCATTAAAGCAGAAACAAGAGGTTTTTATGTGCTTTAGGCACTTTGTATCCATGGCTGAAAATGCATGTGAATGTAAAGTTGGCACCCTTCATTCAGATCGAGGGGGGGAGTATATGTCCAAGGAATTTCATGCATATATGGCTGAAAAAGGCACAAGGCATTAATGTACAGATCCATACACACCTCAGCAAAATGGTGTGGGTGAGAGGAAGAACAGGTCTCTCATGGGTGGAGATGGCACGATGTATGGTGAAAGCCCAAGATTTACCTCATGGTTTTTTGTTAGAGGCAACTATGTATGCAAACTATGTGTTGAGTAAATGCCCTACCAAGGCCTTGTAGTAAAAATCCTTATGAAGCTTGGCATGGCAAGAAGCCTTTTGTGGCTCATTTGCGTGTTTTTGGTTGTCTTGCTTATGCTCTTGTGCCTGAGGAGTAACAATGCAGTAAGCTTGATGATAAGGAAATTAAATGCATATTTGTGGGATACAGTTCAGAAAGCAAGGGATATAGACTCTACCATCCGGCCTTAAAGCAGATTTTGGTAAGTAGAGATGTTTTTTTTTGTAGAAAATTCAGTTCAGTCCATGCTTTCATGCAAAAAACAGCACAATGTATGCTCATAGGCCATGTTTAGTTCACTCCTACCTTTGTTTAATGGGGAGGGCAGCTATATGTAGAGCAATTTAATGCTCAACCAAGTGCTGAAATTCAGCCTTTGCAGGTGCAAAATCAGCCTTTTGATGAGGCAATTATTGAGGATGTAGTGGATGAGGAGAGGGGGATGAGGAGAGAGCAGCCATAGAAGAATCTAGGCATATGCCAAAATGGCTTATGCAGACATTGAGGGATAGCAAGTTGGCATCTCCTTTACCTAGCAGAACTCGTGCAGGTTCTCATCATGCAGATTATTCTCGTGGATCATGTTCTCATTTCTACTTTATGTAATGAGGAGGAACTTGTTTCCTTTGAGGAAGCATAGGATGATAATCATTGGATGCATGCTATGCAGGATGAGTATAACTCTATACTCAAGAATGACACTTGGTATTCGACAGATCTACCTCATGGCAAGAAGGCCATTGGCACTAAGTGGGTTTACAAGTTAAAACGCCAAGCAAACGGTAGCATTGATCGCTACAAGGCCAAACTTGTTGCGAAGGGGTATGCCCAACAAAAGGGCATTGATAATGATGAAACCTCTGCACCCACATCTCGTATGACTACCATTAGGTATCTCATTGCTTTGGCAATGGAATGTATATCAATTGGACATTAAGACTGCATTCTTGAATGGTGATTTACATGAGGAGGTGTATGTATTGCAGCCTCCTGGTTTTGTTGCGAAAGGAGAAGAGTCTAAAGTACATAGGTTGAAAAAGGCTCTTTATGGCCTTAAGCAGGCTCCTAGAGCATGGTATGAGAAGATTCATTGCAAATGATTTTTGCAACAGTCCAACAGAGAGTGTCTTCTATGTGAAGAGGAGTAAGGATACATTTTTGGTCATCGTTCTATATGTTGATGACATGCTGCTCTCACAGGACCCGATATAGATCAAATTTCAATCTTTAAGGCTGATTTACGAGACGGTCATCGTTTGAGATGTCATATTTGGGGCCCTTGTATTACTATTTGGGGATTCAGTTTATGCAGTGCAATGATGGCATTGTTATGCTGCAGTCTAAATATATACAGAAGCTATTGTGAAGAGGTTTAATCTTGAAGACTGTAAACATGTGGCTACATCTATGGAGACAGGTACTCAACTTAGTCTTCAAGATGCAAGAGACTCTTTTGATGCCAGTTTGTATCAGCAGGCTATTGGATCCCTTCTTTATGTATGCAACACGAGGCCAGATAAACAATATAGGGTCTCATAGTTGAGTAGATTTATGCATAGCTCAGGTACGAAGCATTGGCTGGCTGTTAAGCGGGTTTTCCACTATTTACAGGCACTCAGTATTTTGGATTGTTTTATCCAAAAGGGGGTGAGTCATAGTTGTATGCTTTTAGTGATTCAGATTGGGCTGGATGTTATGGCACACGAGTGTCCACTAGTGGGTTTTGCTTTTGCTCTTTGGTGATTGATGTATATCATGGCTTAGCAAGAAGTAGCCCACATTGGCCACTTCTAGCTGTGAAGATGAGTAGTACAGGGCAGCTTTACAGATATAGTTGAGTGTGTGTGGCTCAAACGTCTTGGCTGATTTGGGTGTTGGACAGTCGTCTCTAACACTACGATTTTCATTGACAGCTAGAGTGCATTACGATTTTCATTGACAAACAGAGCACATTAGCAGTTGCGAGGAACCTAGTGTTTTATGCTCGCACTAAGCACATTGAGGTGCATTACCACTATGTCAAGGAAAGACTCTCTGTAGAAGCAGAGATCAGCTTGGTCTATGTGCCTACACATGACAACATGGCTGATTTATTCATGAAGGCTCTTCCTCGTGAAAAGTTTGAAGCTTTTTGTAAAGCTTTGGGCTTATTGCCTTTTTCAGGATTGATCAGCCATACCGTGTATATGTTCACATCATCACTCCAGGGGGGATTTGTAGGATTATATGGTCGTGATGTGTGTGAACATAGTTAGGACCGTCAGGGAACCTTTTCCCTCACTAGGAGGGTTTTTTCCCCCGTGCATATGTACACCCTCTTATCTACTCATTTTGGAGTGTGTACTTATCTTTTGTATGTGGCACATATTTGTTTCTTCTAATCTAGTGAGTTTGTGTGCTCTCAAGCTTCTCTATCTTGTATGTGTGCATTGTTGCAACCCTAACCCTAATTCCAATATTTCAAGCTTTCCAAGAGAAGAATTAATGCTTTAATTTTTTTTCTTCTCCCTCCATCAATCGACAGCCATTCGTGAAAATCAGGCATGGGTGGACTTTATTTTTCTTTCTCTCTTAGTTGCCATGGCTTTTACTTTCTCTCTTAGTTGCCGTGGCTTTTACTTTCTCTCTCTCTCTCTCTCTCTCTCTCTCTCTCTCTCTCTCTCTCTCCACGAATTACATTTGGTGACTTTTTTTAAATCTCTCTCTACAGCTTTGCACTACTGGCTGTCTCGTCGTCCCATACTCTCTCTCTCTTTTTGTTGGGTGTTGTCGCTTTCTCGCTAGTTGTGCACACTCGTCGACTACATAGCCAAGCTATAAAGCCTTCTACTAAAGCTTTATGTTGTCAATCTTATTAAGCCTTTTTTTACAAGCTTTAAAATCTTATAAGCTTGAAAGCTCAAAACTTTATAAGATTTAAAAGCTTTCAAAACTAAAACCGAAAAAGCCTTCCAAGCTCTACTTCTCAAAGAAAATTGCACAACATGCATTACAAGTAAGAAGAGAATTACAAGAAACACACATTACAAGCAAGAAGATAATTCTAATCTCAAAGTTTACTTATGGGGATTCTATGAAAAATTCAAAGGCAAAGTCTCTTGAGCTCTTTATGGCATGTTCAGGCCCGCTTTGATACTACTCATCGACGGTCTCTTGGCACTTATGGATTTTTCTTCTCACAACACGAGTTGAACAAGCTTCCGACTTCTTACAAATTTCAGGTGAAAGAGTATTATCATTATTTCAGCAATTTTCATTTCTACATTTAAAATTTACACCTTTTATCTATCTACATCTCTCTTTTTATTATGAATCCTCTACCCCCAACCATTCAAGAGAAAATTCAAGCACTCCAAAACCAGATTCTAGTTAAGGAGTAGTTAAGAATGTATCTAGAGGATATGTTACGTGCAAAAGAAGAGGAAAAGAGGTGCTAGTAATGGTGAATCTTCAGACTCAGGGTGACTAAATTTAGAGAATCGTGCAAGCTACTCTTAGAGCTCAAGAGTCTAGGAAGGAAAAGAAATTAGCCGTAAAGCTTTTTCCTTTCAAAATTTTGATGGCAAGAAAGACATTCGCACAATACTTGCATGGCTTAGTCAACTTGATGATTACTTTTTGGGGGAGAAATTCTCCAAGAAGGATAAAATCGTATGCTAGCAATTATTTGGTGGGTGAACAATGCAGCTTTATGGTGGAGCATGACTAGAACCCTAGCAAGCACAAACCTAAATCTTAGAGGAAATTTCAAAAGCTCTTCAAGAAGGATTTCTTACCTTCGCAATACAAAGCTAGGGCTAGATAACAATGCGCCATCTTCAGAAAACTTGAGAAAACTTATGTGGCTAGATTTTGGCAGACCTTGTTACAATACAGGTAATTGAGAAAGTTCGTAGCAAGGATCAAAGATGGAAGTTTATAGTAGGTTTGAAACCCACAATTCAATCAAAAGTGAACATGTTTCGATCAAACTCTCTTAGCTCGGCCATTTCCTTAGCCATAAATTGTGAAAGGAAAAATGGCATCGCAAAGGAAGCAATGACACCTCAAACCTTGACATCAAAGTTTTTCAAGCCTAAAACTTTTCAAAAACCATTTGATAAACCACTCAATGGCAATAACGTAGGTATTGATACCAAGGTTGATGATTCTTAACAAGCTAATAATGATGATTCAAAGAAGTGTTTCAGGTGCAACGAGATTGGACATATCGCATCGAATTGTCCACAAAAATTAAAGAATATTTCAATTGGGATAAATATGATCGATACGACAAAGAAGAATACTCGTACTACACATATTCCAACTCCTAAGGTAACATACATATTTCTTTTAACAATTTCTACAAATAAATTTTATTCAAGAGTTTAATAAATTTCAAGGAGAGGTTTTATGCATCAAAGTAGAACTTCTTGGAGG